>NC_136067.1:831707647-832307647 GCF_964261635.1 Lissotriton helveticus
AGGTGCTGGGGATGACATCTGGGGGGTTGGCAGCAAGATCCCTTACTTGTGCTTGGGAAAGATTATTAGGATGCCATCGCTCCATGTGGCGAATCATTATATGATTGCCAAAGCAGTATTTCTTGTTGGGGTTGCCACGAGAAAGTATATTTTTACATATCAAACAAGACACCTGGGGTGCATTGACCTTCTTTTGTCCAGGTGGAATTTTAAAAAATTGCCATATGTAGTGCTCTTTAATATGGCTCTGCCTTGGTGTTTCTGGCAGGAACTGCCTTACTTGCTCTTCCTCCTCCTCCTCCTCTTCGTCCTCATTATCTTCCTCTCTACCAAAGTCCAGTGTTGGTGGTGGTCCTTTTGGTGGTGGTGGTGGTGGTGGTTGCTGAGAAGCACCAGCTGCAGCTATTACAGAAGCCATTGTGAAAAATAGGGCTTGCTCTCTGGAAGTAGAAAGTAAAAATGAGGTAAAAAGAAGGAGGGGTTTTCATCATTTGGGAAAAAAAATAGTTCTAAACCAATGAAAAGTGTTATTTTTAGGTCACATGACCTAGCCTAACAACATTAGGAAACCAAAAGTGAAATGAACCAATGAAAAGTGTTATTAACAAGTCACATGACAAGTCACATGACCTGCTATGCTTACGTTACGCGCTCCGCGCCGCGCCGCGCCCCGGATCGCTTCCGGGGAGCTGCGCTTCGCGCCTCGGTTCGCGCTCCGGAGCACTTCCGGGTGCGCTAACGCGGCGCGTCATAAGACGCATTACGCCGCAACGCGATACGTCGCGCTTTCGCGACGCATCACGATGTTGATTTCTAACGCGGCAGTTGCGCAAACGGAACGTTTACTGGTTCGCGGACCGGGTCGCGGCACCACATTAAGCTAACGGGAAGCTTCCCGGTTCGCGAACCGGGAGCGAACCAAAACATAATAATAAAAAAAAATATTAATAAACATATAAAATAAATTTTTTGATTTAAAGAAGAATACATTTTACAGCTATAGATATTAGCTTTTAA
The DNA here is from genome assembly GCF_964261635.1 of Lissotriton helveticus. NCBI lineage: Eukaryota > Metazoa > Chordata > Amphibia > Caudata > Salamandridae > Lissotriton > Lissotriton helveticus. The sequence goes on from NC_136067.1 coordinate 831,708,665, forward strand.
AAAACCAATCAAATTCACTGAAAAAACCATAGGTTATAGACCATATATAGTTAGGAATTAGCATTTACAAAACCTTGAAAATTCACTGAAAAAACCATAGGTTATAGACCATATATAGTTAGGAATTAGCATTTAAAAAACCTTATTTTACTCACACAAAACCATTGAAATTCCATATATAGTTAGTTGCACTAACTATATATCGCGCACCCGCAATTCACTGCTGATGATGTCACATATTACATCATTCATGACATGGTCAGTGACATCACTGATGACATCACTGATGACATCTCAAATGACATCACTGATGACATCACTGATGACATCATCCAGTGACTGTGTGTTTCTGTAAAGTTTAAATATGTTTTACATATTGAAGAATGAGTAGATGTATAAGTGTCTGGATGAAGCATTTAGTAGGTGGGTGACTGACTGTATGAGTGAGTGATTAAATGTGTCTCACTGAGTGCATGGGTTAGTGACTAAACTGTCTTAATTTGTGCATTATTATGTCTGTTGTTCTGTAAACTGCTGCATGTGTTGATCAGTAGCTATATGAGTAACTATATGGGTTATTGATTGATTGTCCAAGTATTTGTATGGGAGACTGAGTGTGTGTGTGGCTGGCTGGGAGATGTGTGACTCTGTGCAGATCAATGTGTACTTGTATCAATGATTGTATAAGAGAGTAAGTATGTGTTAGTATATGTTTGAAAATGTAAGGTACTCTATGTTTAAGTGTATAGATTAGAAAATGGAAGTGTGATTGATTCTTTACAGGACTGACTAGGTGTGTGAGTAACTCCATGGGTGAGTGGCAGAGTGTGAGTGTCTGTATAGGTGTATGAGTGCATATGATAGTGTTGTAAAGATGAGTGATTGTATGTATGAATGATTGTATGGGTGAATGAGTGAATGTGTGTGTAGACATAGGAATCAGTGAGTGCGTATGTAGTAACTAGTATTGGTGTGTCAATGGTTTCAAAAATTATACTCTGTATTTAACACTGGGTGTAACAGAGGTTATATTAAAATGTGAGGAGATGCATTGTATTGTCACATGAATGATATCATCAGTGATGTGGTCATTGATGTCAAATGAGATATCATCAGTGATGTCATCAGTGATGTCATTTGAGATGTCATCAGTGATGTCATCAGTGATGTCACTGACCATGTCATGAATGATGTAATATGTGACATCATCAGCAGTGGATTGCGGGTGCGCGATATATAGTTAGTGCAACTAACTATATATGGAATTTCAATGGTTTTGTGTGAGTAAAATAAGGTTTTTTAAATGCTAATTCCTAACTATATATGGTCTATAACCTATGGTTTTTTCAGTGAATATATATATATATATATATATATATATATATATATGTTATACCAAGTTGCCCTAAGCTATGAGAAGGCACGCGTCACCTCCCGCCTTCCAGGCTGTCGTGCTACTTGCATCCTTCTTCCCCGGCATTCTGTTATCTTTCGCCGACGCGTTTCGGGGCCAAGCCCCTTCATCTTGGGTGTGAACAAACGAGCTTACAACCTGCATGAGTGATTACTTGTTTTTATTTCACCTCAACCCCGCCTCCATTGTCACGTGTTTGATCGATTACGCGGGGTGTTGTGGGGCATGTAGTTTGCCATGCAGGAATAAGTTCGAATTTGTAGGTTCAATTAAAAAGTTCCATTATTGCTCTAAGTGAGTTCCAGGTAGGATTGGTGCAAGCCCATCATGCACATGGGGACGTGACACTGTTGACAGCTCGGATCAGTTCCAAACTTCAGCTCCGTGCAGTCGATGGAGGGCGTTTCCTTCAGCTGCCGGTGGTGCCCTTCTCCACGGCCAGGCCGCCGTGCGTTAATGTTATACCAAGTTGCCCTAAGCTATGAGAAGGCACGCGTCACCTCCCGCCTTCCAGGCTGTCGTGCTACTTGCATCCTTCTTCCCCGGCATTCTGTTATCTTTCGCCGACGCGTTTCGGGGCCAAGCCCCTTCATCTTGGGCGTGAACAAACGAGCTTACAACCTGCATGAGTGATTACTTATTTTTATTTCACCTCAACCCCGCCTCCATTGTCACGTGTTTGATCGATTACGCGGGGTGTTGTGGGGCATGTAGTTTGCCATGCAGGAATAAGTTCGAATTTGTAGGTTCAATTAAAAAGTTCCATTATTGCTCTAAGTGAGTTCCAGGTAGGATTGGTGCAAGCCCATCATGCACATGGGGACGTGACACTGTTGACAGCTCGGATCAGTTCCAAACTTCAGCTCCGTGCAGTCGATGGAGGGCGTTTCCTTCAGCTGCCGGTGGTGCCCTTCTCCACGGCCAGGCCGCCGTGCGTTAATGTTATACCAAGTTGCCCTAAGCTATGAGAAGGCACGCGTCACCTCCCGCCTTCCTGGCTGTCGTGCTACTTGCATCCTTCTTCCCCGGCATTCTGTTATCTTTCGCCGACGCGTTTCGGGGCCAAGCCCCTTCATCTTGGGCGTGAACAAACGAGCTTACAACCTGCATGAGTGATTACTTGTTTTTATTTCACCTCAACCCCGCCTCCATTGTCACGTGTTTGATCGATTACGCGGGGTGTTGTGGGGCATGTAGTTTGCCATGCAGGAATAAGTTCGAATTTGTAGGTTCAATTAAAAAGTTCCATTATTGCTCTAAGTGAGTTCCAGGTAGGATTGGTGCAAGCCCATCATGCACATGGGGACGTGACACTGTTGACTGCACGGAGCTGAAGTTTGGAACTGATCCGAGCTGTCAACAGTGTCACGTCCCCATGTGCATGATGGGCTTGCACCCCGCGTAATCGATCAAACACGTGACAATGGAGGCGGGGTTGAGGTGAAATAAAAACAAGTAATCACTCATGCAGGTTGTAAGCTCGTTTGTTCACCCAAGATGAAGGGGCTTGGCCCCGAAACGTGTCGGCGAAAGATAACAGAATGCCGGGGAAGAAGGATGCAAGTAGCACGACAGCCTGGAAGGCGGGAGGTGATGCGTGCCTTCTCATAGCTTAGGGCAACTTGGTATAACATATATATATATATATATATATATATATATATATATATATATATATATATATATATATATATATATATATATGCAAAATCTCCACAAACGCCACTTCCTGATCCACCCAGGACCGGCGAGGCAAAGTAGGAGACGGACCACGTAATTCACAGGCTCTTCACTTTATTGCAGCTGATAAAAACAGGAGGGCAATACGCGTTTTGGGCTTCAAGAGCCCTTGTTCACATGCCATATATATATATGCAATGCAAACACGCCCACGGAAGGGGATAGGACTTAAATAAAGTTGGATAATGTGCTATGCAGATTTCTAGCGTGTTTTTTCCTGCCCAAGAAGGGGACGTGAGCCCCGAAACGCGTCGGCAATAGAAACCATAACACAGTGGAAGCGCGCAGGCTCCATGGTGAGGCCGGAGGGCTGAGCATGGTCGTGTTCTCTCCCGAATGCTTCAGGGTAATTTTGTGTCTTTACATTCACACACGGCTGCCCGGCCGTGGGGAGAGGAACCATCGTGAGCTGGAGAATATGCCCGTCACCAGCAATCAGAGGCTGTTGTCCGACACAGCCCAGGACATTCAACAGCACCGTGCTCTGTATGCGGAATAAGCCTGCCTGCATCTCACTGGGACTCACTTAGAGCACAAATGTGAACATTAATGAAAAGGAAATTTAAAACTCACGCAAGAACTTACTCAAAGGAAATTTTATCTGCATAATGAACTCTATCCCCCACAATGCACCGAGGGAGAGTGCAATGCGAACACGCCCAAGTAAGGGGATAGGACTTAAATAAAGTTGGATAATATGCTATGCAGATTTCTAGCGTGTTTTTTCCTGCCCAAGAAGAAGGGGACGTGAGCCCCGAAACGTGTCGGCAACAGAAACCATAACACAGTGGAAGCGCGCAGGCTGCATGGTGAGGCCGGAGGGCTGAGCATGGTCGTGTTCTCTCCCGAATGCTTCAGGGTAATTTTGTGTCTTCATATATATATATATATATATCACAAACACGACCACTTGGAGAAGTAATCCGAGGACACAGCGAGGATTTCATTGGGAGTCCTTTATTAAACAAAGATGCGGCATAATGCATTTCGTCTGGAATCGCATCGTCAGATGCCTCCTGCATCAGGGTTGAAACTCCTCCCTTTTTTGTAGTGCTGTGGCGCTCCCATTGGCGGGATTTCAGCAAATCACGCTTCATCCAGGGCACCTGTAGCCTGGCTTGACTGACTACAGGTCCAGCATTCACCTGTTTGTGTAGGCACTGAAGCGTGAAATATATAAAACTCTTGCGAGTGCTGAGTTTGCCAGGCAAAAGGGGGGTCTTAATGCTTGTTTATAAAACCCCAGCAGTTGTTTAAGTCCAGGGCGCCCTTGAGTTCCCTACTCCCAAACCTCAATTGCAGACACACACCGGGCCGAAATTCATGATTGTCACTATATTTATCGGTGCAGTTTTCCCATCCAGGGCTATAAGTTGGGCTTCAATCATCATATACGATTGAAAATGTTTGAATTCATTGTGGATTCTTGCATGTTCTAAGATGGCCGAAACACAGACAATGAGGACAGTAGTCCTTTCATGATTTTGATACATTGTATCTACCAATGAATTTTGTATTTAAGTTATGCTCTCTCGGGCCGCCCGCTGATATTGAAAAAGGCGGTTGCGAAAACGCGTCTTGTGTGCTTTTAAAACTCCAATAAATTAGGGCTAAAATGCTCCTGTGAGTGCTAGCATTCTTCATACTTTGAATACTTCGAAGCCGTGCTATTCAGCGCGTCTTCGTCTACGCACCTCACAGCATCCGCCCGAGAGTGCAGCAAGTAAGGCGGAAGTCTAGCAGCAGCAGTGTTTTATTCTTCCTGCACCGCCGTGATTCATCACAGACGTGAACAGAGCTTACCGAAACCCGGAGCCCAGGAGCACAGGAGACCGGATAACAGGGTCTTTGTTCCAGCACTGGCAGAGAAGAGCGATAAGAAGAGTATAGCGTATTTGCATGCTTACATGTTGATTAGAATAATCGGCAGGGCAAGGGAGTATACACTCTAAATAAATTGTATTTATACATTGATCATTCACTATGTTTAGTGAAGCAGCCCACCGCGAGACAGCTATTGACATTTGGAAAGGAGATCCCCAGAGAAAGGAGAGTTGTGCCACTGGTACAACATATGGAGGGGACGATTTAAAAACTACATTTTTGAAACTAGAATGGCTCTATGAGAGAGAGATTAGAAAGTGGTGGGAGGCCACGTCCTTTCAAAATTACATTGATGGTCAGTGTGTGCCCCTTGGGCTGCGGATCTGCACGATCCCAGCCTACGAGAATCCCGATCCACTGTTTTTTTTTTTTAATTTCTTTTTATTGTAACTTTTAACAACATAAACAAAAAGAAATAATCAAGGCAGTACAAGCAATCGAATGGCGAAGCGTCCTGCGGGGAGGAAAGCATGAGATCGTAATACAATCGTTGACATTGCAGGATGGAAGGATTGAGGGATACAGCGAGTCCAGAGACAATCAAAGCAACATGATAGCAGGAATGTCGGGTCAAGGGGAGGGAGGATCCGCCACCAATTGTGTGTAGGGGGGTGTACATATATTTCCCCGGTAGGAGTTCCATGGACCCCAAATCTTACCCCACTTACGAGGCTTGCCACGGGCCACATACACCGTCTTCTCCCTGAACATACACCAGTCCATATTATCCTTCCATGCCTGAACTGTGGGTGGCCTCTGGGAGCCCCACAACTGGGCGATATCCCTCTTAGCAATCATATTGCCAAGGGTCACCCATCGAGTCTGTGACAAATCATAGTCATTCGGTTCCCACACATTCAACAAGCATTGTCTAGCTTCAGGCAACAACACAACACCCGTGACCTCTTCCATTACTGCATGCACTTGATTCCAGAAGCGAACAACCACCGGGCACTCCCAGAGTATGTGAAGAAAGGTGCCCGGAAGGCCACAACCACGCCTGCATAGCCCATCCGAAGCATAACCCATACTGACCAAGCGCGGACCGGTAACATAGATCCTGTGGAGAATCTTAAGCTGCACAAACCTAAGGCGGGCCGGAATCGCAACCTCCTTCGGCGAGGACATGGCCTGCTGCCAGTCTTCGTCATCTAACTCCAAACCATCGCCAGTCCAAGCTTCCCTGAGTCGCTGTAGAAGGTCGGTCCTATCGTTTATCAACTTTTTATAAATAAGCGAAATCGTGCTGTCTGGAACGTGCCCATCCAGCACCCGATCCTCAAGCGGTGACGCCTCCCGAACAATAGTACCCGGAGGGAAAACCGCCATCAGCGCTTGTCGGATCTGAGCATATCTAAAAAACTCCCTGTCACTCAGGTCATACTCCAATCTCAACTCGTCGAAGGTTTTAACCCTACTCTTAGTCCACACATCATTCACCCTGCATATACCGATCACGCCCCATCCATCAAAGCCTTTCGTCTTCCATAGGGAGCCCAGCCTCTCAGAAGCATAAAGCGGAGTGGCCCGTGTAAGTCTATTCTTCCATCCCATGGCTTCATTCGCACGATGCCATATTTGCACCGCTAACTTGGTATGGCCAGTAAGCAGCCTCCCTGCGGATTTCGTATAAAGTGCCCTGTTGTAGTCACCACCAGGCAGCAACCATCTGTCCATTTCGAACGCGGGGTTCGACGCGGGACCGTACATGCCATGATTAATCGCCCCCAATTGGGAGGCCCAGTAGTAGCGCCTGACATCCGGGAGAGCGATTCCACCGTCGTACCAAGGAAGTGTCAACTTAGCAAGTGCTATGCGAGACCGTCCACCCCATATCAGGTGTCGCTGCAAGCTTTCAATCTCCCGAAAGTAGCTGGCCGGGATGGCATCGCAAGTATTCTGTAGGGCATACAAGAATCGGGGTAGTGACATCATCTTAAATAGAGCCGCACGTCCAAGCGGGGACAGCGGAAGTTTACGCCATGCCACAACATCGGATCGCAAGCGCTGAAGCGGGGGCAGCAGGTTACGTTCATAGCGAACCACAGGGTCCAAGGTGATAAACACCCCCAAGTATTTGAAACCTGCGTGTACCACCTGTATTGGGCACCCACGCGGCAAGAGAGGAGAGTCTCCCGAGAGAACGTAGACGCAAGACTTGGACCAATTGATCACGAGGCCAGAATTTTTACCGAAGGAAGTCAAGACATCGAATAGTACTACCAGCGACTTCCGAGGCGACGTGAGGTATAACAGGATGTCGTCAGCATAAAGCGATATCCGGTCCTCGAAATCGGGGGTCCAGCGTATGCCCTTCATTGACGGCTCCCAGCGCAGCCAAGCCGCCATAGGTTCCAAAGCAAGAGCAAAAAGTAGCGGAGACAACGGGCACCCCTGGCGAGTACCCCTTCAGAGAGAAAATGAGCCAGAAACACGACCATTAACAACTACCTGTGCCAAGGGGTCTTGATATAGTAGTTTCACCCAACTGATGAAAACTGGGCCGAAACCAAATTTGGCAAGGACAGCCCAAAGGTATGGCCATTCCAGCGTATCAAACGCCATTGTGGCGTCCAATGAAGCTAAAATGGGCGATTCACGCAGCGAAGACGCTACCGCAAGGGCGCCATGTAGACGCCAAAGGTTCAACGCCGTGTTCCGGTGCGGAATAAACCCGGACTGATCCGGATGGATCAGGTCGCAGATAACAGAGATTAAACGATTCGCAAGCACTTTTGCGAGGATCTTAGGCTCAGCGTTTAAGAGTGAGATGGGCCTGTACGACGCGCAGCAATCCCGCGGCTTCCCTTCCTTGTGAATCACGACGATAGACGCAAGCCTTTGATCGGATGGAAGGGTACCCAGATCTAGCGATTCTAAAAACATCGAGCGAAGATGTAGTGCTATTTTGTCTGGGTGTAGCTTATAGAGTTCGATGGGAAGACCATTCGGACCCGTAGCCTTTCCCGATCTCACAGAGCGGATCGCGGTCGCGACCTCCTCGACAGAGAGTGTCGCGTCCATCAATTCCCTATCCAGATCCGAGAGGCAGGGCAAAGCAATGTCTCTCAGAAGCAGATGTGAATCCCGTTCTGGTCTATCCGACAGGGGAGTATACGGTTTGAAAATACTCAGAAAAGCACTCCACAATCTCAACCGGGTCAGTCACTCTCACTCCATCCGCCCTCTCAATCAAAGGAACCACACGACTAGCTCTCTCCTTCTTGTCCAACCAAGCTATCAACTTTCCGGCCTTATCACCCACATCATACAAACGGCCCTGCTGCTCTCTACTCATCACCTTTGCGGCATCAGTGACCAACGCTCTATAGTCTGTTTGTTTGAGGCTGAGAAGGTGCAACCCATCCTGGGTAACATCAGATTCCAGCTCTCTTTCTATGTCTGATATCTCAGTTTCAAGTCAGACCACTGCCTCGCACTTACGTTTCTTAGCGTTATTAATTAACGATAAGGCGTGGCCGCGGATGACCGCCTTATATGCTTCCCATAGCGAGACAGACGATGACACAGACCCCACATTCTCCACAAAATAATGGTCAAGTGATTTGATCAGTTCCGTACGGATCTTGGGGTCATGGAGGTACCAGGGGTTGATCGGGGCTACCCGGCCCTCGGTTCCCGGTCCCGTTTCCATTACGAGCCATAAGGGGGAGTGATCTGAGATACCCCTAGCCAGATGTCTGATCTCCTTAACAAGCGGGGCCTGCGTTGCGGGCATCAGGATATAATCAAGCCTCGAAAGACTACCGTGAGCACCAGAGTGGAAGGTGTATTGTAATTGTCCAGGGTGTAGCAGACTCCAGCAATAAATGAGTCCCAGAGTGTCAAGGAAGCCACCCAGCCAGGACTGGGACCTCCCAAGGTCCCTGGGCGGGTAGCGATCGATGTTTCCGGAGACCACAGAGTTAAAATCGCCCCCCACCCACGGGATGCCTTCCGGGAGCCCCAGTATCACCCTCCCCAGGTCAGCAAATGTCGTTGTCTGAAGGCCAGGCGGGACATAAACGGAGAGCAAAGTGACGACCTTCCCCTCCCACCGTAAGTTATGGCAGCATATCGCCCCCTGTTGTCAAGGACGACAGCATCTATCTCAAGGGGGAGGGAGACTCTGACCAAGATACCCACCCCCCTAGAGCCAGTGGTAAAGCCGGAGTGTGCCAGGAGACGGTAGCCCCTACGATTCAGAGCCTGGCATGTATTGCCCATCAAATGTGTTTCTTGCAAAAGCACAACATCAGGGGAAAGACGTCTCAGAGTTGTAACACCACACCACGTTTTATCCTGTCCCCCAACCCGTTAACATTCCAACTCAGCAATTTTAGCCCACTACCCCATCCCAAACGTAGTCGCAGCATCTACCCCACATTAGTCGCAACAGCCAAGTCCAAAAGTCCATCAATATAGTGCCTTGAAGGGAACCAAACCAGAACAACTATGGGCCGCGGGGTAGCACCCAGCTTAGGTTTACCACCCGGCACTCTGTGCGCACGCTCCACAGCAAAGAATTTACTCAGGCCTTTGGGTGCAAGATGATTGACGATGAGGTCCTCCACGATGAGGTCGACATTTAGGTTGCCTGAATTCTCAGGGGCACCCACAATACGGACGTTGTTCCGCCTAGAACGACTTTCAAAGTCTTCCAAACGACGGGAGAAGTAGTCATTAGAGGTCCGTAGATCACGGACCTCCGTTTGTAGATCGGAGACGTCCGTCGTGAGGCTGGAGGTCTTCAAGTCCAGGGATTTAACTTTCTCGTTCGTTTTAGCCAAATCCGCCCTGATCAAGGTGACATCGATCGCCACTGTATCCAGTTTGTGCGCCAGGGTTTCATACTGCGCATCGATTGAGGCCTGCATACTCGCAATGGCGCCCATAATATCGTGCAGAGACGGGTCGTCGTCCGCCGTAGGGTCATCTCCCTTGTCCGCCGGGGGCTTGTCCGTTCCTCCGGGGAATCCCTTAGGATGAGTGTATCGGTCCATGACATTAGATTGTATGGAGCCCCCATGGTGAACAGTCTTGGTCTTCCGCTTTTCAACTTCAGGCTTGCCGGCCATTTTGAAAGCTGTGCCCCCGAGGGGACCCCGAGATCTGGTGAAAATGGCTATGTCGCAATCACCCACAGGTGCTCAACCAAAGTACAGCGTGTTCCACGTCACACACCGAGCGGTGATATACAGTCCCGGCCCTGAAGTGGGACCGCGAAGTGAAGCAATCCGTGGGCGGCGGGGCGAAATCCGCTGCGTAAAAGGGTCCGGGGCAAAAGCGAAACCGAAAGCCAAGTCCAGGGTCGAAGTAGGATCAGGGAAGCCGCTGTTGTTCAATTACCATCCAGGCAGTTCACCAACTCGAGCCTGGGGTAGATCCGTGGAGCAGGCCGGGAAAGTTCAAATCATCATAAAATCGGGTTTCTCGGACCAAATCAAATTTTGAAAGCAACTATCATATCAGTTGGGTTTCATCTTCGATGATCTGTAGTCATAACCAGGATTATAGTCAGGATAAATGCCAGAGGTGGCGAAGGTCCGGGAGCCCTGTGCTCACGCGACCATCTCGGTTGCGCGCAAAGCTCCTCGCCCGATCCACTGTTATTGGAAGAGTGGGCTAGTCACACTGCCAACTCTTCAAAGGGAACATTAGCAATCCTGGTGAAGTTCGCCTGGAGCAATCGGGCATGAGCACTACAGGCAATCAGCATTTTAGAAAGTGAGCTAGCCTCCCATGAAAACAAGAACAGAGTTGAGGATCTGACTGCAGGAATGAAGAAATGGCTGGCCAGCTACAAACAGAATATCAGACAAAGAAAACACGGAAAATTCTAACTAGATGCTCGTGACTATCAGCTAGGGCAAGTTCTCCCATTTTCAAAAAAAATTTGATGCACCACACCGAAAACTACAAGTAGCAAAAATCATATAACAGTGGAGCACCGGGAAACATCTGAATCTGATGTTACGGATATGGAGCAAGTGGGTGAAAAAACTGCTGCGTGACAAAGCGGCAGTGAACTCCCCACTCCTTTTCACGAGGAATTTCACCTGATAAGACAAACATGGGGCAGAGGAGGAAGAGGCAGGCCACCAGATCCACAAAAAAGAAACGAATGAGGAGGGGCGGTTGGTGGAAACGCAAACAACGCATCACCTCGTTTAACAAGGAGCAGACAGGGAGCCAAACGCCTATACCAGATAATCTGACCATCATAAACTTAACATCCAGGAAGTTAACCGAAGTAGAAGAGTCGGTATTGCAACTAGGACTGACCTTTTGTCCATCAAGGAGATTCAAGTACACACAGACAAGAATTGATCTTTTTACGTTTCATGCACATGTTTTCAAACTCCAAGGACCATGAAGCCAAGTAAGAATAATTAGAACACCTGATATAGGAATGGATTTACTAACTGGCAATGATCTAAGAACTTTAGCCATCCTAGAGGATCTTCAAGAGGAAGGGGCACTTCACAATTAAGGTGCAGCCAGTGATCGAGTCTCAACCGACCATCTAGGAATAAGACAAGAGAGTTTGAAAAGTTATTTTAAACCTGTGTCTAAATGTATCCCTCAAATGCTCAGCGATGCCATAGACGTATTCACTGAAGTAGTAACCAAGGATTTGATGAAACTAGGAATCAAGAAGGACAGACAAGAGATCAAAAGCAACATTACAATGCAACAAAGAGAGGTGTTGAAAGGCTTACAGGAAGACCGAACTATCGTGTGCTACCCTCTGATAAGGGTGAAAACATTGTGCTTCTTTCAGTGGAGAACTATTGCAAAGAAGCGCTTAACCAACTACATGATATTTCAAGCTATATACCTATTGGAATGAAGGAATATGAAAAGAGTGTGGAAGGATATAGGCTTCTCATTGGTAACTAGAGACAAAAAGGCATGTTGGATAATGAGGAGTATAACTTTCTTTTAAAAAAAAACGGGTACCGACACATTGCATACATCTTTGCCATAAAATATTTCTCCAATACATTGTCTTGACATTTACAATTTACATCCTCATATACATTAAGCGAGGATCGTTATAGATCACTGCGCCCGTACAATGTCCAATCAATCATAAGATACATTGCAATCTGGAAAGCTACAGATCATGATACAACAGACGACGGAGGCCTGAAGGTCGCATAGCTGCAAAACCTGAGGAGGAGAAGCCATCACTTCTGCTGTCAACTGATTTTGTGATGATAACTTTAGAGTCTTTATACAAGCATAAATCATAAGAATGGTTTGGAGGCCATTAAATATTTCCTTAATGGACGTTCTTTGAAGTACATGGAGCACAATACTATGTTGTTAGAATTTGTTGATAATTGCCTGGACAATAAAACTTTCCGTTTCCAGGACCAGCTGTTTAGACAAATGGTGATGGTGGTGATTCCTTTATCTCACTACTAGGAGTGCAACTATTATAAGAGCAGAGGCCTTGATGAATGCCAAGGGATTTAACACCCATCAGGCAGAAACATGTTGGCCCATTTATAGGCAGATATGTGTTACTGTCTTTTTGCACTGTTCTGGTTTTTTAATTAGGAGGCGTGTCATGTCCATAGAATAAAGTTGTTATAAGGAGGGCATTCCATCCTATTTTAAGTCACTATTTGTCTTGTTGCACTTATCTATTCTACGATCAAAAGATCAGTCATCATGGACGTTCTATTTATGTTGGTGGACCAAATCCCAAAACAGCAACTAGGTGCGGTTTTGTCCCAATGATCAGGGGACCAGCCCTTTATGCACCAGGGTTTGGCCAGATGATATGACTGATCATTAAGTCTTTTTGATGGAAACCCTATATCAATTGTTTTGGACTGGTTAGCCATTTATGAATACCCTATGATGTATCGGTCTCCTCTATGCATGTAGAGTTCACTCTTTTTTTCTTTCGTCTTCACAAATACACTGTCTATGTGATATATACACTCTGAGATCTTGTGGACACGGTTGTGACAGTGCAGCTCTAATATACAGCTGTTAGACCCCCTGTGTTTCTTGTGTTGTACATTGAGTAGGAGCTAGGGATAAAATCAGGTGTGGGTCTTTAAACTATACATCCCTTGGACCCTTTTTTCTAACTATAGTGTTTTTGTCTGCCAAACATGAGGTACAGCCATGGGCACCTGCTTCGCCCCCAGCTATGCAAACCTCCTTGTAGGCTGGTGGGAGAAGCAGATGGCCTGGTCAGACACAAATGATGAATGGACCAGTAGAGTGATTAGCTGGAATAGGTATATAGATGATTTATTCATCATATATAAGGGAACTGAAGAATCAGCTCAGGAATACGTGAAAATACTTAATGGGAACAATTTAAATATTAAGTTCACAGGAGAAATTAGCAGAACATCTGCAAAATTTCTAGACCTGGAAGTGTTCGCTGCTGAGGGTAAGCTGCGCACTACTTTGTATAGAAAGCCGACAGCCGAGAACTCCGTTCTGCACGCCAACAGCTGCCACCTGGATACATTAAAAAAAATAGTATTCTGTATGGTTTGGAATTGCTCCAGAGAGTGTGATTTCCAGCTGGAGCCTGCTGAGAGTGTGGAAAGGTTTCGGGTAAGAGGTTAGTCTAATGGGGTTCTATTAGAGGCGAAAAAGAACCTGGTCAAGGGAACGTCCGCCTCTAAAACAGGAAAGAATAGAACTCACGAAACAGGTCTGAAAGATTGCAGGATGATCAATGATTATTTGACTAATGCCAAAGAAATAAGAAAACTATTCAAAAACAGTTGGCATATTTTGAAATCAGATCCCGTAATAGGAGAAGATCTTTCAAGATCGCCCCTGCTAATATTCAGAAAAGCACGGTCACTGAAAGATCAGCTGGTACAAAGTCACTATGTAAAGAAGAATAGGCAATCATGTTTTGGACAAATCAAGGGCTTTTTCCCCTGCGGTAGGTGCAAAGCCTGAAAAACAGTCACAAGGTCTTCTCATATGAGGTACCAGGTCTTCGGATCCCCAAGAAAATTGGGAAATTCATGAACTGTAATACGAGCCACAAAATACGGATTTTGAAGCATCTCAGGGCCATCACCACCAAGGATGGCACCTATCCGGTGGTGACACAGCTTGTGAGCCATCACAAGGGCAGCAGGGATCTGTTGCGCTTTTTCTGTTTAGACCACGTACCTAAAGACATAAGAGCGGGAGATAGACAGTTAATGCTCCGCAGACTTGAGTCTAGGTATATTATAGATATACAAATGAAGATAGCACATGGACTGAGTAGTGGGGAGGAATTGTCTATACATCTGTAGGATCAATATATTAGATTTTAGATTACAAATACTAGATTGTTGAGTCTAAGGAGATTGTTTATTCATTGGGGTGGTAGGCTGATTTGAACATGCATAGTTGTTACGTGGTTTTGAAGCATTGCTGTAGTGCTGATTATGCCCATACAGGGCTTAATAATGAAAGGAAATGAATTAGCACGAAGTTCATGATTGTCACGTTATTTATCAGTGCAGTGTGCCCATCCAGGGCTATGAGTTGGGCTTCAATCAACATATACAATTGGGAATGTTTGAATTCATTGTGTATTCTTGCATGCTCCAAGATGGATGGAACACAGACAATGAGGATGGCAGTCCTTTTATGATTTTGATACATTATATCTCCCAATGAATTTTGTATTTAAGTTATGCTGTCTCGGGCCGCCCGCTGATATTGAAATAGGTGGTTGCCGAAACGCGTCTTGTGTGCTTTTAATACCCAAATACATTTGGGGTAAAATGCTCCTGTGGGTGCTAGTATTCTTCATACTTTAAATTCTTCGAAGCCATGATATTCAGGCCGACTTCACTTACGTGCCTCATCGCACCCGCCTGAGAGTGCAGGAAGTAAGGCGGAGGTCTGGCAGCAGTATATATATATATATATATATATATATATATCCAAAACCAAGTTGCTCGCGCAATGGAGACACCACACCAAACGTGTCGTTTTCACCTCTTTATTTGGAAGGCAGCAACACGATCCCACGGTCGTCACAGTGAGTACAGCGCCATTCTGCCTACACGTTTCGGAAGTAATCCTTCATCATGGCATGGCGTAAGGTGAAGAGAGGAACCGATGGGATTGTGAGAAGGAAGAAGGGCCGGTGGCTTTCACTACGAAAAACATTCATTCACCCGGACTACAGCTACCAGGGTGCATAGCGAGGACACGCCCAATGGGGCAGGACTTAAGCTATTTTAAATCACCTACGAATCTGCAACACACCGTTCCTCTCTTCACCTTACGCCATGCCATGATGAAGGATTACTTCCGAAACGCGTAGGCAGAATGGTGCTATACTCACTGTGACGACCGTGGCATCGTGTTGCTGCCTTCCAAATAAAGAGGTGAAAACGACACGTTTGGTGTGGTGTCTCCATTGCGCGAGCAACTTGGTTTTGGATATATTGTGGCCTGCTCTGGCCACGGAGACTACCCACCTGCGAACAAGCAGGCCCGTGTGCCTCGTTCAAGGACACAGATGCGGGAAAACGTACCTATTTGGATTGGCGCAAGAGAAGCAACAGGCTGCCCTGGCTTTAGCAGTGGCCCGATGGGATTGTGAGAAGGAAGAAGGGCCGGTGGCTTTCACTACGAAAAACATTCATTCACCCGGACTACAGCTACCAGGGTGCATAGCGAGGACACGCCCAATGGGGCAGGACTTAAGCTATTTTAAATCACCTGCGAATCTGCAACACACCGTTCCTCTCTTCACCTTACGCCATGCCATGATGAAGGATTACTTCCGAAACGCGTAGGCAGAATGGCGCTGAAAGAAATTGCCACAAAATATGCTGCAATTCCGCGTGACTCCTGCGGGATCAACAAAAAAAAAAAAGCAGCCAAGTCGCATTTATGAATCTTATGCCCCTGGGAGCAGCTCCCCCTCCCAGAGTATCCAGAGGCCGCGGTGAGCATACCCCTGGGGCTGAACACTAACAAAATGGGGAGGAGCCATTAATGTCCCCTTGGAACAGAACCCCCAGGGCCAGCTCACAAGCTATGTCCTGGGGAGCCCACCACCGGGACATAGCAGTTTCCCTGCATGCATGGGTGGGGGCAGGAAAACCTGAGTCTGCTCTCGCTTGGTGGGAGTATTTTGTATTTTTTTGCCAAGTGGAAGCAAACATCGAGTGTGCTCCCAGCAGGCGGGAGCTTGGAAATTGCTCCTGCCCACTGGGAGCGGACTTTTGACCTGTTTCCCTGTCAGCACTGAAGCAGGCAGGGAAACAGATCAAAAGGTCTCTTGCACCCAGAAGGAGCAGCGTTAGGAGCTGTTCCTTCCAGGCGGGAACAATGGTGGCTGCTGCTTCATGCGGGGAGCTGGCTGAAGCCATGGGGATCTTGGAGCTCCCTCCATGGCCCCAACAGCTATATGGGCACCCACCTATAAGTGCTCAGGGTCCCGGGGATGTAGTTCCTGGGGCCAATAACAGCCTGGGGAGACGAGCTGTGCTGGCCCCCTCCCCTTTATTTTAATAAGTGACCCAGGGGGATGGGGTGCCTAGCGCCTAAGAAGTCTTGGTGATGGGGGCTGTGGAGACCCCTCCTCTTTATTTAAATAAGTGGCTCCTTCCCATTTTTCATATATATGTACAGACCTTGGGGATGAGGTCTCCAGGGCATAAAGAGGCTTGTGGAGAAAGTACCCTTCTCTTTATTTTTAGCAATGGCCCTGGGGTAGGGGTCCCTCACTCCCTCCCAATGCTAAGGGAGGGAGTGGTGGACTATGCGGCTGGATTTATATATTGTCATTGCATTTTACTTTATGTTAAAAAAAAAGCTAACAATTCACTGAAAAGCCTAATGGTCACAGTAACCTCATAGTTGGGTGTGATAAATATGTTGGTTTTGAACAAAAAAAAAACTGAAATTCACCAGTTAATGTTTGCAGAGCTAAGTATAACTTGCGCCCACCATGCATTGCTTTTATCCTCACATGTGACATCACTCATGGCATGTTCTCTGACATTATTTATGACATCACTGATGACATCTCAAATGACTGTACACCACCCCACTCTACAGACCTCCAATGTACAGCAATTCAACTGTACGCCACTCCCCTGTATGCCACTGCAGTCAATGCCACTCCACTGTACTCCTCTGCACTCTACCCCACTCTACTCTAAGCCTCTCCAGTCTATTCCACTCCACTCTATGCCACTCCCCTTTACATCACTTCGCTTTATGCTATTTCATTGCATGCCACTCCACTCTATCCCACTCCACTCTATGCCCCTCCACACTACATTTACTCTACTGTAAGTTCTTCCGCTGTACACCACTCCACTCTATGCCACTGCAGTCAACACCACTCCACTATAAGCTTCTACACTCTACACACTGCACTCTATTCTGTTCCACTGTATGTAACTCTACTCAATCCTATTCCATTCTATGCCACTCCACTCTAAGATCCCTCTTCTGTAAGCCACTCCAATGTACTCTATTGCACCATACGCAACTTCGCTCTAGTCCACTCCACTGTATGCTACTCCATTCTACACCACTCCACTCTACCCATCTCTACTTGATCCCACTCATCTATGCTCCATACAACAGCACTATACTTCACTCAACAAAAGTCCATGCTCCTCCACTGTACCATGCTATACTCCACTAAATAGCATTCGTGCCTTCTCCGGGCGCTGCTTATACCGTTTTATATTATCTCACTTATACCATGTAAAATGATAGTATTTAGAAGAATGATTATGACATTGCAAATTAAATCTTTTTGTGGGAACATAGTGCATAGTAGAGTGACAAGTTATAGTTAATGTAGTGTCGCTACCAACTTGAATACACTGTGCGCAAGTTATAATAACTTGAAAGGGTTGCGTAAATTATAGATTAAAGGTGAAAGTATATGTTTAGAAACACAAATGTTTGTGTAGTTTAAGTTTGTTTTGTATATAAAGAATAAATAAAGTAGTATTAATGGTGGTGTGTACATTATATATGTAAGTTTTAACTATAACTTAAAAATTAGTTTGGCTTGTGAAGGAGAATAAATATCGTTTTCCTAACTATATAAATAAGATTTAACATGTGGTTTTCCTCAATATATATATATATTTATATATAATACAGGGTTGTATGTTCTTACAACGCATTTCGTTGCAACGCATGCCTTTACCACGCATGGGTTACAACGGAATGGTATTTCAACGCATAGCCTTTTCCTCGAATTCTTCCTTGGTGTCGTCGTACGTCTTTAAGAGGAAGCGGAAGTTTCTTTCCGTTTCCTCTTAAACGACACCGATTGCCTGCACATCCTGACGTGACTTCAGGTGAGTTTTTTTTTGTGGGGAGGGAGACCCCCGAAGCCCCCCTTTTTTAATTTGAACCTTTACCACATATGCCTTTACTACATACCTCGTAGTAAAGGTATGCGTGGTAAAGGCTTTCGTGGTAACCACGCATGCATTACACCGCATGCGTGGTTACCATGAAAGCCTTTACCACGCATACCTTTACTACAAAGTATGTAGTAAAGTTAATGTATTTGTGGAAACGGCCACGTTGTAGTGGCCGTTTCCCATAATACAGAGTGTTGGCAGCCACTCAGTAGTAATGGTTAAGATTCCGAGGTATAGGAATTCTTCTGAATTTTGGTTGCTAATTACTTTGCCCCCGTTTGTCGAATCTCCTCAAAACGTTCTAGGCCGATAGATGTTTCTACATTGGTAGAGGATGGAAGTTTTGCAATGAGTGGTTGGGGTATGCAAAGATCAAAGGTGGGCCCAAAATGCATTTTTCCACCGAAGCATTTTCATTATTTTACCCTTAGCTATAGGTAAGTATTAGGTTTAGTATTTGATATATCAGATGAACAGTCGTTGGGGCTAAATGCTGAATTGGGGCAGCTCTGCATTATTTAGATTATTTTATTTACTACAGTAAATCAAAAAAATGTGAGTTTGTTTGTGTAATACAAAAAATAAGTGGCCCTGCCCAACATTGAGTGAAAAATGACATCAAGTGCATGATCAGTTCTAAGACGGTGCCAATATCTTAGATTAGATCATAGCCGTCAAATTAGAAATGGTTCTGCCTCCTCCAAAGTGAAATCTTTCTCATATGTGGGTCCAAATGACGCTTCTTCTGGTTGACAGTAACATAAGGCCTTTCGCTTGGGTTTTTCTGAACACAATCGACAGCTTCAAATGTATGTGGATGATACTAAAACCCACATTGAGTTGGGCAACACAAATCTTCACCTGTTACCTGCAATACATATACATTTGAACAAAAGGTATAAACCTGTACAAAAGAGTGCTACCTGAGCCTTATTTGGTGCAAGGGGTGAAATCTAAAGATAGAGGAATTTTTCGATAACATGCTATTTTACAATTGGCAGGAGGAAAGTTGCTCAACTGAGGTGGAAAACGCTAACTTCTATTCCGGGTTTCTGAGGTGGATCTTGCTGCTGCTGTGGCTACCTCATTGCATCAAGTATGATGTTGAGAGTGTATTGGTGAAAAAATGATGTGTGAGCCCCAGAGAACACGGTCATGCAATTACAGAGACTCTGCTTTAACCTCAAGAGATTGGAGCACTACCTTCAAATCTCCTCTGTGCCTCCTGGTGGCCCAGGAAGAAAGTTTAACATTTTCTGCGCCCTTTTCAAAGCAAAGGAGGGCCATGGCCCAAAATAATCACAGACACTCTTCCCAAAAGCTACATCTTGTCAAACCGTAAAGTTCAGCTACAAAAAACTCGTCACGGAGATCAGACTCGAGTACAAGTTAGAATGAAACTGATCCATTCTGGTGATAGGTGAACAGATCTAAGGGCCCAAACAAATCTGATTACTTTCAAGAAACACTGAAAACAAGCCTCTTGAAAGAGGCCTTTACTTCTCTTCACAGCATCACTGAAACTATCTTCTAACCTGAATACTCAGCTCACACCGGTGAGCCCTTAGAAATGCAGCTTCCGTTTAATATGATAAGTTGAAGGTCCAACTTGAGAAAATGGAACCAACTTCACCTAGCAGGTTTATAAAGTGGATATAATCACAAATTGGCAAATTCCACAACAAATAAGTAAATAAGCTTGGAGTTGTGCAAAACACATTGAGCTGACAGAGAAAGTAGGAATATTAGCATGCACCTCTAGGAACACATATTAGCAACAATCTGAAGTGGAACTTAAGGCGTTACTATCAACAAGGTCTATTTAGGGATGCTGTTAAAAGTTAGAAAATTCCATCTGTGAGCAAGGGTTAATGATAATTGCAATATATGAAATATGTTTTGATTCACAGACTTTCAGTTCAGCAACCTACACAACCACCATGGAATATATAATCCCAAAATGTTATAGAATCATTGTATACAAACAATAACAGGTTATACATTTACGTCCCCATCTCGCACATGTAAATAGCTCGTGAATGTGTCCAGTTTTCAAATCCATGTCTATTTATCATGATAATTCTCTCTTTAGTTCTTTGAATCCCACATTGGATTTTGGTAACCTACCCTTCAAACTGACTTATTTGTGTTTGCACTGCTTTTTATAGTTCATGCTTCCTTAATATCATCCTAATATAATCTCTTGGGCAGTATGTAGGTTATAGCAATTAGGCCTGGACGAAGTTCATGGAGTTCCGCTATGTGGAACTCTGTGAAGTGACCAAAAAACTCAATTGCGCAGCAGAGTACGTTAGGTTATGCCGCTTGTGCTGATTTTGAGCGTTGGGTGTCTGTCCTGCGCTGGAAGATCGGCGTGAACGGCACCATGTGCAGCGTAAGAGGGCACTACTTCTGTCTGCTGCTCCAGTAGATGTTCTTCTCCCTCAACGTGAACATAAGGTTTCTCAGCGCGAGTGGATATGGCCATCCATGACTGCACAGATTGAGAAATCTCGCCGGGAGGTGGTCTGGAGTAAGATTTTCCTTGCTTGCGCTCGTCAACTTAACGTTTTTCAGAACTCCGCATGCTACACGCTCATGGGGTGGGAAAAAGTCTGCAAACTCTGCGAGCAGAATTTCACGCCCAGGCCTACTAGCAATCTTACCTATACTACAGATCACATGTCCACTGTACTCACATGATATGCAATGCATTTTTATTAAAGTCTAGCAGTAAAATAGGCTCTACTCAATGTCTGAGACACAGTTTGTCATATTTTAGTATGACTTTCACAGACATGACTGGAGAGCAGTGAAGATCATAAACGATTTGTATATTTGTATATATAATAAGGCTTGCATTTGAAAGGCAAGATACCTCACTTATCCTAATTAATTTTGTGAGATAAAGAAGTGGCTCCTGTTGAATATTAATTGCACTTTCAGGATTTAAACATAAAAGGAAATAACTTGGCATGGTATGGAAGAATATTAAGAGGACCCTAGGCTTAATTTCACAAGTCTGTGAATATTGTAAGTTTTGCTCATTTTCGGTGGTGTTGCTACGATTACAAGCAAATGGGGGACAGAGGAAACCCAAAATAGTTTTTTGGGCCAGCTTGGCCCTTTGTAACATGCCTGTGAGTGGAAAATATGTGTGCCTATGATTTTTTGATAAGTAAGAGTTTGTGAAGGCTAATGAGCATGGCTCCTAGGATGTCAGAAAACTTTTTCCAATCGAAGTATCACCAGGCACTGCACATTGTTGAAGGAATGAGTAGGAACGAAACACACTCATTTGTAATGTAACAGCGTTTTTATTTATTAGATCTAATGCTTGATTAGCTGGTGTTTAACTTAGCATAACAAGGCCTAAGTCCACATGGTAGTACCTTAGCCTGTTTTCACTGACATGCAATTTGCATTATTAGACAAAAGGTATTCTTTCTCAATGAAAACAGAAAGGAAATAGAGTGCATTTTCAAGGAAGCTGCAGATAAAATGTATTAATTTGTGTTCCTCAAGAAGGAAGCTGTTTCCAGGAGATGTGCTGCACAAGTAACAATTTTTAAGGCCTGCAGTCCAGGCCACAACTTGCTTCATTCATTGGTTAAATGGTCTTCTGTATTTTGTTTGTTTCAATAGTGCAATGCCATTGCCCTAGTTTGTAGGGTAAAGAGCGATCAATTATTACTCATAATGTAGGTGTTTTCTAAAAGTTTTACAATTTACGTAACACAAGTTCTCCAATATTCACTGATTGATGCTAGGCAACGTGACTTCCTTTTGATTCTGCTTCTGTCGGCAAGAAGTTTATGCCATCTTTTCTTCACAGCTCCTTAAACTTTCCCAACATTCTGAATTGCCTTCAGTTGTCTAAAGGCCTTTTAGGAGACTTCTGACAGTATCCTCCTGCCTCGCTCGAACCACCTATTCTAAAGGCTATTGGAGGATAGCGTGTGTGAAAACTGAAAAGGGGAGACAAGACTGGTCCAGATGCATGAACAAAAACAGTCAGTTCCCAGAAGTGATTAGCAACATCATATATCCCTCCCAACAAATGAAATGTTGTAAATGGTTTGTCTAGCCGTGGTAATGCTTCTTTTATTGATACAGGTGAAAGTGTAAGGTTAGCTGAGTGTACAGGCATAACCTTCCAGACATATATTAGAGCAGTGGTTCCTAACCGGCTTCTGTGGACCCCCACTTAATCATTATTGGAATCTGGGGGACCCCCACTGAGTCATTACTGGAACCCGGGAACCCCTTCCTTAGTCATTAGTGGAATCCAGGGCCCACGTCCTAAGCAATTTCTCTGATGTGAACTGCAAAATAATACACAAAAATACAAACACATGCATTCATTAAATACACACAAAAACACACACAAACTATGAAATATTGAATTACCAAACATAAAAAAGTTATTATAATAGGAAGGTTGGAGCTTTTCTAAATGCAATTGAGAATACCCATTGTCCATATTATATTCTGTTTGATACTCTAGCACTGCTCCCATGAATCAATCTGAGGATACCAACTTAAATTTTAGCCTTCAAATGTCAAATTCATTCACATTTACAGAATATGTTAAGATTTTAAATGTATCTTCTTTATTCACATAAACTTTATTGATCTGCTAATGTTATTTAATTTCCTAAGCAGTCACAGACTCCTGGGTAGGCTTTGTGGACCCCCTGAGGTCATTGGACCACATGCTAAGAACCAGTGTATTAGAGGATGCATAGGTGAGGAAAAGGGTAGACCTTACTGACACTAGTAACTGAAAATTGACCTAAGAAACAAAAAGTAAGCCTCGGATGCATACTTGGGAGAGTCAAATTTTTGGATGAGTGCTAGTTTGAATCTTTATTCTTGTACAAGAATGCCGATAATCTCTATCTATAAATGTTTGGAATCTAATTTAGCCTTTTGTCGATGACTAACTGCAGAGCTCCAAGTTCTCTCAAGATCTTGTCAAAAAACGCCTCTACCTCAGGTCTTTTAACTGGTCCAAACATGAAGGGCCATAATCTGGGGTAGGCTTCAATGGTGACAAAAAAAGAGTGAAAAGCCTAACACATTGTGATTGCTGTTGCTATTTGTATATTCATTTTTATAAAGCACAGTATCACCCATAGGGGCTCTGGGCACTCAACTGTGACTACTGAGCATTTAAGAATGGAGCAACAGGATCTATGAAGAGAGAAAAGCCACATTTTTAGAGCCTTCCAAAACTGTAGGTCGGTAGCGATCAGATGGATGAGGGAATGGGGGAAATTCCAAATGCGAGGAGCCTACATTCAGAATGCTTTGCCAAAAAAGGGGGACCTATGAAAGCAAGGAGTGACTAAGGAGACCGATCTGGCAGAGCAAAGGGATCTATCTAGAAGTTATATATTTAGAAAGATTGAGAGAGATTGAATCAGGAACCTTCTTGTATAGAAAATGGTGTGACATACTGAGAGGTTTGAAAGTTACGTGATTATGAACAGGAAGCCAAAGTCGTATGCGGAGAATCTAAGAAGCACCACAGTGTCAGGAGACACTTGGCACCATCCTGACTACTTGTTTCTGTACAGCTTTAGGTTTAGAAAATGATGTTAATTTTCATTCTCAAGTAAAAGCTGGTGCAGTAAGTTAACAGTGGCCCTTTGATTTTTGCTATGCAAAGATGTTTACTTTCCAATGAAGTAACAACAGGACTGTGCAGAGATGGTATAAATGGTAAGACCAGGATGAGACCACTGTTGAGATTAGACTATACGTTAGCAATATAGCATCAATTTTAACTGCCAAGCTCTCGACAGGCGTGAATCAAAGGGACATGGGCCAAAGTTGAAGGAGAAAAGGGTGCACTGGTGCTGAAATCTATCTTGTATTTCAGTTCAGCCAGCGAGCACTCACCCAACTGTGTACGCTCACTAACCAAACTTGTAACAGAGAGGTACCATTAGAGGATGTGTCTAGTCTGATCAATAATTGGGTAGTTAAACATTTTCATAACCAAAGAACATTGTGAAAAGAGTTATTGTACGCAAATTCTGCAACACAAATCTAGGGCCCGATGTAGGTAGCCCTTTACCGATCGGAATCGGCCGAAAATACCGATTTTCGGCCGTTTCCGATCGGTAAAGGGCTATGGAGATGTAGGGGCACATTTTCGGTAATTTTACCGATTCGTTATCATTACCGAATCGGTAAATTTACCGACTCGGTAATATTTACCGATTCGGTAATGATAACGATTCGGTAAAATTACCGAAAATGTAATGTAGGTAGCCTATGTTCCGGCAGCACATGGCTTACAGAATCGGTATTTTACCATGGAATACAAATCCATGGTAAAAAACCGATTCCTGTGTACATGCACATCTGTGCATGTACACATGTGCCATGTGACAGACAGACGTGCCCTTAGGGCATGTCTGTGTGCCACATTGCACACATGGCCGTTTTGGGGGTGCTAGAGGGTGTCAAAGTGACACCCCCTGCACCCTTGTGAATTCTTTAATTACCGATTCGGTAAATACCGAATCGGTAATGCCTAATCATTCCTATGGGCTTCAAAGCCCATAGGAATGAATGGGCATTACCGATTCGGTATTTACCAAATCGGTAATTTAAGAATTGTTAAGGATTCGGTAACGAATCCAGATGTTGGGACCTACATCCCATTTACCGATTTTTGAATACCGAATCGGTAGGATTCGGTATTTCAAAATCGGTAAATGGGATTTACCTACATCGGGCCCCTAGTTTCCTCAATCTGAAGGACAATCCATCATATAAAATATCAGCTATTTCGTGCCATTGCCTGATTGACCCTCTCATTTTGTCCGTTTTCTGCGAGCAGGGCTGGTGGATTTGTAGTTGACTGAATTTTAAACAATGTATTCCAAAATTTGAAGAAAAACTGGGGCCATCTATCAGAAATGCTGATTTCACAAAATCCATGGAGACAGAAAATGTATTTTAAGAAAGTCTTTCCTAATTTCATAATTGTTGTATCAAAGTAGTCAGTTTTATGCTCCACCAACATCCCAGGAAGCTGTATACATAGCAATATAATGAACACATATTTTTTTGCAATAGCAAGTGTTCAAAATTTCTATACAGAGATAAAGTTTTGTGAGAAATTGGGTTGTTGGTTGACAGCGGTGTGAGACCTGGTCAAGCAACAGCCACAATCCCTTGCAGGACGAACCACAAAAGCAGCCGCGGCTGGCAGCGGGAGTAAATGCAGGGCGGTGACGTGGGGAGGGGCAGGATGGGAGGTAGTAATGTATGGATTACGGAGTTTTACAGGTAAGTAAACATTTAAATAAATAAAACGAATTTCGTTGCGAGCACTGCATCGCATTTTGGGATGCAGTGTACTCAACAAAATTTGTTTTACTTATTTAAATGTTTACTTACCTGTAAAACTCCGTAATCCATACATTACTACCCCCCACCCTGCCCCTCACCACGTCACCGCCCTGCATTTACTCCCACTGCTGGCCACGGTTGCACAAAAGTCACTAAATTAACCTGTGCTTAACTTAGGATCAGTGTGTGAAATATTTATGCTGCACATAAAGTGAAAACCCAACACAAAAAAACTATTTAGAAATATAGAGTACATTTTCATAAACTATTTGACACCAAATGACAAAAATCCAATCAGTAGACTTGTAGTCAAGAATTGTTAAAGTTTTTAGTTAAGACTAGCGCCTAAAAGATCAAAGCACAAACTGTCGACATCTAGTCACGCTGGACCAGGTCAAAGTCAAATGTTATGGTCCACCGTGATAAAGAGCAGTTTGGATACAAGAAATGGAGTGGGCTTCGTCGGCAGTTATCTTCGAACTTGGAAGAAATTCAAAGAAAAAGTGTCTGAGAAGGTAATGTTCAGTGGGGCAAGGCTGCAGGAGGTGTCCGAGGAGGTCGTGTAATCATTGGATGGCCTTGGTTTTGGAGCCGCAGTGACGATTTCTACGTTCAGGCTTAGTTGCTGAAATGTAAGTTGAAAATCTCCAGTGGGACAAGGCAAAGGGCTGTAGCTGAAGACAGTTCCATGAGGTCAGATACCCCTTTGGCAAAGGACCATTGAAAAGGATTTGCTGCTGCGGAGAAGAATATAGTGGGAGAAGCTGTGAAGTCAATCTGTTCGTAGATGCACATTGGGCGGACAGGTGAGCAGGTTGGCCCCTGCACTTTTGGTCCAAAATTTGTCTAAATCTTCACTTTTGGTTTTTGGGCATCTGGGCACCTTTAGCACCATAACCAAGGATCCAGGACTAGTGGGGCACCTCTTGGGGATTCAGGACTCAATCGGGCTGGGTCGAGGTGTGGGATCAAGATGATGGGAGCCTTTTATGTCCCTCTTATTCCGCTACTCAATTCCGGGTGTGCATGGCTAGCCATAAATATAGACAACAATGGAAAAGTTAATCTCTCTATTGGAGCCATAATCTAGGTTAGTGAATTCTGACAGTAGCAAAAACTTGTTTTTCAAAAAAGCTTAACCAACCTTTGCTGGTCAGTGTTGAGCTGTTACGCTTCCTACCAAAGAAGAGTTTTGTTTGAGATAATATACTGACTTTCCACAGTAAAACAAACCTCTGCTTTGCATCAACTTGCCTTTTTTTCTTGGGTAAGGCGCACTGAAAGTTTCTGGTTTATATAGGTTCTGGAGCTCTATTGTCATCTTTTTCAGAGTTCATAAATATTTGAAACATATCTAATTGAGTAGGCTATTGTTTCTCTGATATTATGTGTGTTTGCTGTGTGGGATCTATTAATGCGTCAAAAGATTAACTACTGATGAAACTGAATCTTTCAATTCATTTCAAAGACTTATAAAAAGCTGCTGCAGCTGCCGTGTATGTCAAGAGCTCTCAATTTCTTAATTACTGAAAATAATTTATGTATGCAATAATTTCAAAAAATCGTTTTCTCAAGATCAATAAAAGCACCCAAACACCGAGGCATAAAAACATATTTCACAGGGAAACTTGAAATATAAAACATTTTTAATGATTCCATATGAAATGTGGATTTCATCACCACTGTCATAGCCCAAACACCATTCGAACAATTGCACACTACAATACACAGTACTTAGTACACAACAATCATAGTGCATACGTATGTCCAAGTATATAAAATATACATTGCAAAACACATTCTTACAGTTGCACATCCATCCTAGACTATGCATTCCAATATACAGAAGGAATTCACAGTCCTATGTAGACTTTTTCGACATAAATAAGTAATTACATACTCTTCAGTACAAATACACATTATACACTGCACAATAATTACACGTTTTCGTATTTATTACACATCACTCCATAAAATATAAGTACTCACACAAGTACTCACTGTAAAGCATAATAGTACACAGTAACGTATAATAAAAAAATAATACTAATATAAAACAATACAAATATATTTGTTTAGAGTCATCTTCAGCTACGTAAATACCAATCAATGCCTCTTACATGAAAAGCAACTAAGTCAAAGTTGCAATCAAAACACAGAAAAAGGTTGTTAACCCAGAAAGATACATATACATGTTTCATTGAATATAAGCTAAACTGTTGCACATGCATACAAAACAAAAAAGCATAAAAGGATAGATAGTATGTTTCAAAATTGATATAAGAAATCTCACAGAGTAATCAAAACCAAAACAAAATTACAAAGAAATCTCTAGTCACTTATTCCACAAAATAATCAAACAACTCAAAGACATTAAAAATAATTATCAATCCATTAAACAAGGGAAAGTGAGAAAAACCGAAATATGCATTCACAAAAACAATGCAATACTCGTAAATTAAAATGGAAATATATATTCTTTTCACCTAGAACAATTACATGAGGCATTTTAGTAAAAAAAAGAGTTTTAACCAATTTAATGAAAAATACAAAAGCCCTCTCCTACTCAACTGAAAGGTGTTTAAGACAAAAATAATTACAGGGCAGTATAAATAAAGCTATGCATGTCCATAATATATTGTCTACCTATTCAAAAAAGTAAAGATTTAAGTTATTGCTTAAGTAGGTTGTCCAAAGGAATTCGGGAAAAAGTAATGTAAATTATTTTTAAAAAAATTAAAATATTTGGGGAAAAAATGGGAACATGCCAGTAACAGAGAGTCATGTTTTTGCTGAGGAAAAGTATAAAAGGACAATTTGTTTTACACTCTTCATGATAATGAAAGAAATTATGAAATTATTTGTTCATTAAAACTTTTCCACAGGCATTATAACCATACAAAATATAGTGATATTTGTAAGAAACTGAATTGAAAAGCAGAAAAGAACAGTACTGCAAGCAAACGTATTATCACTTGTGACATTAAAAATAAGTCACACCTGCACATAAAACATTTATTAAACAGTATCATAAGTCAACTAAGAAACAAAACAAAAAAATACTTCAAAATATGGATGAAACCTGAAAACTGATTTTTTGCTCACTTAAAATCACATTCCATTCCTTCTTTAATAAATCCAAAATTAAATAGTATTACATCACATATGCATGATTGGAGCGCATTGTACTGAAACAGATAGATTAATACAAGAAGTTTGCCGTGCCTTAAGAGCAGCATATAATCTTCAAAATAATACAATGTGAAAAGTTAAGGAAAATTAACTAAAGGAAATTCAAGATGAAATTGTCTACATATTCTTTAGAGAAAAAGAAAACTCTGCAAGTAATGCTAATATGGTATGCAATAAAAACCTGGGTCATTACCAAAAAACCATAAATTTAACAAATAGAAAATGAATTAATAAATCCCTGACAATATCATTTAAATTTACTCATAACAGTTGTCTATCTTTCAGAAGAACTTTTTATCAGTCACTTGTTTTCCTTTCAGGAGAACTTCACAACAAAAACAATCATAAATTGTATGACTTTGCTTTACATATGGTTACAGAAGGAAAATACAAATTTATAGTGAAGCAAGCTGTTGCAAATACTGTTTTTTTTAGGTCCTCATTTCACCATTGGCGTCTGCAAATGAACAATTGAAACCCGGTCCAACCTGGGCGCCCAGGGCTGATGTTCTTGCATTCACCTGGGGCCAACCAGTCCTGCTTCTTTGTATGAGGCATGGTGTAATCATAGAACCTTTGAGACCTTAGACCAGCTTCATCTCTCTGCCCCACAAGATCAAAGGTTCCCACACATTGTTGTAAACATTATGTGCCAAGCCCATATCTAGATGCGCATACCTAATGCTGCACGCAACCAGTTTTCATAGAGAGGGGGACTAGTATCCTTCCACAGTTTGCAAATCTCTCTACGGGCGATCAAAATCAGACAAAAAAACAAACCCACTTGTGTCGCAGATAACACCCTTAAGAGATCTATATCCAAACCAAACAGCACGCGAGCTACATTAAGGCACAATTTAACTTTAAAAATACCCTCCAAAGCCCTCCCCACATTAGCCCAAAAGACAACCAAAATAACGCAGTCAAAAAAAGTGTGGATGTCGTCAGCCTCGATCAGGCCACATCTGGGGCACTTAGGGGGGGACATACAAATTTCGCTATTTTTTGGGGCGTGTAATAGAGCCTATTAATGACATAAAAGTGTTTTTTTTTAGAGAAGCTGGCCTGACAAACTTATATAGGATTTAGAGGGATAAAGCATAAAGACTAGCTGAGGCTTCTTCCAACATGGAGGAATTCCATACTAGATGAGATGGGGGAATCTGTAAATCCTCTGCATTTAACAGGCTTCTATACCAGAGTCCCACTTCTATTTTCCTGGGGTTAGGACTTTGGAGGGCATTCTCGATCTCCCAATTCCCACCAATATTCTCTTTCTCTGCCATAAACCAAGAACAAAGTTGCCTATATTTGAATCTAGAAAAAGAGTTCCCTATCCTTAATCTCAGAACCTCCCAGGGGAGGACCCCCTCATATGTTATGAGGTCGGACCATATCATAAACCCTGCTCTCCTGATAGGGGGCGCTAAACCATCTCTAAGACACTCGGGCAATCCCGGCGAATCCCAAATTGGGGCAAAGTCAGAGTAGGATCTTATACCCCATCTCCCTTTGACTTTATTCCAGACGTGAATCGCTAGTTTTAAAACCTTCAGTCGGACTTTCTTGTCGAATTTTGGCGCTCCAAAGTTATACAAGAAACCGCTACCCCCCCCCCCCCTCAAAATTAGCCATTATAGTCAGGATCCGACCCAAGTTGGAATCGTCAGGACTAGAGAGCAGACTACGTAAATTTTTTAGCTGGAAAGAGAATGAGTACCAGAGCACATCCGGCAGTGCTAGACCTCCTTTTAAAAGTTTTCTTTTTAGCTTTTTCCAGGACAGTCTGGAGTTTTTATTAGCCCATATAAAGCTGCCTATTTTACCCTGGATTTTCCCCAGAAGTTTATCAGAAAAGACCAAAGGTATAGTATTGAATAGATACGTCAGTTTGTGCAAGATGACCATCTTAACCAGATTCACACGACCATATATTGTGAGAGGAAGGTTTTGCCATCTGGAGAAAAGATGGTCGATCTCCTTGGCCACCTACTTGAAATGTATCTGGGTGATGTTGTTTAGGTCCTGTGCTATTATTATCCCCAGATACTTAAACTCACTGCTACAGGTGCCTGTCCAACTATCTACGCCCAGCATATTACCTCGGTTTTGAAGTTGTTAATCAGGTAGCCAGAGTACAGACCAAATTCAGTCAGAGCAGCCTCCACCCTAGGGAGCAGCTCTGCCGGATTACTGGTATAAACCAGCAAATCATCAGCATATAGGGCTAATTTACAGCTGTATTCCAAAACTCTAAAGGGGGTAAACATATTGTCCATCCTCAATGCCTGCGCGAGGGGTTCAATATAAATATCAAACAAAAGGGGCGAGATAGGGCACCCCTGCCTTGTTCCCCTTTTAATATTGAAGCTCGGCGTCAGGAGGCCATTTAAAAGTATAGCAGCAGAAGCACCCTCATAGCACCTTCTAAGTGTTTGTATAAAAGTTGAGCCGAAGCCCATCATTTTAAAAACTTCCCATAAGGAGCCCCAGTTGACACGGTCAAAAGCCTTAGCTGCATCATACGCAGCCACTGCCAAGGGCTCCGACCTTGCCAACGGTAGATCAATACTGCCTATTAATTGCAGAGTTTGCTCTTGAATATATCTGCCCAGGAAAAATCCCTTTTGGTCAGGATTAATGAGTTGTGGGGCCATTTTAGCCAATCTCCCTGCCAAAATGCTGGTAAAGATCTTATAATCCGCATTAAGCAGGGAGATAGGCCTATAGGAGTCTGCTTTAAGGGGATCTTTCCCTGGTTTCAGAATAAGTACTATGATGGACTCCATCCAAGATGGGTGAACCCTCCCCTCTGGGCTGTATACATAGTTGAAAAGCTCACAGAGCCTTGTGACCAAAACCTCCTGAAAGACTTTAAATACTTCTCCTGGAAGGGCTTCGGTCCCTGCAGCTTTATTATTCTTTATGTTCTTTATATAGGGCCTGGTTTCATCCTCCGTAAAGGGGCTATTCAACATGTCTCGACCTTCTTCTGTCAAGCATGGTAAGGCCTTACTTTCGAGCCATTTTTGGATGTTATTAGTACTTGGAGTGGCCTCCTCCTCATAGAGTTTAGAAAACAGAGTGAGCAGATGCCTCTGCACATCCTCCTGGTCACAAGAGGTAGTCCCTAAGTCATCTATAATTAGATATTTTTTTTGTAACTTTTTATTATATAAAACAAAAGGAAACAACACATCAAACATACAATCAAGGCAATACAGTAATAATACAACCATTAGGCCTGCGCTCATGGAGGACGGGAGATATATGACAACAGTAGAAAAGATTTTTTTGAATACAGATGAGGGGAGGGTGCCAAAGGTAGAATCGCATATGAACAGCACAATATACCACAGCTAGAAGGAATGTAGGTCAGGGCGACTGGGAAGGACTAGGAATCGCAGTGAGTGGGGGCGTACAGATATCACCACGGTATGAGTTCCACTGGTTCCAAATCTTCCCCCATTTTCGGGGTCTGCCTCGTGCCATATACACTGTCTTCTCTCTGAACATGCACCAGTCCAGACTCTCTTTCCAAGCAGTCACTGTAGGCGGCCTCGGGGACCCCCACAGCTGTGCAATATCCCTCTTTGCAACCATATTGGCAAGAGTCACCCACCGAAGCTGCGACACGTCATAATCATTCGGACCCCACACATTCAATAAATATTGTCGGGCTTCCGGCATCATCACAACACCCGTTACTTCATCCATCACCTCATGTATACGTTTCCAAAATCGCACCACCTCAGGGCATTCCCATTTGATATGGAGATAGGTGCCAAGGAGACCACACCCACGCCTACACATGCCATCCGTGGAGTAGCCCATATGGATCAGACGGGGACCGGTGACATAGATTCTGTGGAGGATCTTGAGTTGGACCAGACGGAGGCAGGCTGGAATCGCCACCTCCCTGGGAGAGGAGATCGCGGACTGCCAGTCCTCATCATCCAGTTCAATACCATCAGCAATCCAAGCTTCACGAAGGCGATCAAGCAAACTCGATGGGTCATTAATCATTTTCTTATAGAACAATGAGATAGTACTGTCTGGCACATAACCATCTAGTATACGATCTTCGAGGGGGGAGGATTCCGGAATATCACTACCCACTGGCAACACAGAATTCAGAGCATGGCGTACCTGGACATAACGAAATTTTTCCCTGTCACTTAGCTTATACTCTACTTGCAGATCCGAGAAGGTCTTCACCTCTCCTTTAACCCAGAGATCACGCACTTTACTAATACCGATCGTGTCCCATTTATCAAATCCCTTTGTTTTCCATAGGCCACCCAACTTCGCAGAGGCATAGAGCGGAGTTGCACCAGTTAGTTTATCACTCCAGCCCATAGCCGCCGTTGCGCTATGCCATACCCGCACGGCTATAGCGGTAGGTCCCGAGAGTTGGGAACGCGAGGGTCCCGAATAAAGCGACCTGTAGTAATCACCACCCGGGAGCAGCCACTTATCCATTTCAAATGCTGGATTCAACGCCGGGCCATACATCCCGTGGTTGAAGGCAGCAAGGTGGGAGGCCCAATAATACCTACGAATATCCGGGAGTGCTATACCGCCATCATACCAGGGAAGTGTCAATTTCGGAAGAGCGATGCGGGAACGTCCGTCCCATATTAATTGCCTCTGCAACGATTCTACTTCCCGAAAGTATTTCGACGGGATGACATCAAAACTATTTTGAAGTGCGTATAAGAACCGCGGTAAGGACATCATTTTAAAAAGGGCCGCACGTCCTAGGGGAGATAACGGTAATTTACGCCAACGCGCTACATCGGAGCGCAACCTTTGGAGCGGGGGAAGCAAATTGCGTTCATAGCGAACCGCCAGATCCAACGAGATAA
Source organism: Lissotriton helveticus (assembly GCF_964261635.1). NCBI lineage: Eukaryota > Metazoa > Chordata > Amphibia > Caudata > Salamandridae > Lissotriton > Lissotriton helveticus. The sequence continues at coordinate 831,742,540 of NC_136067.1, forward strand.
ACACACCCAAGTACTTAAAGCCAGACTGCGACAACTGGATGGGACAGCCCCACGGCAAACGAGGGACATCACCCGCAAGTACATAAATGTAGGATTTTGACCAATTAATGATAAGGCCCGAGTTATTCCCAAAGGAGTTAAGTACGTCAAACAATACGTTGAGCGATTTTTGGGGAGATGTAAGGTACAATAAAATATCATCCGCGTATAAGGAAATGCGATCTTCAAATTCCGGCGTCCAGCGTATACCCTTCATCGAAGGTTCCCACCGTAGCCAAGCGGCGAGTGGCTCCAACGCCAAAGCAAAGAGGAGCGGGGACAACGGACAACCCTGCCGCGTGCCCCTGCCAAGAATAAAAGGCACGGAGACACGGCCATTGACCACCACCTGTGCCAGTGGTGTTTCATACAGGAGTTTGACCCAACCAATAAAACCAGCACCGAATCCAAATTTGGCGAGTATCGCCCAAAGATAAGATAAGACCATCCGATTGCATCAAAGGCCATCGTGGCGTCCAAGGACGCCAAGATAGCTGGTTCACACAGCGTCGGGGCCCTCGCGAGAACACCATGCAAACGCCGCAAATTCAATGCCGTGTTACGGTGCGGGATAAAACCCGATTGATCCGGATGAATCAGGTCGCTAATAACCGTAATCAGACGATTAGCAAGCAATTTGGCGAGGATCTTAGGCCCCGCATTTAAGAGCGAAATGGGTCTATAAGACGAGCAGCGATCCCGTGGTTTACCCTCCTTATGGATCACCACAATGGTAGCAAGACGCTGATCTCTGGGGAGGGAGCCACTGTCTCGCGCAGCCAAAAACATAGCACGGAGATAGGGAGCTAGAGTATCGGGGCGTAATTTATACAGTTCAACAGGAAGACCATTGGGACCCAGAGCCTTGCCGGAACGAATGGAGTGTAGCGCAAGAGCCACATCATCCACAGAGCGCGTGGCATCCAAACAATCCCGATCCGATTCCGTCAAACATGGAAGCGCTATATCTTGAAGCAACAACTGCGAATCCTCCTCGGGCACCGAGGTATAGACCTCTCGAAAGTAAGCAGCAAAGCATTCAACAATTTCAACAGGGTCCGTTACACGCACACCACCACATGTCTCAATCACCGGAACCACTCGACTCGCTCTCTCCCTTCTGTCCAGCCAGGCAATCAATTTTCATGCTTTATCACCCACATCATATAGCCGTCACTGCTGTTCCCTACTCATCATCTTTGCTGCATCAGTAACCAAAGTTTTATATTCTAATTGTTTAAGGCGGAGGACATGTAATGCTTCTCGAGACACCTCTCGTTCCAATGCAGTCTCCAGGTCTGTGATTTCAGTCTCGAGCTGAACAATTGCCTCATTCTTACATTTCTTAGCAGACCCCACCAAAGACAATGCCTGTCCCCTGATCACAGTCTTAAAAGCTTCCCATAACGAAACAGGCGATGCTACAGAACCAACATTCTCAGTAAAATACAGATCAAATGATTTAATCAATTCAGTGCGAATCTTAGGGTTAAGAAGATACCAGGGGTTAATCGGGGCCACCCTCCCTTCGGCGCCGGTGCCAAGACTAAAATAAAACCAAATAGGGGAATGGTCTGATATACCCCGGACCAAGTGTCTAATCTCTCCAATCGAAGGGGACAGGGCAGCCGGTATCAGGATATAATCCAGTCTAGAAAGACTACCATGAGCTCCCGAATGGAAAGTAAACTGTGGTTGCTCTGGATGCATTAGTCTCCAACAATCTATAAGTCCCAATGTTTCCAGGAAGTCACCCAACCAGGATTGCGCAGCAGGAAGATCTCGGGGCGGATAGCGGTCTATTCTGCCAGAAATGACGAAGTTAAAATCACCACCCAGTATCAAAACACCCTCCGGGAGACCCAGAACCATCCGCCCCAGGTCCGTAAATGTTGTGCATTGTAAGCCCGGAGGGACATACACCGACACCAACGAAATTGGTTTTCCCTCCCACCGCCCAACAAGTGCAACATATCGACCCCTGGCATCAAGGATCACATCGTCAACCTCGAGGGGGAGGGAAACCCTAAGCAAAATACCCACTCCTCTAGAACTAGATGTAAATCCAGAATGGGCAGCAAGACAATAGCCCCGTCTATTAAGAGCGTGACAAGTATTTCCTATCAAGTGTGTCTCTTGTAGCAAAACGACATCAGGCGAAAGGCGCCGCAACTGCTGCATAACCACCCCTCTCTTTATCCGATCACCCAACCCATTCACATTCCAGCATAATACCCTCAACCCTCTACCCCCATCCAGATCCACAATGAACTCCCATCGCAAAACGAGCATCACACCAATGTCAAAGATAATGAAAGTACCATGCCTTGAAAAAGAAAAAACAAACAAACAATCCCAAAACATGACCCTCCCCCTCCCCAAGGTTCCCAACACAACTCCTCCCCACCCTGCACCCCTGCACCGACTCAAAAGCCACCCCAATTTGCAGTGTGCCTGTCGCCCTAAGAATTACAAACAAATAACTAATCTACACAAAGAAAGCCCCAGAGGAGGAAAGGGGTCCTGCCATCCCCGCTACCTCCCATGACACGAATGGAATGATCAAGGAAGTCAGGGAGCCTCAGCTGGACACGTTGAATAGTGTTCCGGACACAGGCACCAGAATCATTCTTGGTCCACCAGTCCCCCCTCAGCACCACCAGCATGTTCCTGGCCAGCACGGTGAGCAGGCAAAGTGTCCAACCAATCACTCGCTTCCTCAGGCCTGACAAAGAAGAATGTTCGATTGTCATATTCAACACGCAGTCGGGCCGGGAATAACATAGCATATTTTAGTTCCATGTCTCTTAGTCGCCGTTTCACCCCTTGAAATCCCATTCGTTGTTTCTGGACCGATTGAGAAAAGTCTGGATAAAAGTTCACAGCAGCGTTCTCGAACTGCGTGGGGCCGCTTGTCCGTGCCGCCTGCAGAATGGCGTCGCGATCTCTGAAGTTGAAGATCCGTGCAAAAATCGGACGGGGGGGGAAACCGGGCTTCGCCTGTCCCCCTGGAACTCGGTGCGCACGTTCAATGGCAAAGAATTTGCTCAGGCCCTTGGGTGCAAGATGATTAAGAATGAGGTCCTCCACTCGAAGATCAGTGGCGAGTGAACTAGAATCTTCCGGGACCCCAGTAATACGCACGTTGTTGCGCCGTGCACGGCCTTCAAAATCCTCCAAACGACGAGCAAAAAAGTCATTAGCAGATCTAAGGTTGCGCACTTCTGTTTGCAAGTCGGACACATCCGTGGTAAGGCTGGACGTCTTTAGGTCCAATGACTTCACTTTCTCGTTCGTCTTGGCCAAATCAGTTCGAATGAGGTTGACATCAATAGCCACCGTGTCCAACTTCAGAGCCAGGGCTTCATACTGTTGGCCTATAGAAGACTGAATACCAGCAATGGCGCCCATCACATCCTGTAGCGTTAATTCCGCCGATGCGGCAGGATCGTCGACAGCCTCCTCCCGGGCCTTAGGTGCGCCACCAGGGGATCCTTTAGAAAGCGTGTAGCGATCCATGACATTCATCTGGGTTGGACCTCCACGGATAGTGGTCTTGACTTTCCGTTTTTCACCCTCGGGCTTGCCCGTCATGGCGAGCCGGGTGCCCCGGAGGGAGGCTTGGGATCTGGTCCAAATGGCACCTCAAAAGTCACACACTAAAATACAGGAGGCGACGTGGGTCCAATGCGAGTCCACAGCCAGATAGTCGCTAGCTCGAAGCTCAAGGAGCTGGCATCGGAGCACGTCCGATCAACAGACACACCGCAGATAGGAGACAGTGCGCTGAAGAAACGAAACCGAAATTGAAGTGAGGCTGTGGTCTGATCCCCTCAAGGTCCAGGCTGTTCCATGGAGAAGGCCACAAATTTCAAGACGGCAGAACTCGGGGACCCTGCGTCCGATTCCGACCCAAAAACCTGCTAGTACATCAGCCGGGTATGTCTTCAATGACCTTCCATCAAATCAGTATATTGTCCAGGATAAATGCGGGAGGCAGCGAGGGTCCTCGGGAGCCCTGTGCTCTTGCGGCCATCCCCGATGCACGCGTAGCTCCTCCTCCTATAATTAGATTGTTAATGTTGTTTCTTACGCAGTCTGCTTTTATCTTCCGGGCCAAGATTGCTCCAGCTTTTTCCCCATATTCATAATTCTCCATGCCGTGGACAGCCCATTTCGCCCTGACTTTTAGATCTAACAGCCCCCTATACTCCGAACGTAAACGTTCCAAGTGATCAAGGCCTTGTGGTAAATTATCTGGTTGGCCGCTCAATCTAGCTCTTTCTAGATAAGACATCTTATCTTCCAATTTTTTTTTATTTTAACGCCTCCTCCCTATTCTTAATGCAAATCAGACTGTGCAGATGACCCCGAATATAGGCCTTAAACGCGCCCCAGACATAATCAGGCGATGTTGAACCGATATTTTCATGGAAGTAATTGACAATAGATGTTCTAACCGCAGTGACTAAATCCTGATTATAAAGCATTGCCCTTTTCAGGGTCCATCTAGGCGCTAAGTTGGCCCTGGATCTACCTATCGTGAGTGAAAATGAAATAGGGGCGTGATCAGATAAGATGCTTGGAAGTATATTAATATCCCCCAGAGTCTCTAAACCTGTTCTGTCCATAAGAATGTAATCTAATCTTGAGGCATGCCCATATTTTTTCTAAAGTAAGTAAAACCCGGGACTGCCCCCATCTTGGCCTTTCCGGACATCAATTAAGCCTAGCTCATGAATCATATTAATCATGGCCTGGCGGGATCGACGGGCAGCAATGTACTGACTATAATTTGACCGGTCCTGACGAGGGTCGAGAAGGACGTTAAAATCACCCCCTATAACTACCGAGGATGTGACTTCCACCTATTTATGCTGCACTCTAAACAAACAGGCAGGGTCATCAATATTGGGGCCATAATAGGATGCAATAGCTAGCTCCCTTCCCCCGAAATCAACCTGCACCAAAATCCACCTCCCCGTCTGATCTGTAGATATTGACTTCATGGAGCCACCAGTCCCAGCTTTAATTAAGACTGCAACCCCCTTATTAGAGACAGTCTGCTCAGAGCAACAGAATGATCCCACACATCTGAATTTTCCAAAAACATCCTTACTCTCGCTAAAGCTTAAGTGGGTCTCTTGAAGGAGGACTTGAGCTGGAGATTGTTCCAAATATTTCATTACTAGCCTACGTCTCCGTGGGCACCGAAGCCCGTTGACGTTCCATGAAATCCTAACATTAGACATTGGTCATTAATTAAGGAACATCTACCTCCCTCACTTTAGCTAGGCACCCCGTAGCCCAGTTACTCGACAAAAAACTAAGAGAAAAAAAAGTGAAATGAGGACTCATTTTTATATTTTCTCCCGCTGCAACCCTGCCCGTGCCGATCTTCCCACTCCGCCCACCCCCGTGACCCCAAGGAACCCTCTCCTCCCCGGGGAACCCTCCCTTCTTCTCTGAGCATGAGCTCTTGGACAGGTGCCCCCCCCCCCCTGTGTGCGACCAAATAGTGTGTAAATAATTACAAATAATAAAGCTTATCCGAACAGTGGCTGCAAATTAGTATCAGGCAATGCGATGCTCACCCCCGATGGCTATGCAAGCTCATTTAGTGTGAATTTAATGTAAATTTGTATATCCCCTTTTTTCTTTTTATTATTTTATTTATACTTGTGCGCCATGGTAGGTAAACAGCAAATAAGTCCCTATTGGTTACACCCCAGCCTCGCTTCCGGCTCTGCTGCCTTTTCTGATCTTGTCAATTAAACTGTCAGCTTCCTCCGTCTGGTGCAGATTATACATATGATTGTCCCACATTACCCGGAGTGATGCAGGGAATTTCAGCTGGGCCTGGGCCCCTAAGGAGTTCAAATTTGCCAATCTCTGGCCCAGCTCCCACCGTTTTGTAGCGGTTATATGAGAGACATCTGAGCGAATAGAGAAGTAGAGGGGCTGGAGAAGGAAGTACACTTTATAGGTCCTGCTTTTAGAGCCAAAGACAAAATTCTTTCCTTAATGGCATAGGTAAGAAAGTTAGCCAGGATTTTTCTGGGGCGCTCTTTCCCGGGGTTTCTCCTATATGGGTCTCGATGCACTCTTTGAATGTCCCCAATTAGGCCCAAATCCACATCAGGAGAGTCTTTCAAAATTGTTGTTTTTAGGAACGAAACCACAAATGACTTTATACCACCCCCGCCAAGATCTTCAGGAACATTTAACATTTTTAAAATTATTTTTCCTGGAGTGATTCTCGAGACGCTCAATGTCATCCTTCATCTCCCGGTTCTGCTGTATCAACTTATCCATTGCCATTGAGGAGGAACTTAAGGCGTCCTTGATCTTGGGGATCTCTGCCTCCAAAACGTCCGTCCTTTGTGAGACCTCCTCAACCTTCTGGGCCAGTGCCTCACACGATGCCTGAATAGCGACCTGATTTGCCTTTGAGATTGTAAATCTCCTGCCAATGTCCTCCTTCAAACCCAACAGAATATCAGCCAACGTCCCCGGTACCGACAATAGCTGTGGAGCTGTTACTATAGGCGCAGAAACAGTAGGCGAGGGGGGGCTCTTCTTCTGAGGTACTTATACCGGCATCTCCCCATTCTCCCTGATCTGTACATTGGCTATCTAGCACTGAAAAGCTATTTGATAGATTCACAGATGGATGAACAATTGTTTGCTGAAAAGGCTGAGAGGATTGAGAGGGCTGAGAGGGCTGAGAAGCGCTGGCTGTGGGAGCAATGGGAGGAACTGTAGATGGAACGGGGGCCTCAACAGTAGCGATAGCAGTGACAGTAGCCATACTGGTAGATTTATTGTTACCCCAATCAGAGGTGGCTGAGGAGAGGACCCTGTAATAGGACTTCAATGATGGAGTAATTTTTGGCACAGCAGAAGGATCCCCCCTCGCTTTTTTCCTACCCTTTCCCCTACCTCGGGGCCTATCTTCACTGATATGACTCTCCTTCCCTTGTCTAGAGGTAGCCTTAATTTCATTAATAGGAGGAGAAACAGATGACTTAAGCGGAGCTGGTAAGATACTGGCAGTCCTATTGCGTAATGTGTAGCGACTAACCCCCACCTCAGGCAAAGGTGCTATCGTGGGACAGCCCGAAATACTTGGATAGCTATTAGAGTGAAGGCTGGCGGCACAACTCCCACGCCTCTCCATACAGAGCTCCAGATCTTCACATACAGAGCCCCGAGCAGCATCAAAAGAAAAAAAAATGAAAGACCCTGCAGGCTTTACCGGGACTCTGCTTCTAGCAAATACCACCCAGTCCTGTAGCACTAAGGACCTTAGATCGGTAAAGTCAGCCTCAAAGCCCTCCTCACCTTGACCCCACCATCTGGAGGACTCAGCGGCAGCAAACCATTGATCGTTAATATGCCTGGACTCACCGCCCTGCCCTGAGCCTCCCCCGGCACTTACTTGGCAGGAGACCGATCTTACTGCTCCGCCACGGAAATGTACCTCCAGCCCTCCAGTGCCGAGGCACTGGGGCAATCTCCTTGGATTCCTCCGCCACTCTCTAGATGCACCAAGCTCTCGGAACCAGGAAGGCTCCGTCAGCGCACTGCCCCCAACACAACATGCCCTCAGCTCTCGCGCCGAAAAAACTAACGGACGGCGGGAGAGTCCAGTGGAAACAGACGCCATATAGACGCCAGATCGAGGAGTGTTACCACCACTGCCTTTAGTCACCACAAATCATGCGGGCATTCTCAGGGGTAAAAAAGAACAGTGAAAGCAGCCACCACCGCTACCGCCAGCCGCTAACGAGACTCAGATGCCGCGCACAGAAGGGGAGGAGCTCCGTCACGACCGTCAGCTTCCGGCCATCATGTTCCCCCACAGTCCAGCTAGACCCATGTATCCACAACTGGATGTGCTTCAGAACGGTTGCAAATACTGTTAACATGGTAGTTTATGTTTTCCCAGAAGCTCTTCTAAACCTCAATGTATCTGAAAACATAGTAATAAAACCTGTAAGTGGTATATCAGTGTATCACCCTGTTTATAGTCAGTGTTAAGATTCAATAGTAAAAATATCCCTAGATAAAAAGAAGTACCCCAACTCATAAGCGGGAGCACACCATGTTACACTTCATAATAACCAGAATGTAATCTTTTTACTCCTTGCACATCTCCACTTCATGTGTTTCGTTTCCTCCTCTTCCCCTAACCAAGCTCCTTCATCTTTTTTCCCCTTTCTCATCCAGATCTCAACTCCTGGACTGATCCCATCTCACCCTGCATCTCTACCCTCCGCAAAAGGCAACTTATTGGCCTTATCTCCTCTTTCACCTCGCCAATTAAACATGCTACACTCCTTGGTCTAGTCTAATGATCCACCCTCACTTACACTCTGTTTCCATCTCCCCGACCACTTGCACGTATGCTAATTATTTCTAGCTTTCTTCCACACGCTATATCCCATTATGAATCTCAAAAGCACGTCTTCATTGACTCCCTTCCACCTGCCCTCATGCTTGTAACCAGCAGCAACAACCAACATAAAACAGGGAGTTCTGGACCAGCTACAATGCTCCTGCATGTCCCTCTCCCTTTCCCCTCACCTGGTAAAGTCTTGGGGAGTCCAACCCTGGATCACTGTGGATTCCTGCCAGGCAGAGTGTGGTAATACCCTGCCCACACTCTTCCGAGCAGGGACCTCCACTTTGATCCTGCCTGACAGGAGCAGTTTAAAACAACTGCTCCCATTGGGGAGGAAAGAAAAGGTGCCGGTTCCCAGTAGCACCCACTGCTGGTGGGAGAGCGGGCTTGGACCGCAGAGGCCCTTGTGCGCCCTTGTGGCCCCCATCAAAGGGAGTAGTCTGGGTGCCACAATGTTGTCTAGTGAGAGGTCAGGGGCAACGGGCGCTGTGGGGGCCTTGAGGTTTCCCCAGTGGCCCCAACAACCCAGTCAATTTGGGTGCCCCAGGTAGGCACTGAGGCTCCCACCAACAAAAAAGAAAGCTGGCTTCTGCCAGAGGAGCTGGCTGGGACTGTGGGGTCCTAGGACTGCTCCCACGGCTCTAAACAAAAACACCACATGTGTGTGTCTTGAGTGCAGACTAGGACACCAAGAAAGAAAATAAAAATAAAAAGTGAGTAATAAATGAGCGGCAGAGCTGCTCAGTTAGTATTCACTGCTGAGGGAAGGAGCGCCCCATAATGGCCTAGGGCATTTTTTTTTACTGTTTGTGGTGCCCCTAAAAGAAGTAGAGGCACCACCAAACATTTTTCTAATGTTGTGGGGGTGGGGGGTCTGAAGAAAATGCAGCAGCCCCCCAACATCATTAAAAAAGAAATAGCAAGTCTCCTGGGTTATTAAATCGATGACACCTGCTTACAAATGTTTTGGCCCCCTGTCTTCGCGCATTTTTCCCTGCACCCATGCGAGGCAGCCTGCACAAGCAAAAAAAGTTTACACAAAAACACTATATATATATATATATATATATATATATATATATATATATATATATTCACTTAAAAAACCATAGGTTTCACACCAGTTATAGTTAGGAATTAGCATTTAAAAAACCTATTAAATTCACTGAAAAAACCATAGGTTTCACACCAGTTATAGTTAGCTGGAAGTTATACTCGCATAAAACCAATGAAATTCCCACGTTATAGTTAGTTGGACTCATTATAACTTGCGCGTGCAATGCACTGCTGATTGTTGTATCTTAATATATTCCTAATGATGCAGTAAAGTTCCAAGTGTCACTCAGTGCTCACTGGATTCCAGAGTGTGGAATCCAGGGAGCAGTCCAAGGAGAGACAGTTGCAGAGGAAGCTGTCTATGGATGTATCTGGGGTTGTTTTATATTAAATAAAGTACTTTCCTTCATCATCCACTGTGTCCATGATCTTTACAGTGGCGACGAGGATGGGATTCACCAAAGCTTTCAAAGAAAGGAAAGAAAGAAATTAAAAAACCATCCTATATGAAGATTGGAGAAAAAACTTTATCTTTTGAAGACGTGGAAATTTCTACAACAACCCCAGATAAACACGGTATGAACTCTTAAAATATTTGATGAAAAAAAAAAAATTTCCACGTCATTTTAAAATAGCGCTACTAATTTAATGCTGAAGCGTTGATATTACTTTCTGAATTTTAGACTTTTAATACGCTCTGCTGCGTTGTAAAGGAGATTTCAATCTAACCAAACAATCTCCATTGAATGAACAATTGCCGTGTGAAATTACCTATTGGAGCGTATTAGGTTATAATTCATTATCCTCGCGCCTCGCGCCTAACAGAAAATTGCAACTGAACTGCAGTACCTGTTTGAAAAATGCCGTGTTGATCTCTGGACATCTTTGCATCACGACGAAAACACTCTGCTCGTCACAGTTCGTCTTCCTTACGCAGCGACGCTTTGAAACAACGCGTCATCACGTTATCCACGTAATACGGCGGCCATCTTGAATCACCATAGAAACCACATAAATACATTTTTATCGTCGTTTGCTATCAACTTCAACTGCATTTAAACGCGGTTTCAGAAAGCGGCAATTTCTGAAAGCGGCAACGATCACAAAGAACTATCTAAGGCATGAATACACATAATCTACAAAATAATTAAAAACATATTATACAAACAACCAAAACGAAGACATTAACATCTAACAACATTGAACACCTCAGCAACAATTATCTGCATAGAAGAAACGCTGACAACGGTGACTACATTATTTATTTTAATTTATTTATTTATTGTATTAACAGTGTTATATTTCACATATTTCAATTTTTGTAAAAACATGGATGTTTCTTCTTCTGTTGTAGCTCCTCCTAAGTTTTTACAATGTCCTGGTCCTCCAGTTATGAATTGGGAAGATTGGTCAGAGTCTTTTGAGACTTATTTAGAAGCAATTGGTGGTGATGTATTCCTACCATCTAGAAAGTTAGCTTTATTAAAACACAATTTGGGAGTTGAAGGCAGGAAAGTGTTAAAAACTTTACCTATTAACAATCGTGTTGTTTCAACAGTGTCTGACAGTGATCAGACTAGTGAGACTAGTGAAACAAGTTCAAATGACACATCAGTTGACATATATTCTGAAGCTTTAAAAGCTTTAGAAGATAACTATGGAAAGAAAACTAGTATTGTAGTTAAAAGACACAAATTCTTTTCTAGAGCACAGTTACAAGGTGAAAATGTGCAACAGTATGTAGCTTGTTTAAGAACATTGGCTATCACTTGTAAATTTAAAGACTTACATGAAGAGATCATCAGAGATCAATTCATTAATAGAATTAAAAATATAAAAATCCAAGAACGCTTGCTTGAACTCAAAAATCCGTCTTTGCAAAAAACACTGGACACTGCTAGGAAAATGGAAAATACTTCCCATTATGTTAAAGAATTGAGCTCAGTACCACAAAAAGACAAAGACGAATCTAACAGTATAAATGCTTTGAGTGGTGGTTACAAAAGAACAGAATTTAAAAATGAAAATAAAAATATGAAAACCAATGCTTACAAAAACAAAAGCAATTTCACTAAAAGGATATGTTTTAGATGTGGGAGTCAAAATCACACTGCAGAGTTCATTAAATGTCCTGCTAGTAAAGTCACATGCATTAAATGCAAGAAGATAGGTCATTTTGCCAAATGTTGCAGAACAGGTGATAATAGCAATTGGAAACGATCGGTTAATCTAGTAGAATCTCAACCAGACAGTGATGACGATGAAAATGATAGAAGTGAAAATGATATTGAAGTAATGGTGCTGTATGATGATTCTGTAAATGATATTTCTGAAGATTACTGTCCTCCCAAATGTGAAGTTCTGATAAACCAAGTATATATGTCGCTTTGGGCAGATTCCTGTTCGCCATATACTATCATTGACAAAAACATGTGGGAGAATGGTAACAAATACACCTTGATATCATCTGATGTTCGACCTAAAGGATATTGTGGAATAAAGTTACCTGTAATAGGTTACTTTGAAGCACAATTAACCTTTAAGGGAAGATCTTGTTCAACAAAAGTATATGTTGTCGAACAAGGTCGACCATTATTGAGTTGGAAAGATCTAAAAAAAATGGGATTATTATTAAATCCAAATCATCCTGATCAAGTGGTGTTGTATGAAGATTATAATGAACAGGTATTATTAACTGGTGGAGAATCTTCGTCCAAATGGGAATCTGTTTTTCCCCAATTGTTTAGCAAAAATTTGGGATGCCTAATCAAATTTGAACATAAGATAATATTGAAAACAGACAGTATACCTGCAGTACATAAAGTAAGAAATGTACCATTTGCCTTAAGAGAACCTTTAAAGGAGGAATTGAAGAGATTATGTGATGCCAAAGTCATTGAACCTATAGAAGCCTCAGATTGGCTTAGTCCTGTTGTTTTGGCTCGCAAACCCAATGGCAAAATTAGGATGTGTGTGGACCTAAGAGATTTAAATAAAAATATTTGGATTGACCGACATCCTCTGCCACATATCAATGAGATGATATCCAGTATTAAAGATGCTATGTACTTCTCGTCAATTGATTTATCAAATGCATATCATCAAATCAAACTACATGCAGAATCTAGGCATTTAACATCTTTCATTACGCCTGAAGGTGCTTTTCAGTATCTCAGAATGCCATTTGGGTTGGCGTCTGCGTCTTCTGTATTTCAAAGAGTCATGTGTAGCATTTTAAAGGATGAACCGAATGTAAGAATATTTCAAGATGATGTTCTCATTTGGGGCAAGGATACATGTTCTCATGACAAAGCAGTACACAGTGTTCTGCAGAAATTACAACATGCTGGTTTAACTGTATGTGGTGAAAAATGCAAGTTTGGAGTGAAAGAAATAGATTATCTAGGACATACAATTTCCGGAGAAGGAATTAAACCCAAGAAAAAATTATTAGATGCCATCGAAAAAGCACCTCATCCTATCAATAAAGACCAGTTACGGTCATTTTTGGGGCTTGCTGAATACTATTCTAAATTTGTCCCAAATTTTGCTGACAAAGTATATACTTTAAGGATTTTAATGAAAAAAGGTGTTTCTTTTGTATGGTCCACATCATGTCAACAAGCATTTGACAATATCAAAAAAGATATCACCAAAGCAGTTGCTTTAAAACCATATGATCCAAATCACATCTCTATAATTGTTGTAGACTCTAGTGCATACGGTTTAGGTGCTGTTTTGATGCAACAGCATAGTGGTGTTGAACGTATAATAGCTTTCGCATCTCGCACATTGAGGGGTGCTGAACCTTCATATTCTGTAATTGAAAAGGAAGCGCTGGCATGTTGGTGGGGAGTAGATCATTTTAAAACGTTTATTTGGGGAACTGCATTTGAATTGAGAACAGATCACAGACCTCTTGTAGATATTTTTACCACAAAAGGAGCTTCAAGGGCTACACCTAGAATAGCCAAATGGTTATACAGGTTACAAGGATACAATTATGTTCCTGGTCACAAAAATATCAATGCAGACTGTTTATCTCGTCTTCCTTTAACCAGTGACAAGGATCATACAGTAGAGGATAATGATGAATGGCTGATAGCTAATATAGAAGAATCGTGCAGCAATGCATTTAGTAAACAGGAATGGGTTCAAGCAGTGGCTGATGACACGATATTGCAACAAATTATTAACAATCTTCATATTGATGGTGATTTATCAACTTTGGATAAGTCTATTTTAGCTGATTATAAAATGATTTGGCATGAGTTATCTTTTAATGATGGCATACTTAGAAGAGGCGACAGACTAGTAGTACCGTTGACACTACGTGAAAAAATGTTGTGTTTATTGCATGAAGGACATAGTGGAATGACAAGCATGAAAAGAAGGGCTAGAAATGATTTCTGGTGGGTTGGCATGGATAAAGATATAGATAGATGTGTTCGGAATTGTTTAGCCTGCATGTGCAGTGATAAATCTCACAAATCTCAAGAAACAACTATTTCAGCAACTGTTTTTCCAGATGGACCTTGGGACAAAGTCGCTATTGATATTTGTGGTCCATTTCATGTTAAAGGTATTGAAAATAAGTTTGCAATAGTATTAATGGATTTTCACTCCAAATGGCCTGAAGTAGCTTTTGTAAGGGATATTAAGGCTTCCAATATAATTGAATTTTGTGAGGAAATTTTTCGTAGAGAGGGTTATCCGAGCATAATCTTATCGGATAATGGTCCACAATTTATAGCTGAAGAATTTTCTGTTTATTTAAACCAAGTTAGCATAAAACACATTACCACTTCTGTATATAATCCAAGAGAAAATGGTTTAGTGGAAAGATTCAACCGTGTGTTAAAAGAATGTATTCAACTTGCCAACAATAATGATGAAAATTGCAAAAGAGCTGTTAAGGAAATGTTGTGGTGTTATAGAAACACTCCCCATACAGCTACAGGTAAATCTCCTTTTTCCTTATTAAAAGGGCGTGTAGCTGGATCTAAGGTCAAACCAAATTGGATGTCGAGAGATCTTACAAGTAGTGTTAATAGAAAAGAAATATTAAATAAAGTACAACAATATCAAAAAAAGTATGTACAAGAGCACAATGTCAAAATTAATCGTAATATCAGAACATTTAAAGCTGGTGATTGGGTACGCTCACAAGTAATGGGGAATCGAAAACCTGGATTTTCTAAATGGTCAAGACCCAAACAAGTCATTTACGTATGTGGAAACATAGTGAAATTAGATGATGGGAAACAATGGAATATAAGAAGTATAACGAAATGTAATGATCTGGAATGCAAACAAATTGATGGTCAAAAAATCAATCACTCAGAAATGTTTTCTGCAAAGGGTGAAGGTGTGCCTATTTCTACATCAGGAGTTACATCTCTTCCAGCTAGGCACAAATACAAACCAAAATGGATGAAGGATTTCATATGTTCATAATTTATGATGATGCATTCAGGGGTATATAGTTTGTAATATAATAGTTTTAATTTTCTTTCAGATATAATCACATGTATTTAGGTATTGCTATTTTGAATAATTTATAGGAGGGGAGATATGTTGTATCTTAATATATTCCTAATGATGCAGTAAAGTTCCAAGTGTCACTCAGTGCTCACTGGATTCCAGAGTGTGGAATCCAGGGAGCAGTCCAAGGAGAGACAGTTGCAGAGGAAGCTGTCTATGGATGTATCTGGGGTTGTTTTATATTAAATAAAGTACTTTCCTTCATCATCCACTGTGTCCATGATCTTTACACTGATGACGTCACATATTACATCACTCATGACATGGTCAGTGACATCACTCATGACATCACTGATGACACCATCCAGTGAATGTGTGTCTTTTTAAAAAATAAATATGTGTTATATATGTATATGTAAAAGTTGATGGAAGAATAAATGTTTAAATAAGTGTCTAAAAGGTTGTTTTTTTTAAAAAAAGTTGATTGGTTAACTGGCTTATTAAGTGTATCTTAGTGAATACATATATTAGTGACTAATGGTTAAATATTTAAATATATGTATTAGTGTTTCACTTTGTGTATAAGTGGCTGCATGGGTTGGTGAGTAGCTACATGTGTATGTATATGGGTTAGAAGTTTTTTTTGTTTTAGTATCTGTATGAGTATCTGTATGGTTTGGTGGGGGTATTACTTAGCACATAGATGCATGAATGACTGACTCTCTGTTTGTATGTGTTTTGAAAACAGCATATGTGCAGGACTGTATGGGTGGATGAGTGTGTATATGTGTGTGTTAGTGAGTGAATGACTGTCTCACTAGTGTCTTTATCAGTAACTACATATGTTTTAATCTAGTATACGTGAATATTAATGTACATAAGTGAGTATATGTGAGAGTGATGGATTGTAAGAGTTCCTGTTTAAATAAGTATGTGTTTCTATAAGTGATTGTTTAAGAGAGTAAGTATGTGTAAGTTTCCTTAGAAGTAAGGTGGTAGTGTGTGTATAGCTGTATATGCAAATAAATGGATGTTCAATAGTTTATTTGCATGTGTGAGTATGTGTGAGAGTATCTTTTGGATGACTGTCAGTGTGTAACAGGATGTATAGGTGTATCACTACATATGATGAGTGAGTATATGTATGAGTGACTATATAGAACTGTTGGTGAATGAGTGGATGTGTATATAGATGGTGGAATTATTGAATTGGTTGTTGTAACTGGTATGGGTATCTCCATTTTTTTGAAAATGTTACTTTCTATTATTGAATGTGTGTTTCAAAGGTTACATTACAGTGAAAGGAGGTCTGTCACTCTGTCCCAAGGATGGTGTCATCAGTGATGTCATGAGTGATGTCACTGACCATGTCATGAGTGATGTAATATGTGACGTCATCAGCAGTGCATTGCACGTGCAAGTTATAGTGAGTCCAACTAACTATAACGTGGGAATTTCAATGGTTTTATGCGAGTAAAACTTCCAGCTAACTATAACTGGTGTGAAACCTATGTTTTTTTCAGTGAATTTAATAGGTTTTTTTAAATGCTAATTCCTAACTATAACTGGTGTGAAACCTATGGTTTTTTCAGTGAATTTCATAGGTTTTTTAAATGCTAATTCCTAACTATAACTGGTGTGAAACCTATGGTTTTTTCAGTGAATTTCATAGGTTTTGTAAATGCTAATTCCTAACTATATATAGGGCCTCAAACCTATGTTTTTTTCTGTGAATTTCATAGGTTTTTTAATAGTTAATTTCTATAGCTATGAAATATAATATTTTTTATAATAAATCCTATATTGTATATTTATGTAATACTATTTTTTATGTATATTTTTCCCTTTTTATTTTTTATTTTTTTGCCTTGGTACGCTCCCGGTGCGCGTACCGGTGAACGCACCGGTAAGCGCAGTGTTATGGTGCGCCCTGGTGCGCGTACCGGTGAGCGTCCCGTTAGCGCCATTACCGCGAACGAAAACATCATCGTGACGTATCGCGTAGTCGCGTGATGCGTCTTATGACGCACGGCTTAAGCGCACCCGGAAGCGCCCGAGCGCATACGATCGCGCAACGTAAGCGCCGCCGGGCGTGCCGCCGGGCGCGCCCCGGGGCCCGTAGCGTAAGTGCGTCGGGTCATGTGACCTGAAAATAACACTTTTCATTGGTACAGAATAGTTTTGGTTTCCAAATGATGAAAGCCTGGGTCATGTGACCTGAAAATAACACTTTTCATTGGTTCAGAACAGTTTTGGTTTCCAAATGATGAAAGCCCGGGTCATGTGACCTGAAAATAACACTTTTCATTGGTTCAGAACAGTTTTGTTTTCCAAATGATGAAACCCCCCACCTTTTTTCCTCATTCTCACTTTGTTCTTTGAGTGAGGAAGACCTGCTTCTATTGATAGAGAAATGGCTACAGTAGCAGCAGCAGCTGGAGCATCGGCACCACCACCACCACCACCACCAGCACAAGGACCACCACAACATCACATTGGTGGTGAACAAGAAGAGGAGGAGGAGGAGGAAGAGGATGAGAGAAGGCAGTCCTGCCTGAAGACAATCCCCCATATAAACCAAAGGAGCACTTTATATGGGAGTTTTTTTAATTCCCAAGGGGTGCAAAGAAGGTAAACGCTGCAAAGGTGACCTGTCTCATCTGTGGCGCTGTACTATCCAAGGGGAACCCTGCCAAAAAATATTCATTTGGGAATCACACAATGATTCGCCACATGCAACGATTGCACCCCAATAACTATTCTGCAGCAGAGGTGAGAGAACTGTGCAGAAACCTTCCACAATCGTCTTCCAGACCCTCAACAAGCCAAGAACCCACTCCATCGGGTCCAGAGGCAAGGGAGATGGTCCCAAACATACAAACCAATTTTGGTGGATACAAAATCGTTTGTATATATTGTGGAAAAACAATAACTTATGGTGAGCAAAGTATTAATCTCATCAACCTTGCTGGTGACAACCACAAGTGCCCAAAGAAGCCTTAATTTTTTCCTGTTTTTTTTTTGCTCCAGTTGAGCCGTTTACAATTCACTGTTTTTTGTTTGTCCCCATAAAAAATACAAAAAATATAAAATTCTTCATAAAAGCCCAAAAAAGTAAAAAATGTTCAAAAAAACAATAAAAAAAATATAAAACAACAAAAAGAATAAAAAAACAGTTCTTTTTAGAACTACCTCTAATTTATAAAAAAAATGCTACATTATTAAAAACCTCTGCCATTCTTTTTTCTCCAGGGTACGCGTACCGGTACACGCACCGGTACGCGTACCGGGGCGCGTACCAAAAAAAATAAAAAAATAAATAAAGGAGTAAGCATGACGGAAGGACACAGAGAGAGTGATGTTAAGAGAAACAGAGGTAGAGGGAACAACACAGAGGGACTGTTTATTAGATAGTAAGACAGAAAGAAGGTGTAATAGGGTGTAAGTGAGAAAAGGAAAATGAATAAGGGAGCGAAAGAAGGGAAGAGAGAGGAAGAAGACTAAAGCAGAGGTACTGGGAGAATGTGAGTGGGTGTTGAAAGTAAAGGGAAGGACAGTAAAGGATGGGGAATGAGGGGTAGTGACGGAACCGGAGTAAAGGAACAACGGTGAGGGAGGGTGAGAAAAGAGCAGTGAGTGTAAATAAAGAGGGGTGAAAGAGGGTGGATAAAATTGAATAAGGGTAAGACATAGGGAGTGACAGAGAGAAAGGACAAATAAAGTAAAGGAAGGAGTGACTGAAAGGGTCTGAGTGAAGCAGCAAAGAAAGGTAAGTGAGGGAGTGTGGGTGAGTTGTAGGGAGTGAGCATGACGAAAGAGTAGTGACAGAGTGAGGGGACAGAGACAGCGATGGTAAGAGAGACAGAGTGAGGGAACGGAAGTGAGGAACTGTGAGGACAGACGGACTGAGAGAAGGAGTGAGAGGAGTGAAGTAAATGAGTAAGGGAATGAGTGAGGGAGCGAAGGAAGGGAACAGAACATAAGGGAAGTAAAGCAAGGGGGACTAAAAGAAGTTGAATGTGGTAGGAGAGTAAGGGAAAGAGGAGTAAACATGGAGGATAAGAATAAGTGAGGGAAGCAGAGTTAGGAAACAGAAGTGAGGTAGGGTGAGAAAATAATAGTGAGGTTAAAGCAAAGGGTGATGACAAACTACATTTTTTTAGTCACACTTACCATATAATTAATGTAACTTTAATTACAATTTTTTAGTACACTTTGTATCTGTGAAAGAGAGAAGAAAAATAAGTTATAATTAGTAAAATATATATTTTAAAATAAAAGATACAAGCGAAGAGGTTAAAAATCATAACACTGTATTAAGAAATAAAGTACGAGTGAAAGACACAGAAAGGGAAATAAAGTAATGTAGAAGGACAAAAAGAGGGTAAAAGAAATAGAAGGAGAGCAAATTACTAAGAGTAAGGCATATAGATTCACTGACAGAGAGGAAGAGAAGAAGAGAGAAATGAACTGAAGGTAAGAAAGATACTAAAAGAATGTGAGTTAGCAAAACTAAATCAGGAAACAGGAGTAAGTAAAAAGAGAATGACTGAGAGGGAAAGGAGTCTGATTGAGGATGCATTTAGAAGAATGAGGAATGGAAGATAACTGAGAGTAAGTGAAGGAGAGTCATAGAGTAAAGGGATGAAGGGAGAGAGGATAATATAGAAGGATTGAGGGAAAAGGAGTGAGGAAGTTAGTAGACAGAGAGACTAAGGGAAGGACTGAGTGAAGTGGAGTACAATGAGTGAGGAAAGGAAAATGAGTAAGGGAGCAAAAGAAGGAAAGAGAGGAGAAGAGGACTAAAGCAGTGGTACTGAGAGAAAGTGATTCGGTGATGAAAGTAAAGAGAAGGACACTGAAAGATAGGAAATGAGGGGTAGTAATGGAACGGACTAAAAGAAATGGGGTGAAGAACGATGGGAGAGGAGCAGTGAAGTTGTTGTAAGAGAAATGATAGAAGGTAGATAAACACAAATGAACATAACACAAGGAGAGTGAGGGACTGATGACATAGAGGTAGTGAACGGAAAATAGAGAGAAGAGGTCAAAAGAAAGGAGCAAACAAAGATAAGCGAGGGAGAGTGGGTGAGTTATAGTGACAGAGTGCGACAATACTGGTGAGTGAGTAAAGAGGAATTACTAAAAGAGCAAAGGAGGAAAAGACGTAAAAGGGAAGTAAAGCAGAGAGACTGAAAGCTGAAAAGTGGTGCAAGGGAGAGAGGGGATGCAGACAGTTGAAATGGAAATGAGGGGTTGTGAAAGAAGTAGAGTAAACAAATGGGTGTGAAACAGAGTGAGAGAAAGGCAGTGTGAGTGAGTAAAGAGAGCTGAAAGAGAGAGGAAAAAGGAAAGTGAGTGTGAGACAATGGGAATACAATATAAATTACACAATACAAACTATAGAATAATTTGTACAACATGTTAGATAGTTTTTTTTTGCTGTTCTCAGAACATATTGAATTTCACTAAAAACAGTGAGCTCAAACTATTCATCATATGACAGCGGGAAAAAAAACACAATCAAAAAGATTGTGTTTAAAAAAAACATATAAACTTACAAATCACATATGTACACTAATCTTTGATTCACTTACTTTTCCTTTAGGCCAAATAGTACATCATGAAGGTCCTTTTCGTTGGAAGGTACTCTGCTGTTCTCTAAAAATTCCATTTCATCGACATTCTAGAAGAAAAGCTCCAAGAACATCTGAAATATGTTTCAATGTTTTCATATACTCCTTGTGTTCAGTCATGACTCTTTGCTCATTCCTTCACCTTTCCTTAAGGCCAAATAGTGTCAGATGTATCAGTATATTTTCAAATTACTTAAAACAAACTCTAAAATTACCTTTTTTCTCGACGTTCTGAAAGAAAGGCTCAAACAACATTTTCACAATATTTAAATATTCATAATTTCATCTCTGGCTCTCTCATGTTGAACATTTCCTATAATACTGATATCACTTACTATGCGATCCACTTACCGTACCTATATGAGAACTATAATTTTTATATTATCTTCATCACTTTTACTCACAATATAATTGTAAACAGCAGATTAACTTTTATTAACTGCTCCTGTCTTCATAGGCCAATTACCTTTACTTAAATTTTGGTTGTAAAAACACTAGGGGGTCCATTATGATGACGGGCGGACTTAGTCCGCCCACCATCACATCGGGACTCGGGACCGCCCGCCTTAAGGGCGGGGGTCCCGACCAGGGCATTAGGATGCGCCCGCCACACAGGCGGGCGCATCCTGTATGGGTGCTATTGCGGCGGGCAGAGCAGAAATCTCCGCCCGCTGCCATGTGTAAAGTGCACGTTGTGCATTTCAATGCACAACATGACAGGCCCCGCAAGGTGCCTGTTATGTTGTGCATTGAAATGCAGGGGGGTACCATAGGTACCTCCCATGTGCACCCCCCACCCCCACGGAGTCCCTGGGGGCCCGCAACGGGCCCCTGCAGGGGGACTCCGCCTGCCTTGCCGCCACGCCACGGAAAGGCGTGCCAGAATGCGCATTGTAATATGGCTGGCGGTGTCTAACAGACACTGCCACCATATTACACATATTCCGGAAAACAGGCGGGCGGTGATTTTCACCGCTGCGGTCCCCCCGCCATCCTAATATGGCGGGGGGGATTTGGCAATGGATGTCGGGCGGATTGCCACCGCCAGGCCGGCGGTGGCTACCGCCAGCCTGGCGGAGGCAATCCGCCCGACATCATAATGGACCCCTAGGTATGAATTTTTTAAGTCAAAAGGCAAACGTTTGAAAGTCAAATGAGTATCATTACAGTTAGTCCAACCTCTTCGACATTTTAAATAAATTGTATAATGCCCTGATGTTGTTGAAGGACCGTCATGATAAATAATAGCTACAGTTGCAAAAGTTCTTCCTGAAATTGATAACTGAGAAGCCACGAATTTTTTTTAAAAAGTTGTCAATTTAGTTTCATCAGGTCTACATCGTTGGAACATTAAAATGACATACTGACCCTAATTTTGTATAAATAATGTGGACAGCATTGCAGACTTACATTGGTTACACACCATATTGTGATCAGCTGCCTAAACTCGGTTATTAAAAGGCACTGATTTGCAGTCTGGTAAAGTCAAATATATAAATCTTTCAGTGTCTATTGTAGTACTACTTGATAAACTACAGTTGTCGCAGTCATGCTGCCATTGATAAGAAAGGCTAAAAAGATTTTTTATATCTACAGCTTCATCTTCCAATACATCAAACATATACATTAAAATTCCTGACAATCTTGCTGAATATTCTGTGAAAATTGTTTTTGACCAGAACATATGTCTAAAAGATTTCGAATTTCTGAAACACTTTCTATTTTTGCTCTATCACTGCTACATTTCTCAAACACAGAATTCAATAAACAGCAGAATGTTTGATCCCGATTTTCAACAATCTGTTCTTGTAAAGTTTGAAGAAAAAAACAACATTAACCACTACATTAGCATAGCAGTTGACACCAGAACTGTTTTCAAACTGAAATCCAACAACATCTTCAACAGAATCCTTTTTCTTTCTGCTTACAATTACAGTGTCATCTACTTTTTGTCTTTTTGCTACTAGCTCACTGCAATTATTCTCATTTCTTCTTTTTCGGCCTACCACACGTTTTTCAAACAGAGGATATTGAGGCAAATGTGGAGCATACTCTCTTCTTAACCTATTGTATTCTTTAACACAATCTAGATCTGCACAAATCTTTGTTTCATCACACTCAATCAAGTACAATCCTGATAAAGTTCTTACTCGTGATAATGCCACATATGCCATACCCTCTTTAAACACAGAACTTCCAATGTTCACCAAAGCACTATCTACACTTAAACCTTGAGATTTATGAATTGTCACCGCATATTCCAAACAAACAGGAAACTGTTTTCGGCGAACATATAAGTCTTTCACAAGCAAAAATCTAGCTGAACAACGACAAATTTTTTCTATTTCGTCAATACCATCAAATTTAATTTTTAAAATTTCAATTCCATCTCTATTTTTGTAATTCACAAAATCAACAACATGACCCATTGCTCCATTTACCAGACCTCTATCAACATTTAAATTCCTTCTCAAAATGATACGACAATTTAAACACACATTCAGAGTCTTTTCAAAACCAGCAGTTTTAGATATACTCTTCTCTAGTGAATCCAATTTTGATTTCAAATTTTCAAACAAAATAATTGTTGCTCCCATATGCTCTATTTTATCTATAGCTTCCAGTTTCACAATCTCTTCATTTTCTAACTTTACCAATTTTTTGTTGAAGATGGAAAATTCTTGCAGAGTTGGCATCAAACATATCCCAGATTTGTTCTCAGTAATTTTCTTAAAAATATTCTCAGGAAGAATGTTTTCATTTGGATACAAATTTGAAATTAATCGTGCATGTAAAGCTTCTTTCCCATGCTCATTTACTTTTCCGATTCTTACATCTTGTAGAATATTTTTATAATCTTCATCCTTTGCCTGTCGCATATTTTGAAGCAGTTCTGCATATTTGAAATTTAACCATATATTAACGTGTCCAATGCTTCCTAGGCACTTCCTGGTATCTTCATGCATGACCATTTTAAACACTGGTTGTCCTTTCACTGGAGTCAACTGCAGTAGATCTCCAAAAACAATAATGTGTTTTCCTCCGAATAAGACATCATAGTCTGTTCTAAGAATTTCTTGCATTCTCAAATGCACAAAAGCAAGCATTAGATTTTAGACCATGCTTACTTCATCAATGATAAGAAGTTTCATTTTCTTCAGGACTCTGGAAACTTCAGAACAAGCATCTCCAGATAGCTTGTGGTATTGTAATTTGTTATCATGCTCAACTGGTAGCATCAGTAAACGATGTAAAGTAATCCCTTTAATGTTATGTGCTGCCAGCCCAGTTGGAGCGGTAACAACACAAGACAGCGGTGATTCAGTCCTTTTGTGCAGATAAGTTGCAATTGCTTTAATCAGAAAACTTTTTCCAGTTCCCGCTTCTCCACTCACGTACAGTCGGACAGGCTTAAATTATGTACATGAGCACTCTTTTTTCTCATGACTGAATCCATGTTTAACCTGTTCTGTGACTTCGTCATATATCTGTCTCTGCTCAAGGTTTAGTTGTTTCACCAAATCTTCTAAGTTAACTACATCATCTTGGGCTTGTTCCATAGCTCTTTCCACCTCATCCATGGCAGTGGCAGCTTCATTTTGGATAATTGGTCCTCCTAGTGGATCCTGACTTAATGAAGTAGAACTCTGACTGTCTTGAGAACTGTCTCTAGCAATCTCTACAGCAATTGTGGCTTCTTGCTCTATTTCTTCGTTCAACATTTGCAGATAATTTTGAAAAACAGGACATTCTATGGTATCCTTGGTTGCATTAAAAGAATCTTCGTAACAGAGAAAATCTCCAAGTAGTTCCTCTTCTGTACGCCATGGCTTAAAGAGTTGCAAAAGAGCTAAATAGTAAAATTCTCTTTTCTCTGGATTTTCGCAACTCAATTTTCGATGATTAATCAAATGGCCTTTTTTCTGCTTCACTAGACATCCTTCACACCCAATGACAGCATATATTCCATTATTGATATATTCTCTGATGTTCCTCTTATAAATATAGTTTTGCAGAACTTCATACAAACAACTATTCTCAAGATGACTACTTCTATTTGGATAGTATGTATCCAACATGTTTGTCTTCAAAATATCTGTACTGTTTGGTTCTTTCTCCGCCAAATACTCAATTTCTTGTACAGATTTCAAAACTCGGTTTCTCATTGCAGCAAGACCTAGACTCGCCCAAATAATTGTTCTAGACTTGGCGTAGAGACTTGCTGATGATAACCGATCAGAACATTCATATGCTCCAATTTCTCGATGCGACAACATCTTCAGACTGAAACTGTATAATTTTTTACTTATACTCTTTTCATGTGAAATGTCCTCCCACATTTCCTTCAGTTCTGTCTTTTCTTTTTTTGTGATGTAAGACGTCACATATCGAGCTACAGCAATAGAGTTGTCAGCAACAAACTGAATATCCATGTTAGCATTCCACATGGACAAAATCACTGGGTTGTAGTCGTTGATGTACTTGGACTCTTCGTTTCTTTTTAAATTGTATGTATTTTTTTGTGATTTCCTCATCACAGTATGTCGCAGAGAAGACATCAAATTATTTACTCTTCCTTTAGAAATCACTGGACGTTGAAACCCGAAACGACATTTTGTGTAGAACTTGTCCTTATTTCTGAATTTTCGACGACAGTACTTTCCACAACGATGGGATTGAAAGCGTAAAACTTGTTGCCTTAAACTGTTTTCTTCGGTAGTTTTCGGAACAGCACATGTTGAATACTCTTCAATGAAGCTCATCACTGTCTCATCCGAATCTGTTCCAAATTTGGGTGCATCTTTAATCCACAACAACATATGTATGTGAGGAGCACCTCTCGCTTGATACTCCTTTCTCCAAAAGAAATCCAAAACCTCTCCAAGGGGAGGATTTTTTTTGTTCGTAATAAAAGACATCATAGCTTCAAATCTATGATTGAAATATCTGCATACATTCACTGGATCCAAAGAACACAGTTCTCCAGGTGTTTTGAATTCTATATTTTGTATGTTTGCGTTTGCCTCTTGTAGAAATTGAAGTAAGTCGTCCCATGCATACTCAGCACAGCTAAGAGTGAGGAACCATGTAGGAGTTCCTAAGTTTCTTAGCATACATTTCAATTCCCCATGACGACGGAACCAATACTCGTTTGTCCCACGTTGACATGCCATGAGATTGATTAGCTGAGATTCCAAAATACTGTCTTGCAGATTGACTTTCTCCATGAAGTCCCTCGCCGAAACATTTTGCAGATGTGGTCCACTTTTCAGTATATGGTTCACTGCATAAGAAAGCCCAGACAAGTCACTTTCATACAGTAGATGAAACAAATAAGGAATGCATTGACGAAACCTTGGATCTTCAGCATATAATCTTAAAGTCCGGTATTCAGATGCAGGAATTTGAAGTGGTCGATCGTCATATCGTCCACCTTGACCTGTTGGAAATAACTGTGGAAAACAACGAGCTTCCAAACTTTATTCCCATACACTAATGGGACTTCCTTTTGCTGCTTTCATTTGAAACAAGTCAATTGCATTCCCTATTACTTCACCAAATATAGAATAGGCCCTACTACATACCAGTCCCTACCATTTTCCCAAATTTGGTGGCATTCCATTGAGCCATTTGGGCTGCAGCCCTGTCGAAATATCCTGGGGTAAATTACATGACAAAAACACATATGAAGTGTTAGAATTTACAACCAATTAAAATGTTACTTTCATTTTCTACTTTTATTTCCTGACATTTGATTGGTTATGTACATGAATATAAATGAAAAATGAGAGGGAAACACGGCCATTTTGACTACAACTACCTGAGGTACATCTTTAAAGGATTTTCTCATTTATCTTCATCACCTTTCTATAAGGTAAGCTGTTAATTTGTAAGGGGCACTTTAAGTTAATTTGCAAAAACTTTTTCTGATAGTTATTTACTGTTCCTCTGTTATAGTTATAGATTGAGATAGGCTTCTCTGTTATAGTTATAGATTGAGTTAGGCTTGTCTGGTATAATTATGAATTTACTTAGGCTTCTTCACATACACTTTTTTATATTTCTACTTCCTGCCTGATACCATACACTGCCCAAAGATAACTTCACTGTTAAAAACACAGAAGTACCTGTCTGAACTTAAACCCAACAGTGCCCTAACTCTACTGATATATTTATTTTTTATGCAATTTACAGCAAGAAAATGGAAGGAGAACAAAACAAAATTAATATTTCTTTCGAAATTGTTGTGGAGAACAATCCTGAGGAAAATATTGATGACTTTGACTTTATGGATCAGTCTCTGGACCAAGAGTTACTTAATTGTGTTGAAGAAATAGAATCATGGAATCAAAATGAGGAGATTCCAGATGATGTTATCTTGGAAGTTCTTTTAAATTTTGAAAACTCACAACAATAAATGTATATTTAATAATTAAAAATTGTTCGAGACATTATTCATTTTTATATGTAATTCATGAAATAGTACCAAAATGATTATAATTTAAAGTAAGACTTATAGTATACTGTGCAACTTTTTTGTGTTACATAGTAAGTTTGCTCATAGTTACTTCCTTTCTCCCACTATATTATCTCCAATGAGTATTTCACATCTCTTTTTCATCTCCTGCCTCCATGTTGTTTCTGCTTTCCTGACAGACTATGGTATAGATTCCATATACCACAATAAATTATCTACAGAGGAGAAGGTGTACATTGAATTTAAGACTCTGTATTGGTACCTACATGCTGGTACTTAAATCACCCACACAACACAACAACTCCATTCAAAGCTACCCTACCTCTAAGCACTTTAAATTATTATTTTACTGTTTCACTGGGTTTTCCCCTTGGTACGCTCCCCGGTACGCTCCCCGGTGCGCGTACCGGGCGCTGCCCCGCGGGGCCCTTTTATGGCCCCCACATCAAACCTAGGGGATCAGGGGAGGTCTACCCTGCCCCCTTATGGTAATTTCCCCTTTTGTTTTTGCCACCTCTTGTGTCTCGATCCTACCGAGACACAAGATGGCGGCCGCTCCGGACTGTTTGGAATGTTGACAGACACCCGAGAGCCAATCAGCTTTCCGCTCGCGAACTCGCGTTACATGCCGGGTGCGCTCCCCGGTGCGCGTACCGGGGCGCGCTTATAGATATATATATTTTTTTGAACCTAAATTACTCAAAATCCTCTGGAGCACATATCTTGAGACATAGCAAAGGCACATCGGCTACCAGTCCCTACAATTTTGCCAAGTTTGGTGGGAATCCATTCAGCCGTTCGGGCTAAAAGTGAGTCCAACCGCCCTATGAAAATTAACATGGGGAAAACACGTTTTGGGACCCCCCTTTTATCTCGACCCCTGCTTGACGAATCCCCCCCAAACTTTCAGGGAAGGAGCAGAGCGGAGCGGGCCATCTAATTTGAGAAATACGCGAAAATTCGTCCACCGGCGCTAAAGTTATTCCCAATAGAATGTTGCGGATTTCCTATGGAAACTAGGTCCTAACTATAACTACCTACTGGCGACCGCCAGTAGGTAATATATATATATATATATATATATATATATATATATATATATATATATATATATATACATATATATATTCTTGTAGATTCTGCATTCGGCGTGCTTCATACCACAGAATAACGGACCACCACGCAGTAGGTAAATATTTCAGGAAGATTTATTCTCTCTTGACACGATCCTTCTCTGGCATGACGCGTTTCGATTACCAAGTAACCTTGATCACATGGCGACCATGCAGTAACCTCCCACATTAAATACTTATTTTTTCAACCATTCTCACCACGTGGTGCTAAAAAGTGAAAACATACTATTTAAGACAATGCATTTTTCTCCTTATGTATGCCTTGTAACATACTCATTATTCATGTATTCTTCTTAATGGTTTCATTTTTTAGTAGTCACTGTTTAGACATGCAACATTTTATAAATGTGCAAAAAATCATGCCATAAATATTAAATGAATAATAAATATGAGCAACATAATTTCATAACATTTTACATTATTTAAAACGTTCTAAAATTGATCACATTCTAGAAAATTAAATATAGCAGCATAAATGCTAAAAAAATCAATCTACTGTTGTGCAATATTGCGCGTTGGTTCATATTAAAATTCTAAAATAACAATTTTTTTGAAAATAACAGCATAAATGCTTTGTAAAACCAAATATGTGCAAAATTACGCAGTTACAGTACATAAAGGAAAATCCTCCTTCTATATGTGCAAAAAATGCCTAACATGACTATCATTAAAACCAATAAATTAACATAGCATACTTGGTACTTTACAACTATGGTTAAGAGTCCGAGCCCGGGCACAAAACCAAATATGTTATCTGCATTTGTCTTAAAAAGTGCTCAGTGCATATACAAAAAATGGACAAAATGTAAGTGTATTTAACAATTAGGAATAAGAGATTGGCTTGTGCATTTGCATAAAAATCTGATTCATATTTTGCCGTATTTTACTTTATATTTTATAACTTTCATAGAAACGTGTGCATGTCTTCCGTGTTATTTAATCCGTTTGGAGACTTACTATTTAGATTTAATATATATTTTGTCTCCAACTGCCTCAAAAGCTTTTCTCTGTCCCCACCTCTTTTAGGTATCGGTACTGCATCAATGACATAATAAGATAAACAATTAATGTTTTTATCATGTATTGCCTTAAAATGCCTTGCTACCGGATAGGTGGGATCACTGTTGATAATCGCTCGTATATGTTGTAATATTCTTACATGCACTGGTTTGATAGTGCTGCTCACATATCTGAGCCCGCATGTACATGTAAGTATATATACAGCGAATTCTGTACGACAGTCATAATTGCCTTTGATCTTATATTCACATTTGCTGAAAGGGGTGTTATAATTAGTGGTGTTTACACCAAAATTACAAGCCCGGCAGGTTGTACATTTATAGAAACCTTGTTTGGTTGGCAACCACATAGATGCAGGAGCCCCTGCTACCAGTGGTTGTGATACAAAGGCGGCCATATTTTTGCATTTTCTAAAGGTTACCTGAGGTTTATCTGAAAGGTCTTCTTTTAAAATGCTATCGGTTAGAACAATTGGCCAATTCCTATTCAGTATTGCTCTTATTTTACGTTCCTGTCTACTGAACGTAGTGATTAATCTTGGTGCCTCTTTGCTGTTTACAATCTCATTATCTACCTCGATATCTGGTGGTAATAGTTCTATTCGAGGTCTTTCATCTGCCTTGGTTGTGGCTCTAATAAGCATGTCTTCTGTATACCCCCTAGTTCGCAACCTATCAAAACTTGCATTTTTACACTTTTCATATTCTTCGGGGGTACTGCATATGCGCTTTAGACGCAATACTTCCCCGTAGGGTATACTGGCAATCAGGTGTTTCGGGTGTGCGCTTGACGCATGGAGGGTTGCATTCCCTGCAGTTGGCTTCCTATATGCAGTGGTAATTGATTTGTTGCCTGCAACCTGTATTTGAACATCTAAAAATTCAATTGAGCTCCCGCTACAGTGAGACGTAAAATACAGGTTATAATCATTCACATTCAATTTATCAACAAATTCTTTTGCACTTTGACTGTCACCCCTCCACACAATAAAAACATCATCTATAAAGCGTACCCATAGACAGATTCTTTGCTCCATTTCTTGTCGGTAGTGTCCCATGAGGACCTGCCTCTCCCAGAACCCAACGTGCAAACACGCGTAGTTCGGGGAAAAACAGGCCCCCATGGCCACCCCTCGCTTCTGTCTAAACACCTCCTTGCCAAAAGCAAAGAAATTATTGTTCAAACACCAAGTGATCAATGACATGAGCATCTTATTGTGAAGTACATGCTCTGCTGGTCGTGTATTCAAAAAGTATTTTACACCCTGCAGACCTTGTTCATGATTAATGCTAGTGTATAGCGACTCGATGTCTAGAGTTAAAAGCATTAAATCATCAGTCCACACCATCTTGTCAATCCGTTTAAAAAAATCGCCAGTATCTTTAATGTATGACGGCATACCTTTCACCAAATCTTGTAGATAAAAGTCTATATATTGTCCTATTTGTTCCGTCATGCCATTAATGGCTGATATTATTGGACGGCCTGGTATGGGAATTTGTCCTTTATGTAGTTTGGGCAGCAAGTATAAAAAGGGCATTACTGGATGGGTGTTATACATGAATTTAAATTCTTCACCAGTTATTAATCCCTCATTCTTCCATTTTTGCAATTCTTTTTTGATATTGTCTTTGGCTTTATTGTAAGTTTTCATTGATGTTCTCTCATAGCAGTCTGTGTTGTCTAACTGCCGCTTTGCCTCTGCATCATAGTCTATTTTGCGCCAGTGAACAATATTGCCCCCTTTGTCGGATTTTTTCACCACTACCTCAGGATTCTTATTTATTTTTTCTATTAAGTTAGTGAACTCCATCTGTTGCTGGTTAGGTCTGCGCTTGTCGCGATTTATATGGCAGTTTAGTTTTTTCATTTCTTCTGTAACACGGTCATGGAACACATCTATCGCGTCCTTTGGCATAAGAGGGATAAATGTTGATTTAGGCTTGAAAGGGCTTTCTCCTGCACCTTTCTGAAGTAAATTCATTTCTCGTAACTTTATTTGTGTTGATAATTGTGAGTCACTTTCTTCTTCATTATTTAGTTCTTGTAACACCCACAAGGTTGGTACTTCCGAGGCCTGTAGATTAGATTCTGTTGTAGTGGGTGTCCGAGGTTTTTTCTCATCCCATACATTTTTCATGGCAAAAAACTTTCTCAACTTCAATTTTCTTATAAATTTGAAAATGTCAATTCTTGTGGTGGCATAGGTAAAGTCGGTGTTCGGGCAGTAGTTGAGGCCCAAAGCTAGCAATTGTTCCTCTGCTTTTGTAAGTGTCATAGTTGTTAAATTTACCACTGTATGTGCGTCAGCCTTTACTTCTTGCGCCAGATGTTTTTCTTCTTTTTGGGCTTCCTGCTTGCGTTTCCTCCTGTTTGCTCGTCTAATTGTGTCCCGCCTTTTCCGACCTGATTTTGCTCGTTTCGCGGTCTCAAAGTTCTCATTCTGGCAGCCACCAAAAAATCCACCTCTTCTTCCATGCTGAGTGCCACAAACTCAGTATTTCTACTACTGTTGCTGCCCGTTTCCTCACTTGAACCACTCGTCAGTGAATCTGCATCAGTATTTGTGTCATCTTCAGTTGCATTTGTGGCACCAGTTTGCAGGGTGTTTAGTTTCAAGGTGTTTTTCCCTTTTAATTTACGAAGATTGTCGTATTTTTTTGAGAAAGTATATATTTGCCCTTTTTGGTAATCTTCCAGGTCTCTAGCAAATTTGTGTACTTTCCTCGTGATTATTTTCTCCTCATATTTTTTAAGACGATCTTTGATTTCACTCTTTTTTGATGTGATCCAATCTTGTTTATCAGATTTGCTCAGTTCTTTCTCAATATCCTCAATTTCCGCTATTATCACCAAGCGATCGATCTCTGCATATTTAATTAAAATATGTATGAGGTTCATGGAGGCTTGTAAATTGCTCTCTCCCCATTCTCGAAGCATCGCTGGATTGGGCTTTTCAAAGCTAGGAGCCAGTAATATGCGCAGTCCACGCGGGATTCTCCCTGCATCCGCGTATTTTGTAAGGGACTTATGCTCCCAACACTTTGTAATTTCAGCCTTCATTTTCTTTTCTAAATTTTTCAAAAGCGAATTGAGGTCTCTATTGGCACCCTCATTAGGTTTGTTTGTTTCCGTATTCACGGTGTTTGTTATCTTTACGAC
Source organism: Lissotriton helveticus (assembly GCF_964261635.1). NCBI lineage: Eukaryota > Metazoa > Chordata > Amphibia > Caudata > Salamandridae > Lissotriton > Lissotriton helveticus. Next base: position 831,774,955 of record NC_136067.1, read on the forward strand.
ATCAAAATATGCATCTGCATTAGCCTCTCTCTCTCGTACTGCGTCGTTAAGCATTTTATTGCCTGTCCGTGATTTATATCTTATATTTCGCCAGCATATGCACTTTGGCTTTTTAGAGAGATACTTCTTTTGTTAATTACCGCTGCCAGCCCTGTCCTGCTAATCGCTGTGTGCTTTTTACTTTCACTCACCGAGCATGCGTGCCTGCTTCCGCGGGTCCTCCGACTCAAGCGTTAGCGTCCTCGATACTCGGCGTGTTTGTTTCAGCCAGCTCGCAGGGGGTTCAACCAGCCAAGATTCTCCTTTCGGATTCGCAGCAAACTCGGTTGAGGGCGGCCACCAACTTCCAGGGCGGAGTCCGTAGGCGAAAGCAACCAGACTTCCGTGATTGATATTCTTGTAGATTCTGCATTCGGCGTGCTTCGTACCACAGAATAACGGACCACCTCGCAGTAGGTAAATATTTCAGGAAGATTTATTCTCTCTTATCATGATCCTTCTCTGGCATGACGTGTTTCGGTTACCAAGTAACCTTAATCACATGGCGACCATGCAGTAACCTCCCACATTAAATACTTATTTTTTCAACCATTCTCACGACGTGGTGCTAAAAAGTGAAAACATACTATTTAAGACAATGCATTTTTCTCCTTATGTATGCCTTGTAACATACTCATTATTCATGTATTCTTCTTAATGGTTTCATTTTTTGGTAGTCACTGTTTAGACATGCAACATTTTATAAATGTGCAAAAAATCATGCCATAAATATTAAATAAATAATAAATATGAGCAACATAATTTCATAACATTTTACATTATTTAAAACATTCTAAAATTGATCACATTCTAGAAAATTAAATATAGCAGCATAAATGCTAAAAAAAAATCAATCTACTGTTGTGCAATATTGCGCGTTGGTTCATATTAAAATTCTAAAATAACAAATTTTTAGAAAATAACAGCATAAATGCTTTATAAAACCAAATATGTGCAAAATTACGCAGTTACAGTACATAAAGGAAAATCCTCCTTCTATATGTGCAAAAAATGCCTATATATATATATATATATGCCAAGCAAACTCGAACCAACACTCCAGCAATCCCGCAATCCTCAGGACACCACCAGAGAAGGAAACGAGACCCGACCCAGCTTGCAGGTGAAAAAATTATTTATTGGATTTTCTCGCCACCAGCATAACGTTTCGGCCTACCCAGAGGCCTTGATCACACAACGCTAGAGAGGGAACAGTTGATTTTTAAAGTGCTAAGTGCTCATTATGATGTTACATGATTGGTTGTCAGCATGACCTGCATGAATAAACATAGAAAACATACTAACTATCGATTCAAAGCATTGAATACAAGCTCACCATGTAGCCAGGACCTGAGCAAATATAAGTGCAATTTCTATGATAAAAAAAGCCTGCACAATAAATGAAGCTTGCTTTCATCAAAATGTACCAAAGAAATAAATACATGTCGTTCTGTCAAAAAATGGATTTTCAAAACAATTGCATCAAAGCTGTTATTATGCGGTTGGTGAACCTCATGAATTGATATCACCCAAGTGCGTTAATTTATGCTTATCATCCAAGGATAAAAAAAGAGTTTTGCATTAATCATACGGTCATGACAATAAAAGCAATCTGTACATTTAGTGCAATATACTGTGCAAAATATGTGTAAAACATAACAGAACCAATTGTCTTGTTATTAAAAAATGTTTAAAAACAGATAAAGATGCATTAAAACAAACCTCTATGCTGTGCTAGGAGAAAGAGGCCCGAAACTCCGGCAACCCCACTGACTTATGATGTTTATACAGCCGATGGGGGAATAATTCATAGAGCCTACATATCAAGCTGGGAGAGCTAAGTGGAACAAAAAGCGGAAACTATAAACAAGTATAAAAATTCTCACTGGCATTGAGGCCTAAGGGAGATTTGCTGTCTAATTCCACAATGTATCTTGTCTCTAGGGCTCGTAAAATAGCCTCACGGTTCCCTCTTCTCCTCAATGGTGGAACCGCATCAATGACAAAATACCTCAACAGTTTACTGTGATTTTCATGAAGATCTTTAAAATGGCGTGCAACTGGGTAAGCAGTATCCCCGGTGTTAATGGCCCTTATGTGCTGGAGTATCCGCTTGTGAACCTGCAGTTTGGTACACATACCGCAGGCCACATGGACACTCCAGCACATACACCGCAAACTCAGTTTTGCACGTCAACTGTTTCTGGATAACACGAGGGATGTCAGAAAAAGGTGTAATGTACTGTGTCTTATTCACCCCGTGTTTACAAGCCTTGCAGACAGCACCTTTTCTGAAACCTTTGCTAGCTTGAAGCCACGAGGTGTTAGTTAACACCTCTGGGCTGGATTTCACCAGGGCATCGCCCATAGAGCGTGCTTTACTGAAAGAAATCTCGGGTTTAGCTGACATATAGTTGCCAATAACCGGATCATTAGATATCAGGTTTCAGTTTTTGGAAACTATTTTGCGGAGAGCTTGATGTTGCCGGTTATACGTCAAAACCAGTCTTACCGATTGATTTGGTTTGGGCAGTTCTGCTTGCTTTGGTTTTTTGTATAGCAGAACATCTTTCCTCGTAACGGCATTAACCTTCCGGATAGCCGCATCTACTATGGTCTTGGTATAATCCCTGGCCAAAAATCGTGCCTTGCTATCCTCCTGCGCTGTCCTGCACTGGCCCTCGGTGCTGCAAATTCGTCTAATTCGCAGCATTTCCCCGCAGGGAATACTGTGAATTAGATGTGCCGGGTGATGACTCTTGCCGTGCAACACAGTGTTGCCAGCTGTGGGCTTCCTGTATAAATACTGTTTCCAGTTTATTGTTTTGAACCACTACCTCTACATCTAGAAAGCAGATTTTCTCCTGACTAATGTTGGAGGTGAAGGTGAGATTGAAGAAATTCGGATTTAACTGGTCAATGAAATTGTTCACCTGTTTTTTGGTTACCCCGCCATATTAGAAAAATGTCATCAATATAGCGGTACCAATGTACCACATGTTCAACAACCACATCATTGAATGTGCCATGCAGAACCTGCTCCTCCCAGTAGCCCATATGCATACAGGCATAACTGGGAGAAAAGCAGGCCCCCATGGCTACGCCCCTGACTTGTTAGAAATGTTGATTGTTAAACAAGAAAAAGTTGTTGTGGAGACAAAAGGAAATCATACTGATTAACATTTTGTTGTGTTCATACAGGTGAATCGGTCTATTACCCAGGTAGAATTCTACAGCTCTCAAACCGTCCATGTGTGAAATACTAGTATAAAGAGCTGAAACATCTAATGTGATTAGCCAACATTGAGAATCCCAATGTACATTTTCCAGTTTTCTAAGAAAGTCCCCAGAATCTTGTACATAGGACTGCAATATTTTCACAAAATCCTGAAGAAAAAAATCAATGTACATGGTCACATTTCCAATAACCCATTCCTGGCGGAAATAATTGGCCTGCCAGGGGGATTTATAACACTCTTATGAACCTTAGGGATCAAGTAAAAAACAGGCATCACCGGGTGGTCTTTCTTAAGAAATTTGAATTTGTCCAGGCTTAAAAGTCCAGCACTTCTCCGACCTGTCAGGAGTGTGTAATATTCTGCTTGGACTCGTCTGACAATTGATACATCACACCGTTTATAGCATAATACATCATTTAGTTGGAGGTAAGCCTCCTCCAAATAGAGGGAACGTGGCCACAGCACAACGTTACCGCCTTTATCAACTTGGCGAATGATGATGGTATTGTCAGCCTGTAATTTCTTGACCAATCTGTTACAGTTGTTATTGTGAGCCCCATATTTGAATTTCTTCTTAAAAGTTGCAACATGGAGTTTCTTGATCCCTGCTGTTGTTTAATCATGAAAAATGTCAATGTTGGCATACAACATAAGAGGGGTAAAAGTCGATTTAGGTTTAAAATCTGTATGACCAGGTGAATCCAAAACCAACTGTTCCTCCGGAGTTCCTGTAACCGGAGCTTCATTGCGCAATGATAACAAATCCTGAAGTAAACCAGAGTCTTTGGCAACCAGTCCTGGTGATAAAGGACTTGAAACAACCTCCTTTGTTTTTGGTTGATATTTACTGCTCAAGAAATGCTTTTTCAACTTCAATTTGCGGGTGTACTTGTATACATCTATCCTTGTCCTAGCATAATTGAAGTTACTCGCAGGACTGTATGTTAATCCAAGCGACAAAATATTGACAACATCCTCGGGGAGATCAGTTGTGGTAAGGTTGATAACCGAAGGATTTCCTGTGGTCACAAGGCTACTATCCTGAATTGTTGTTAGTTGTGCTGGTTCCACCTCTTCTTGGGGTAAAACTTCTTTTTGGCTTTTTCGTTTTTTTCTGAGGCGGCCTGCTTTCCTTCGTTGCCGCCGCTTTTTGTTACATCTTTGTTTGCGGTTTGACCTGGTTTGCGGGGTCGAAGGGTTTCTCGCCTGTCCTGGCGCAGGCAGTCGACCTCCTGAGCTAGTGAAAACCTTGTGAACCCCAACTGCGAGTCAAATCTAGCTCCTTTTGTATCCGATCCGCTGTCAGGCACTGAACTCACGTCAGAAGCAGAAGACATTAGACGAGAGACTAGCAAATTACTCGCACCGGTCGAGTACATAGTTGAGCTTTGAGTGCCCTTGGAAGCCTTGATAGTATCAAATTTCTTTGCGAAAGTAAAAATACGCCCCTGATGGTAGTCAACCTTGACGCGTTGAAAATTGAACGATTTACTCTTCTTAATAATGTCCTCCTCTTTGCGTAGCCTGCCCATCATGTCACCCCTGAGTTTGGTGGAAACTGCTTCAGCTCCTTTTTCCATGGCGCTGATTTCAACCTCTAATTCATCAATCTGCTGCTGTAGTAGCACCAGGTCGCTCTCTGCATATTTTACCATATTGGGATCTGGTTGCTCATAGCTGGGAGCTAACATAATTCTTAATCCTCGTGGGATGCGCCCCACCTCAAGGTATCTGCTTAATGAGCGGTGCTCCCACCACTTTGCCTGCTCTCTTTTCATTCATTTTTCTAATTTTTTATAATTATCACGGTGGTTCGTGCCCCCCTCCTGCAAAGTCTCAGTTTGAGCATTTCCGAGAGACTCCCCAGCCTGAGAGTCGTCAAAGAGGTCGATTGCTGCCTCCTCTCAGTCCCTCAACGCGTCTACTGACATGGCGAACAATATTATGCGAGAATGCAGTCTCACCTTGAAAGACGAACAGTTTCCAAAATAGTCCCTTCGTCATTTCAGCAAACTCCTTCACCGGACAATCCGCTTCGGAAAAAACCACTGCCGCAGCGGTTACCTACTGGTGCCGGTGGTCCAGGGGTTTGCGCAGCTACTCCTCACCGGAGTCAAGCGAAGACTTCCGGGAAACCGAAAGGGGTTGCTTCCTGATGCGCCGCCCAACAAGGAAGGAGGGGTCAGCTCCAAGGCAGAAGAAGCGAAACGGCCATCGAAATGCCAAGCAAACTGGAACCAACACTCCAGCAATCCCGCAATCCTCAGGACACCACAGAGAATGAAGCGAGAGCCGACCCAGCTTGCAGGTGAAAAAATTATTTATTGGATTTTCTCGCCACCAGCATAACGTTTCAGCCTACCCGGAGGCCTTGATCACACAACGCTAGAGAGGGAACAGTTGATTTTTAAAGTGCTAAGTGCTCATTATGATGTTACATGATTGTTTGTCAGCATGACCTTCATGAATAAACATAGAAAACATACTAACTATGGATTCAAAGCATTGAATACAAGCTCACCATGTAGCCAGGACCTGAGCAAATATAAGTGCAATTTCTATGATAAAAAAGCCTGCACAATAAATGAAGCTTGCTTTCATCAAAATGTACCAAAGAAATAAATACATGTCGCTTGGTCAAAAAATGAATTTTCAAAACAATTGCACCAAAGCTGTTATTATGCGGTTGGTGAACCTCATGAATATATATACACACACACACACACAATACCCTTTCAGGCTTAGATACATTATGCAAAAAGAAGTAAGGAACTCCGGGTAGTTCCTAGTTTAGGGGGAGAGCAGTTCCTATATAGAGCACCCTCATACACCGGCGACACTGAATATATTATCAGTAGATGAATAATTTTAGATGGTGGCGTTGTACCTTGGTGCTCAGCTTCTGCCACTGGTGCCTGTCTCTTAGGGTAACCACTCCCTTCACTTATGAAAATCATGAAAGTTGCACTCTGGGAAGGAATAAAAATAATGTATTGCTTCTAATCAGCAACACAGATTAAACAAATGACACATTTCAACTTCATAGTCATAGTCTTGGTCACATTTGTAAAAAAAAAAAAACACTTGCATCTTGCTATAGTGTCCTTACACCATTTCCACACACGTGGAAAGCATTCTAGTATACGTAATTTACATTTCTATTTTCAAGAGAACCTCATATTCAAACTCCCCATCTTTTTATTTTTTTAATTTTTAAAGAAGATTATCTTAATCATGTCCAACTAAACTTACAATCCATTCCCTCGAAGATGCCTGCGTTTCATACAATGGAGAGACTTTCATTAAAAATAAAATTTTATCTTCACAGTATCAAAGCCAATTATTTATCTAATCTATATATCAAGCTCACTGGTCAGCATGATTTGCACCATCAATCAAAGACAAGCAACCCACAACTAGTTTCTCCCTTGTTATGGGCTCATCAGCCGGGTATAGCTTGCTTCTAGTGACTCAGTGTTGACAGGGTCCAGATGTGGGCATGCCTGTATCATTTAGGGCTACATATTAAAATATCCGAAAAGTGATGGATGGAATGCTTTGATTAATCGTAGTCACTGGTAATTACTCGGAGACTTATCCCAGTCCGTTGATATTTTGCACATCATGTGACCTAAGTTTGGTGCAAATCAGTTTTGACCCTGTCCCTGTATAAACAGTCCAGCCCGAACTGCTAAGCCAGGTCATCCCTGAACTAGAACAGAAGCAATTCAGGACCAGTTTTTCCCTCATCATGTCAGCGATAGCATGGTTTCTGGGGCACGGTGTGCCCGGGTCCTACATCAGGGTGTACTCATCCCTATTAGGGTGACATTCTAAAGTATACAAAAAGTGATTGATGGAATGCAAGACTTAATCTCAGCCACTGGTAGTTACTCGGGCTGCATCCAAGTCCATCATTATTTTGCACACCATGCCACTTCAGTTTGGTCCCAGCTATATGGAAATCAGACTTGACCCTGCTCCAATGGGAACCATCAAGTCCAAACAGCCAAGCCAGGTCCTCCCTGATCCGGAACACAAGTAACCCACGGCTTATTTGCATATGTCTGGGTCCAAACTGATGTGACATGATTGGCAAAATATTATGGATTGGGACGAGGCCCTGAGTGATTGCCAGTGGCTGAGATTAATTCAAGCATTCCATCCATCATCTTGTTGTTGTTGTAGTTGATGCCCTAAGTTCAACGAGTATGTCCAGATGTGGGCCCCTTGCTCACCGTGCCACTGGAATCTAGCCATATGTGGCTGATGAGACTTTATGAGGGCGAAGTCGGTCCTAGGTTGCTTATTTTCTGGTTCAAGTAAGACCTGGCTTGGACTGTTCCGATGAGGCGCAGAGTCAAGGCTGATTTGCATATGGCTGAATTTAAGCTGAGGTGGCAGGGTGGGTGAAAAACAATTGATTGGGATGCGACCCGGGCGATTGCCAGTGGATGAATTTAACTCAAGTGTTCCATCCATCACCTTGCTGTTGTTGTTGTTGTTGAAGTTCTAAGTGCGACCGGTATGCCCAGACATGGGTCCTGTGCTCGCTGTGCCACTGGAATCAGGCTATACCTAGTTGATGAGCCCCTATCAGGAAGAAATCAGTCCTTGGTTGCTTGTATTCAGGTTCAGGGAGATTGTGGCTTGGCAGTTCAGGCTGGACTGTTCCCATGAGGAGCAGGGTCAAGGCTGATTTGCTTGTGTCTGTGTTCAAACTGAGGTGGCATGGGGCGCAACAAATGATGGAATGGTATGCAGCCCAAATGATTACCAGTGGCTGAGATTAATTCAAGCATTCCATCCATCACCTTGTTGTTGTTGCATTGAGCACATTATTGAGTTATTTGCCTTGCCATTCTCCTGACCATTCAACATTTCAGAGGCCGCAATGCAGAATTTGCAAGATGCAGAGAAAGTGTCTATTCTCAACTATATGCCAAAGACTGAGGGGATTTTAGTTAGAGTTTTCCGCACGCTGTACATGTGGCTTTGCCTAAGCTTGTTTGTTTTTATTGCTGCCTTCTGTACCCCTGACGCCAGGGCTAGCAGGGGTGGTGCCAGGATTATTGAAGAGCAGGCTGAGAAAGCAGGTGAAACATATACCTGTCCCTAACCGGCTCTCATTCCAACAGGAATCTTTTTTCTCTGCTGCAAAGTTTTTTTTCGCATGACTCAATATTGTATTATTTAACAACACTTCCCTCTTGATGAAAAATGTTAGCCAAGAGTACTTCCTGAGAAGTATAATTACATGGTACTATTTCAGTATCCAGTTCTATGAAATTGTTCTATTTCAGAGTGTATTCCTCATAAAAAGTGACACTCACAAAGCCCGAACTGCGAGCAGCAAGCTTTTAATGCACACCCTCTCAGATGAACAGGGACCGCACTGCGAAATTACCCATGAGTTTTCTATTTTGAATCACTCGCCTTTCCCTAGTCCTTGGGGTTTGAAGACGCGTCTATTCACCTAACTTGAAGAGGCCTGAGCGAGCATGACAGTGACATCTTTGAAGTTTGAAGACATGAATGAGCGGAAGGGGACCCGAGGTAGCCGCCATTGTTGCAAAACTACTGCATGAATAGGGGAAGCTAAAAATGGACGCCGCTCCGCGTCCACCCACTCTGCAATTATTAAGCAGTGTTTTAGGGAAACTGAAAGCATTTAGTCAGATGCTTTAAGTGAATTAGCAGCGTTGGGAACAGAGAAGTAAGTAAAATGGTGAAGTGATTCTACCAGTGTGTGTGCATAGTCATTGTGTGAACACTTCCAGGGGGTGTGCATCGCTTGTCAGAGGTTCACTTCTGGAAATCAGTGGTGTACTGACTCTCTTGGGTGTTTCAGTTTGACTTACATCTTAAAAACTGTTATAAACTCTGTAAATTGGACATCATATTTCACTCATGACTAACTGAGAAAACGCATTGTATTCACTATGAAAGGGCACAATATATCAGTATCATCTTAAGGAATTTTTGGGCATTTGGTAAAATATATTTTGGGATCCCTTATTAGGAACAAGTTTGAATTTGATGACCTAATTTCTGCTAATTTAAGTCTGCATGATATCAAACAATATCGAAATAAACCTAAAACTTTGGTAAAAATGTTTGCTGTAATAGGTCTTATCTGGGGGCACAACATCCTCAAAGTGACACTCGCTAAAGAGAGAGTCAGAGGCAGGGAGAGGGAGAGAGGTTCCCACAGGAGAAAACGACAAAGGTGCGATAGAGGGAGAAAAAGATCACTTATCTAAGAGGGGTTTTGGTATGTTGTGACCCTGAGCACTTGCCCACTTAGTTCATGTATTAAAATGTCTCTGTGATATATATGTTTACTAGGCCAACTCACATTTTGGTGGCTAGACAATAACACCCACACTCTGCTACCTATAAAAGTTCTCAAATCTGACCTGTTTCTGTAACTTTTGGACAGCTCTGTAATAGATAGCATTCAGCAGTTCACTAATATATTTGGACGGATTATAGAGGGTCAAAATGCAAAGGGGAATTGCATGGACAATTATTGAGGGCCAATCCTGAGCAGGTGCGTAGGTTGAATTTAGTGTTTTTTCACTGAGAAGTTCCTGAGACTGAAGGAGGCCTGGGACCAAATCACACGCAACCACTGGGTGGCGCTATTTATGTCCTTGGTGGTAAATTGAAACCTAGACACCAGTCAACCTAAAACTATGGCAGTGACTCGCTCTTAAATTGCCACTTATTGAGCTCACTTTATATGATACAGCCCTGTGTCTTAAATTAGCACTTGCAATGCTCGCGTTATGTCATACAGGTCTGTGTCTCTTACATTAGCCCTTACAGTGCTCACTTTATATAATACAGTCTTGTGTCTTAAATTATACTTCCAATATTCACTTTATATCATACAGCCCTGTGTCTTAAAATAGTCTTTCCCGTGCTCACTTTATATCATAGGGCCCGAGTCTTAAATTAGCACTTCCGATGTTTACTGTATATCATACTGCCATTTCTTAAATTAAGTCCTTCTAGTGCCCACTTCATATGATACAGCTGTCATTAATGAAATGAAATGAAAAGATAATTTATATAGCGCGATGGCTACCCTGGGGCGTCCCAGCGCTGCAGAGGTTGGGCTAAGGGAGAGTACGCTACATCTTATATCGGTTTATTAAAAAGCCAGGTTTTAAGGAGCTTTCGGAAGGTCAGTAGTTTAGGCTCTGATCTGATTGTGAGGGGGAGCGTGTTCCAGATCTTGGCTAGGTTGTAGGAGAGTGAGCGGCCTCCACACCACGCTTTCTTGATTCGAGGCACTGTGGTGAGATAGGATGTCCCGGATCTGAGATGTCGGTTGGGATGATAAGCTTTTACAAGGGGACGATTGATATCGGGGCCTGTTCCCCAATAGGAACAATGGGCAATACACATGGCCTTGAATTCAATCCTCGATTTTACAGGGAGCCAGTGAAGGTCTTTCAGTCGGGCTTTGACTGAGACTCGTCGGGGAATATTGAGAAGAGTCCTGGCGGCACAGTTTTGGACAATTTGGAGTCTGTTAAGTGTGGACTGTGTGGCCCCGAGGTATAGGGCATTTCCGCAGTCAAGGCGAGATAGAATCAGCCCTTGGACCATGATCCGTCTTGAGTGGAGAGGAAGAAGGGGGAGGATCTTACGTAGTAGCCTCAGGAGCCCGAAGCAAGTGGCGGATAGCTTGGTTGCTTGGTAGTTAAAATTGAAAAGTTCTGTTTAGCCAAATGCCGAGGCTTTTGATTTGTTCTTTAGGTACGGGGGGACAGCCTAGGCAGGGGGGCCAGATGGAATCGATGGACTTGGTGATGGTATTTCCCAGGAGCATCATCTCTGTTTTCTCCCCGTTTAGTTTTAAGCAGGAGGTCGTCATCCAGGCGGCGACTGCTTCCAAACATTTGTATAGGCTGTGGTGGGAATTGAGAGGGGGATCCAGTGCTACCACTAGCTGTGTGTCGTCCGCTTAGGTGATAATTTTCACTCCAAAGGGGCGGACGACATCAGCCAGTGGGCTAAGGTAAACGTTAAAAAGGGTGGGGCTCAGGGAGGAGCCCTGGGCACCCCACAATTCAGGGGTTTGCTGGGAGAAGTGAAATCTTTCTCAAATATCTGAAAAGAACGATCTGTGAGAAAGGATCTCAGCCAAGTGATCGCCGTTCCCGAGATGCCTATCCTACTGAGACGGTGAAGAAGGATGTTGTGATTTACACTGTCGAAAGCGGCACTAAGGTCGAGGAGAACGATGGCCGATGACCCACCGCTATCCAGGATCCTTCTTGCCTCCTCCGTCACTGCAACCAAGGCTGTCTCTGTTCCGTGGAGGGGCCGAAAGCCCGTCTGTGAGGAATCAAGTATGGCATTCGATTCCAGAAAATGTGTCACAACTGAATTGACATACTTTTCTAATAGTTTGCTAAGCCAGGGTAGCAGAGAAATAGGTCTATAGTTGGAGGGGTTGTTTTGATCAAGGCTTGGTTTCTTTAATAGGGCCTTGACCATTGCTCGCTTCCATGGGGGCGGGACGATGCCAACATGGAGAGAGCAGCTAAGCAGGTCCAGAATAGTGGGTGAAATCTGACTAGTGATCGGAATGAGAGCTCGCAGGGGGGGCCGGGTCAGTGGGTTATCCTGATTTAACCTGCTGCATGATACTCTCTAAATGACTGAGGTCCAGGGGCGGGATATATGTGAGGGTGGCGGGTGATACTGACGCAAGATCTGTGTCTGGGGGGCAGCTAGTCGGAGGGGCATTTTGCGTAAAAGAGGAGTTAATGATTTCTATTTTATGATAGAAGAAGTCAGCTAGCTCATTGCAGTGAGCTTGAGTGTTGCGTTGCTCCTTAGGTGTCTCTGGTAGTTGAAGGAGAGATTTTGCTATCCGATAGATCTCCTTGGGTTTAGAGGCTGCCTTGTCAATTTTTTCCTCAAAATACTTTGCCTGCGCTAGTTTAATACTAGTTTTGTAGCTTTTGATTGCTGCCCTGTAGGCTGTTTTGCCCGTTGGTAAGTAGTCCAGGTGCCATTTCCTCTCAATTCTCTTACAATTTCGTTTGGCGTCTCGTAGGTCAGTGGTGTACCACGGGGCGGTCGCGTTCCCCCGCTTGGAGTAGGTACATTTGAGTGGGAGTACCAGATCTAGAGATTTGGTGATCCAGATGTTATAATTCTAGTTGCCCTCTATAGGGTTGGAGGTTTTGGTAGGTTTGGTTGAATCAAGGTTCTCCAGCCATAGCGGCTGGGGAAGTTTGGACCAATTACGTGACTTTTGGACAGTCGTGGGTTTTGGTAAGGGGTGATTGGGGAGGGTCCATGTGAGAGGAATAAGGAAGTGATCTGTCCAGGGGAGGGGAAAGGGGTTTCCAACTTGTAGGTTCGGACAATTACTGAATATGGGATCCAGAAGATGACCTTTTTGATGGGTGGGCCCAAGGACTAGTTGCTGTAGTTCGAGGGCACCTAGACTAGAGGATAATTCTCTGGCGTTTAAGTCATTAGGGTCATCAAGGTGGGTGTTCAGGTCTCCCAGGAGTGTGAAGTTAGCAGAGCTGAGAGCAAAGTTTGCAACCGTTGGGGCAAGGTTAGAGAGGAATTGTCCTTGCGTCCTGGGTGGGCGATATATAAGCATGCCTGAGAACGTGTTAGTGGGACTAAATTTTATAGTGAAGGGAAGGCATTCACTGTCTGGGACATGGGTGGGAGTGCTAGTGATTTCATAGCCTATCTTGTGGATCACTGCTAGTCCACCACCGATTCCTGTTTTGCGGTCAAGGGCGGAATATTTGGTATCCTTGTGGGAGAGTTTGCACCAGATCAGGTACTGATTGTTCATGCAGCCAAGTCTCTGTGAGGAAGAGGATGTCAGGGTTTGCATCCTCTATCAGTAAAGAGATTTCCGAGGTGCGCTTGGGAAGGGATCTACAATTGAGCAAGAACATGGAGTAATGTGTAGATTCCATATTTGCATGAGGTGATAGATAGAATCCGCACTGACTGCAAGTGGGGTGTTGTATGGATAAATCCCAGCAGTGGTGACATGGTGGGGCAGCATCCTTTCTTAATTGGAGGAGGAAGCGTGGACTATATTTTCTGTCCCGGTGGGGCGACCGGACAGGGGGGGGTGGCCCCTTGCCCTGGCCGGCCGCGGACGGGCGCAGACGGGCTTGCCTTTGGCGCGCAGGCGGCGCGCCCGTTGCACGCGTCCGCTGCGCATCCGGTGGAGGCACATTGTTTTTATATGAGAGGAGGGGGCGTGGCCTCAGGGCCGTGGGTGTGACCTGTGGGCTCAGGAAGAAGAATGGCAGCGAAAATCACAGTGCTGTGGCAGCGTTAATATCGGCTGCACGGCGGTTTTGCAGTGATTAGGGCGGGAGAGTGCGCAGGATAGAAGTGAAGAATAGGTAAAACAATATAAAGTTACAACAAATACATTTTTAAAAATTCAAGCGTGCTCCCGGCTTCCGCCTCAGGAGTGTGGTGACCTCTGACTGCGGGCTTTGTCGATCAGCGTGGCTTATGTAGTAGGTTCAAGAGGGGGCGTGGCCTCAGGGCCGTGGGCGTGGCCTGTGGGCTCAGGAAGAAGAAATTCACAGTGCCGTGGCAGCGTTAATATCGGCTGCATGGCGGTTTAATTGGTTTAATCGGTTTAATTGTTCCTTCCAGTGCTCACTTTATATCATACAGCCCTATGTCTTAAATTAGTACTTCCAATTTTCACATAATATCATACAGCCCTCTGTCTTACATTAGTCCTCCCAGTGCTCACTTTATATCATTCGGCCTGTGTCTTAAATTAGCACTTCTGATGTTCACTTTATATCACACAGCCCTGTGTCTCACATTAGTCCTTCCAGTGCTCCCTTTATATCATACGGCCCGTGTCTTAAATTAGCACTTCCGATGTTAATTTAATAAATACTTCAGGGTCTTAAATTAAGTCCTTCCATTGCTCACTTCATGTAATATAGCCATGTCATAAATTGGTCCTTCCAGTGCTCACTTTAAATCATACAGCTCTGTGTCCTAAATTAGCACTTCTAATGCGCACTTTATCTCATACGGACCTGTGTCTTAAATTAGTACTTTCAATGTTCACCTTATATCGCAGTGTCTTAAATTAGTACTTCGAATATGCACTTCATATTATACAGCCCTCTGTCTTATAATAGTCCTTCCAATTCTCACTTTATATTATACGGCCCTGTGTCTTTAATTAGCACTTCCGATGTTAACTTAAAACATACTTCAGGGTCTTAAATTAAGTCCTTCCATTGCTCACTTTATATCATACTACCTGTGTCTTAAACTAGGACTTCGAATGTTCACCTTATATCACACGTCCCTGTGTCTTAAATTAGCACTTGAAAACTTGAACTTTATATCATACAGACCTGTGACTTAAGTTAGTCCTCGGAGTGCTCATTTTATGTGATACCGCCCTGTGTCTTATATTAGCACTTGCAGTGCTCACTTCAGGTGATACATACAGCACCTTGCATTCCAAACATATAGAAAGAACAAACCTCTTTCTATGGGTTTAAGATAATACAGGCACCTTCGATTTGTTGATACAAATGAAGTTTGCCAGTGAGTTCGCCACCGTCTGTTCAACCTTATTTGGTACAGTGAAATCAGCTGCCAGTTTTTTGCCAGCAATCCATTAATCAGGATCTTAGGTCTGGTTCCCAGCTCTAGTCGGTAAAAAAGACCGCACCCATTCCTTATGTCTTTAAAAAGATCACCCTTTTTCTTTTGTTTAGAATTTGTTTATTGGGATTTTTACATTAGTTATTACATGTTAACATTTTATATCGTAATGCATTGACATATGCCTGCAATTAGGAGCGAAATGATTTTAAGGAATGGCATGCACATTTTTGTTGCATCACAACCATTATAAAACTAGACATTGAAAAAAGTTTCTGGGAGGAACCCTCCTACTTGTTTGTGCTGCTCGGTGGCAGTTTACTATAATCTGGCTAGGTTTGGTTCCAATGAGTATGCACAGATATTCTACTCCCATGTTTTCTTTTCCAGTGTCATTGCGTCTAAGCTTACCTGAATGTGTTTCCATCTAACAGTCATCGGAGTCGTAACTGCCGATGTGAAATAAAAAACTGCCAACTAGGGGAGTAAAACTAGGGGGGGCATTGGGGAGCTATCGGAATGTATGTCTAAGAAATCAATAATGTGGACGGTGTTGTGATCCAGCGGCCTATAGAAAATATATCATAAACAACGCTACCCAACTTCATAACCTATAAACAAAATTCTATACTAAATATGGACCCATTTATAAACCTGACATATTTTGGGCCTACTGAATCAGGTGGTCAGATTAAATCTATATACACATTATCTACAAAATATATACAATTTTATACATCTGCGGAAAGAATATTATCATTAGAATAAAACTTAACCATTTAAACGACCACCATTGGCGACGTGATCTAGCTAATAGTAACCTACACTTCTGAATAATCAAGACCAGCTTGTTTGTCAAAAGTAAGATTTTATTTACTAAATTATGGTATATAAGTTGATAGTTTTATAAATGAATTTTATTAACATTGAAGCAAGCATGATTTTAAAGAAACGTGAGAAAAATACAATTTTAATCAAGTGAATCAAAATTAAAGTGAATATTTAAAGTTTAGCATTTCTAAAACCTAAGTTCCTAACTAAGCTAAATAGATAGAAATTAAAGTAAAGTTCTTTGAGGATTCTTACGTGCTCCACGCAAAGTCCGACAGCACTTCACCCTCATCGGAAAGTCAGAAAGCAGCAGCCAGCCCATCCCTAGGGGCATGACTTTTTATACCTTTCTACGCTAACTAAACTACGCAAAGGAAAGTTTTCAGAAATCTTCGACGTCCCATTGGCTGAGAGTGACAAGTGACATGTCACCCACTTTTCAAAAGTTTCATTAGGTCACTTTTCTTAAGGACCATTGTCTTTTCTGCATGCAACCAAGAGCTTCCTTGGTTTGCAACAAATGTCTCATTGCTTCCAATTGACTTCCGCGGATGCCAAGTTAAGGGCTGACAAAATGTTCTTTTTCGACCTTGGCCATGTCCGACAGAATGATGATAGCACGTCAGTTTTTGCTTTGTGAACGCAGCTTTTGACGAACATTTTATTTCAGAATGGGCGTCTCGTGACTTTTGCAGAAGTAAAATTCAGCATTTTGTAGCTCGAGCAGACTAGGCCCAAAAGCAGGCAACTTATGCTTTCTAGTATAAAACAAACACAAGAAAAGTATTAATGTAAGAAATAATGTAGATTCTGTATCCACCCCAAGATTTACTAATTAATTAACCCACCCGATTAATCAAATGTTACCTAGCCAATGCAAACAAATAAAGCAGCGTTTATATCTACCAGTCTTCAATAATCCATGAGACTTATATGCACCTAGAATAGTAGAAATGACATCACACAGACAAGGAAAAGCAAAACAAGCACATGCTTCTTTTAAGTTTGCAGCAGTTAGTAATGACAAAAACGAAAACAATAAATTATTTTATTATTTTGCACGAACAAAAAGATGCAACAATTATGCACGTTTATGAGCACACATGTTAGTCCCCCCATGTGTAAAGTTTAATCTAAGTTGTATTAGCACGACATATCACAAATCATTAATATTATTATTCATGTTATGGAAATGTGACTTCACGAGTTTAAACAAAATTTTGTTTTCTATCTCGCTCCATCAACTCCCTCATCTGGTGATTAACAAATCACCACACCAGCACTCAAAATTTTGATAATTTAAATTTCTAAGAAATCGATTCAAATTCAATTGTATCAGTAAACCTAAAAGTCTGTTTCTGCATAATCTTTGGAATTAACATAACGCTCTCTATGTAACTCCTGTAATTCGATCTCCCTTTCTTCTTCTTTTCTAAGTTTATAGATTCTTTTCTTTTCTTTCAACTGTTTCTTTCTTTTATGTAACAAACAACCTATTTTGGTTAAAATAAAAATGAATACTATTATTATCAAAGGTGCCAGAATCTTGCCAAGAATTGAACTTCCGATATCATGAAACCAGTTTTTAATTGCTTGAAACCTTTTTGAAAGTTTCCCTGTAAAATCATCTTCTTCTAAAGGAATTATCTCTGAATGCATTTGTGTAATATTCTTAATATACATTTCAATATTCTTACTTTCGTCAGGTATATATGTACAACAATGTTGTACATGTAAAATGCCACAGACTCCTCCCTCTTTTGCTAGGAGTATGTCTAAAGCAAGGCGATCTTGAATTACCATGGATCTAATTGCAATAACTTCAACATTTACTAATTGAAACCCATCAGCTGTGTCAGTTGATAATCTATCAACTATAGTGGATAATTTTCTAATTCTCCCTGCATTTAAGGTTATACCAACAAAAGGTATTACTGCTTGAAAAATATCTCCCAGAACTTCAGTAAAAGTTTCTCTTTTAACTCTATTTACATAATTATGAATTTTAAACAATCCTTCTGAATCTCTGTCAACATGAAACACTTTAGGAAAAACAATTCCCACATAACAAGTTCCATACCAGTGGTCTGGAAGGTTGTAGTAGGCTTTGTCACCACAAACAAAATAAATCCCAGGAAAGATTGGATCTTTTCCACCTTTGAATCCCCAACCTCCCAAAATCTGATAAGTATCTTCACAGTTACTTGCACCTACAAAGTAATTATCAAAAAGTGTATTATCTCTTCTAATGCAAAGCTTTCCACTAACTGGTTTGTCTATGTGAATTGCAATATTTTCAAGCATTTTGCCATTTAACTTTTCATCCTCTTTCTGCCAGAAACTTGACTTAGTCTGCTTGACTAATTCATTCCTCTTATAAATTGCTCTTCTCTCCTCAACCATATTCAAAAATTTCTTTCCTTCAGCACTTAATTTGCAAGTTAGATTATTTTTATAAGCATACTCATAAGTAAGTTCGTTAGTAACAATGAAAAATTCTCTCATTTGCTTTGCTTTCTTATGCTTATTTAAAGCATTATCAATCTTAATATTTGCAAAAATTTCATCATAATTTGAATAGTAATATTCTAAACGTCCAGTTTGATAAAATAAACTGGTTAACACACTACATGTTACAGCATAAGTGAGAGGAAGCATATTATATGTTACTCCCTCAGAAACAGAAGCAGGTAACTTAACGCAGACGTAGCAGTCTTTTGCATCCATTACCTTAACATATTCACTCAATAGCTTTGTGAATGTATTACTTGAAAAATCACCAATTGATTTATCTTGATGAATGTTAGGCTGATGATCAATAACTTTTGCAGACGCACTATGTTTAGTTTGGCTAACCAGAGCTTTGCTTGTTATGTTAACTTTGTGTAATTCTCTATTCATCTCCAAAGGAATAATCACAGCTAAAACCAACCAGAGCAGAATTAAAATGAGCAGACACACCAGAGTCATCTTACAGCATCTTTTAAAAACAGAACACTTTGAAGTGCTCTCCTTAACATAAGGCATTTTTGGTTAATTTTAGCCTCAAAAATAAAAATAAATTTTAAAATTCTAAATATATTTACACCCTCCTTTTAAAATATTATTATTTTTTTTTTTTTTTTTTTTTTTTTAAAACCCTAAACAAGATTTCTTCGACCTTATGTCATACATAAGTTTTCTTCAACTAAACAGTTTTTCTTCGACCTTGTGTCAACTAACAAATTTTCTTCAGCCTTTTGCCAATTTAATATATCTGTACTTCAATCATTGTCACTAATTTCTTGGATTTCGTTTTCTTCTTCACTACTATCATATATGTCAATAACAGGTGGAATTACTAAGTAAGTCCACTCAGGAGACTTGTATTTTTGGTTTGGTCTTACTATTCTCTTCTCTTTTCTCGATATCACTTCAATTTTTCTTCCAACTCCAACTTCTTTTCCAGGACTCTTTTGACTACTGATTTCTTCAACTTGTTCTTTTGGTTTCTTGATCAATCTGACTCTCAATCTTCCACCAGGCCAGTAGTCTGCTTTTCTCACGTACTTTTTCTTTGGTTCAGAATTATTTGATTCTGACTTCCAAGTTCTTTTCTTTCTGTTTTCACTTTCACCATCCACTTCACTTTCTTCAGTTTCGTTGTCTGAAATTTCAATTGACTCAGGAACTTCTCTATTCGGCAATTTCACTCCTTCAGGAACTTCACTTTGTCTTCCATCACTGGTACTCGGTAATTCGTCTTCCTCCTCTTCCTCAATTACCCCCAACTTCCCAGATTTCGGATTTCTGTTCCTTACTTCAGAGTTTGTTCTCTGCCTTTCGATACTCTCCTGGTCTGAAACTTCTTTTTGTTCTGCTTCTTTGTCTTTAATAGAGACAACCGAATCCTCAGTTATCTTTCCTTTTAACAGATTCTCTTCACCTTCAGAATCTATTTCAATGATTTCTAAGTCTTTTCTTGTTAAATTTCCATTCACTGGCACAGTTTCCAGATGTCGACTTTCTTGTCGATCTTCAGAATCTGGAATTATTTCACCTCCTGTTTCGCCTTCTGCTTCAGAATCAGAATCATCTGTGGTATCACTTTCAACATCAGAACTCTCAGGAGTTGGTACTGGAATAGTATGACTAGGATGAATCCAGCGTTTCAATCCTTTGCACTTTACAGCATTAGTAGTGATCAAAATTATCTGCCTAGGTTTCTGCCATCTAGGAGCTAGACAATTCCTTCTCCGATGTACTTTCGTTCTGACCCAATCGCCAGGTCTCAGATCATGTGTCAAAACCTTTTCATCTGATTGTGCTTCAGTTCCCACCTGATTAGACACAGAAGTTACCATATCAGATAACCTTTTACAGTAATCCAAAATAGCACTGTCATTTATGCTCAACAGTTTACCTACAGGTACAAAAGCTTGCCTCATAACTCTTCCCATTAAAATTTCATGAGGACTCAAACCTGTCTTTTTATCTGGTGTACTTCTTAATGACATTAAAACAAGTGGAAGAGCATCAGTCCACTTTACACCTGTTTCAAGACACATTTTTCCAATTCTGTTTTTAATTGTTCCATTAATTTGTTCTACCACTCCTGATGCCTCTGGTCTGTATGCACAGTGTATTTTCTGCTCAATGCTCAAAGCTTCGCAAATTAACTTCATCAGTTTGTTATCAAAATGGCTTCCTCCATCACTCTCAATAGTGACTGGAAAACCGTACCGTGGGATGATTTCTCTGAGCATTAGTTTTGCTACTGTAATTGAATCACAATGTCGTGTAGGGAAAGCCTCTACCCATCTTGAAAATAAGCAAACAATTACAAGTACATATTTCAAACAATTGTGTAAGGGCATTTCAATGAAATCCATTTGTAACCTGGTAAAGGGACCACCCTCTCGACCGATTATTCCTGTCCCCACCACTGATTTTCTGTTTGGATTCATTTGTTGGCATGACAAACACCTTTGACAAAAAGATTCTGCAATAGTTCTAAACTTGGTATTGAACCATGTTTCTCTGAAAAGTCTAACCATAGAATCTCTTCCCAGATGTGCTGGACCATGATATAATCTGGCCATGTCAGCAATCAAGCAATTTGGTAAGACTACTCTGCCATCTTTGTAAACCCACACTCCATCTTCTTCACGTGGTCTACAATCTGATCTTAACCACAAGTCTTTTTCTTCATCATCTGTTTCATTTTGTAAATCTCTAATCTCATGCCATGTTTCTACAACTGTTGTTAGCATTAATGAATTTGAATCAGTTTCTTTACTCCTCTCCCGATTGTAAGAATAATTTTTCCTTGCGCAGTATTTAGCTGTTTCATCTGCGAAGGCATTTCCCTTGGAAATATAATCAATTCCTCTAGTGTGCGCTGCACACTTAACAATGGCGATTTCTTTTGGCAATTGTATTGCTTCAATTAATCTCCTAATGAAAACTGCATTTTTAATTGGTGATCCTGCTGATGTCATGTATCCTCTCTGTGACCAGAGTTGTCCATAATCATGCACAACTCCATACCCATACTGACTATCAGTAATGATGGTAACTCTTATATCCTTTGATATTTCACATGCACGAATTAAAGCAATTAATTCAGCCACTTGTGCTGAACGAACTCCTTCAAGACATGATGCTTCTTCGACATCTGTGACTGTACAAACTGAATATGAAGCTTTTAAGACACCTCCTTCGGATCTTAAGCATGAGCCATCTACAAAGTAGACAAAATCCGATTCAGACAAAGGTCTGTCTTTGATGTCTTTTCTTGGTTTAGTGCAGAATTCCATGACATCTAAACATTCATGTTCTGTTTCAATGTCATCAACAATTTCAGAATCAGGCAGTAATGTAGAAGGATTCAGATTTAAACATCTTGAAATCGAAACATTATCTGCTCCTAGTATGATTTTCTCATACTTTGTCAATCTGCTACTTGTTAAATGTTGAGTCTTACCTCTTGTCAGTAATATTTCTACTGAATGAGGCACAAAAACTTTCACAGGGAATCCCATTATGATTCCCTCACTTTGTTCGAGGCTGATACTTGTAGCTGCAACTGCTTTCAAGCAACCTGGTAATGCTTTTGCAATTGGATCAAGAACTGCAGAGAAGTATGCAATAGGTTTCTTTAAATTTCCGTGTCTCTGTATTAACACAGATAATGCACATCCTTCTCTCTCACTACAATACAGTTCGAAATCTTTCTCATAATTTGGCATACCTAAAGCAGGAGCTTGGCATAAGCTCTTTTTCAGGTTCTCAAAAGAATCCATCTCATCATCATTGAGAATAATTGGATCTTTTACATCTGACTTTGTCAGTCTTTGTAGTGGTTTTGCAATTACTGAAAATCCACTTATCCATTGTCGACAGTAACCAACCATTCCCAAGAACATTCTGACCTGTCTTTGTGTTCTGGGTGGTAACATTGCTTGAATCATTTTTATTCTCTCTATTGTTATTTGTCTTTTTCCCTTTGCAATTCTGTGACCAAGATATTTTACTTCTTGTTTGCAAAACTGTAGTTTTGCTGGGGACACTTTATGTCCTTCTTCTGCAAGGCGATTTAACAGAATTATTGTGTCTGTCACACAATTTTCTCTTGTCTTTGCAGCTATTAACAAATCATCAATATACTGCACTAGCGTAGACCTACCAGGTAAGTCTAGGTCTTCTAATGATCTTTTTAACAATTCATTAAAGATTGAAGGACTTTCTGTATAGCCCTGTGGGATTCTTGACCATCCGAGGGTCTTACCTTGGAATCTGAAAGCAAAGATTTCATAACTGTCTGGATGTAAGGGAACAGTAAAGAATGCATTGCAAAGATCTATGACTGTATACCATTCAGCATCATGTGGAATCTGGAATAGAATTACTGCTGGATTTGGAACCACAGGACAACATGGAACGACAATTTGATTAACCTTTCTCAAATCTTGTACGATTCTAAATGTTCCGTTAGACTTTTTAACTCCCATAATTGGTGAATTACAAGGACTACTCTCCATTTCTTTTAATATACCTTGCTTGATTAATTTTTCAATTATAGGTGTAATACCTTCAATTGTTTCTGTTTTCATTTTATATTGTGGAATGTTTGGAAATTCTATTCCCTGTTTTAATGTAATTTTTACTGGATCTACGTTTTTCATCAGACCCATCTCGTTCCCAGTAAAATCCCATATTTCAGATTTCACTGTTTCCTTGAGTTCTTCAGGTAAATCCTTTTCTTCAAATGCAGGAAACAATTTTGTTTCTTCTGCTTCCATCATCATCATTGTCATTCTGTATAAACCATCTTCCTCCATTGTTTGTAACTCAACTCCATCAGGAGAACAATATATTCTACAATTCATTTTACATAGGATGTCTCTACCCAATAGATTCACTGGACTACTATTACAAACTACAAATCTGTGTTTGTCTCTGTAATTTCCAATTTCAACTGGTACTGGATCAGTTAAGTCAGTTTTAATTTGCTGATTACTTACTCCGACAACTTGGATGGTATCCCCAGAGAGAGGTAGGTTTTCAATTTCCACTGATCTAACAGTAGAACGGGTAGCACCAGTGTCCACTAGAAAAGTGATGTCTACATCATTAACTTTCCCGTTTACAAAAGGACCAGACTGGTCAACCTCAAGAGTGGCTCCAACAACACACTCTTCCTCCTCTCTCGGGCACCGTCAGCAATAATCATCAGAATCGCTGTCTTGACTTTCTGTTAATAAAAACTGTTGTGAAGCATTTTGCATTTGAACTCTTTGCTGCTTTTGCTGTTTTTGTGGTTTTATTACCTGTTCACTTCCCTGAAATCCCACGTTTGGATTATATTTTTGAACTCCCCCACAATTCGGAAAAGGTGGTTGTGGCAATTGGTCTTGACGATTATTCACTTGTTGCTGTTGCTGTTGCTGTAACTGTCGCTGAATATTTAATTCGTTTAACCCCTGTTGCATCTGTAGCTGTCGCTGCAGGTCAACACCATTCTGCATCTGTGGATTCAATAAGGGATTCTTTAAGTTTTTAGGAGGATGAGGACACTCGTCTCTCCAATGTCCAATTTCGCCACAATTAAAACAAGGTAATCTTTGTTTCAACTCCTCAATCTTTGGGCTAAATTTCTTTGGGAAATTATTATTTTTAAACTTTCCTTGTATCTGGTTTGTATTTCCAGTTTGAACAAAATTAGTGTTCTTATTACCCATGCTGGCAATCTGTTGCTCAGCCACCTTTACCTGTGCCCACATGGCTTTCTCCTTGAGCTTCTTCTGTTTTACTTCTATCTCATCACTGCAATACTTAGCTTTTCTTAGAATATCATCTACAGATAGTGATTGCCATCCGACAATGCTATTTCTGATCATTTCTCCAATTTCAGGTTTTAGTCCATAAACAAATCTATAGACAAAATGGCTCATGTCTTTTTCGTCTAGTTTTTCATAACCACTGTATTGTTTAAAGATTAACAGTAGTCTTTCATAAAAAGAATGAACTGATTCTTTTGTTTCCTGTTCTGTCCTTTCTATTTTAACCCAATCTACTTCTTTGGGTGGAATTTTGTTTTTCATCCAAACAATCACTTTTTCATAAAAATCCATTACAAGTGGATTTGGAGCACCTGTTTCTTTAATTCGCTCAGGTTCTGTTTTTGGCCAACTAATCGATATTTTACATTCTGTCCAAAGATCTGATGGAACGACAATATCAAAAAATCCATCCAAATCAATCCACAGAACTTTTGACACTTTGATAAATCTATCGACTTGCCTGTACCACTCAACTGGTTTTTCCCTCAATTTCGGAAAGTCATTTGTAAATAACAGAATGTCCTGTCTCGACCAAGGGACATGAACATATCCTCCACCTGCAATTTCTCTCATTGGAAATTGTTTTGACAATTTTTCCAATCTTTCATCTTCCTTCTTTTTCGTCCATTTTACTCTCCATTTATTCAGTTCTCCTAGCTTTTTGATATAGACAATCAAATCTTTTATATGCACTATTCTTCCCATTGAGTTCAAACTTTCAATGTCACTTTCTGAAAAGTCTAATCTGTAATGTTTCGCAAAATTCTTTTGTTTGCTCACATCAATTTCAAGTTCTGCTGCTAGATCCTCTAGTTGATCATATTTATTTTTTGTTTTCCATTGTATGCTTTTGCAAATGAACAGTAGTTCATCATCTCGATAGTAATTTAAACTATCTGGACCAATTGTTCCGATTATTAATTCTTCGATATTCGCTTTTAATTTGGCCACATCAAGTTTTGGTGTGGTTATTCTGACTTCAGGACTCCCTATATCTGATATAGCACCCATTGGTGTTTTTGGAGATAAATCCTCATTAAAGGTCAAATCAGGCATTCTCGATTTAGAAGAGTTTATTTCAGATAAATCTGAATAAAATTTTTCAGTAGCCTTTTGAATTTCTGCATTTAAAGGAATAGTTAATCCTGTCTTGTTTGTTTCCTTTTGGTCAAATACAGGCTGAACAGGACCAATCGTTACTGGAACTGTCACAGCTTCCATGCCTTTTGTCATTCTTTTTATTAATTCTTCTTTAGATCTTAAATATTCATTATAATCAACATCTTCAACATTTCTTGCCTCTCTTGTATAATCTTTTGGAGCTTCTCTTGCTCTTGGAGCCATTGTAAAATGTCTACCTTCATTTCGAGCATTCTCGAATTCTGGTCTTCTAGGAGTTTCAATAATTTCACAATTATTTGGATAAAGTTTAGGAGCTTCATTAATTGGAGGTGCACTCGGTGAAGTTTCAGTAGAAACCACCGGAGTAGACCATGATCTAGGAGGTCTCAAAGGCTGATTCTTTCTAGCAGTTGTATATATTTCTTCCATAACTGCATCCTCAGATTCACTTTCCATAGATTTCCCTGTAGGAGTACCCATTACCATTTCCTGAATTAAATACAATCCTTCACTCATATTTCCCTGTCTCCACATTCGCAATCTATCTTCATGAGTTTCTCTTCTCCAAGGTGGATTTTTAGAAGGTCTTTTAATTCCACTAGCTTCTCTTTGTAATTGATACATTTCGTCTTCCCACTCAACTAAAGCTTCAAATTGAGTTGGTCTCGGTTTCGGAACAAGAGCGTTCATTTTCTCTCGTAAATTTCTCAAGACTTTTACATTAAATGAACCGTCATCAGGCCAAGTTAAAACACCGTCGTTCTTAGTATAGCGTTTCCAACTATCAAACCATAAGACAGTATGATATCCATATTCACCTTCCATATATGCTGCAGGTGTTTTATACTTATGAAGTAGTTTACCACCTCGCGTTTCGATTTTCTTGTCAGGTGAAAATAAATTCTTAAACTTCTGAAATAATGTTGGCTTTTTCTCAACATGTTTAAAATGATAACTCATTTTTAAGAGTTAAATCTAATTCACAAAATCGTTCGTAAAATATTTCCGGGATGTTCCGCAAAACAACCAATCCGTGCGCGAAACACACCAACAAGCCAATGACAGTTGAGCTACGTCACTTTTCTGCTCAACCAATAAAATTGGAGTTTTTCTGAAGGACCAATCAGCTCACAGGTCGTCAGAGACTCAAGAGCCAATCAGAATATAGCTTGTGACGTAGGTCACCCAATCCCAGCGCGGCTCTGTGACGTACACAGCAGCTGCGGTTTCTCGTTTCTCACTCCTGGCGCTTACCCCTCCTTCACAAAATCTTTTCACAGCGCCATTTTAAGAACACTTTTCAGTGTAAATTAATTCTTAACAATGACTATAAGGACAACATCTGTTCGTTTCACTATTTAGGATAGTTTACATACATTCAAGTATCCACACTTCGGAATAGACGGCGCTATTCACACTAAGGATAATATTCAATTGTCAGTAGAGTAACCCTTACCCCACCCTTCTAACACGTATAATTATGAACTCGCTTTGCTCTGAACCCACCGCGAAGTGACAGTTCTAAGAGTTCCACTTGAACATAAAATACAAATCAAACTCGCACTTTCGCACTGAAAATTCCCTAATTTCAAACACACATGAAATCCGTACAGGACTCTCACCTGTTTATAGAGATCATGCACCGTTAGCAAAATAACGACGTTATCCGTACAGGGCTCTCACCTGTTTATAGATATGAAACATGTACCCGTACAGGACTCTAACCTGTTTATAGATAATCATGCACCGACGCCAATTTACCCTTCACTCAAGCTCGGATATAACTAATACTCTTATCACAGTGAGTTTTATGGAAGGCGCTTTGTCCCTATTCTCATGCTGCTTTAATTTCTTAGAAAACCCTCACTATACAAGATTTACACCTAGCCCTAAAACTGTGCTGCTCGGCGACAACACTATGGTACACGGCGATACCTCTTGTGATACTCGGCGATATCACTACAAACAGAACAGATGGCTTGCGTGACTAATTTCTCGCCACACAATCTATACCGGTATAGCTTACAGATAGCACGAAAAACGAACTTAACATGTGTTAAAACATCGATCCTATTTCCATACCATAACGTTTTAGTAACTCTTAGCAACCAACATATTACCTTGGTTACCCTTAGCAACCATCAATTTCTGCTACCAGAGAATTGATCCAGCGGCCTATAGAAAATATATCATAAACAACGCTACCCAACTTCATAACCTATAAACAAAATTCTATACTAAATATGGACCCATTTATAAACCTGACATATTTTGGGCCTACTGAATCAGGTGGTCAGATTAAATCTATATACACATTATCTACAAAATATATACAATTTTATACATCTGCGGAAAGAATATTATCATTAGAATAAAACTTAACCATTTAAACGACCACCATTGGCGACGTGATCTAGCTAATAGTAACCTACACTTCTGAATAATCAAGACCAGCTTGTTTGTCAAAAGTAAGATTTTATTTACTAAATTATGGTATATAAGTTGATAGTTTTATAAATGAATTTTATTAGCATTGAAGCAAGCATGATTTTAAAGAAACGTGAGAAAAATACAATTTTAATCAAGTGAATCAAAATTAAAGTGAATATTTAAAGTTTAGCATTTCTAAAACCTAAGTTCCTAACTAAGCTAAATAGATAGAAATTAAAGTAAAGTTCTTTGAGGATTCTTACGTGCTCCACGCAAAGTCCGACAGCACTTCACCCTCATCGGAAAGTCAGAAAGCAGCAGCCAGCCCATCCCTAGGGGCATGACTTTTTATACCTTTCTACGCTAACTAAACTACGCAAAGGAAAGTTTTCAGAAATCTTCGACGTCCCATTGGCTGAGAGTGACAAGTGACATGTCACCCACATTTCAAAAGTTTCATTAGGTCACTTTTCTTAAGGACCATTGTCTTTTCTGCATGCAACCAAGAGCTTCCTTGGTTTGCAACAAATGTCTCATTGCTTCCAATTGACTTCCGCGGATGCCAAGTTAAGGGCTGACAAAATGTTCTTTTTCGACCTTGGCCATGTCCGACAGAATGATGATAGCACGTCAGTTTTTGCTTTGTGAACGCAGCTTTTGACGAACATTTTATTTCAGAATGGGCGTCTCGTGACTTTTGCAGAAGTAAAATTCAGCATTTTGTAGCTCGAGCAGACTAGGCCCAAAAGCAGGCAACTTATGCTTTCTAGTATAAAACAAACACAAGAAAAGTATTAATGTAAGAAATAATGTAGATTCTGTATCCACCCCAAGATTTACTAATTAATTAACCCACCCGATTAATCAAATGTTACCTAGCCAATGCAAACAAATAAAGCAGCGTTTATATCTACCAGTCTTCAATAATCCATGAGACTTATATGCACCTAGAATAGTAGAAATGACATCACACAGACAAGGAAAAGCAAAACAAGCACATGCTTCTTTTAAGTTTGCAGCAGTTAGTAATGACAAAAACGAAAACAATAAATTATTTTATTATTTTGCACGAACAAAAAGATGCAACAATTATGCACGTTTATGAGCACACATGTTAGTCCCCCCATGTGTAAAGTTTAATCTAAGTTGTATTAGCACGACATATCACAAATCATTAATATTATTATTCATGTTATGGAAATGTGACTTCACGAGTTTAAACAAAATTTTGTTTTCTATCTCGCTCCATCAACTGTTACCTTTGTACGGTGTAGTGGTACGTATGTGGGGGGGACCTTCATGGTAGGTCACCCTAGTGTAGTTGTTGAGTTCACCTGATATGACTTTAGCAGGGCATCGGTTTTAGGCGAGTGGGCCCTGTCTTGGGACTTCTGCTACTGGCCCTATAGGGGACAGGGGTGGGGTCTGGGATTTGGAGTCTACTGGCGCTTCCGCCGGTGTTGTTTCATGTGTGAATTTATATAATAACTGTGCCCATTCTAGAGAAATGGGATGCTTACGGATTCCCTTCACTTCCTCTTCTCTCAACCCCTCTTCTTCCGCCATACTCCATTTTTTCATGGCGCCTACCCAAGCTGCTTCTGGGGGTCCAGTCGGGACCCGCCAGCGTATGGCTATTTCCCTTTTTGCAAAGAGATAGCAAGGGATGCAAAGCTGTTCTGCACTTTTTCGGTCTTCCGCCTGTTGAAGATCCAGAGGGCGCATGCTTCCCATGTAGACATGGTCATGAGGTTGGTCGTCACTCGAAGTGTCTGGTGGATGCGATCCCAGTATTCTTAAATAGCGGGGCAGTACTGGAACATGTGCTTAAAGTCTGCCTCAGGGGCTTGACATCAGGGCATGCATGTCTTAGGTAATGAATGTAGTGAGGTGAGAATATGTTCTTGGATGGCTTTGTAGTGCCACGTGACCAGGTGCCGGCCCGCTCCCATGTGCAGAATGGTATGTATCACGGGGTGTGTCGGAGGCTCCCTCTGGTTTGGGTCCCAGTAGCGCCGGCTGCTGTCTATGAGTTGACTGTGTAGTAAAAACTGGCCTGGCTGGAGGTCATATTAATCAGTCATCTGGCCATACGTCCTAAGCTGGCCCTCCTCAAACAGGGATTTTATCTCCAAACTGCAAGGTCGGTCCAGTTCTGGAGAGCACCGGCAGTGTAGTATTTCTCCTCTCGAGGGAAACCTACCAATGGGAGTAGGGGTGAGTATGGTGGTCTTCCTTTGGACATGCAATGGATTCTCATCATGGACATCTGGAGGGGTCGGGTGCGCATTGGCTTAGTGCCCGGTAGGAGCATCTTGTGGATTGCCAGTAGGAGTATATGGCCATTCTCAGTGATCGTTCCCCCGGTATGACGTTCTGCTGTCCAGTGTGATAACCACTGAAGTTGAGTTGCCAGGAAGTATGCCTCAAAAGATGGCGCCCCCAATCCACCCGATTCCTGGGCAAATATAGTGTAGACAATGCCAACCTGTGTTGACTCCCTCCCCTGATCAGCTCGGTGAGCAGGGTATCTAGTTCCTTAAAGAACGGGCGCGGTGGTATAACTGGGAGATTGGAGAAGTGATAGAGCAACCTGTGGACCATAATCCTTTTTGCAAGGGCTGCTCACCCAATAGGGGCTAGGGGCAGCGTTTTCCAGAACCCCACTGCTGACCGTATGCCAGCCAACTTTTTACGGTGATTCCTTTTGCACAGGTCCTCAGGAGAGTGGTACAACCTCACCCCAAGATATCTGGGTGCCTCGGCGCTCCAGGCATGTGTTTGAGCTCCAACA
The DNA here is from genome assembly GCF_964261635.1 of Lissotriton helveticus. Classification (NCBI taxonomy): domain Eukaryota; kingdom Metazoa; phylum Chordata; class Amphibia; order Caudata; family Salamandridae; genus Lissotriton; species Lissotriton helveticus. The sequence goes on from NC_136067.1 coordinate 831,805,392, forward strand.
TGAACTTCAAATGGGGCCAAGTGAGGGCTCAGCGGATACAGAGTGGATTTTTCCCAGTTAACTTTAAGGCCGGAGGCCTCTGCGAATTCCCATAATGTCAACCAGATAGGTGTTAGGTCCTGGGTAGCGTCATGAACATAAATTAGGAGGTCATCCGCGTATAGTGATAAGCAGTGTACCGTGTCTGCTAGTGGAATATCCCAGGTCTCACCCTCTTGACATAGGCGTATCGCCAGGGGTTCCACCGCTAGGGCGAACAGGAGGGGGGATATTAGGCACCCCTGTCTGGTTCCCCTTTCCTTCACGAATGGAGGAGAGATGTATTTACCTATTCTGACTCGTGAGGTAAGGTCTGTATAGAGGAGCTTTGTGTATGCCATCAGGGTAGGTCCTATGTTTATTTTACAGAGAACTGCAAATAGGTATGGCCATAGCAGCGTATCGAAGGCCTTTTCGAGTTCCAGTATCAGGCATGCTGCGTTGGGGAACTGCGCTCTCGCCCGGTCTTGGATATGGAATAACCTACATAGGTTCTGCGAGGTGTTACGTCGTGGGATGAATCCACATTGGTCTGGGTGGATCAATGGTGCCAGAATTTGGGTATAACGGTCCGCTAGTATTTTGCTCAGTATCTTACAGTCTGCTTTTAGGAGGGCGATTGGTCTGTATGAGGAGGGGAGCGTTGGATCTCTGTACGGCTTTGGGAATGTAACTAGGATTGATTCCCTAAGTGAGCCTGGAATTTCGCCTTTGTCTAGCTCATAATTATACATTGTCACCATGAGGGGATCAGTCGGGCTGAGAAGGTGCTATAATATTCGAGTGGGAAGCCGTCCGTCCCTGGCGCTTTATTGCGTGCTAACGCTCTGATTGCGTGGGAGATGTCTGTGGACTTGATCTTCAACTCCAGTGCTTTTTTGTCCGAGGGAGGGATTTTGACCAGGCGTAATGGGCTTAGGAATCTGGTGATCACTTGGTGGTCGCGCTGCTCTGGGGCCCCGTAGATGTTGGAGTAATAATAGTGGAAAATGCGCAGGGTATCTATCTGTGAGTATCGGAGGGTTCCAGCCTTGTCTATAATTTCAGTGATTGGATTCACGTCTGAGTCTTGCTTGGTGAGCCAAGCTAGGAGTGTCCCTACCCTATTGCCTTCCCGGTGAACCTTGGAAGCATAGACCCTAAAATTATATTTGCGAAGGTCTCTCAGATTCTCCGCATGGGTTGTTTTGTCAATGGCTACTTGATCTGAGGTGGCCTCATCTGCATCAGCTTTTTTTGTTAGAGCCGCTAGTGTTTGTTCTGCTTTTTGCAGTGCCCTTTCTATTGTTCTGCACACCTCTCGCTACTACTTTTAAAGTGTCCCATTCATTCAGTCTAGATGTCGCCGTGCCCGCATTTAGTGTGAAGTGCTCTTGGCTTTGTTCTCCATGTTCGTGACTGAACACCTGGTCTGTGAGGCAGTCCTGTGGCAATTTCCAGGTGGGTATGGGGCGGTTTCCATCTGAGGGTCAATATGTGTGCATCGCGATCTGATAGCACTCTCCCCAAATAGTCTGTGTGCTGTACTTTTGAGAGTATTGCGGTGGAGCAGAGAAATCTATCTAGGCGTACTCGCAAGTTACGTGGGATGGAGTGGAAGGAATATAGCTTGTCAGTCAGGTTCCGCGCTCGCCATGCGTCTGTTAATGCCCAATGTTTCACCCATATGTTAAAAAGTTCCGTCTGTTTATGTGCTGGTGATTGCGCTGAAGGGGGGGTGGGATCTGTTGAGGCCAATATCTAGAGCACAGTTGTAATCACCTCCTAAGATCCACGGGACTAGCATGTGGTGGGTTAGCGTTCCTGTAAGACGACTCCAGAAGGTGCCTTGTTCTACATTGGGTTCATATATGCTCGCTATCGCTGCGCCTCTCATAATCCCTCTAACACTGCATATCGCCCCTCTTTATCTATGTTGCGCGGGCAGGAAATATGCGTGACACAGTGGTATGCTTTACACCAGTTTTATTGAGTGTTCTTGGGGAAATAAAAAAGAACCTTGTCCAGAAGTGTTTAGGTAAAGCAGTGGGTGCTTTTCAGGACTGACGTCGTCTTCAGGGGGTTCTTACTTCACCCTCCTTGGTGTCTTTTCCCTCCGGCTTCTCTCCGGTGTCACAGGGCAGCGAGTAGAGGAGGAAGAAACAAAAAGAGAGGACGGTGGTTAGTGCCTGGACTCAGCATGTAGTTAAGGGTAAGGGAGTGAGGACTTCTGCACCAGTTTTAACTGCGATCGTGTCGGGGGGAATTGAGAAGTGGAGAGGAGAACCGTCACCAAGTAAAGAACTTGGTTAAGGGCATTGTGCTGCGGCTTGGGTCACAGCCTCTGTCTGAATGATGCGGGAACACCAAAGCCTTCGCAGCCCTGGCTGAGGTTATTTCCACCCTCCTCCCTGTTCCCAAGAGGTGCGCTCGTACCTGCTCGAGCCACGTCCCTCCTGGAACGTGGCTGGGTGCTGAGCGGGGTTGTTGGCCTCTGGGCTTCTCCGGCAGTCCCTCTTCTGGGTTGCTCCGGTGCCTTCCTCTGTCTCCTGGTGTTGTTTCCTCTGGTCCCGCTACGCTGGTTCCGGCTCGGTTCACTTCTTCCTTCCGGGGATCGACACACCCCTCACAGCTCCAGGCATCCTTATCTGTGGCCAGCGTTGTTGGTTCCCACCTCCAGGAGGCGGGGCCGAGTCCCTCCAGCTGGAGGGGGTTAAAGGGCCAGTCTTGCAGCTCTTGGTCCTCGTCCTGATTTCCCACAGAATAATCCAGAAGCGGGGGCTGCAAGGGAGAGAGAAGGTCAGGTCGGTAGGGGGTAGTAGTTGTGATCGGTAAACAGAGTGAAGTGACTGCCTTCTAGATAGTACCGGAGTTTTTCAATGGCCCACTTGACGGCTAGGCACTCCTTACCTATGGTTGGATAGTGTTGTTCCCGGGGAAACAACTTTCGGCTAATGAAGAGAATGGGCCTTTCGTGACCATCCTTGGAGACCTGGAGAAGAACGGCTCCAATGCCAACATCGGAGGCGTCTGTCTGGAGAACAAAAGGCTTGCCATAGTCAGGGGAGATCAAGACAGGAGTACTGGTTATAGCCTTTGTCAGCCTCTTTACCGCATTCCGGACAACGAGGGAAGGGTCTTCTAGACTTCTTTTGTCAACGTTTTTCTTCAAGAGGTCGGTGAGAGGTGCAGCTATCTCGGAGTAATAACCGAGGAGACCCAAAAGGGCCAATACCACTTTTTTGTGGTTGGAAGAGGTGCCTTGGTGATGGCTTTGACTTTTTCTTCCTGAGGCTGTATGCATCCATCCCCAAGCAGATATCCCAGATACTTCACTCTGTGAAAACCTACCCGGGATTTTTTTGCATTATTTGGTAGTCCTGTTTTCTCCAGTCTTGAAGGATCTGGGAACAGTGTTCCCAGATCCAAGCACACCCTGCCACAGTTCCAAGTGGGCTATGGATGACGATATCATCCAAATAGGGAGATGCATAGCTCTGATGTTTTCGTAGGACCTGATTCATTTATCTTTGAAAGGTCGACGGGGCCCCGTGAAGGCCAAAAGGGAGAACTGTGAATTCGAACAGACCGTCAGGGATGGAAAAGGCAGTCTTTTCATGGTCGGTTCTTCGCAATGGCACCTGCCAATAGCCTTTAGTGAGATCAGGGTGGAGATATAGCGGGCGTTTCCCAACCTTTCGATCAGTTCATCTACTCGGGGCAGGGGGTAAGCGTCCAGTTTTGAAATGGCATTTACCTTGCGAAAGTCGATACAAAACCGAATGGATCCGTCCGGTTTAGGTACCATGACAATGGGAGAGGACCACTTGCTCTAGGAGGGTCGGATCACCCCCATCTGCAAAATTTTTCTGATTTCTTCCGAAACGGCCTGACGGCGTGCCGCCGGTATTCAGTAGGGCCGCTGAAGGACAACCTTCCCCAGGTAGTGTTGATACAGTGTTCTACTAATGTAGTTTTTCCTGGGAGATCGGAAAAAGGCGTTTATGGGAGTCTAACATATCTAATAGGGCGTTCTGCTGGTTGCTTGTTAAGGTATTGTTAACCACAAGGTCTTCCAATGTACAGCCCGTGCTTTTAGGGGCTAGTGCCAGATGGTTACTCTGCGGTATAGGTCCTAACCATTTCTTCATCAGGTTTATATGGTACATCTGGTACTTGCTGGGACTCATCTGGAGTTTGTAGGTGGTTTTCCCAATTGTGGCTATGACTTTATAGGGACCCCTCCATTCCTTCTTTATGGTAGATATGGAGGTTGGTTGGAGGACCAGCACCCAATCGCTCACTTGCAGGGTCCGCCATTTGGTGGCCTTGTCATAGATATGTTTCTGACGTTCCTGGCTTTTCTCTAGGTTGGTGTGGGCAAGGTCCCGTAGTTTGCCTATCTGGGAACGAAGATGGTGGGTGTACTTTAGAAGATCACTGGTCATGTTACTGCCCTTCTCCCAGGTCTCTCTGGTCATCTCTAACAGTGTCCTAGGTTGTCGCCCATAGAGCTGAAAGGAGGAGCACCCTAGGCTGGTCTGGACCTGTCCTCGGATAACAAAGAGAGCGAGAGGAAGTATACTGTCCAAGTTCTTCCCTTCACCTGAAAGCATCTTCTTCAGAGTCAACTTAAGGGTCCCATTATATCTTTCCACCAGACCATCGGTCTGTGGGTGATAGGCGGACTTTTTTATGTGTTTTACCTCTAACATCTGACAGACCTGGGCCATAAGTTTCGAGACGAAAGGCGTACCCTGATCAGTAAGGGTCTGTTGGGGAAAACCTACCTGTGAAAAATATTCCAACAATTTATCGGCGATGTTGGCCGTTGTGGGGGCTCTTAATGGAAAGGCCTCTGGAAACCGTGTACAATAGTCCACAAGTACCAACACATACTGGAATTCCTTGGAGGACTTAGGTAAAGGGCCAATTAAGTCCATTCCCACCCTATCAAATGGTTTGCCAACTATGGGCAAGGGTAGCAGCGGAACTGGAGGAGGGCGATAGGGATTCTTTTTTTTTTGACAGAGTGGACATTCTTGGCAGTATTTTTTGTTTGGGTATAGATACCCGGCCAATAGAAAAACCGGAGAAAACTTTGGGTGGTTTTCTGGGCCTCTGAATGGCCAGCCAGCAAGTGTGAGTGTGCGAAGAATAAAATCTGTTCTCTAAATTCTCGCGGGACCAACAGTTGTGGATTCTCCTCTGGGCCCGTAACTCTATACAGGAGACCATTTGACAACTAAAAACAAGGGTACATCAATCTCGTTTTGGTTCGGGTTAAGCGGGCCTCTTGCCAGGCTTGTGACAGTGTAGCATCATTGCTCTGTGCCCAGCGGAAGTCTTTAGGAGAGAGGAGTCCGGTGAGAACCAGGGTTCCCTTGACTTTTGTTCACCTTCCCCAAAAAGAGAGACAGGAAGTTGGGGTTGTCCGTGCCTAGGGTCAATTCCTCTGGTAGAGTAGGAATGACGCCTACTGTAACCATGGAGAGGGGACAATTGGGGCATTGTAAGGGTATCTGGGCCACAGGGTAAGAGCGGATATTCCCATGTACACAAAGGATATGGACCCGTCTTCCTGGGAGAAATTAGTTGTTTTTCAGTAGTCGGCTTCGAATTACTGACTGTTTACACCCCGAGTCGAGCAGGTCCGAGACAAGAGTCCCGTTAACATTCAAACTTATATAGAAGCAGGCTCCCATCTCTTTGGTAAAGAGGAGGTTACTAGGGATGCAGCTGACATCCCTCGGTTCATCTATCCTCCTCTTTGGACAGGTCCGGGCAATGTGGCAGTCGAAGCATTGGGGCCCACAATGCGAGGGTAATTCCGGTCTTGCCGTACACACCTTTCCGGCTATCTTATGGGCCTAAGGGCTACCGAGGGGTAGGAGGTGGCTTGTGAGAATGCTCTTGTTCCCAGGGCAGGGCTCGTGGTTGGGCACGACCTAAAGAGGTCGCCATCTCCATGGCTTGCTCCAACGTTACGTGGGGTAGGGTAAGGCCTCTAGGAACTGTTCCAAGTAGATGGCATTCATTATCTCTTCCTTGATGCGGTCTGCCATTTTCAGCCACTTGTCGGCTGTGAGTTTTAACTTAAAAACAAGGGTCTTGGGGTAATCGCCTTGGGACCCCGGATCCGGTAGGCCTCTGAATCCATCCCCAGGTGTTTGAGGATGAAAGCCTTTATCTCCACGTAGGGCGTAACCCCTCTGGTGTTGGCAACCTGGTAAGCGGCCTGGTCTACTCCGGACAAGAGAGGAGTGTGGAAGAAAGGCCATTTCCCTATGGGCTAACCAGAGGCGCATGTAGCCCTTTGAAAGTTTAACAGCAAGGCATGGGGGTCCTCTCCTGATACGTATTTTTGTAGCGATACGTTGGGGCTGCCGTAAACCCCCTATTCAATTTCTGGGGTGCAGAGGTTTGTGCTTGTTCCTCCGAGCCTCTTGTCAAGGTGTCTAGTTGGGACCTCATGAGCTCCTTAAAAGTATCACGGTCCGCCTGGGCTGAAGACATTTGGCTTTCCACCGCCCACTCCAGCTTCTACTGCCCCTCGACCAAATGTTGAATCAGGGCTTTGATTTTGTCTTTCAATGGACGTCATGCTGCCCGCATTCGCCACCACTTGTTGCGCGGGCAGGAAATATGCGTGACACAGTGGTATGCTTTACACCAGTTTTATTGAGTGTTCTTGGGGAAACAAAAAAGAAGCTCATCCAGAAGTGTTTAGGTAAAACAGGGGGTGCTTTTCAGGACCAAGATCTTCTTCAGGGGGTTCTTGCTTCACCTTCCTTGGCGTCTTTTCCCTCTGTCTTCTTTCCGCTGTCATAGGGCAGCGAGTGGAGGAGGAAGAAACAAAAAGAGAGGACGTGGTTAGTGCCTGGACTCAGCACGTAGTTAAGGGTACGGGAGTGAGGACTTCTGCACCAGTTTTAACTAAGGTCGTGTCAGGGGGAATTGAGAAGGGGAGAGGAGAACCGCCACCAAGCAAAGAACTCGGCTAAGGGTGCGGTGCGGCAGCTTGGGTCACAGCCTCTGAATGCTGCGGGAACACGGAAGCAAGCGCAGCCCTGGGTGAGGTTATTTCCACCCTCCTCCCTCTTCAGGAGGGACATGGCGCGCTCGTACCTGCTCGAGCCATGTCCCTCCTGGAATGTGGCTGGGTGCTGAGCGGGGTCGTTGGCCTCCGGGCTTCTCCGGCAGTCCTTCTTCTGGGTCGCTCCAGTGTCTTCCTTCGTCTCCTGGTGTTGTTTCCTCTGGTCCTGCTATGCTGGTTCCGGCTCGGTTCACGTCCTCCTTCCGGGGATTGACACATCCCTCACAGCTCCAGGCATCCTTGTCTGTGGCCAGCGTTGTTGGTTCCCACCTCCAGGAGGCGGGGCCGAGTCCCTTCAGCTGAAGGGGGTTAAAGGGCCAGTCTTGCAGGTCTTGGTCCTTGTCCTGATTTCCCACAGAATAATCTGGAAGCGGGGGCTGCAAGGGAGAGAGAAGGTCGGGTCGGTAAGGGGAAGTGGATGCCAGCTGTTCACACAGTTCAGGGGCTGGGTCCCAACAATCTACCATACGTGTTTGTTCCTTGAATGAAATACCAGGCCGGATCCGGACTAGGGCCCCTCTAGCGAATGCTGAGTATGTTGTGGCACAAATAATACCCCGCCATTTCTTACGCAGGCGTTCCACTTCAATTGCCGTCAAGTGAGTGTCCTGTAGGAGAGCTATGTGTGCTTGCTGTCTCTTTATAGAGGCATAGATAGTGTAATGTTTGCTCGCAGTATGCATGCCCCGGACATTTAATGCAATGAGTTTTATATCTGTGTGAGGGATACTAGTGGCCTTGTCATTAGTCACCTGTACAAAGGCCGTCTATGTGTGATGCTCTGTTGGGCTTTCAGAACCCCCCATCGGAGTGGCAACCTTCCACACATCTTTTACCGTACCGTCCGTTTGCTTCTGTAGGGGTAATTGGTGGATTTGCGAAAAGGGAAAATTAAAACTGAACATTGGGAAACATCCCCAACTGGAGGGACCTATCACTTGAGGCAACACGTCCAAACCGTACATCACCTACTGTCTTTAGTTCGTCGTTTAAGGGGGTTGACTGTGAGCCTTCGCTGGCTGCCGACATTACAGCTGCCCCCTTTATGACGATGAATTAAAGATTCCTAGGGATGTCCTTTCATCCCTTTCTATTCACAACTTTCCAGTCTGTTATACTGCCTTGGAATGTTCCAGGTAATTCTTCAGTGGAACTCGCTGTGCCGTGCCGGTGTCCTCTGGTCGGATAATGCGGTTTCGGGCGGCCCCCCCTTCTCCTCGCTCATCCAATTGCTCAGTGATCATATCAATGTGCCTGCCGTCTGATGGGTCACTATCGGAGGTGTTAACGTGAGGTGTGTGCGTCCCTGACTTCCTCCTCTGAGGTGAATTGATGTGGGTCTCTATCTCAATCTGAACTTTCCCCTGTTAATCCCGCCACTGCAGCTGCTTGCAGTGCTCTCCTGGGTTCTGCTATGATTTGTTCAAGATCGGGAAAACTTTTGGTGACGGGGTCTGATCTTTGGCTCAGTTGCGTAAGAGTGATCCACTTGCGCTGCTGCCGCTGACGGCCAGAGGGCCAATGATTTTGTGTGTTTCTGCGTCCGTCTAGATCCCCCAAAGGTTGCTCCGCCCAGTTGGTTGCTTCCATGGGGTCCGTAAAGAAGTATGTGGTCCCATCATGTATAATTTTGAGATGAGCAGGGAATAAAAGTGCATATTGTATGTTCTTTTGGCGTAGGGTACGTTTAACTGATAAAAACTTAGCTTGTTGTCGTTGGACAGCGTGGGAGTAATCTAGTAATAACATGCCCTGTTTGTCCTACACTCTTAGTGGGCCCGCCTGTCTAGCTGCTCGGAGAACAGTGTCTCTGTCTTGGTAATGGAGCAGTTTTAGCAAGAACGATCGGGGTGAGGATCCCGGAGGTGGTTTACGGGAAGGGACCCGATGCACCCTCTCTACTGAAAAGTACTGGGTCAATTCTTGTGTCTGGGTGAATGTTTTAATCCATGCTTCGACATATCAAATTGGGTTTGACCCTTCTGCCCCCTCCGGTAGGTTCAGGACGTGAATGTTGCTCCGATGGAAGCGCCCTTCCAAGTCAACTGCTTTGTTTCTAGGGCCTTTACTCTAGTTTGCAACTCTTTAATGGCATCCTGGTGTGACTGTATTTGCGGTTCCATGGTTTGCAGCATTCTCTCCCCTTGTTTGACTTTGTCCGCTAGTTTTCTGTGGTCATCACGCAGTAGGTTGAGGTCCGTAGCTAACTCTCCGAATTTACTCTCCATGGTCACTCTGGAGTGTTTGATTGCTGCTAGGGCTTTATCCAATTTGGCTGACATGGAGTCTGTGCTGGGGGGCTCCCCATCCGGCTGTGCGGTTTTGGGGTCCGGGAAAGACTGCCTCCCAATTGTTGGTGCTGGTGTTGCTCCTGTTAGTCGCTGTCGTCTGATGTTGTTCTGAGTTCATGCTATCTCTTATCAGCAGGCCTTTGTGGTGCACCTTAAGGGTTCACAGCTGGTTGGTGGTGAGATCTGCGGTGTCACTCTTTGTAGGCTGTTATTATTCTTTCCTTGTGTTGTGGAGTCACTTTGTTATCGACGTAATCTATGGCAACAGCAATCGCGTTTGATGGCTTTGTCTGCACAGTTCTGGGCAGCGGTGGTGCCACCAATAGATTTGAGTCTCTGGTTGCCCCAGATGACTGAGAGGGGGAGATGGGGCGTGCAATATTGCGGTACAGTGCTGAAGGTGGTTTATGGTGAGGCCCACTCCTGACTGTTTGCCGTGGTCCTTCGTTACTTTGCGGCCCCCAGTCATTTCATTGCGGGTCCTGAATGATGCCTTGAGGTTTGTTTGTCTGTGAATCCCCGCTTCGATGAGCGCCGGGCTCAGCCCCTTCATTCAGCTTCTCGCTCCTCTAGGCCCGGCACCGTGTATTTTGGGGCCCCCGATAAAGGTTTAGGTCTTCTGGGTGGACCTCCCCGCTCCGGTTCTATGTGCCTTGTGATATGTGATCCCGATCTTCCTCAACACCATCCACCAGGTCGGAGTCTGTTGAGGTGCCCCTGAGGTGTAGAGCAGTAGAACGCATCCATTGCTCATTCTATGCCCTCTGTCCTCCTGCTCTCCGTGCCTCGGGTCCTGGCATCACGTGGCAGGGCAAAAGGGAGGGCCTCCTGCGATGCGATATGGGTCCCTAGGTCACCCACTGCACGCCTCGTGGATTAGCGCTTTGCAGATCGGGTTCAGGAGCCCACAGGGGAAGCAAAGAGCCCGGTGCAGTCGAGGACCCCCCCCCTCTCACCACAGGCAGGGCTCGCACACTATCTTCTCTGGGGCAGAGCTCCCAGCCAGGACGATGGCAAGCCGGGGGCCTCCGTTCCCCTTCTGCCCCTTTTCTTTGTGTTTAATTTGGTGGGGAAGAGGATCTGAACAATCCTAGTGCGTCAGCACTCACGGGCAGTTAGCGAAGGCCTCAGTCGGCAGCCAGGAGAGTCCCCGTCCGTTCAATCCGCTCGTCTGAAGGGCACCCTAGCGCTGTCAGCCCCATGATGCCCCGGGTCGGATCTGGGCTAGATGTCTCTGCGAGTCCCCCCGACGAGATCCTCGAGTCCGAGTGCCATGTGGGGGGGGGGGGGGGGGCTTACCACATCCGGGCACACCAGTGCACAGGGTGGAGCACCACACATTTGGGGCAGGAGCCCCTTCCGGCAAGATCTTCAAAATGGGTGCCTAGCTGCGGTGGGATCGCAACGTCTCGTGAGTTGTTCCTGGGGCCTCGACAATCACATGGCACGCTCTCACCTGGTGTTTGTGGCATCTCCCAAGCACTCAGGGAGTCATGCTTGAACACCACTTCACCGCCGCTGCATCAGCCCCTGGACCGTCTATTTGGCTGTGCATTTCCCAACTGTTCCGTGGCCGGCCGTTAGCGTCGGGTGGGCGCTGTCATTTTGGCTTCACCGCAGGACCGCCAAGCTGATCTCTCGCCGCTCATGGATCGCCTTCTGGTCCGCATTCCGGACCTCAGGAGGAGCCCCTTCAGTTCTCGGCAGCTCCGGTGTACGTTTCTGTTGGGTTTCACACAATTAAGGCATGTCTACAGCTAAATTGAGAGTGCTGCCGAACGGAGGACTAGGAAGGTGCATCGGCCATCTTGGCTGGCTTGGCCACGTCAAAACGATCACCCTTTTTGGATTTATTAATAGGACCTTTATTTCTAGAGCATTGATACATTTCGTTTGACAAGCACTTCTACATGAAAACCATGTGATCTTGCAGGGGGAATTGTAACCTGCCCTTGTATCTTAAATAAAATCTGAAGATATGACACATTTTCTGCTTGTGTGTTCTTAGAATTAAGGAATTCAACTCTCAGCTGCAAATTTTTGCTTTTTAGAGCACTGGACAAGTAACAAGGCCAAGATAATATGGCATACCCAAATACATAAGACTTTGTGTGGCCTTAAATGTGACCTTATCAGACAGTCTTTAAGAATAAGTACTGTGTATGAGCCAATAATTCTCATACAATGATGTCTCAGTAGACATGTATCAGAAGTATACAGCACATTGGAACTCATTTTGTAATGTGACAAAATGTGCTCCTTTAGGAGGGATACTTTCTTATCAGAACCTTTTATGTCCATTGTTCCACTGGAGACATTGACGGGCCAATAATGGCTGGTATATACCTTATCCTCCAACATTCCAGTGCTTGTTTTTCTGTTTACACTTGTTTATTTAGAACATAATAGGCATTTTGCTATAACGACTGTTAAAGGCCCTCTCCCACTCTTTAGGACTTCACCCTTGGCCTATGTGACACTTGGCAGTGGGCTATTTGTATTCATTTATTTTGAGATTTGTAAAGCGCATTACACCGAGGGGGTCAAAGCGCTAGCTAATGAAGAGCCACTACTACCAGAGAGATGACGACAACTAGCATCACGAAAAGGAGAAGAGCCAGGTTTTCAGCTTCTTGTGGAAACGGCATGGGAGGAAAGACTAGCAATATGGGTGGGAAGAGTATTCCATAACTTGGCAGCAATGACCCGAAAGGATCGCACCCCCCACCTGGCTTTATGAAATCTCAATATCTCCACCTTCCTGAGAGAGGCCGACTGTAGCTGTCTCTTAGGGGTGTACCAGTGGAAAACTGTTTGTAGGTACATCGGGCTCTAATGGAAGAGAGCAGTGTGGACTAAACAAAAAGCTTTGAAAATCACACACTTCCTGACCGGCAGCCAGTGCAGGGGAAGAATGCCCTCTCTGACTGACAAGAGCTTGGGAATATAATATCTGCTAATTTTCTCTTTTATACTTTAGAATCAATGTTATTGTCATGTACCTGAATTAGAATGATGAATTTACTTAGTAAATTATATTTCACTAACTTTTTAAAATATCTTAATTAAATCTACTTGAAGTGTTAGTGTATTTATACATGCTGATCTACAGGTTGAGGACTAAATTGTCTGAAAAATTATAATGACTTTAGTATCTGTGAGATTTCATTCAAATATTTTATATTAAAAATGTTTTATGGCTGGTTATTTATATGTATCTTTTAAATGTGTATATTTTATGTCATTTTACTACTAAATTAACAAATACAAGACAAAGAGCCAGGTCTAGCTCTAGAATAACTGAAGACTGTATACATTAAATCATTACTGAAAAAACTCAAACTGACCATGGCAGGCATTGCCCATGGATGCTTCTACACCATAGTATAATGGAGAGGGCAACTAACCTTTGCCAACAACTTTTAGATATGAAAAAGAATACACCACTGCCCACTCACAGGCAGCATTTCAAATACTAAAAAACATACAATTTGCTTGCCAGTTGAGGTACTCTAGAAACCACTGTGATGTATTCCTATAGGTACTGTATCGATTCCCCTATTCCTGACCCTGGTTTGGTTAATAATTAACTAGCAGCCATCCAACGGTGCAAAAACCGTTATCTGATTAAGCCACACCACGGCACAGAAGCGCGTTATCTGATTAGGTCATAACGCATGCCATCTAATTAGACAAGCGATATTCCTCCAGCCCCTGATAAGGCATACGGAGTTCTCAAAACAAATCAAACCTACAGCGACCTGGGAAATTCCCATAGCCATTGTTTTGATTTCATAGAGAACTTCAGTAAAAGAATGTGCGAACGAACCCGTTCATATGACATCCTTATTGACGTATATATGTCCATCCTTACGTCAATCTCGGCACCTTTCAGGTATAAATATTACCGACATTGCCTTAAGCAAACACATGCGGTGGTGACGAGATTGGAGCAGCGAGACGTGCCGAGGAGCCCAGCAGAGAGCGAAGCCCACAGGCGCTGCCCCTCCTTCCTGACGCGCTGAGAACGAGACGCTGCCTTTCTCCTGCTGAGAAATCCAGCTCCGGCGCTTCCAAGCAGCCCTCGCAGGCAGCTGGAATATCAAGACCTGGCATAAGAGATACCAGCCCTCCACCATTCTAGATCTCAGGTACAGAACTGAATAACCCCTTGCAGAGAATTCTCGAGTCAGTCCCTTGGCAAAACAAACTTAACTTAAACTGCTACTTATCTACTCCCGCCCACGTATTAGGCTTAGGTCAAGTACACTGGGGTAGGCGTGGTTAGAAGCACCAGTTGAGTACGATTAGTCAAATGTATATATGTATGTATCTATTTTATCCATTTTAAGTATCATATGGCTAAGAAACCATATAAATGCTTTTACAGTATTATTTTATGATTCTGTCTTTACTGTATGCACTTTACTTAACTACAAGTATTGCAATAATAGCGATTCATTTCTCTTGTATGAGAAAAGAGACTGATCAATAAATAACATCTTATTGAACACGCCCGTCTCTTCCTTTTCTCTACAATCTGGTGAAACTAAGAATGCACTGAACTGACTGAGTAAAATAAGTTGTCTTTTGTTTTCACACGACTCTAGAGATACACACTTGATTAGGGGAGAGCAAAGTTGTCATGTTCTATGGTTGTCAGAAACGAAATCCCTTCTTGTCTATCCAGGGAGGTTAAAATCCTCCTTGCCTATTCGAGAAAGTTTCTAGTGAACTCTGAGCTAGCTGGCAAACACAAAACTTTAAGTCTAATATCGTCGGTAGAAGACCTAGTTAACCTCTGGCCTAGGTCTATACTATTGAAGATATTATTCCAATGCGCAGAGCCTATTGGGATAATAGGAACTACACTACATGGCGCCCAACGTTTGGATAGGCGATAAAACTAACGCAAGACATTAGAGTAACTCAGTCGTGCTTTTTCACACAGACCCTTTTTCTCATAATACTCCAAAGACGTCTGGAGTGGGGGAAAGGTCAAAAACGCCAAACCTCGCAGGAGGAAACTCCTATGTATGGTTCTTGGCTTACTCAACGTTGAAGGATACACTGTTCCAAAATATTGTGCATCTAATCTTTGTTTCCATAGAAACCTGATCTGCAAATAAATAAAATAATCTTCTTGACAATAGTATGTCAGAAACTGAAGAAGAAAGGGAGACAGCTAGATTAGCAACTGAACTCCTAGCAGCTGACAATACTCTGCTGCAAAATGACCCGGATATAATACTCATCCCGGTCAACATAAGAAAATCTATAACCTTAAAACTTATAGAAAATGGACTGACACCAAGAGGTGGTACAGTCATATTCGTAATTGAGGCACACGAATATCGGCAGACAGAGGTATTCTATTCATGGATAAACTTTCCAGCAGCAAACGCTGTAACAAAGGACTTCCACTATTACAAAATAGAGGAACCTCCTAATGAGTACACTCCTTTCGAGGAGGTGGAAATACCACTCAAATTCCAAGAGCACCTGCTCTTGTTTAATGGCGCCCTAAAACATAATAATCACATCACCAGGCTCGGTCCACTAGGCAGACCAGGAGCAACGTGGCCGGTCCTAGCCGGATACACACCACATCCAGACATTGAAGAAATGCCTGCACCAGATCTTTTAGCACAGCTAAAACAATTAATAAAAATACATAGACAATTAGTCCAATATGTAATGCGGACTTCAACAATCCAACCAGCAATTAAAATTCCACAGCTGACCACTCATCAGGGGAACACAAATAAAATTACACCACAGAACATACAGTCCTGTCTAGGTAAAGTACCCGCAAAACGGGAACAAATTCATTTCTGGCTAGCACAAAAAATCACTCAAATAGAGGCGGTGTTTCCAGATACCACCCCTGTTGAGAAACACAGGATTCTGACTATCTGTCTTCCAATGGGAATCGCACCACATGTGGAGGACTGTGACACTTGGGGAACAGTCTTTGCTTCCATTTACACAAAAACACATGGTGTACCATCCATGTCAGTAATACCAGATGTGCTAAAACAGATTCAAGATGAATACGGTCCAGAACCCGCCTTAACTCTCGGTATGAAACTACTGAAAGATTTCAAGCAGGTCTCTGCAATATTATTAGCCAACATAAAGGGAGAAGCAGCAAATGTGGCGATTCGCCAGAGGTTAAAAGAGACAAATATAGCAGACCAACCATCTGAAATTGCCAGAATCATAGAAAAATCCTATGAAGAACTAGGAAGAGATAGTTTGGGTGAAATACCAGTGAAACCCCAACTAGTTGAAAGTCCTGAAAAGGTATTTATAAAAAATAATTTAAACACTCAAAAAAAGAGCTCGGATGGAAATAAGCAATCCAATCCTAAAGAAAAAAGATTCCAGTCCAGAGGAAGGTCTCCTCGGCGGAGAGAAAGATCTCCTGATCAAGGATGCAAGTCTCCCCAAAGGGAGCCCTCTGTGAAAAAATACAACCTTAGAAATAGGGATAATATAAAAAAAAACTGATAGATATCAAGATATTGATACACGTCCCTCTCAATCTTTTCAGACTTCCTCGCAGAAATCGGAAAGAAGAGGACGATCAGAACACAGGGAAGAGCACGTCAAGTCCAAAGACAAAGAACCTGCTCATCTGAATAAAAAATTACAATTCCCAAAAAAGAAGGTAGCCAGTATTAAAGTAATCAACAATGCCGAGAATACTGAGGACACAGCTGAAAAACGGAGAATGGGCTCAGACAATGCTAGACAGCGCAGCAGAAGTGAGCATAGCTCGCAAAGTCCTTATGAATCATCTGGAGACAGTGGACACGAATGAATACATTCAGGTGGAAACTGCAGATACCAGAGTTAGCAAACCTCATAAAATATATGAAATAACATTGCGTATAGAGGGGGATAAGACTAGAAAAATAAGGGGTCTATTTTGGGATAATCTCTCCAAGGGCAATGACATCCTTCTAGCTGAACGAGACTGGCCTCCAGAGTTTGTCAGGGAGTGCCCACATGGCGAAGAAATAATTATGCCTGCCTTCTCAAACCATATTCCAATTCATAAAAAATATACACTTGGAAGAAAGTGGGCAGTAGCTCAAGCCCCTGCCTTATATGAAAATCATGTGGGATGGGATGAGGACTCTCCTCCTCACAAAATCCAGTTAAAATCGCAACCTACTGCACAGAGGCAATACCCGATTAAGCAAGAAGCTAAAAAACAGGTAAAAGAGATCCTAGATCAACTTGAATACCAGGGGGTGATTGAAACTTGCACCTCACAAATGAACAACCCTTTGTTTCCTGTCTCCAAACCAGACAATTCATATCGTCTAGTTTTGGACTACAGACACCTAAACTCATGTTGCAAAACATTTGCAGTACAAAACTCGCATAGTGCTGCACTAATGAATAACATAGTGCGCAAAAAATACAAAACCACATTAGACATTTCTAATGGATTCTTTTGTCAAAATATAGCACCAGAGAGCAGATATTTGACGGCGTTCTCAATAAATGGCACGCAAAAAGAATTCTGTCGTTTGCCCCAGGGGTTCAAAAACAGCCCAGGATTATTCTCAGCGAGAGTAACAGAATTACTACAAACATATGATGACGAGGCATTATCTCATGTCGACGACATCTATCTAACAGATGATGACTTGGATACTCACTTGAAGAGAGTGAACACCATAATACTTGGGTTCGCAGCAGAGGGTTACAAATTCAACTTTAAAAAGTCAAGAATTGCCCATCTAACAGTCCTGTTTTTAGGATATGAACTATCAAGTGAAGGCAAAAGCCTGGCCGACAATTTCCTAGAGAAATGTGCTGTAATCCAAGCACCTAGAACACTGAAAAACTTACAATCAATTCTAGGCTTCCTAAATTTCGGAAGAACTTACATTATAAATTATGCAGAGAGAATTAAACCTCTCTATGATCTAATAAAACCAGATTTTAAAAGAATCAATTGGACTCAAAAACACACAGAAATTTTGAGATCTTTACAAACAGACATGTTAGTTAAAACAAAACTACAAACACGTGACAACACACGCAACCTTGTGATTCGAGTCATCCCAGGAAGATGCGGATTCACATACCTGACCTCTAATGAGGGAGAGAAGGTACCAATAGCATACAAATCACATTTGTACACAAAAGCTGAAATGAAATTTAGCCCAACAGAAAAAATTCTGACCGCGGTACAGACTTCTGTAGCAAAGGAGCGGGCCCTAGCACAGGGTAAACGAATAATCATCGTGACACCTATACCATCCCTAGAGGCGGTAACAAAGGCAAGCATTCCGAATGCTAAAGCACTCCATCCGAGGTGGATACAGTGGGCTAACTCTCTTGCTGCAACAGACGTGGTATACAAATTTGATCCCAATTTAAAAACACAAGAATTTCTCCAATATGAATTCGAATGTCCTCCGCCGACCGAAATTCTGCCTCTAGAACATTACGGCTGCATAATATATACAGACGGATCAGCACAACCCGCAGTGGGGGGTAAGCAAGCCTACAGTGCTGCGTGCGCGATTGTTAGAGGTCGCTGGCACAAAGGAAAATTTAAACCAGTGGTCACTAAAACGCAATCTCTGGGAGACTGTACAGCTCAAAGAGCAGAACTACTGGCATTCAAGATGGCGCTTGAAAATGCCGATCGAGAATTCCCCACAGTTATTGTGTGCGATTCGTATTACTGCGTCCAATCTTACAATGAATACTTGCAGATCTGGGTTCAGAATGGTTTTAAAGATGCAAAAGGTGGCACAATCAAACATAAAATGCTTTGGGAACAAGTAGTTCTTTTGCAAAAGGAACTACAAAAGACTCACGTGATACATACACTGAGTCATCAGCGTGATGGCGTTCACGTTGCAGGGAATTCATTGGCTGACGAAGCAGCGAAGGCAGCAGTGCAAACGGCTTCCGTAGCTGCTATCACCCGGTCAAAAACAAAAATAGACAGCGAAATATTACAGGCTGTCAGCGCTACAGTAAAAGATGCGATAGAAACACTCCCGAAAGGCTTTCCAGTAAAGTACTCATACATAACTGATGCAAATAATGTTCCGTTTGCTCGAATCCCTGGAGTGGGGGATAGGGCAATTCCAAACATGGAACATAGGTTAGGACTCATTATAGCCGCACACGAAGGACTGGCTTCTGTACATGCTGGTGTTTCAGCCACAGTGTCATTATTAAAACAGAGATACTGGTGGCCACAAATGAGAAGACAAACAAGGAACTATGTTCTAGAATGTGAAATATGTCAAAGAATGAAAGTATCAACAGTGAAACGACCAGCACAGACGCACCTTCTAATCTCAGATAAACCATTAGCCTGTATTTACCTGGACCACTGCGGTCCCTTACAAAGGGACGGCAACTATAAATATATCATGGTCGCAGTGGATTCATGCACGAGATTCATATGGATGTGGCCCCAGCGATCGGCTGACGCCAGAACTGTTATAAAAGATTTGCGAGTCTTTATCGGCACATACGCAATTGGCATGCTGCATTCCGATCAAGGTCCTGCTTTTAGCTCTCGAGCTTATAAGGAGGCCATGACCGGCATGGGCATTGCATTGCGGTATTCTTGTCCATTTCATCCTGAGGGAAACGGAATCGTAGAAAGAAAAAACCGTGACATAAAGCAATCTATAACAGCAAAGGTATTAGGTTCGGGAGCTGGGTGGGTCAAACATTTAATAAGTGTCCAACGTAGTCTAAATAACCTGCCAAGGAATTCTCTGAAAGGGTTCAGTCCGTACGAACTATTGTTCGGGACTAGAATGATGATCCAAGATCTTGATAGTCAGACTTCAGTGGTTAAAAACAAAAACTTTGATATCAAAGATCGTTTGGCTATTTTGCAGGACTTAAATGAAACAAGAAAAGACCTGAGCAACATAAAGTTGAAACAACAGCCAACAACCACTAAAGAAAAACCACCTGTCCCAGCAAGGCCTGTCTGGATTCCAAAAGTCGGGGATCTGGTCAGAGAAAAGATCGCGGTAAAGAAGGAATTTGGGCCTTCTTACAGAAAAGCAGTTCCTGTCTTGTCTATCAACGGGACAAGATCAGTAGTACTACCGCCCCTTGCTGGTAAAAAGAAGAATCGAGTCATATCCATCGACCTGGTAAAACCACAATCATGTGGCCGATAACAAACAGTAGGCCAAGTGGACTCCCAAGAAGTAGCAGAACACCAATGTTTGCTACGAATACAGAGGTTCAAACTGAAAGACTGATCACATTTGGAAAATCTACAGTGAAACAACAAGGACTATGCAACAAAGCAATGGAACTTGAACCTCTTAAAACCCAAATCAAAGCTTTTCATCAAGAAACAACAACCTATGATGATGTAACTACAGACTTTGCTAATGAAACAAAGCAAAATCCAAAAGCAATTGGAACAATTGACAGAACAGCATCCGGCTACTTCATCAACTTCGATGATTCATCTGAAGATCTGAGTGAACCTAAGAAACAGCCATCAACAAAAACTTTTAAAGATAAAGCTAAGGAACTTTTTCAACAGCTGAAAGAAACCTATCTGATTTCTCCATGGATTGAATTTTGGGTGACCTTCGGTGCATTTATCCTCATTCTTTGGCTCATCATGGTACTATGCTTGGGACATTTCATTGAAGGAAAATATGCTAAAATGGACACAGCAAGCCAGAAAATCAACTTGGTCCTTAAACCACACACATCCTCACACATCGAAAAAAGAGAACTTTCTTCAGTGAACTTCACAGCCAATCCTATACCTGGCGGTGTAGCATGGGACAAAACTGATTATGAAATCTATGGTCCGGTTGAAATCCTGAAGTATCCACACCAATTCAAGATCTCATTGAGTGACTTTGTAAAACCAAGCACATTTGCTGATGATTGGGACTTTGAAAGTATTAATGATATGATGTCTGATCTTGTGATGTCTGCTAAATTCACAGAACATGATTATTTGCAGGGTTCGTCTAATTATGATCAGATGTTCTGCTACAACCACTATGGTAACCATTATCTACATAAATCTGCACAACCTAGAAAACATTTTATGATAAATATTCACACTTTTCAGGGTTTAACACAAGTAATGCAGAAACATTTTATTTCAAATTGTCAAATAAGACAGGTATGAAGACCATGCTTACAAACACAAAATTGATATATTCCGATTCATTTTTTGACCAAATGAATACATTTGGGTTTGATTTCTGGAACAATAATATTGAAACAAAAACTGTTTGGGGTACAAGAGATTGGCAAGTACAAGGTATAGAATCATTGTTTAGAGCCTGCATGATCCCAGAACAAATTATATTTTTGAACGACACTATTCAACAAACTACCTGTCTTGGCTTAGCCAAAATCAAAGATTTGAACAAACCGTCTATTCCAAAGCCAACAGTGAACAGTAATAGCTCTATAGATGTTGAGATAGACGTAAACCATATATTAAACCAAAACAGAACACATCCTGAATGGAAAAAATGGTTGATCTGGCCCACAGATACAAATAACTGTCAAGACAGATTCCTGAACAAAATACAGGGGTTCACATTGACTAGGCCAGACCCTAGATATTCCCAAAGACAACATCCAGGGATAGTAACCACCTACAGCGTGGGCAAGCTCTGCCTTCAATGGCTACAAACGTCCACACTGGCTGAAATTAAGCAACACCTAACTTTACTTACAGAAGGTGCTGACTTGCGTGATTTTATTTTGGGACCACGCAAACAGCGTCAAAAACGTTTCATAGCGGCCTCTATATATGCAGCTTATAACGAAGTCTGGAAAGTAACTCAAATTGAGACAGCAGAAAAAATACGGGAGATTGACCGTATTCATTTGGAAAAATCACTTTCTGTGGTGGACAATGGGTTAATGACTCTGTCCTCCAGAATATATTCTCTGGACAGCATTGTGTCTTCAGCAATCAATATAATATCGCAAGACTTACTGATGTTACAACACGGTCAGTCCCAATTGCGTTCTATTGTACAGCTTGGCTGGACGTTACAAAATCTGCGTTCTGGCTATGTGCCTTGGCGTTTAATCAACACAACGTCATTATTTAATATCTTTAACCTTACTGATAAACAAATCAGTTTGGCACAGAAGGGTGCTGACTATACAATTCTGAGCATTGAAAAACTAGAGAGATTACCATTGACAATGTCAGAACGACCTGTCATTGAATGGATAATACATGGAATAATAAATATTCCGATAACTACTTTCCAGTTTCAATTCTGCCAAAAATATATACAGGCAGGCCAGTATGAAAGGTTGGGTAAAGGGTACATCAAGTCAATATGGAACTTGCCCTATACACACGAATGTGTCAGTAATAAAGGCCAGAAAGTGTTTCTCAGTGGCGATAATTGTGCAAGATCACTAAGCGGTACACTTCTGTGTCAGGGTATTAGTTTGCATGGAGCCTGTGAAGGGACTTCAAATAACCTTTCATGTTACCAGCTAGGCACACCTGCAACACGAATAGAACCATTCTTTAGGAGACTCTCGAACGGGAGTTACATTCTAATAGTAGATCGCAGATGTTGTAGTTTGCTGCCCGGAAAACCTTATCTCATAACCGTGACTAGGAAGGTCATGTGCTGTGAACGAGTATTGTTCCCTAACGATTCTCCAGACAGGGAGGCAAGGTTATGGCCAGATTTGAAAATTGCTTCTATTCAAATTGATACTTTAAGCAGAATGAAGACTGTGCTCCTACAGACGCCGACCAGGCTAACGTCATCAAAAGAAACGTATGATCTCCAAGTTGCAAGGACAACGGCAGAGATTCATTCATTGTTATCAACTAATTCCCCCATACATTTCGCAGAAACACTGAACGAAATCTTAAATATTTCTGATACCAGTGGTGTCTTATGTGTATTTAAGACAGTGTTTTCAGGAGCTTTAACACCATTCAAAGCCATCCTGGGTATTTTTCCAGATTTTGTCCATTCAATTTTTGGCGGACTTCCTCTCCTTTTGGGACTAGTGGCAGGCTTCCAATTTTTGATCCTGTTATTTTGCTATGGCAAACCATGTCACAGACAAAACACCTGCGACATGGGAAGAAATGATCCTAGCCATTGGCTACCGGGACCGCATAACTAAAGTCCTTGGACTAGCACGGCTTCGGGACCTGAACATGACTTGGTCTCTTTCATTTAGACCAATGTGGCAAAGTTGTGTTATGCCTGTATTAAGGTGCTTGCTATGCGGCGAAGAATGCGTGTTGGACACCTGTCTGGCACTACAATCGGATGTGCCAATGGACGCAGATACCTTGTTGGGTCCGGTAACGGCTCATGCATTGTGCTGTCCCCAGCGGCTACCAATCCTGATGACGGCATTCGTGGAGACTTCACCACTACGATTGAGGAGTAGTGAAGTACAAGATGAAAGCAGCATCGATCAGGTACGACCTTCAGTCAGCTATGCTGATCAAAACATCAATGGAGGCAATCATGCTCAGGCTCATGAATGCATGGTAACAACTTTTTCCGAGTTAGTGGAACTTACGCAAGAAGCTGTTGACAGTTTTTTCAACAGTCTAAATGATATGATGTTTTCACCAGAGCAGCAGGAATAACTTTGAGCAAACTGGCACTCGGAGTTCCCTACATCCTGAATTTGGCCTTCAACTTTTAAAAAAAAGCGATATGAAAAATGTTCTCATCAGTTTGTTCAGACTGCAAGAACCTTTTTTCCCCAATTCCAAAATATTTACGATTTTTTGGGACACTTATCTTCTGCTTAAAGTAGACATTATTCTTAGAGAACTGAATTTCTATTTTAGGTAGTCACGAGACATTAGCTATCCTCTAGCACTCTCATACAAAACTTTATGATTGTGATGAAATGGTCTCGCACTTTTTTTCTGTATTAAGAGCCATTTCATGTGTGGTTTTCGCATTTTATTCATGCTGAATTTAAAAATATGCGTTATATGTTTAGCATTATTAGACTGCTTGTGCATATAGTACACGTGATAGTACATGTGCTTGTGTTTCGTATATTTCCTAATTCCAATTTTCGGAATACATATGAATGTATTTTGGGGTGGTACGGTATACACAAACGCTACTGGGTTCACTATGCCTAGATTTGTAAATATGGACATAGTCTACGTGGAGTGGGTGTGATGTATTCCTATAGGTACTGTATCGATTCCCCTATTCCTGACCCTGGTTTGGTTAATAATTAACTAGCAGCCATCCAACGGTGCAAAAAACGTTATCTGATTAAGCCACACCACGGCACAGAAGCACGTTATCTGATTAGGTCATAACGCATGCCATCTAATTAGACAAGCGATATTCCTCCAGCCCCTGATAAGGCATACGGAGTTCTCAAAACAAATCAAACCTACAGCGACCTGGGAAATTCCCATAGCCATTGTTTTGATTTCATAGAGAACTTCAGTAAAAGAATGTGCGAACGAACCCGTTCATATGACATCCTTATTGACGTATATATGTCCATCCTTACGTCAATCTCGGCACCTTTCAGGTATAAATATTACCGACATTGCCTTAAGCAAACACATGCGGTGGTGACGAGATTGGAGCAGTGAGACGTGCCGAGGAGCCCAGCAGAGAGCGAAGCCCACAGGCGCTGCCCCTCCTTCCTGACGCGCTGAGAACGAGACGCTGCCTTTCTCCTGCTGAGAAATCCAGCTCCGGCGCTTCCAAGCAGCCCTCGCAGGCAGCTGGAATATCAAGACCTGGGATAAGAGATACCAGCCCTCCACCAGTCTAGATCTCAGGTACAGAACTGAATAACCCCTTGCAGAGAATTCTCGAGTCAGTCCCTTGGCAAAACAAACTTAACTTAAACTGCTACTTATCTACTCACGCCCACGTATTAGGCTTAGGTCAAGTACACTGGGGTAGGCGTGGTTAGAAGCACCAGTTGAGTACGATTAGTCAAATGTATATATGTATGTATCTATTTTATCCATTTTAAGTATCATATGGCTAAGAAACCATATAAATGCTTTTACAGTATTATTTTATAATTCTGTCTTTACTGTATGCACTTTACTTTACTACAAGTATTGCAATAATAGCGATTCATTTCTCTTGTATGAGAAAAGAGACTGATCAATAAATAACATCTTATTGAACACGCCCGTCTCTTCCTTTTCTCTACAATCTGGTGAAACTAAGAATGCACTGAACTGACTGAGTAAAATAGGTTGTCTTTTGTTTTCACACAACTCTAGAGATACACTCTTGATTAGGGGAGAGCAAAGTTGTCATGTTCTATGGTTGTCAGAAACTAAATCCCTTCTTGTCTATCCAGGGAGGTTAAAATCCTCCTTGCCTATTCGAGAAAGTTTCTAGTGAACTCTGAGCTAGCTGGCAAACACAAAACTTTAAGTCTAATATCGTCGGTAGAAGACCTAGTTAACATCTGCCCTAGGTCTATACTATTGAAGATATTATTCCAATGCGCAGAGCCTATTGGGATAATAGGAACTACACTACACCACAATGGAGAAGTTGCAGTGACTGTGCATGGCCTACAATCCACCTTACACCCGCACACTACTGGTACTCATCCATTGACTCACTATGCTGGACATACATATCTTTAGACTAATATAAACAAAGGGAGATGGCCATGATTTAGGGGGGTTATGTCCTGTTAAAAGTTAAGGCAATACTTAGACTGTCTTTCCTTACTTTAGGCAGTCTTAAGTGTATTTTATGCTGGGTAAAATCCTTTTAAAGTCAGACTGTTGTTTCCTGGCTTAAAACAGTCTCTAGACTGCTCTAAGGTGGGGAAAATATTTGAAAATTAGACCATTAGATTTTGATGCTATTAAGAGATACAGAAGCGGACAAGGGGTACATACCAGCAGATACCCAAAAGAAATCTCTGATCCTCCAACCTCGTCCTAGCAGAGACCACGCGCATCTGCAGACCCAGAGCAGGTGGAAAGGCCTACTCCTACGTCGCAGCCAAGGACTGAGTTCCCAGTCAACATCAGACACTCCCCTACTCAGCACACCTTCAGGAAGAGCCTCAAGATCTGGCTTTTTGACTGACCCAGAGCTGCCCCCCCTCCCCTCCCCTTACCCCAGCGCCTTGAGGCCCTCACAGGTGAGTAGCGTGCTTTAAAAGCCCCTGATTGATTGATTGATAAACATGACATCAAGAATCCAGTAACACCTCAAGGAATTCCAGTAGCTATTCTCACCTATTTTGTATTTGAAGTGCAGACTTTGCATTAAGACCAATTGTGGAAGCTCATGAATTTCAATAAGAAGTTATCTATTCTGCTCTTGCTTTTTAAGTACAAATAATCATGGCCACTTTAATTGCGCGATTCTGCCACCAAGGGGTTTCCCGTATATTTATGTATTTGTCACATAATCATTCATCATCCGCTGCACACTTGGCAGATTTTAACAAAAAAGAATTGATTCTAACTCAAGGCTCAAAGTTGCTAAACGCAGATCAACACGTGGCCGTTCACCTTTCAGTTGCCTTTTGCTGTATTTAAGTGTTAAACTGGGATGTACGATGTTACAACGCATGCTTTTAGCACGCATGCTGTAATAACGCGGTTTTTATAACGCATTCTTTTACAACGCATAACAGAAAGGGGTGTTGGATAGTGAACATTTTAATTTACTATTCCAACACCAGTCCCCGTTGACACTAGGGAAGGTGTTGGGTAGTAAATTAAAAGTATTCCCTATCCTTGAGCGCCCCCCAGAGTCATGCGTTGTAATAGAATGCGATTTAAAAACCGCGTTGTAATAGCACTGCGTGCTAAAAGTTGCGTCGTAAACGACGTTCCCCGTTAAACTGGCATTAAGGAGCTGAAACCTTTTGTTCAGACAGACCGAACATGCATAAAAATGTCAAAATAATGAAGTAATTGTATCACAAAATGTGTTCCATTAAACTGCAGAATATTCCTTTTTTTGCAGCATAATTTGCTCAGCCCAGCCACATAATGTCTCATAATTCTAGTGGGCGTGCACATACTATATTTGTTCAATGATATCAATAGCTTTGTCATTCAGTTCCTCAAAACCTGCTGATTAAACAAATTGCACCAGGACGGTTGCCTTATTAGAGCATGGTTGGTGGTGACCAACCACTTTCTTCCCACCTCTCATGCAGTCATTAGTAAAGCTGAAGGCGTGAACCCTGGCCCTCATTTTAGCTAATGGCCGACTTGCTCAAGCGCATTGAATATAGATGTTGCCCTTCTTCCACATACTGAATACATTTAAAAACAGATATAATACAAACACTATTGCTTTTAAACTGCAGACCTTAAAGTTTAAATACATTATGACTTTGTTTATTTGTGAGAGGATGTGGCTTAACAGCCAGAGCGGCCGACTTTGAAAATGTGGACCCAGTTTGGAGTCTGGCGGAGGCTCAAACATCCTCGGATTCTGGGCATATCACTGAATCTCCCCCTGCCTAAACATTAATGTGTCTGTCTGTAATGCAACCAGTGCTCATGTAAAGCGCTCTGATACCGTCGGGTCGAGTTTGCCCTATATAAAACTGCAATTAAAGAAAATCACAAATTGTGACAGGATGCATGATGTTGTCATGGCTCTCCTACAGTGCCTGACTTTAGGGCAGTGCCACTGGTGCCTCTGCACCTGGTGCCATGCTTTAGGGGGGTCCTTTGCATCACAGACTGAGGCGAGATAAGAGCAGCCTGACATTTTTAAGGGGACAATAACAATGGCATGATAACTCTGGTGGTTAAGCACTTGAAAAAGAGAATTGTGATTTGTCTAGTCACAGTTTGGACTCATGGTAAAGTCGCATAGAGGGCTAATATTCCTGCAGCAAAGCACAAGGCATAACATTCAGATCACAGATTTCTACTTTATGTCAATAACTCAATGGGTTACTGCTTTTGTCACAGAGATAGTTTTGGTACTTGGACTTCATCAGTTACAATCCTTGTACCATGGCACATTGATTTATGAACTGGCATTCAAGTGATCCCTGCAAATTGCGAACATAGGTTTAGAACCGTGTTGTTTCCTCAATTTTTTGATATTCTAAGATTGCTAAAAAAGGTTCCTTTGGGTAGTAATAGAGTTTTATTAGTATGACATGCCCAATCATGTTTCATTTCAAAGCCTGAATTTATGGGATGCGTTTACTATCATTTTGCATCTGGTTTGCATCATAAAAGTGATGCAAACCTGGTGTAAAGTGTTGTTATGGGTTTTATTTTTCAGCGTCAAATCCTGAACTGCATTGGAAGGTAGCCCTAAATTAACACAACACAGCACTATGTGTTACTTTGCAAAAGGAGGCATACAATAGGTGGTATAGTTCCCATGCACCCACCGAAGGATTTTGATTGTGATCTCCGGGTACCAACTTTGGTAGAAAAGGATTTCTATGAAGAAATGACGCCTCTTTCAGGCAGGAGTAAAGTTAACCTCTTCGAGGTTTATGACAAGCTCGGCTCGTCATGAGGCACAGTTGCGCTGTGCTCATAACGAGCTGCGTCATAACGGCCGTGTATTGCCCACGCGGGGCTAATTCCCCTCCTTTAAGTGGGCGAGTCATGACGAGCTGAGCTCATCATGAGTACCGTGGCGCCCCGCGTGGCGCCCCGCGTGGCGCCCTGCACGGCCCCCCTCGCCCTCCCTGCGCCGCGGGGGAATTAGCAAAGGGGTTAAAGAAAAGATTTATTTTCTACTAACCTTTCCATTTATTGCTTTGTATGTGTGCTGCCCCATACAGCACACATATACATTGGTAGTGTCAAAGCATAGAATTTTGTGGCGGAAGGCTGTCCTTCAAGTATAAAACCGATGCTTGACATCACAGACACACCCTTTTGCACTATGGTGCATGGATGCATGCATTGCCGCAAGGCAGACTAAGGTACGCCAGCAATAGGGGAGAGAGCAACAACACAATTGTTTATGTAGTACATCTGCTCCCTTAATTTTTTCATAACAAACACTCTTATTACCTACTTGTGTAGATTACATGTGACTCTTACACCTTGTAGTCCTCAATGCCTTAAGTAACATTTTCGACACATTGAATTGCACACTTGTATGACTGTGACACATTGTTTCTGTATAATATGTTTGTGGTGTAAAGCGCTCTGACGCTACATTAGGATGAGTAGGGCTATAAAGTAAGTAAATGTGAGAGGGGAACTAAGGGGAGATGAGAGGCGCCATTGGAGAGTGGTAGCGATGAAATCAGTCAAGATGGAGGCCATTGCGGTTAACGCATGGGCATGCGTTAAAAGGGCAGTTGGCTGAGGGCCCCACAAGCATAGGGTCCACATGCAGACCAGAATTTAACACTCATTTTCCGTTAAACATTTTTATTCCTATGTGTGGCTGTGTAGGCGGGGCCCAGTCCACTACTTTGCCCGGGGGCCTATAATGCTGTTAAGACAGCCTTGGTGGGCGCGCCTACAGATAATGTCACACCGGGCGCCACCAATGCTAAAGCCGACCCTTCTCCCCTGCCTCTGTCATTGGCAGCAGTTCAAACCGACAATGCTTTCACTCACAGGTTCAGCCTACCTCTCCGATAAGTTCAGGCCTACAAAGCTGATTTGTCCAGCAGCCAGGCAAACGCTGCTGGAAAAGTGATTCTGGTAAATTAGAGGACTTGAATCTCAGCCCAGCCAGGGTACTCTTATGCCTTCAAGGTACTCAAATCAGGGTTCATATGTTTGGGATCAGGTTGAGCTGCTGTTTCACATGGTTTGAATCTTTCAAACTGACTAGAAAGCCATTATTTGGATAATCTTCGAAAGGATTTGAGGCGACTGGTGCATCCAAATGCCAAATTAACCATTCACATTAGTTTTCATAAAGAACATCATTTCAATGAGCCATTTTAAAGAGAGATAGACAGATTTGTAGAACGTATGAACACACTCCATTCCATATTTTTTCCTTGAGGTTTGGGCAAAAACTACAAATATAAATACTTTGGCCATGAACCTTCCCACCTTAACTTCTTGAAATGTCTCAAAACTTGGCTATTCTGAAAGAGTAATTGTTAGCCATCTTCTTCAACCTGTTTTGCCGCTAGCGCTGGGATGCCTCAGGGTAGCCATGTGCTCAACAAATGCTAATTAATAATAATATTAATAATAATAATAATAATAATAATAATAATAATAATAATAATAATAATAATCCTTTGGAGGGCTTCAGCGGCATCAAGATATATTTCCTGAGGTGTTCCATACACACATCATACTTATCTATATTTGCTTACCTTCATGACGTTGTGGTAATCAATAGCTTGCCAGGGCGATATTTTGCTACTTGATAATGCAGCATATATCCTTACCTGACTCATGGCATCAGGCAATAAATGGTTCCCAAGGGACTATTACTTTATATTTCAGGAGACCATTAATCCATTTAGAATTCCAGCACAGACAAAAAAGGTTAGTTGGTGCAAGTGTCATAAAATATTAAAAGGGCCTCAAAATGATTTAAGGCAGCACGCTGGCAAGATCACCCATCTTTATTTAAAAGACAATGGTAAAATTAGGCGTAGAATGAAGCAGTACAGCCTCCAAAAAAATAATCAGAATCCCTGCAGGGTAAATACAGGGGCATAAAACAGATGAACATAAGGAGCAGTGACTTCTGTTCTAGAGAACACCCAAGTAGTTAATCTGAAGGGCGATTGAGCTTAAAAATAACACACACCACTTACGGTGAAATAGTACAGGCCGCCCACATCTGAAAATGAAAGATCAGTTTCACATCTAAGAAGATCGCATGTAACATATGCCATGTTAGAGTATGCACGATTTGCCTCACCATAACTAAGCACAGCAGACATGTTTCAGCAATTTTGCTTTTGCACAAAAATAAATCAACCTATCGGCTCCTTCTGCAAATCGAGAAATGCCAGAAAATCATTTGGCCCTTGAAAGGCTATTTATTAAGCCTCTCAGGGCTAATATATTTTTGGCAAGGTGAGCGATGTCAAATCTTGCTTCAGAGCCCCTGAGTCATGAGTGCCTTACTAGAAGAAGCGTATTTTTCATCTGGTCCATTTTTCCGGTCGGGGTATTTACAAGTGAAGCCTAGTACAGAATTGGGAAAAAACAACCTTAACTGCACAAGATCAAGGTGCTCTTCAAGGAGGACGAGCATGGAATATTTTGGGTCCGCTCTATGGTCAATTGTCAGTGATGGGCCCTGTTTACATTAAAGGAAAATAAAATGGTGCCCTTACGATTATATTTAAATGATTCGGATCATCACTCTTGCGGTACACGGTTAGGTACATATTTCACTAATTTTAAAGCTAAGAATTCATTATTGGTTGAATGGCATAAGTTGTTATTTCGTTTGTGTTCAAATTATTTTATCCGTTTGAGAAAAAAGGCATCCAATCAGGTGAAAGAGCGATACAGACAAAAATAAAGAGGTATAGGATACTATTGACAAAGCAATGCATTACATTTATAAGTTGATACAATGGAGTATCTAGGAACAGTTCAGGCGTAAGAGGGTAAAAATGTGGCCATGTGTTCGTTTAAGATCTAGGTTCAGCATGCTCTCCCTGGTTTTCTCTGCTATGGATCCCTGATATCACAACGAAGCCAATAAAGTGAAGCAATATCACACCCTAGAAATGAACACAGCTCTTCATCAGATCTGAGCGGTATGACATCATAGCAAGGGATGTGACACATTCACATTCCAACTAGACACAACTAACTAAAGAGTATCAATCAAGGTTTGTTTAGGTTTGTCATTTTCACTAGTGACCTTATATTAGACATAATTGAAAGTGACTTCTGAACACAGATGAAATTAATTAACCAATCAGTGACAGAGCAGTGTGAATGAACAGGAATTTAAAAATGGTCTAGTAATTTTGCTTGTCCAATTTGATGGTGATTATTTATGACCTGCGGGGTAAACCAATCTCTTAACCTGAGTGGTTACTGGACCAAACCACTAATCCTCTAATTAGAGGGGTTCCCTGAACAAGCTATCCCCTATGAAGAGAAGATAAAGGGGATTGGCTCAACAGTTTAGGCTTACCCGTTAATAGAACCATCTTAAAATGCACTGTCTTTGGGATTTCTGTGGCATTTGTAAGAGCTCTGAGGCAAGCAGAAGAGGATTCATTGATAATACAATAGTAAACAAACCCTTAAAATGCTGTCAATTTTTTTTTTTAAAAAGACTGGGAATACTGTCTTATGGTGGAAGAAGTGAACAAATTACAAGGATATTACCCTTTTTGGCATCTTATTGCCAAAGGCCACTAGCCATTAAAATAATAGACAAGTCACTGTGTACTCCATGAGGGCATGTGTGATTGATATAGATAAGTGATTGAATGAAAGGTAGGTAGAACCTCAGCAATTGGTGGCAAGAATAATACTGTCTGGTGTGTGCAGCACACTTGAATTGATAGTAGATGTAAAGCAATTGGGCCCACAGCGATGCTTTAGCGGACCTATCATTTTGGAGGGTGCATGTGATGCGTCCCTTTCTTAATTTTTTTTAGTTAAATTGACTTTTATCGTCACATGTTTCACGGAACCCACTGGGGAAATACAGTGCCCTCTTATCATGACTACAAGCACCAGCATGCTTTTCACTGAGCCCACCTGGGAGTAATTTAACAGTGTGTGCTCTGCTCTATAAGTGCTTGTGGCACCATTTTCCTGTTATGTTGTGAGTTTCCTCTGAAGAAGAATTCGCGAGACTTTGAAACGCATACAGAATGTTTGTATGTTGACGCTGGAATGGGCAAGCTGATTCAAATAAAATCATGATGAAAGCCACTCTGCTGCAGGCTCGTTCTCGCCTCAAGGCAACTCTTTTGTTGTATATATATATATATTTATATATATATAGATCATGAAGTAAAGCAGCTTGATACAGGCAGCAAGCAGCTCCCGTCCTGCCGCCAAAGACTTCTCGGACACGGACCAGTTCAGTGCTCAGTAATTTTTATTGAAGCAGAGTATGCTGCATGATGTTTCGGCTCCGTAGAGCCTTGCTCACTTATATATTGTGGTCGCCAGTAGGTAGTTATAGTTAGGATCTATTTTCCATAGGAAATCCGCAATATTCTATTTGGAATAACTTTGGCGGCGATTGATGAATCTTCATGAAATTTTCAAAACTTACGGTCAGCTCCGGTTCGCTCCTTTCCTGAACGTTTGGGGGTGATTGGTGAAGCAGGGGCCGAGAAAAAGGGGGCGTCCCAAAACGTGTTTTCCCCATGCAATTTCCCATAGGACCTTTAGCCACAGCTACAGCCGAACTGGAGAACGGAATTACACCAAATTTTGCAAAGATGTAGTCCTCGGTTTAGACTTGTGCCTTTTAAATGGTGTCAATCTGTTCAGTAGTTCCTGAAAAAATTACAGTTAAAAGCATTGATTTATCTATGGGCGCGGTGGATCCGTGGACCCTGAGCGCACCATGAGCGCATCATAAGCGCACCCTTCCGATCATGCGTTGAATGCTGATTGGCTGTCAAGTGGTTTGTCAATATTCGAAACCAGGAACTGTTGGCAGCCATTTTGTGCCTCGGTAGAAGTGAGGCTGAAGAAATCAGTGGAATATGTGTGCAAAACGTAGAAAGGGGGCTGGGTAGAAATACTTTCATCCTCTAGACCTGCTTAGGGGGTCCCAGAAGGACCCCCAGGGTCCACAATTGTTTTTTGTTTTTAAAAAGACCCGGCAGGTGCGTGTAGGGTCCGCGGACTCTGCCGTGAAAAAAATAATTAAATAAAATTGAGCTTTTTTTTATAATTAGCCCCCAGGAGGGGCTAAATACCTTAGGCAAAATTATAAAATTTTATTGGGGCCTAGAGGGCCCCCCCAGCCCCGGGGATTGTCACCCCTCGGGGCTAAAAAGAAAATGGTGGGGAGATGGGTCCAAGGTCCCCAAAGCCGCAGAGACCACCACCCCCTGGGGCTTTATGTATTGTCAGATGGTGACTGCGTGGCCCCCCTCCTGGAGCACTCGAGGGCCCCGTCACCCCCGGGGCTACAAAAAAAATGGTTGGGGGGCTGCAAGGTCTCCAAAGCCCCGGGGACCACCACTCCCCGGGGCTTTATGTATTGTGGGAGGGCTGGCTCCTGCAGTGTCCCGCGGTGTCCATCCTGCCCTCCCATAGCAAGGAAATCTGTTCTCTCTTTCAAAATCTAAATCAGATTGCTTTTTCACATGGGGAGCTGCATGTTAGTAGCTCCCCATGTGGAAAAGCAATGCCGGCTCCCAAACGCGTAGAAGTTGTGCACCAAAGGCGCTGGAGTCGTGCACCCTACAGATTATGAGTCTTGCATCCAGCATGTGCACACCAGGGGGCCGCACTGGGTGTACGACTTCTAATTTTACCGTAAAAAAAATAGCCCATATCAATAATTTCTAATATCCCCGGGGACCCTATCCCCAGGGTCTTATAAAAAGTGTTGGGGACCGTGGGGGAGCCACAATGCCCCCACAGTCTCGCCGGCTCCCCATGTCCTTCGGGAACCGGCATTGCTTTTCCACATGGGGAGATGCTAACTTGCATGTGGAAAAGCAATCTGGTTTGGATTTTATAAGTGAGAACAAATTTCACTGCTCTGTCTTTCAAAATCCAAACCAAGTTTGCTATGGGAGGTGTGGGAGCCATGAGACTCCCACCCTCTCGTAGCAAACAGCAGTGTCCCGGGGGTAGGCACCCCAGGACACTGCAGGAGCCGGCCCTGGGGCGTGGCGGTCCCCAGGGTCCTCGAGGGCTCCAGGCGGAGGGCCCGCAGCCTGCCTCCCACAATACACTAATTCACGGGGGTGGTGGTTCAAGGGGCTAGAGGGGGGTCATTGAGGCCCACACACTTCTAATTTGGTAGGGGGGCCTTGGACGTGAAAGTGCCGCAAGGGGGTTATAAATCTGGTACACAGTGTTCTCTTTTACTTTGCTTTCCTTTCTGTCATGTAGAGGATCCTGGGTAAATATAACGGTTTCTGTACAGCCAGTACCTTTCAACCCTACCCCCAAACTGCTTACTGCCTGTTACCATAGTAACAGTTCATGGAACACTTAAGTGAGCACAGAGGTTAGAAGTTCACCACACAATGTTGCTAATCGAAACAGTTACTGTGCTGGAGTTTTAAACGTTTTCCATAGGAACCATTAGTCATAGCTTTAGACAGTGGTAAAGAGCTGGTAAAGAGTTAGCCTCAGTATTATACTTCTGGTTATAAATATAATTTCTATGTTTAAATGTTTTATAACTATATGATTATCACACTAAATATTAGTGAAATGTCAGAAAAAGAAGTCGTATATACTTTTTTAAAATTAACTTTTATTATAACAACAATAAATAACTGGAAACATAACTTAAAGATAACTATGTAATAAATAACTAGAAATATAACTTTAAAAAAACAATTAAACAAAATGTGATATGGTAGGGTAGGTAATCTGCAAAACAAAAATGAAAATAAGTGTTCAAAATTAGATCGATGTCACTAAATGAAGTAAAACATTACAAGTTAAGGTAATACTTGGCGATATTTTTTAATTTGCACGTCTGCAGTGTGCCTGATACATTCCACCTATCTTATAGGCTCGCGTTCAAGAGGTATCTGTACGGAAGTGCCTACTGCGTCAGATTTACAGTATGGATCAACAGGTCTTTAAAATGATTCAGAGATGAGACAGAATTAGGTGAGAGATCAAGTCATTATGCAGGACAATATTCTTTGGGGCTTATTTACAAGCCCCTTGCGCCACTTTTGCGTTACTTTTCCCATGTTAAAAGTGACACAAAAGTGGCGCAAGGGGCTTGTAAATAAGCCCTTTTATTTCTAACGCATTTAATCGGAGGCATTGTAGATTTAGGCCGCTCTGCTTACCTTGTGTAAACACTGTGACCAACAGAGTTCACAACTTGAACTCAGCGTTGGTTGTACACAGCAGAGTGGACAGCAGCGTCCATAACTTTAAAAGAGAAAGATAAACGATGTGAGAGAGAGTAAGAGAGAGAAAGAGATAAAAAACGACATTAAAACGTGAGAGAGAGAAAGTTATAGATGGAGCAGTTAATACTGGAGAAAATCTTCGTAGCTCACCTTTTGCCTTTGTTGTGTGTCCAAGCACGTGCTGGTTCATAGTGCACCCTCTAGTTTAGTGATCTGAAAGATAGTATATAGAGTTAGTAATAGCATAGTACATACAACTGCACAATTATATTTTTGGTTTATTTATTTGTACACTCAGGATAATGTATTTCATCAACTTCCACTGTAAGAAGGTGTCTGTGCGCTGTTTTTCTTCCAAAGTACTATATCCCATGCACTCCCACTGCATAGCGGTGAGTTCTCAATATTGCGTACCTAGACTGTTGCACCCCATTGACTCGCAGAGTCCGGAAGTGAGTGCTTTTCCTTGCGAACTCAGAGGCAGATTTACAATCTCCTTGCGCCACTTTTCACATGTTAAAAGTGACACAAAAGTGGCGCAAGGGGCTTGTAAATCTGCCGCTCTGACTGTTGTAACCTATCTATTCTCACTGCTCGGAGGTAATTGCACTTTCCTACACAGTGAAGCTGCTGCACACTACCCACTGTCTTCTTTCACAGATGACTTGTCGTTGTTTCGGAAACAAGCTTCTTTGCTCACCTTGGGCCATTGGCATGATTCAAAGAGGGTGCACCACGTGTCGAAGCAGCTTTCTCAGACATTATTACGATGGCCACGCATCATCGCAGAACCCACGAAAGTATAGCTTTGGAGGTGTTTGGGGGGGGGTAGGACGCCAATTTGTGAAACACAACCTGCAAGATAAAAAGGAAGACAAGATTGTGCATCATTTGTTTATGAAAGGAGAGAGGAAGTGAGAGAGTGACTGAAAAGAATATTCGCAGCTCACCTTTCGGTCACCGGTGTGTTTTTCACCACGTGCCGGGACATAATGCACCCTGAAGAAAGATGTTATGATTGTAATTTGTTACTATCTTAATTTGGAGTAGAATAACATCGCCCTTTCACACACCTTCCCTCCCGCATTTAAAAACAACTATTTGTACAGTTAATATACCGGACATTTGACCGATTATAAAATTCTTCCTGCTATTGGAAAAAAATATATAAATGCAATAAGATACAGTATATAAGATTGCGTCCGCCTAAATCGCTGCATCGCTTTTTGTATCCAGTCTGCTGCCCCCCATCAACTCCCTCCGATGTGAACCCAGTCATCACTGCTCACCTTTTCGTGGCAGGGCATCTTCTACATCATGTAGTCCCACTCTGCCATCAAGAAATCTGATATATGGTGCCGAGTCTTGCTATCGGTATGGCTAACGACATACTCATGCTCCCATCATCATCGCAGGTTCCTCACCCTCTCAGTCCTTCCGATACCACTAACTCAGTGACCAAAGAGATCATGCACGTAGTGGTGGGCCCTTGTACTCGGTGGTTCGGGCCTACATGAGGCGTCCGAACCACCAGGGCGGACCATCACAGTGCTTGGGATGGGAGCAACTCTAAAATGGCATAGAGCACGTGTGCTCCGTCTTTTTTATTGGTAGGGTCACGTGTGTAGTGACACATGTGCTGAATGGGTTTGGTGTGGGTGTATACCAGCCATGAGGGAGTGTGTGTGTGTCGTTCTGACAACTAGAAGTAAGAAATCAGTACAATGGAAATCTGGGCAATGTTTTGTTTTTTGTTTTTTCCTGGTAGCGTAAGTGGAGTGGGCTGGCCTGACCTATGCCAGTGCTGCGCAAGGCTGTGAACCATGATTCCGGAGCTATGGGCGTGGTTCCGTCGTGAGCTATATGAGAAATCAAGTGATTCCGGTGTCCGTTTTGTAGTGCTGACGTCACCCGGGTCTTAAATGCAAATGTGCCATTATCTCTGTAAAGTTCCACAACATGGCCAACATGGAAGGTGCAGGGTATCACTGACTCTATATTCATCCATAGTTGCACACATAAAAGATGGTGGACTCATTTCTGCGATTATGAATGTTTGTTGTACATTCAGTGGAGTGTTGTAGCTGTAGTAACACAGGGCTGTGAAACGTTCAAGTAGCAGTTTTTGGCACATGAAGGGCAGCTAATATATATATACGTATGTGATTATTCGGGTATACTATTGAACTTGGTGCTGTAAATCAGAGTTCGAGCCTCGGAGTTGCGTCCACATCCTGTTATTGTAGAGAAATTACGTAATCTACGTGTGCCTGAAAATATACTGTAAATACGGTGCTCATGTAAATTGCTGATGTACTTTTGGGTTGATTTGCGCTATATAAATATGCTAAAAAAATAAAAAAAAGGAGGAATAGCCCACACTTACTGTCAGAGGTAAGATGGTTGTATACGCTATTTATAGGACAATATAATGTGGTAGGGCGCAAAAGCAGCATTTTACAGACATATTAAATACACAGACACAGATAGATAGTTTAAGTGGGTACGGGCACGTGTGCTCGACTCCATTTTATTACGTTGTAGGTAACAAGTAGAAGAGTAATCATGATATCATATACAGATATTTCATCATATACGGTTTATGACTTCTGCTGTACAAAGGTAGGAGCACTGTATATGAAAGAATACACAGAAGATTCAATCGTAAACAGTTCATGAGTTATGGTGCACTGAGGTAGGGGCGGTTTGTGTGGAGCCTGCGATGATGCGTGGTTCAGGCAGACCGCAGTGGTAAAAATGTGTTTTTACTATTGAACTTTGCCTTAACAAGGGCACGTGGCGACTATTTACGGTGTACAAAGTTAGTGGTATGTCTGGTGTGTAGCGTGTGCTCACCCTGCGATGATGCGTGGTCTGAGCGGGCTGCACTGAAACCATTCACTGTTGCATACTGGACTATATGAACTTTGACTAGCATCGATGGTTATCAATTGCTGTGCAAACTAGGTGTACTGATTGCTCCCCATAACAAATTAAACAATTCCACTTCACACAGTGCATTCTAACTTTCACGAATTGGGGACATATGTCTGGTGGCGATGTTGAAGGTGATACCCCAGAGATACTTGGTATTGCCGGTGTTGGAGGTACATTTTGGTGCAATCTTCTACATTCTTTGTGACCATAGTTCACAGGATGCAACGATTGAAGGTGCTTGCACACACTAGCAGTACAACAGCACTATTTTTTCTCTGCTTTAAATAAATCGATGCTGAATTTAATACTGTCTATAGTGTAGATCAAAAGGTAATTCAAGTTCTGTCTCCTACTTTCCACAGTGTACATCGAAGCTACTAGTCAGTACAGTTATAGAAGAATGCTTTTTTTTCACTTATTTTAACATAATCTGAATACATATAGTATAATTGTCTCTGCATGAAATACATCAAGCTTGAATTCCCTACTCTCTATAGTGTAGATGCAAAGGTGAATTCAAGTTGTAAACCCTCCTGTCTGCAGTGTAGATCTAAGGGTGGAGTGCATCATCTGCAATCATGATTGAAGTGGAAGATCGAACATCTATGTAGCATGCATTTTATTATTCAACTAAATCTATAAGTGATATATTAAATTTTTGAAGGAAACATACTAAAGGGATATTGTGTAGGGTTTGATAGGTGTTATACTTAGTTTGGTGTCCACTGAGTTAGTGGTACCTGAAACAACAAGGTTCTGTGGAGCCTGCGATGATGTGTGGTCTGGGCAGGCCGTACTGATAGTAATGTTTTTTGTCTTGTGAATTCTGGCTTAGTAAGACCACATGGCGATTTTGTGTAGGTTTGACGGATGATTTTTGGTGCACTGAGTAAGTAGTACCTTTGGCGCTTAGCGTGTACGTATCCTGCGATGAAGCGTGGTCGGGGGCAGCACAGTAATTGAAGTGTAGTTCGAAGGCACTACTCGACACAAACATCGATGAATGCTTTTTTGTCACAGTTAACAAAATCTGAGGACACAGTACAATTGTCTCTACCTTAAATAAATCGAGAATGAATTTAATATTGTCTGTAGAGCTAAAGCGCCACTGGTACCATGTTGTGAACCCTGCTGGTCGCAGTGTAGATCGAAGGCAGTAGTTGATAGAGACATCAAGGAATGCTTTTTTTGTCACATACTTTAACAAAATCTGAGGACACAGTACAATTATCTCTGCCTTAAATAAATCGAGAATGAATTCAATGTTGTCTTTAGTGCTGATGCGCTCCTGGTATCAAGTGGCGAACTCTCTTGATCGCAGTGTACATTTAAAAGCAGTACACAGTACAGACATTGAGGAATTTTGTTGCATCATTTAACAAAATTGTCTCTGCCTTACATAAATCAAGGCTAACTTCAATGCTGTCCATAATGTAGATGCAACGCTGAATTCAAGTTGTGAACCCTGCTGTCTGCAGTGTAGATCGAAGGCAATAGTTGATACAGACATCAAGGAATGCTTTCTTTGTCACATACGTTAACAAAATCTGACGCCACAGTAGAATTGTCTCTGTCTTAAATAAATTAGAGAATGAATGTAATATTGTCTGTAGAGCTGATGCGCTTCTGGTATCAAGTAGTAAACTTTGTTGATCGCAGTGTACATTTGAAGGCAGTACTTTGTACAGACTTTGAGGAATGTTTTTTGTGGCATCCATTAACAAAATTGTTTCTGCCTTACATAAATCAAGGCTAACTTGAATGATGTCCGTAGTGTAGATGGAAAGCTGCATTCAAGTTGTGAACCCTGTAGTACACAATGTAGATTGAAGTCAGTTGTTGACACAGACATGGACGAATGCTTTTTGTCACTTATGTAAGCAAAATCTGAAGACATATAGTACAATTGTCTCTGTATTAAATAAATGAAGGCAGAATTTTCTACTGTTCAAACTTTAACAAAATCTGAGGACATAGTACAATTGTCTTTGCTCTAAATAAATCGAGACTGAATTCAATGTTTTCTGTAGTGCTGATGCGCAACTGGTATCAAGTTGTCAATTTTGCTGACCGCAGTGTAGATTGAAGGCAGTACTCAGCATAGATATCGACGACAAATTTAGATCCAAAGTTGAATTCAAGTTGTAAACCCTGCTGTCTGCAGTGTAGATCGAAGGCAGTAGTCGATACAGACATAAGTCTGCGGTGCTGCGGCCTGTATGGAGGAGGCACGTGGTCATAGCGGCAGCCACGTGGTAGGGTGAGGACCTTCGTTGTGGCAGAGTCTTTTCTCTTTGCAGAAGTGAACCACGCCCATGGTGTAGGCTAATTATTCATAGTCTTACGCTGGAGTTGCGTACGTTGGATTAATCCACTCCACTTCTGCTTC
The DNA here is from genome assembly GCF_964261635.1 of Lissotriton helveticus. NCBI lineage: Eukaryota > Metazoa > Chordata > Amphibia > Caudata > Salamandridae > Lissotriton > Lissotriton helveticus. Next base: position 831,846,124 of record NC_136067.1, read on the forward strand.
AAGGGGGGGGAGACAACTCAGCAACATGACCGACATTTTCCCCAGAGTCTGAGATAATATGGTTGCGTCCACTATTCAGTACAGTACACGTATCAATGGTATATCTACACACGGAAACGTTTTTAGTTTCTATAGTGAGTTGTGTATAGCATTTCACCGGTAATCTTGGCATTGTGTAAATTATTGTTGATGTGCGAGTTCCTTCCCTTATACATAGTTGGTTGCCACATCTCTGAACATTGAGCTAGTGTGCTGTTGAGGTGATATATTCTCTTGGGAAGGTCCGTTGTCCTGCTTTGCGCTGCCTCTGAGGTAGTAGAGGGGGAGGGGTCAGGAGGGGTGGTTGTAGTGGTGGTGGGACTGGGTATTGTGATTTTGTTGGGTGTCGGAAGTGTATAATTAGTACCTCTATCACATTTTGCTCTTTAAATATGGGTGTGAGTTGGATGTAATTCACGCAGTACATAGTCGACGTCTTTACACTACTTTAAATGTTGATGTTAATTTGTTTGTGGTAAGTAGAACTATTGCCTGTTTTTTATGTAGTATTGCAGATTTGGTTTCTTGTTGAAGATATGGGGAAGTGGTCAACATTATAATTAGGCATTGTCAATTAAAAAACCTTTGAAATTCACTGAAAAAACTATAGGTTTCAGGCAGGTTATAGTTAGGAATTATCATTTAAAAAACCTTAGATATTCACTGAAAAAACTATAGGTTTCAGGGGTGTTATAGTTAGCTGGACATTTCACTCATACAAAACCTTGGAAATTCCTCCATTATAGTTAGTTGTACTAACTGTAACTCTCGTGCCCGCAATCCACTGGTGACGATATCACATATTACATCATTCATGACATGGTCAGTGACATCACTGATGACATCACTGATGACATCTCAAATGACATCACTGATGACATCATCCACATGACAATCAGATACACCTCATCATACACTAGTATTAACTTTCATCACTCACCGTAAAACACAGAGTACCATATCTGAATCCATTGACAGAGCAATACAAGTTTCTAAAAACCCACTCAGTGATTCCTAGATCTACACACACATCTAATCACTTACCTATAGATTCACTCATACATGCTGTCAATGATCAATAGAACACTATCAAATATACTTATACACCTATATTGACATTACAGACCAACACACATCCTATTCACTTATGCAGTCATTCTTCTCACTTATGCAAACAATGGATCATACTTATATTTACTCAGCTACACGCTTATACAAACACCACTTCATTTATTCATATAGATAGTAACTCATATTTAGTGTGTTATAAAATCACTATTACAAGTATACACTTAAGCATACACTCATACAATCACTGAGTCTTATGTATACTTATTTATATACAACAAATGTCACATACACTGCCTTTTATTTTTCTAGTTTGTTGGACATGTACCATTGAGAGATATATTTGCTCATCACCACACCCATAAAGATATTCAGTCATCCATACAACTGTTATAACATGTAGTCTTAACCTCATATACCTATTGAATCAACTATTCACACATCTTTGGGCAGTCCTACACCCCCTACAGAACCACACACACATTCACTCCCCCATACAAATATTCAGTTAGCTAATCAATAACTAGTATAGACTTTCACGGAGCTAGTAACCAACAGGTGCAGCAGTTTACACAACAACTGACAAAGTAATACAGACATTCACACAGTTTAGTCACTATCCAATATATTTAGTGAGCCACTATAAATCAGTCAAGTAAACAGTAAATCACACTGCTCCTGAATCCACCATCCAGATATTTATATATGCACTCATTCTTCAATGCAGATTGGTGTATATATAATACATATTTAAATAACTAACCAAACCACATTCACTGGATGATGTCATCAGTGATGTCATTTGAGATGTCATCAGTGATGTCATCAGTGATGTCACTGACCATGTCATGAATTATGTAATACGTGACATCATCACCAGTGGATTGCGGGCGCGAGAGTTACAGTTAGTACAACTAACTATAACGGAAGAATTTCAATGGTTTTGTATGAGTGAAATGTCCAGCTAACTATAACACCCCTGAAACCTATGTTTTTTTCAGTGAATATATATATATATATACGTGTGTGTGTGTGTGTGTGTGTTCATGTATATAAATTATATATGGGGAGTGAGAAAGAAGCAGGGCTAGTTTGAACATTTTTGAACATTTTTGCCACGGCTGCTTTTTGTTCCTTTTTCAGCCCTGGATTCAAGCCTCTATAGACTGAAGAAAAAAACTGAAAGTGAAAATTACAAAGGTTCCTTTACAGAAGCGCACTCCGACCAGCACTTGGTGTTGTTGTCGATCTCACATCACAAGCAAGAACTTGTTACTGCATGCTTTCTCGGTCCTAGAGGAAGAGGGGACTTGACTAATGGAAAATTAACATCAAAACAGCTTGTTCTCTCCTTGGACACTTTGAGGGCCTATTAACCGGGACGATGTGTCCTAATTCTTTTTCAGTAAAATAGTTCTCTCTGAAGATTCTGTTTCCATAGTTTTGGAAGCAAATACAGAACTTTATGGCCTGAAAAAATCAAGGATGGGTGAGTAGATGTCAACTGTTAATCTGCAAGATGCCAAAAATACAATGTTGTGACCATGAAAGAGGACAGAGTGCTGCCAACTGAGACAGGTATTTTACTCTTGTAAGTCTGTAATGAATTTCTAGATGTCATAAAATCATTGATGTACGTCCTAAAGTGACCTGGTAATGAGCTTCTGATTGTTCCTTTGCTTCGTGCACATATTTGTAGGGTGGCCGGAAACATTGTTGGTCAGAGGCATCAGCTCGCTAAAATCATAGGGGTTTTAAAAAGTCCTAGTGTTACCAAACCAGCATGCACAATAAATACTCAGAAACCGTCAAGTGGGAAGTGTGTGATTGTGGGAGTGAAGGAGGTGGATGAGGTTATAGTACATGACATTGTCAGCAAAAATGTGGTTCAATTGAGCATTGTGATGCAATATTCTTGACAGCTTAAGTGCTGCCAACAAACAGTTCTCGTCAACCTCACTACCTCTCTAGTGCGCCTGGTGTGAAGGGTTCATCAGCTGCACTGCTAAAGAAAATGCTTCTGGTGAAATTACCAGAAGAGTTATCCAACGGCGGCTCCTCCACAATGCCATAGGAGCATCGCTCCACTTACTGCAGAAGAAAAATAAAATGATAATAAAATAATGTTATTAGTGATTTATTTTTCTCTGACAGCCGATGCTGCTGAGTCATGGGGGGGGGGGGGGGCTGGCATCCTGAGTGACAGCCAGCAGAGGGAGGAGGAGTTGTGGGACCCTGGAAGTGCACTTGACGGCTTGACGGCATGACGGCTTGGCCGGCTGTCTTATGCCAGCCAAACCGTCATGTCCACTTTGAATTCTCCAACCCAGCTGTATTGTACAGCCGGGTGAAGAAACCAGTCACTTAATAAGCGCCGAACCAGGCCACTCAGACCAATCCTGGTGCTGCTCTCATGCTGAGAGCAGCATCTGGATTGAGTGGGCGTGGCCCACGGATTTCCTCATACTTCTTCACCGATGCGACTGGCAGGGAGAGTGGCAGCATTAGGTAAGTGTTTTTTTTATTATTATTGTTCCCCCATTGTTGCAACAAGGGACCTAATACAGAAGTGTTTTGGACTGATAGCAGGGTTACAGACATGTGCTTAGTGAATGAAGCACATCTCTTTGGTTCATCAAAAACGATAGAGACTAAAAATGCAGGTACTACAAATGTGTGGGGTGGAGGATTATGACCTGTAAATACTGCAGATTTTAGTGCAGCTCTAACTCAGGTATCTGATTCTAGATGGACAAGCTCAAGCTGGTGATCCACTGCTGGCAGTCTTCTATTCTTTTGTGAGTTTCGCTCGAAGACTTTGTTAATCCGTCTCCCTGTTTTCATTGCCTCTAAGAGCCTCATGGCGAGCCCCATGTTTATCACCTAGTCCCTTTAGAGGTTACAAGATCTGCGTTGTGGTGTTTTTTTAGATCGACGGTTCAGCTGCTAAAAGCAATCAAAAGGTCTGCATAAAACTACAGAGAAAAATTTAATTGATGTAGTATTCCTAATTCACCTGGCAACACATCTTTTCTTAGGGGACTCTAAGGACCCAACTTGTAACTGAGCATGTCCCCCCCAGTAAACTTTAGTAGTTTTGTCCTGCATGAATTTACATGACGAACATGGTGTGTGTGTTGGGGAGGTTTGCTGCAATACTCACTTTTCCTTTTTCCTGAACATTTTCCTGAAAAATTGAACCTAACAGATGGATGGATTTTGGTGCTTTCTGCATCCAAATCCATATTTTCCAGTATTTACCAGGCGTTGTTCCCTCTGTTATTTACAGTAGGCTTTACCTGCCAAAATTTACAGAACCAAGTGTACTCAGGGCCAGAAGTGAAGAAAGCACACATGTACCTTTGAAGTTTTTTTTCTTATCAGTTGCATAATGATCCTATCTCTTAAAACATTTGTCCAGGGTAAGTATCAGTCGGGCCTGTACCGTGGCTTGTGGTGACCCCAGACTCCATTGAGTGAGCTGTTTAACAGGTTTGCGCAAACTGTAGTGGACAAATAGCCTTAGACATGAGAAGAGTAGACAGCTTGACAGTACCACAATGAAGGTCTCTGCCTGAGTGATGGGTTCTCACAGGTGAAGGAGCAGATAAACCATGCATGCAGTTACTGTTACAGACACTGCCTTGTCTGTGTCCTCTACTGTACGAATTATGGTCACTCGACATTGCTACTTCATGCTAGTGGGAAAGGCTGATCACTTTTCTCGCAAGCAATCTTACATTTCTAAGACAGAATCAAAGGGTTAAAATATTCATATAAGGAAATACTGTTACTGAGAAAAGCCTCCTCATTATGTATGTAGAAACCAATGAAAGCAAGAGGCACACTGGTACCAGTTCATGTGCACTCATGTTTAAGGCAGTTGCAGAGGTCTGCCCAAGGACGTCACACAGGCCCCTTCAGCCCCTGTGATGAGGGGGAGGGTACGGGGATCCCTTTCAGTCTAGAACCAAAGAATATTTATGAGATATGGTGGAATGGTGGCCCCTCATCACAATCTGCAGGGGTGAGGCAGTAGCGGCTGGCATGTACCAAGGGTGACGAGGCCCAAAATAAATAAACAAATAAATAAATAAAATCGACTTACCTTTATTGCTTGCAGCATGACATCCTTTTTCCTCGGGTATCTTCTAAGGAACCAGGAAACTGCACAACCCACTCCTGGTGCTGCTCTCACAGCATGAGAAATGCAAAAAGAACAATTGATGGACAGAATGCAGAACAATGTCATACATACACCCCAGTACAGAGATCTGAGCCTAAATCCATAGTTCTTTTGCTCCCCATGCCATTCCAGTTTGGACCCAGCCATATGCAAATCAGTCTTGACCCTGAGCCCAATGGGAACAGTCCAGCCCGAACTGCCAAGCCAGGTCCTCCCTGGACTGGAAACAAGCATCCTAGGACCGGTTTCGTGGTTTCACCCCTCTTCAGCCAGGATAGCTTGACTCCAGTGGCATGAAGAGCATGGGACCCACGTCTGGGCATACCCAACCCACTCGGGGTGACAAATGCAAAAAGAACAATTGATGCAGCACCAGGATTGGATAGAGCAGGCTCTCTCAGCACTCCTAAGAGCGCTAGAGGCCTGCGCTCTCTCTGAGCCAGTGGTCTAGGACAGCTAGGTTAGTGAACTTTAAAATGTGCATGTCTGGCTGGCTGTCACATTTAAAAGTGCACAGCGCCCCGCTGCCACTCCACAGCACTGACTCCTCCCCGTCCTGACACTTAGTTTGGGGTGAGTTGCTGAAGTATAAAATGGTAATAGATAAAGTTTGTCACCATTTTATTTTTCAGCTCTGGGACTTGGGGGACGACGCTCCTCCTCTCAAATGGAGGAGACGGTCTGGGGGTATAATTTCAGTTACTGTTACTAAACAGTCTAAATCTGTCTGCTATATGTTCTCTCTTAAGAGCAGCCACACAGATATTTACACTGCATCCTAATATAGTGCTTTTACCAAATTACTCCAAAGAGGCAAGCCATAGGTCGCCCTGGCTCGGCTATATCTCCATAGGCAAACAGACTAAACATCGTAGATGATAAAGAAATACGTTTCTCCACTTGAAAGGAATAACTTCAAGGCAGCCCTTAAAATCCACTGAATATCTGACAGAAGAAGCTCGCTTGTCTGCGGGCACGGCTTGACGTGATTGACGGGACGCATTTAGAAGGCAGCCAAACTGAAATGCCACAGGCACCTCGGAAGTAATTGCGAGAGAACATCCCCGAAGGTCATAGGGACAGCGAATGGGCCCCCAGGGGGACTTAGCAAAGCAATGGACCTCACGCGTCCTGATTGGGTGGCGGGAGGGAGGGAGGGGTTGTAGGACAAGCACGGGGAGGGGAGGGAGGTTACGTCACTCGGAGCGAGTGATTCACAGCGGTGGCGTCGCGTTTGAGGTGAAGAACAGCTGAGGTGATTTTGACAGCGCTGTCACACGTCGGAAAGCTGTTTTTTTGACGAACCTGTGTAACGGCGGAAGAATGGCTGATGAAGAGATTGTATTAGAGGCTGTGAGAGCGCTGGTGGCGGTGGGCCGGTCAGACCTACTGCGGCCGGGAGCTGTGATGGACTCTTCAGGGGCAGTGAAGCGACCTCGTCGAGCGGCAGCGGAAGGAGTCGTGCGTGCTATCGCTGCCTGCAGGTCGGTGCCAATTAGTATGTCTGAGGAGGTGGGAGCTGTTAAAGTTTCAGCTGGGAGAGCCAGGAGAGCCCGTTCTACAAGCAGAGGCGGCAGGGGTAAGAAGCCCCCTCCTCCGCGCTCAGCGTCGGCTCCTAATGTGGTGCAGGGTCAAAGACTGTCGGTCACTTCACAAGTCAGAAGACGCGCTGGTCGGTGGGGAGGCAGCGCAGGCGGAGTCTTTGACATGAGGGTGGCGCATATTAGGCTGGCGGACAGAGTAGATAACGTGGTGTTCGCAGAGCGACTGGACATCACGCCGCATTCGTCGAGAGTAGAGATGGTGCAGGCCAGCATGTCTGGGCATAAGGATGGCCCTTACAGGTCAGAAAGTGCAGCGCTGTCCAGCAGTAGAATTGAAATAGCGCCGGACAATTCCTTGTCAAACAAAAAACAGACCTTAGTGGATTATTCCAGTGATAGTGAGACGGAGGGATATGGACAAACACGAGTGGAGGAAGTAGATGATGACAGGGGCAGTGTTCAAGAGTTAGATGAAGTCATGCGGCAGGAAGATTTTATGGACTGCCAAGACATTATTGTTCCTCAACCTAGAGGCCCTTAAAAACAACTTTTGGATGAAGGAGTTTATGGAGATGTACCTTATGACACATATTTTTCTCATGATGGTCAAATGATGGAGGGGGGGGTGGTTGGTAAACATCGATATGGGCAGTATCGGATTGGGAGGCGGGGGGATCCGGGTGGCAGAGGTGGTGTGGGGCAACCAAAAGGTAATGTTTCTTTGTTTCCAGAAGCTAGGCATCCGCCTAAGCATACGCAGGTGGTTTTTGATTCGGGGTTTGAGGCTCAGCAAGGCCAATGGGTGTGGGTGGAGAATGCGGAGCTGCCGGTGAAGCAAAGGCCTGGTAATGCGGCTCTACAGGTGTCAGGTAGGTATGAGACAGTTCCTCGCTGGAGCGGCGAGTACCTTACGGAGGCTGCTGATTTGGTAACGGATGAGCAGTGCTTTTTGTCTCACAATGCGAAGCAAAGTGCGGCTTTTGGGGGTCGGGTTGGTATAACAGGCGAATCTGGTGCGGATTTTATTCCTGCGACTGGGCGCTTCACACGGAGGCTTGAGTCTGAGGTTCATGATCAGTTTACTAATGTGTCATCTGGCAATAGGCCGGATACAAGCTTCATAATTTCAGACATTGATAAACATCACGAAGGTGATAATGATGAGTCGGATAAAGAAAATGAGAATTATTCAAGAGGTGTTTTGTTTCCTGAAAGAAGGGTGGGAGTGGGTAGAGGGGTAGGACAAGTAACTTCTGCCAGTGTGTTTCAGAGTTCTGGAGCGGTTCTCTCACCGGCACGTAGGAATCAGAGCAGACATCATAAGCGTGATGGTCTAGAAGAATTTCGTCAACGAGCTTCGCAGTTACCAGCAGGTAAGACAGACTGGTGGGCTGCTTGGACACGGCCGTTGGCAGGTGGCTCAGGTGTTGCGCCTGCGGAGGGTGGTCACGGGGTAAGGGCGGGGGCGAGGAGTTGGGAACAAATGCAGTCGAAAATGTGCAATCAACAGCAGGGCAAGGAGGGAGGAAGGATAAAGAGGGAGGAGGGAGCCCTATTTCATCGGTAGCTAGTTCTGTACACAGTGACACACCGAGAATGAGTGGTGCGAAATTGCCATTTATGGGGGTGTCAATGCCGTTGGGTACTCACTTGTCTCTTAGAACCAAGCAAAGGATTTGGAACCAGGAGTATGTGGATGTTTTCCGTCTACTGCATAGGGAGTTGCAAGCCAAGGAAGGGTCTAAGGAGGAGGAGGTGGAATTGTCTCGTCGCCCAAAAGTGCCAAAAACGATAGAAAATTGGACGGCGGCATTCCTTATTTATGCCAGTGTGTATTCCGAGCGTTACCCTGAAAGGGCGGTTTCGCTGTTTAAATATATTGACGTTATTAGAAGGGCGCATTTGCAGGCGGGCGGGTATGCGTGGTTGAATTACGACGAAGAGTTTCGGGCGAGGATGAGTTTATTTAAAGATAAACCCTGGGGTGAAGTGGATCAAGAGTTGTGGTTACAGTGGTTGGCAGGTCATTTGTCATCTAACACAATTCATACGGCAAGTGGGTTGCCAATACCTTATCGGCCCTTTTCCCAGCGTCCCGCCACAATGGGGGCGGGTGGTTTTGGAAGGGGTCAGTTGCCCACAACAGGAGCGTGTTGGGGCTTCAACAGAGGTTCCTGCGCGCGTCAGTACTGTAAATTTAAGCATGAGTGTGCACAGTGTGGGGGCAGACATGCAGTATTTCAGTGCTTTCCCAACCAGCAATTCGGAGATCAAGGGAGAGGTCAGAGGGGAAGGGGAGCTTTGCCACCCCTTATTTCAAAAGGCGCCTACTCCAATTAGATTACAAGCAATGTTAAGTTACCTGGAGAATTACACGGACAGGGAGGCGGCAGCTAAGTTGTTTTGGGGTTTTTGGCTGGGTTTTAGAATTGGCTACCAAGGTCCCAGAGTTTTGCGCTGGGCAGATAACCTCAGATCCACAAAGGAACGGCCTATGGTGGTGCGGATGAAGCTGCAGAAAGAATTGGATTTAGGCAGAATAGTTGGACCTTTTGTGAGCTGCCCCTTGCCAAATTTGATAGTGTCACCCCTTGGAGTGATTCCCAAGAAAGCGCAAGGTGAGTTTCGATTAATTCATCATTTGTCTTGGCCGGAAGGGCAGTCTATAAATGACTTCATTTCCACTACTGATTCAGCGGTATCGCATTCGTCTGTGGATGACGCTCTGCAGATGGTGCGTAAGATTGGGGTGGGAGCTGATCTTGCGAAATGCGATATTGAAGCAGCTTTCCGCCTTTTACCTATACATCCAGTGGATTTCGAGTTGCTGGGTATGTATTTTGAAGGAGAGTACTATGTAGACAGGGTTTTACCCATGGGTTGTGCTATTTCTTGCTCCTTGTTCGAAACTTTTAGTAAATTTTTGGAATGGTGTGTTATACGGCGATCTGAACATGCGGAGGTATGTCATTACTTAGACGATTTTTTGTTTGTAGGAAAAGCTGGTATGGACCAATGTGCGAAAGTTTTGGCATGCTTCCAAGATATGGTCAATGAATTTGGTGTGCCTTTGGCGAAGGACAAGACGGAAGGTCCGACAAAAGCATTGACCTTTTTGGGTATAGAAATAGATACCACGGCAATGGTGGCCCGTTTGCCGTTGGCCAAAGTACAGGAGATCAGGGTTTTCCTTCAAGAAGTATTGGGAGCCAAAAAGGTGCAGCTGAGGCAGGTCCAGAGGCTTCTGGGGTACTTGACTTTCGCATGCAGAGTGGTCAGGGCAGGTAGGACATTTTGTAGGCGGCTTGGTTTTGCAATGGCAGGGGCATTTTTGCCCCATCATCACATAAGATTGACATCAAAAATTAAGGAAGACTTGAGGATATGGTTGAGATTTTTGGAAGATTTCAATGGCGTATCTGTTAATATTGTGGCTGAGAACACGGTATGGACAATACAAATTTTTTCGGATGCGGCTGGAGCTATGGGCTTCGGAGTATTCTGGGAAGGAAGATGGTGTGCGGAGCGCTGGCCGCCACTCTGGTTGCAGCAAAGACGTAGCATCGCTTTTCTAGAATTCTTCCCACTTTTGGTGGCACTGCAGGTTTGGGGAGAGGAATTCAGAGACCGCTGCGTGCTATTTCATATAGATAACATGGCAGTGGTGAGCCTGGTTAATGGTCAGAGGGCTAAGGATGTACGGGTGCTACAGTTGTTAAGGGAGTTCATGTTGAGGGTGCTGCAGTTAAATATTGTTTTTAGAGCTCAACACATTCCTGGAGTTAACAACACTATTGCTGACGCTTTATCTCGTTGTCAGTGGCAGAGGTTTCGGGAATTGGCACCGGGAGCAGACAGATGCAAGACACCGATCCCTGCGAACATGTGGGACCTGGGGAACTGAGAATGGCAGAGTTGGTTGAACAGTCATTAGCGGGCTCTACGAGACGCAGTTATCAGCTGGCATGGTCTGGGTTTTTAGGCTATGCTTCACAGCGCGGCATGAACGGTACAGCGGTGCAAAATGAACAGTTTATGTGGGAGTTTGTTTTATATTTGATTGACAAAGGTTTATCGCACTCGACAATTACAGCAAGTTGGCGGGTATTTCTTTTTACAGCCAATTGTTTTTGGGGTGTGAGGTCCGGATGGGCTTCCGTTTGCAAAAAATGTTAAAGGGTTTCGGAAGAAGTACTTGGCATGCGAAAAAATTGAGAGACCCCATTACTTTTGCTTTATTACAAAAACTGTTGGGTGTTCTGCCCGGCTGTTGTTATAATGAATGGGAATGGTTGCGTTTCAAGTTATGTATGGTTTGGTTGTTTTTTGGTGCATTTCGGATATCGGAGTTACTTGGGTTGCGAAATCAGGTGGGGATACAGTCATCAGACATTGAAGTCTTGGGAAAGGGATTGTTGCAGATTAAATTGAGGCAGTCAAACACAGACCAGAGAGGGCGTGGGATGCTGGTGAGGCTCGGAAGGAGTGGGGTGGGGGATTGTTGCCCGGTGGGGGAATGGGAATCATTTTTTCAGTCACCAGTATTTCAAAAAGGTGTAATATTTTGCCATAAGGATAACACACAGTTGAATTGTTTCCAATTTTTAGCTGTTTTGAGAAAGGCATTAGCATTGGTGGGAGAAAATCCAAAAAGTTTTGGGACGCACTCTTTTAGGATTGGTGCGGCTACTGAAGCAGCCAGGCTGGGTTGGGGGAAAGAGGAATTGCAGCAAATAGGGAGATGGAAATCGGATTGTTGTTTTCAATATGTCAGATTGTAACTGTGTTTAAAAAAAAAAAAAAAAAGGGGGGGTTTTCTGTTGGTATTAATACGAGTTTTTCCATCACAGGTCGAGTGGCGAATTTTCCTCGGAAAAAGAGGACCTGGATTGTTGGTCACTCAATAATAAAATGGGCAGCGAACTTTGCTGAACAGCAGCTGTGTGGGAGAGGTCTTGGTTTGTACAGTAATGACCATGAGGTGATTTGGAAGGGTTTAGGGGGGATGAAATGGAGGGAGCTCTTTCCTGTTTTAACAAAATTGGCCGCGGCATGGGGTACTCCTGATTTATTGATACTGCACTTGGGGGAAAACGACCTGGTGGAATTGTCTGGATTGGCTTTAATCAAGCAAATGAAACTGGACTTGGCAGTGATAAAGGACAAATGGGTGGGGACGCGGGTAGTATGGACAGAATTTTTATACAGGAATCAATGGAAAGGTGCCAGGGTACATGCGGCTGTGGAAAGAGCTCGCCGCAAAGTTAATAGGGCTTTGAAAACATTCTGTATGGCAATGGGCATCACGGTAATTGCACATGAGCATTTCAACAACGAAATGCTGCATTTACTGAGGAGTGATGGAGTTCACCTTTCGCCGATGGGTCAGTCATATTACTTAATGGAACTAAGAGACACGCTGGCTAATCTGTGGTGTGTTGACCTTTGGTGCTCACCAAGCAAAATCATATCAGCTGAACAATAAAAAAAAAAAAAAAAGGCACTGTTTTCCTTCAGCGAGAAATACACAAGTATTGAGTGGTCCTTTTAGGAATGGGGGTCTGGGTGGGGCAGGAAAACTCAGAGGGTTTTCCTGGGTGGCGTGTTTGAAGGGGTTAGGATAATCTAGAGCGGATTCATCCTTTCTCTAAGGGGGAGGGCTTGGGAGGGTAGGCGGGGGAAGAAAAAGAAAGAAGGAAAACATACTGATGGTATGAAAACAAGTTATGGTTTGTTTGGAAAAATAAAGCATTGGGGAAAAAGTTATGTATTGAAAAGTTTAATGTTGCGGGTCTGTCTTTGGCTGTCCTGGTAATAAAGGTGACCTTTTATGCTATATTCAGAGTTGTGTGAGAGTCCTTATTTGCGCGATGGGCCCCCAGGGGGACTTAGCAAAGCAATGTCCCCCTGGGGTATTTCGCGCGAGGGACGACCTCACGCGTCCTGATTGGGTGGCGGGAGGGAGGGAGGGGTTGTAGGACAAGCGCGGGGAGGGGAGGGAGGTTACGTCACTCGGAGCGAGTGATTCACAGCGGTGGCGTCGCGTTTGACCCACCCACCCACCCTGGTTTTGAAAAAGTCAAGGGTGTTGGTTGTCCAAATAGTCAGGTGTTTGTGTGTTCTGTTTATAAAAAATAAAATAAAAAATAACACAAAAGAAATGTCCAGGATGTCACCTCAGGGCACTACAGGCAGGCCTTTTTGTTGTTTTGTCGGCGTGTTTGAAGGGGTTAGGATAATCTAGAGCGGATTCATCCTTTCTCTAAGGGGGAGGGCTTGGGAGGGTAGGCGGGGGAAGAAAAAGAAAGAAGGAAAACATACTGATGGTATGAAAACAAGTTATGGTTTGTTTGGAAAAATAAAGCATTGGGGAAAAAGTTATGTATTGGAAAGTTTAATGTTGCGGGTCTGTCTTTGGCTGTCCTGGTAATAAAGGTGACCTTTTATGCTATATTCAGAGTTGTGTGAGAGTCCTTATTTGCGCGAAAGGGCAGTAAACGAGCGCGCGTTGTTTTGTAAAGGGCTACGTTTCAGGCCGGTCATAAATAATACGGTAGGTCGCTGTGTCTTATGTTTGAACCACAAGCTACTCCAAAGAGATGAACTCTCACAAAGAAGTGACAAAATTGAGCCCGTAAGCGTTTACTTGGAATACAAGGGGTGGGTTCCTGGAAAGCTATTCTCTATCAGAAAAGTGAACATTTAAGAGGCCATTTAGAAATGAAGTGAAGCATAGACAGCGTATTTACAAGAAATATATTTTGATTTCACATCGGTTATCACCGTTTCCGTTAATCCTAGCATGTTGCTATGGAGACTGAATTTCGGAAACCATCGTGAACTCCAGATGAAAACTTTGATAACAGTTAACTTTAGAAGAGCTACATGTTGCATGTTTTCTTCCCTTGTTATTTGCTTATTTTGACTGTTTCTGTCAGGGTCTTCCGCTTAAGTCCTCAAAAGCACAAAAGGGGCTTGAAACAAGCATAATTGGTGTGTGCTAATATTGTATATGTTTGGTACAGCCACCAAACAGGGTTCAGACCAATGTGCAGTATCAAGGCTTTCCACCTTCTGAGGTATGCCCACATCCCTAACCTAGGGGCCTATTAGGATGGCGGATGGACCTGCGTCCGTCCGCCTCCCCGGAGGTGGAGGGACCGTCTGCAGTGGCAGCGGCGGTCCCTCCAGTGCAATTAGGATGTGACTGCCACCCTGGCGGTCACATCCCGTATCTTTAACCTTGCGGCGGGTGCTGCTTGAAGCAGCACCCGCCGCAAGGTTAAAAATGCATGTTTTACATTTACATGCACAAAGCGGCAGGCACCGCACCGTGCCTGCCGCTTTGTGCATGTAAATATTGGGGGGTACCATAGGTACCCCCCCATGTGCACCCCCCAACCCCCCGACATCCTGCCGGCCCGCAACGGGCCCCCAAACACCAAAGACCACATGCTTTTCCACGGCGGAAAAGCAGCCGTGGAAAAGCATGTTTCAATGCACATCGTAATTTGGCTGACGGTGTCTTGCAGACACCGCCACCAAATAGCCCTTCATACCCTGCGGATCAGCGGCTGACGGACCTGTAGCATCTGGATTGAGTGGGCGTGGCCCACGGATTTCCTCATACTTCTTCACGGATGCGACTGGCAGGGAGAGTGGCAGCATTAGGTAAGTGTTTTTTTTATTATTATTGTTCCCCCATTGTTGCAACAAGGGACCTAATACAGAAGTGTTTTGGACTGATAGCAGGGTTACAGACATGTGCTTAGTGAATGAAGCACATCTCTTTGGTTCATCAAAAACGATAGAGACTAAAAATGCAGGTACTACAAATGTGTGGGGTGGAGGATTATGACCTGTAAATACTGCAGATTTTAGTGCAGCTCTAACTCAGGTATCTGATTCTAGATGGACAAGCTCAAGCTGGTGATCCACTGCTGGCAGTCTTCTATTCTTTTGTGAGTTTCGCTCGAAGACTTTGTTAATCCGTCTCCCTGTTTTCATTGCCTCTAAGAGCCTCATGGCGAGCCCCATGTTTATCACCTAGTCCCTTTAGAGGTTACAAGATCTGCGTTGTGGTGTTTTTTTAGATCGACGGTTCAGCTGCTAAAAGCAATCAAAAGGTCTGCATAAAACTACAGAGAAAAATTTAATTGATGTAGTATTCCTAATTCACCTGGCAACACATCTTTTCTTAGGGGACTCTAAGGACCCAACTTGTAACTGAGCATGTCCCCCCCAGTAAACTTTAGTAGTTTTGTCCTGCATGAATTTACATGACGAACATGGTGTGTGTGTTGGGGAGGTTTGCTGCAATACTCACTTTTCCTTTTTCCTGAACATTTTCCTGAAAAATTGAACCTAACAGATGGATGGATTTTGGTGCTTTCTGCATCAAAATCCATATTTTCCAGTATTTACCAGGCGTTGTTCCCTCTGTTATTTACAGTAGGCTTTACCTGCCAAAATTTACAGAACCAAGTGTACTCAGGGCCAGAAGTGAAGAAAGCACACATGTACCTTTGAAGTTTTTTTTCTTATCAGTTGCATAATGATCCTATCTCTTAAAACATTTGTCCAGGGTAAGTATCAGTCGGGCCTGTACCGTGGCTTGTGGTGACCCCAGACTCCATTGAGTGAGCTGTTTAACAGGTTTGCGCAAACTGTAGTGGACAAATAGCCTTAGACATGAGAAGAGTAGACAGCTTGACAGTACCACAATGAAGGTCTCTGCCTGAGTGATGGGTTCTCACAGGTGAAGGAGCAGATAAACCATGCATGCAGTTACTGTTACAGACACTGCCTTGTCTGTGTCCTCTACTGTACGAATTATGGTCACTCGACATTGCTACTTCATGCTAGTGGGAAAGGCTGATCGCTTTTCTCGCAAGCAATCTTACATTTCTAAGACAGAATCAAAGGGTTAAAATATTCATATAAGGAAATACTGTTACTGAGAAAAGCCTCCTCATTATGTATGTAGAAACCAATGAAAGCAAGAGGCACACTGGTACCAGTTCATGTGCACTCATGTTTAAGGCAGTTGCAGAGGTCTGCCCAAGGACGTCACACAGGCCCCTTCAGCCCCTGTGATGAGGGGGAGGGTACGGGGATCCCTTTCAGTCTAGAACCAAAGAATATTTATGAGATATGGTGGAATGGTGGCCCCTCATCACAATCTGCAGGGGTGAGGCAGTAGCGGCTGGCATGTACCAAGGGTGACGAGGCCCAAAATAAATAAACAAATAAATAAATAAAATCGACTTACCTTTATTGCTTGCAGCATGACATCCTTTTTCCTCGGGTATCTTCTAAGGAACCAGGAAACTGCACAACCCATTCCTGGTGCTGCTCTCACAGCATGAGAAATGCAAAAAGAACAATTGATGGACAGAATGCAGAACAATGTCATACATACACCCCAGTACAGAGATCTGAGCCTAAATCCATAGTTCTTTTGCTCCCCATGCCAATCAAGTTTGGACCCAGCCATATGCAAATCAGTCTTGACCCTGAGCCCAATGGGAACAGTCCAGCCCGAACTGCCAAGCCAGGTCCTCCCTGGACTGGAAACAAGCATCCTACAACTGGTTTAGGGGTTTCACCCCTCTTCAGCCAGGATAGCTTGACTCCAGTGGCATGGAGATCAAGGGACCCATGTCTGGGCATACCCGTCCTACTCGGGGATGACAGCTGCAAAAAGAACAATTGATGGACAGAATGCAGAACAATGTCATACATTCACCCCAGTACAGGGATCTGGGCCTAAATCCATCGTTTTTTTGCTCACCATGCCTTTCCAGGTTGGACCAGCCATATGCAAATCAGTCTGGACCCTGCGCCCAATGGGAATAGTCCAGCCCGAACGGCCAGGTTAGGTCCTCTCTGGACTGGAAACAAGCATCCTAGGACCGGTTTCAGGGTTTTACCCTTCTTCAGCCAGGATGGCTTGACTCCAGTGGCATGGAGAGCACAGGACCCATGTCTGGGCATACCAGTAAAACTCGGGTTGACAAATGCAAAAAGAACAATTGATGGACAGAATGCAGAACAATGTCATATATTCACCCCAGTACAGAGATCTGGGCCTTAATCCATCCTTTTTTTGCTCACCATGCCATTCCAGTTTGAACCCAGCCATATGCAAATCAGTCTTGACCCTGCGCCCAATAGGAACAGTCCAGCCCGAGCTGCCAGGCCCGGTCCTCCCTGGACTGGAAACAAGCATCCTAGGACCGGTTTCGTGGTTTCACCCCTCTTCAGCCAGGATAGCTTGACTCCAGTGGCATGAAGAGCATGGGACCCACGTCTGGGCATACCCAACCCACTCGGGGTGACAAATGCAAAAAGAACAATTGATGCAGCACCAGGATTGGATAGAGCAGGCTCTCTCAGCACTCCTAAGAGCGCTAGAGGCCTGCGCTCTCTCTGAGCCAGTGGTCTAGGACAGCTAGGTTAGTGAACTTTAAAATGTGCATGTCTGGCTAGCTGTCACATTTAAAAGTGCACAGCTCCCCGCTGCCACTCCACAGCACTGACTCCTCCCCGTCCTGACACTTAGTTTGGGGTGAGTTGCTGAAGTATAAAATGGTAATAGATAAAGTTTGTCACCATTTTATTTTTCAGCTCTGGGACTTGGGGGACGACGCTCCTCCTCTCAAATGGAGGAGACGGTCTGGGGGTATAATTTCAGTTACTGTTACTAAACAGTCTAAATCTGTCTGCTATATGTTCTCTCTTAAGAGCAGCCACACAGATATTTACACTGCATCCTAATATAGTGCTTTTACCAAATTACTCCAAAGAGGCAAGCCATAGGTCGCCCTGGCTCGGCTATATCTCCATAGGCAAACAGACTAAACATCGTAGATGATAAAGAAATACGTTTCTCCACTTGAAAGGAATTAATAACTTCAAGGCAGCCCTTAAAATGCACTGAATATCTGACAGAAGAAGCTCGCTTGTCTGCGGGCACGGCTTGACGTGATTGACGGGACGCATTTAGAAGGCAGCCAAACTGAAATGCCACAGGCACCCCGGAAGTAATTGCGAGAGAACATCCCCGAAGGTCATAGGGACAGCGAATGGGCCCCCAGGGGGACTTAGCAAAGCAATGTCCCCCTGGGGTATTTCGCGCGAGGGACGACCTCACGCGTCCTGATTGGGTGGCGGGAGGGAGGGAGGGGTTGTAGGACAAGCACGGGGAGGGGAGGGAGGTTACGTCACTCGGAGCGAGTGATTCACAGCGGTGGCGTCGCGTTTGAGGTGAAGAACAGCTGAGGTGATTTTGACAGCGCTGTCACACGTCGGAAAGCCGTTTTTTCGACGAACCTGTGTAACGGCGGAAGAATGGCTGATGAAGAGATTGTATTAGAGGCTGTGAGAGCGCTGGTGGCGGTGGGCCGGTCAGACCTACTGCGGCCGGGAGCTGTGATGGACTCTTCAGGGGCAGTGAAGCGACCTCGTCAAGCGGCAGCGGAAGGAGTCGTGCGTGCTATCGCTGCCTGCAGGTCGGTGCCAATTAGTATGTCTGAGAAGGTGGGAGCTGTTAAAGTTTCAGCTGGGAGAGCCAGGAGAGCCCGTTCTACAAGCAGAGGCGGCAGGGGTAAGAAGCCCCCTCCTCCGCGCTCAGCGTCGGCTCCTAATGTGGTGCAGGGTCAAAGACTGTCGGTCACTTCACAAGTCAGAAGACGCGCTGGTCGGTGGGGAGGCAGCGCAGGCGGAGTCTTTGACATGAGGGTGGCGCATATTCAGCTGGCGGACAGAGTAGATAACGTGGTGTTAGCAGAGCGACTGGACATCACGCCGCATTCGTCGAGAGTAGAGATGGTGCAGGCCAGAATGTCTGGGCATAAGGATGGCCCTTACAGGTCAGAAAGTGCAGCGCTGTCCAGCAGTAGAATTGAAATAGCGCCGGACAATTCCTTGTCAAACAAAAAACAGACCTTAGTGGATTATTCCAGTGATAGTGAGACGGAGGGATATGGACAAACACGAGTGGAGGAAGTAGATGATGACAGGGGCAGTGTTCAAGAGTTAGATGAAGTCATGCGGCAGGAAGATTTTATGGACTGCCAAGACATTATTGTTCCTCAACCTAGAGGCCCTCCAAAACAACTTTTGGATGAAGGAGTTTATGGAGATGTACCTTATGACACATATTTTTCTCATGATGGTCAAATGATGGAGGGGGGGGTGGTTGGTAAACATCGATATGGGCAGTATCGGATTGGGAGGCGGGGGGATCCGGGTGGCAGAGGTGGTGTGGGGCAACCAAAAGGTAATGTTTCTTTGTTTCCAGAAGCTAGGCATCCGCCTAAGCATACGCAGGTGGTTTTTGATTCGGGGTTTGAGGCTCAGCAAGGCCAATGGGTGTGGGTGGAGAATGCGGAGCTGCCGGTGAAGCAAAGGCCTGTTAATGCGGCTCTACAGGTGTCAGGTAGGTATGAGACAGTTCCTCGCTGGAGCGGCGAGTACCTTACAGAGGCTGCTGATTTGGTAACGGATGAGCAGTGCTTTTTGTCTCACAATGCGAAGCAAAGTGCGGCTTTTGGGGGTCGGGTTGGTATAACAGGCGAATCTGGTGCGGATTTTATTCCTGCGACTGGGCGCTTCACACTGAGGCTTGAGTCTGAGGTTCATGATCAGTTTACTAATGTGTCATCTGGCAATAGGCCGGATACAAGCTTCATAATTTCAGACATTGATAAACATCACGAAGGTGATAATGATGAGTCGGATAAAGAAAATGAGAATTATTCAAGAGGTGTTTTGTTTCCTGAAAGAAGGGTGGGAGTGGGTAGAGGGGTAGGACAAGTAACTTCTGCCAGTGTGTTTCAGAGTTCTGGAGCGGTTCTCTCACCGGCACGTAGGAATCAGAGCAGACATCATAAGCGTGATGGTCTAGAAGAATTTCGTCAACGAGCTTCGCAGTTACCAGCAGGTAAGACAGACTGGTGGGCTGCTTGGACACGGCCGTTGGCAGGTGGCTCAGGTGTTGCGCCTGCGGAGGGTGGTCACGGGGTAAGGGCGGGGGGCGAGGAGTTGGGAACAAATGCAGTCGAAAATGTGTAATCAACAGCAGGGCAAGGAGGGAGGAAGGATAAAGAGGGAGGAGGGATCCCTATTTCATCGGTAGCTAGTTCTGTACACAGTGACACACCGAGAATGAGTGGTGCGAAATTGCCATTTATGGGGGTGTCAATGCCGTTGGGTACTCACTTGTCTCTTAGAACCAAGCAAAGGATTTGGAACCAGGAGTATGTGGATGTTTTCCGTCTACTGCATAGGGAGTTGCAAGCCAAGGAAGGGTCTAAGGAGGAGGAGGTGGAATTGTCTCGTCGCCCAAAAGTGCCAAAAACGATAGAAAATTGGACGGCGGCATTCCTTATTTATGCCAGTGTGTATTCCGAGCGTTACCCTGAAAGGGCGGTTTCGCTGTTTAAATATATTGACGTTATTAGAAGGGCGCATTTGCAGGTGGGCGGGTATGCGTGGTTGAATTATGACGAAGAGTTTCGGGCGAGGATGAGTTTATTTAAAGATAAACCCTGGGGTGAAGTGGATCAAGAGTTGTGGTTACAGTGGTTGTCAGGTCATTTGTCATCTAACACAATTCATACGGCAAGTGGGTTGCCAATACCTTATCGGCCCTTTTGCCAGCGTCCCGCCACAATGGGGGCGGGTGGTTTTGGAAGGGGTCAGTTGCCCACAACAGGAGCGTGTTGGGGCTTCAACAGAGGTTCCTGCGCGCGTCAGTACTGTAAATTTAAGCATGAGTGTGCACAGTGTGGGGGCAGACATGCAGTATTTCAGTGCTTTCCCAACCAGCAATTCGGAGATCAAGGGAGAGGTCAGAGGGGAAGGGGAGCTTTGCCACCCCTTATTTCAAAAGGCGCCTACTCCAATTAGATTACAAGCAATGTTAAGTTACCTGGAGAATTACACGGACAGGGAGGCGGCAGCTAAGTTGTTTTGGGGTTTTCGGCTGGGTTTTAGAATTGGCTACCAAGGTCCCAGAGTTTTGCGCTGGGCAGATAACCTCAGATCCACAAAGGAACGGCCTATGGTGGTGCGGATGAAGCTGCAGAAAGAATTGGATTTAGGCAGAATAGTTGGACCTTTTGTGAGCTGCCCCTTGCCAAATTTGATAGTGTCACCCCTTGGAGTGATTCCCAAGAAAGCGCAAGGTGAGTTTCGATTAATTCATCATTTGTCTTGGCCGGAAGGGCAGTCTATAAATGACTTCATTTCCACTACTGATTCAGCGGTATCGTATTCGTCTGTGGATGACGCTCTGCAGATGGTGCGTAAGATTGGGGTGGGAGCTGATCTTGCGAAATGCGATATTGAAGCAGCTTTCCGCCTTTTACCTATACATCCAGTGGATTTCGAGTTGCTGGGTATGTATTTTGAAGGAGAGTACTATGTAGACAGGGTTTTACCCATGGGTTGTGCTATTTCTTGCTCCTTGTTCGAAACTTTTAGTAAATTTTTGGAATGGTGTGTTATACGGCGATCTGAACATGCGGAGGTATGTCATTACTTAGACGATTTTTTGTTTGTAGGAAAAGCTGGTATGGACCAATGTGCGAAAGTTTTGGCATGCTTCCAAGATATGGTCAATGAATTTGGTGTGCCTTTGGCGAAGGACAAGACGGAAGGTCCAACAAAAGCATTGACCTTTTTGGGTATAGAAATAGATACCACGGCAATGGTGGCCCGTTTGCCGTTGGCCAAAGTACAGGAGATCAGGGTTTTCCTTCAAGAAGTATTGGGAGCCAAAAAGGTGCAGCTGAGGCAGGTCCAGAGGTTACTGGGGTACTTGACTTTCGCATGCAGAGTGGTCAGGGCAGGTAGGACATTTTGTAGGCGGCTTGGGTTTGCAATGGCAGGGGCATTTTTGCCCCATCATCACATAAGATTGACATCAAAAATTAAGGAAGACTTGAGGATATGGTTGAGATTTTTGGAAGATTTCAATGGCGTATCTGTTAATTTTGTGGCTGAGAACACGGTATGGACAATGCAAATTTTTTCGGATGCGGCTGGAGCTATGGGCTTCGGAGTATTCTGGGAAGGAAGATGGTGTGCGGAGCGCTGGCCGCCACTCTGGTTGCAGCAAAGACGTAGCATCGCTTTTCTAGAATTCTTCCCACTTTTGGTGGCACTGCAGGTTTGGGGAGAGGAATTCAGAGACCGCTGCGTGTTATTTCATATAGATAACATGGCAGTGGTGAGCCTGGTTAATGGTCAGAGGGCTAAGGATGTACGGGTGCTACAGTTGTTAAGGGAGTTCATGTTGAGGGTGCTGCAGTTAAATATTGTTTTTAGAGCTCAACACATTCCTGGAGTTAACAACACTATTGCTGACGCTTTATCTCGTTGTCAGTGGCAGAGGTTTCGGGAATTGGCACCGGGAGCAGACAGATGCAAGACACCGATCCCTGCGAACATGTGGGACCTGGGGAACTGAGAATGGCAGAGTTGGTTGAACAGTCATTAGCGGGCTCTACGAGACGCAGTTATCAGCTGGCATGGTCTGGGTTTTTAGGCTATGCTTCACAGCGCGGCATGAACGGTACAGCGGTGCAAAATGAACAGTTTATGTGGGAGTTTGTTTTATATTTGATTGACAAAGGTTTATCGCACTCGACAATTACAGGCAAGTTGGCGGGTATTTCTTTTTACAGCCAATTGTTTTTAGGGTGTGAGGTCCGGATGGGCTTCCGTTTGCAAAAAATGTTAAAGGGTTTTGGAAGAAGTACTTGGCATGCGAAAAAATTGAGAGACCCCATTACTTTTGCTTTATTACAAAAACTGTTGGGTGTTCTGCCCGGC
This sequence comes from Lissotriton helveticus, assembly GCF_964261635.1. NCBI lineage: Eukaryota > Metazoa > Chordata > Amphibia > Caudata > Salamandridae > Lissotriton > Lissotriton helveticus. The sequence continues at coordinate 831,868,804 of NC_136067.1, forward strand.
TGTTGTTATAATGAATGGGAATGGTTGCGTTTCAAGTTATGTATGGTTTGGTTGTTTTTTGGTGCAATTCGGATATCGGAGTTACTTGGGTTGCGAAATCAGGTGGGGATACAGTCATCAGACATTGAAGTCTTGGGAAAGGGATTGTTGCAGATTAAATTGAGGCAGTCAAACACAGACCAGAGAGGGCGTGGGATGCTGGTGAGGCTCGGAAGGAGTGGGGTGGGGGATTGTTGCCCGGTGGGGGAATGGGAATCATTTTTTCAGTCACCAGTATTTCAAAAAGGTGTAATATTTTGCCATAAGGATAACACACAGTTGAATTGTTTCCAATTTTTAGCTGTTTTGAGAAAGGCATTAGCATTGGTGGGAGAAAATCCAAAAAGTTTTGGGACGCACTCTTTTAGGATTGGTGCGGCTACTGAAGCAGCCAGGCTGGGTTGGGGGAAAGAGGAATTGCAGCAAATAGGGAGATGGAAATCGGATTGTTGTTTTCAATATGTCAGATTGTAACTGTGTTTTAAAAAAAAAAAAAAGGGGGGGGTTTCTGTTGGTATTAATACGAGTTTTTCCATCACAGGTCGAGTGGCGAATTTTCCTCGGAAAAAGAGGACCTGGATTGTTGGTCACTCAATAATAAAATGGGCAGCAAACTTTGCTGAACAGCAGCTGTGTGGGAGAGGTCTTGGTTTGTACAGTAATGACCTTGAGGTGATTTGGAAGGGTTTAGGGGGGATGAAATGGAGGGAGCTCTTTCCTGTTTTAACAAAATTGGCCGCGGCATGGGGTACTCCTGATTTATTGATACTGCACTTGGGGGAAAATGACCTGGTGCAATTGTCTGGATTGGCTTTAATCAAGCAAATGAAACTGGACTTGGCAGTGATAAAGGACAAATGGGTGGGGACGCGGGTAGTATGGACAGAATTTTTATACAGGAGTCAATGGAAAGGTGCCAGGGTACATGCGGCTGTGGAAAGAGCTCGCCGCAAAGTTAATAGGGCTTTGAAAACATTCTGTATGGCAATGGGCATCACGGTAATTGCACATGAGCATTTCAACAACGAAATGCTGCATTTACTGAGGAGTGATGGAGTTCACCTTTCGCCGATGGGTCAGTCATATTACTTAATGGAACTAAGAGACACGCTGGCTAATCTGTGGTGTGTTGACCTTTGGTGCTCACCAAGCAAAATCATATCAGCTGAACAATAAAAAAAAAAAAAAAGGCACTGTTTTCCTTCAGCGAGAAATACACAAGTATTGAGTGGTCCTTTTAGGAATGGGGGTCTGGGTGGGGCAGGAAAACTCAGAGGGTTTTCCTGGGTGGCGTGTTTGAAGGGGTTAGGATAATCTAGAGCGGATTCATCCTTTCTCTAAGGGGGAGGGCTTGGGAGGGTAGGCGGGGGAAGAAAAAGAAAGAAGGAAAACATACTGATGGTATAAAAACAAGTTATGGTTTGTTTGGAAAAATAAAGCATTGGGGAAAAAGTTATGTATTGGAAAGTTTAATGTTGCGGGTCTGTCTTTGGCTGTCCTGGTAATAAAGGTGACCTTTTATGCTATATTCAGAGTTGTGTGAGAGTCCTTATTTGCGCGATGGGCCCCCAGGGGGACTTAGCAAAGCAATGTCCCCCTGGGGTATTTCGCGCGAGGGACGACCTCACGCGTCCTGATTGGGTGGCGGGAGGGAGGGAGGGGTTGTAGGACAAGCGCGGGGAGGGGAGGGAGGTTACGTCACTCGGAGCGAGTGATTCACAGCAGTGGCGTCGCGTTTGACCCACCCACCCACCCTGGTTTTGAAAAAGTCAAGGGTGTTGGTTGTCCAAATAGTCAGGTGTTTGTGTGTTCTGTTTATAAAAAATAAAATAAAAAATAACACAAAAGAAATGTCCAGGATGTCACCTCAGGGCACTACAGGCAGGCCTTTTTGTTATTTTGTCGGCGTGTTTGAAGGGGTTAGGATAATCTAGAGCGGATTCATCCTTTCTCTAAGGGGGAGGGCTTGGGAGGGTAGGCGGGGGAAGAAAAAGAAAGAAGGAAAACATACTGATGGTATGAAAACAAGTTATGGTTTGTTTGGAAAAATAAAGCATTGGGGGAAAAGTTATGTATTGGAAAGTTTAATGTTGCGGGTCTGTCTTTGGCTGTCCTGGTAATAAAGGTGACCTTTTATGCTATATTCAGAGTTGTGTGAGAGTCCTTATTTGCGCGAAAGGGCAGTAAACGAGCGCGCGTTGTTTTGTAAAGGGCTACGTTTCAGGCCGGTCATAAATAATACGGTAGGTCGCTGTGTCTTATGTTTGAACCACAAGCTACTCCAAAGAGATGAACTCTCACAAAGAAGTGACAAAATTGAGCCCGTAAGCGTTTACTTGGAATACAAGGGATGGGTTCCTGGAAAGCTATTCTCTATCAGAAAAGTGAACATTTAAGAGGCCATTTAGAAATGAAGTGAAGCATAGACAGCGTATTTACAAGACATATATTTTGATTTCACATCGGTTATCACCGTTTCCGTTAATCCTAGCATGTTGCTATGGAGACTGAATTTCGGAAACCATCGTGAACTCCAGATGAAAACTTTGATAACAGTTAACTTTAGAAGAGCTACATGTTGCATGTTTTCTTCCCTTGTTATTTGCTTATTTTGACTGTTTCTGTCAGGGTCTTCCGCTTAAGTCCTCAAAAGCACAAAAGGGGCTTGAAACAAGCATAATTGGTGTGTGCTAATATTGTATATGTTTGGTACAGCCACCAAACAGGGTTCAGACCAATGTGCAGTATCAAGGCTTTCCACCTTCGGAGGTATGCCCACATCCCTAACCTAGGGGCCTATTAGGATGGCGGATGGACCTGCGTCCGTCCACCTCCCCGGAGGTGGAGGGACCGTCCGCAGTGGCAGCGGCGGTCCCTCCAGTGCAATTAGGATGTGACTGCCACCCTGGCGGTCACATCCCGTATCTTTAACCTTGCGGCAGGTGCTGCTTGAAGCAGCACCCGCCGCAAGGTTAAAAATGCATGTTTTACATTTACATGCACAAAGCGGCAGGCACCGCGCCGTGCCTGCCGCTTTGTGCATGTAAATGCTGGGGGGTACCATAGGTACCCCCCCATGTGCATCCCCCAACCCCCCAACATCCTGCCGGCCCGCAACGGGCCCCCAAACACCAAAGACCACATGCTTTTCCACGGCGGAAAAGCAGCCGTGGAAAAGCATGTTTCAATGCACATCGTAATTTGGCTGACGGTGTCTTGCAGACACTGCCACCAAATAGCCCTTCATACCCTGCGGATCAGCGGCTGACGGACCTGCCGTCCGCCGCTGGTCCCACCACAAGCCCACCGCCATCCTAATCTGGTGGTGGGTGTTTTCTGTGGGCGCGGCATTGAATCCACATCCTCCAGGCCGGCGGTGGCTTCCGCCGGCCCGGAGGATGCGGATTCACCGCCGTCCTAATCGGCCCCCTAGTTCCAGTACGATCGTTCTTCGACATCATTGTCTTGTCCCCTCAGTGCCACCAGTTCCTTTTCCAACTGTGTTTAGAGGGTTTCATGCTCCAGCACCATCAGGCAGGTTTTTTTCCAAGGCTGATTCTGGGTCCGCCATCCTATCCACCAGTTTCTTATGATCTGCCTTCAATAAGTTGACATCATGGGCTACAGTTTCAATTTACTGTTCCAGCGACTCATTAGTGTCCTTGATGGCCACAAGGATAGTCACCGTGTGGCATTCCAACCCTAGGTCCACCAGAGCCGGCGAAGGCAAGCATCAGGCCTGGAAGACACCCAATGCATCCTCCACTTTCAGCGGTTGGGCTGGTTTGTTGCATACCATATCAGTCTCCATCACAACCCAATCAGGCCCGTTCGGGATTCCCTGGGCTTAGTATTCTTAGGGCCACCTCCAGGGGGAGCTGCGGACCTCACTGGGGTCAATGTCACCCCTTCTCTTCCATAGCCACAGTACCCGGGGCATGTGAACCCCTAAATGCCTCTCCTCTACCAATCCTTCTGGTGAGCCTCCGTCACCACCTTCCTCTCACTACATCCTTCAGTCCAGCTTGGCCCCAAAAAGGTCCTCCAGCAGTAGTCGCTCGTGGTGGTCCCTTCACTATTTGCCCCAGGGGCGCCACGTGGGCAGGGGAGGGGCAAGGGGTTCTCCTTCCCCCCCTCTGAACTCTCTACTTTTTGGATGTAGGATCAACCTGTAATTGTTCATTTTGGTGAAAATCTGCATAAAACATATAAAACAAATACGGAGTAATAAAATACATCAAAAAGCCATACAGTAAATGGAATTACAACATGCAGAATTAAAATGATAAATCCTTTAATTACATCATAATCCATCAAAAGAACCTATATGCTGTTACTTAGCCTATGTTTCAGGTGCCAAGCTCAATACAAATATTTTGACACTGCAAAAGCTGTTACCTCGTTATTATTAGTTCTTAATATCCGTAGTGCATGTTCACACTCCCTTATGGCCTTGTTCCTACAGATGACAATTATCCATTTCTTTCTGGAATAATAGTACGCTGGACAGAAGAACAGAAATTGGACTATAGATTCTGCATACACCTTGCAGGAAGGACAAGCCTTCATGCAATTAACATCTGCTCACTACTTATTGCAAAAACAATTATCAGATAATATTCCAATACGAAATTGTGTAAATAGTGATCTTGCCACAGCTGGTTCAATCTGATCTAAAAACTGTTCTAACTCCAATGTGTTTTAAAAATCGAAAACCTCTCAGTCAAGAAGCCTAATTTTAAATTTGAACAACATCTATCCTGGAAATACAGGTATTATTTTACTTTAATATTGGCAGTTAATTCCTTTTTAATGGATTTAAGATTATCCCAGGCGTCATGGAGGTCAACTCATAAAACCAAGAATTGATGTAACAAAAACCTAACTACTTAAATACCTTGCGGCAGATTTACAAGAAAGTGACGCATCTGTAGTGATGCGTCACTTTCCCTGCGCCACCATGCAAAACCCTTGCATCACCATGGATGCGCCGCATTTACAATTCGGCGCACCATGGCGCAAGGGTTGACAGATGCGTTAGAAATTCTGATGCATCTGTTGACGGAAAAGTCACACATTGCTGGAGTCGTGTAGCAAGCACAACGCAACTCCAGCAATGCTTGTTGCGGCCTATTCCCAATACACTGCGTCACTTCTTATGCCTGCTTCAAGCAGGCGTAAGGTTTTGACGTAGTGGCGTCCTAAAAGTTACACAGTCAAATCTTGTAGATTTCACTGCGTCACTTTTACAAGGCTTTCCTGCGTGGGAATGCCTACCCTGCATACATTATACCTGACACAGGTAAAATGTCACGCAGGGCTTTATAACGTGACACATCTCCCTAGATGCGTCACGTTGTAAATGGGCCTCAACTTTTAGACCACCACTGCATCCCAAAAGTGACGCAAGGGGCTTGTAAATCTGCCCCCTTATCTATTTCTCTTAGTACTGTAAATGCTCCCTTATAGGGTCCCAATGATTATTTAGACTACAATCTCACTCTATACAACAGTGGTTTAAAATTGGCTAATTCTGCTACACTGTTTAACAACAAATCTCTCCGTATCAGAATTGATTATGCACTTTGTGGGAAATTAAGAAGAGCATGAAGAAATCTATTTTCCACATGGACAAGACTAGTTAAATTGCAATTGCTCCAGAGCTGTGTACTTCATAAAGCTGCACTCAGCCCTTTAGCACAATAGATTTCTAAAACTGTGGATATTGGGTGATATTTAGAGGATTCATGTGATTTTGATACTGAAAAGGCTCTGTGTTGAAGAGTCAGTTGACACTTTGTGATTTGAGATGTCCAAGACATTGAATCCTCCAGCCATACACCCAAACAAATTCCTGTACCCATTCCAGACAAGTTTCACCAAATTGTATTTTACCCTTGAAAGTCCTGTGTGCATGGAATACCATAACTGTTGTATTTCCAGGATTTATTTCCAATCCATGCATATGTGCTGAAGTTTGAAAATCGATTAAGTAGTGCTGAAATTCCCCTAGGGGTCTTAGCGATAAGTAGGGTGTCATCTGGGAAGAGGACAGGTATATTTTGATCAGCTAATTTGGGAGAATCATTATTACATTAGTAGAGCATTTTGATCACCCCATTTATACATAATGTAAACAAGGGTAGGGCCAAGACACAGCCTTTGCGAAACCCACGCCTAATATTAGTCTGGTCTGTGGGTTCACCCTGCTGCCTTGGTTGAGTGCGTTACAAGGGGAGTAAACGCATCCTTGGAATTGGGCACACAGTTGGGTTCGTCACGAAAGGGACAGACTCCAAAATAAGTTACAACATTTGATTTATTGGTTCAAAGGTTTTTCTTTCATTGATTTTCAAGGTTTTGATAAGTTCATGAATTCTGATTCTACATTCAAATCATAGGAAACAATACAAGCAGATTTCGGGGAACGATGCTCCAATGCATTTCGGGCAGTGGATGCCCTTTTTCAAGGAGCTCTGTGAACGCAAAATAATATGCTTTTACCATTCAACTCAAGATGTTCAAATGCATTGTAATCGGTACATTTGATGTTACAAAGATAACTGTGTACCTTATTACCCAAAGTTGCAAAAATAACTGTGTACCTTATGACCCAAGGTGTAGGATTTGGGGTAATGGGAGTGATTGAAGGGGTGGGGGTCCTGTCAGGGACGAGGTGATCGGGGCCGTGAAAGCGGGAAGGTGAGGGCGGAACACTTACGTATTCGTTTCGAGGCAGGATTGACTCGCAAGCTGAAAAGGAAGTTTAAGGCAAACTGTAAAAAACAGTGCCAGCTCAACATTGCAAGAGCGTTTACGAAAGAGGTTTAGATTGGAGCTCCAACTTACTTGGGAATGCTTGGTGAACGGGCTCGGATGTTCCGTGAAGGTCGCATAGGACTCACGGAGTGGGTGCGGAGTTTAGGGATATTTAAAAAAACGTCAGCGGAACTGAAGGGCGGTCACACGGGAGGGTCAAGGAAAGGGAGGTAGGACTGGGATCGAAAAAATAGGGCGGCCATAGTTGAATGGAGTATGGGTATTGGAGGAGACAGTTTTGAAATGTAAACAAATGCAGATGTGAAAGGTGGTACTCGAGTTTAACAGCCAAAAGATACAAGGTAAAACAAATATATCAACAAAAGTGCTATAAAAAGCAACTAAGTTCAATCCGGTCATTGAGACCGTGAGGCTTCATCGCCTGCAGTCTATAAATCCAAGCTGTCTCACGTTGGAGAAGTGTTTTGTTATTGTCCTTGCCTTCTTTTTTGCAAACAATTTCTAGCACCTGGAATTTTAATTGTGCCACGTTGTGGTTAAATTCGTTGAAATGTGTGGCGATGCTTGATTTTTGATTTTTTTGTGCGTATATTTGATTTATGTTCGTTGAGACGAATTTAAATTTTTCTGGTGGCTTTGCCCACATATATCTTTCCCCATGGGCATTCCAGGAGGTAAATCAAGTTATTTGAGTCGCATGTAGCATTGACGTGTAGTTTAATTTTGAATCCTCTCATGGGGTGATTGATGTAATTTCCTGTGATGGTGTTGTTGCAGCTGTTGCAGTTGTGGCATGAACGTGTGCCAACATAGGAAGCTTGTGGTATTGGTTCTTTGGATAAGATTTCTTTCAAGTTTTCAGATCTGGTATATGCAAATATTGGAGGGTCTTTGAATAAATTGCCAAAATGAGGTTCAGATGATAAAATACGCCAATGTCTCAAAATTATGCTTTTGTAAGTTTTACTGGATGTTGAATACTTTGGTACTATCACAATTCTTTTTTCTTCATTTTTCTCTGATCTTTTTAAAGCTACCTGGCGTGTCACAGTGGATGCTTTTTTGATGGCTTCATTGGGAGGTTCTGGTGGGTATCCTCTATTGGCAAATCTTCTGACCACTTCATCCATTTTTGCTGAACATGTTTCAGGATCGGATACAATACGTTTTATCCTGAGCATCTGACTGCATGGCAAATTTCTTTTAAGGGCGTGTTGATGAAAGCTGGTGTAGTGCACCGTGTTGTTTCGGTCGGTCGTTTTGCGAAAGAGATCGGTGGTGAACCCTGTCTCCGTGTTTTTCACCAAGACGTCAAGGAAGGTTATCTGATGGTCACCTCCAGTAAAACTTACAAAAGCATAATTTTGAGACATTGGCGTATTTTATCATCTGAACCTGATTTTGGCAATTTATTCAAAGACCCTCCAATATTTGCAATATTTGCATATACCTGATCTGAAAACTTGAAAGAAATCTTATCCAAAGAACCAATACCACAAGCTTCCTATGTTGGCACACGTCCATGCCACAACTGCAACAGCTGCAACAACACCATCACAGGAAATTACATCAATCACCCCATGAGAGGATTCAAAATTAAACTACACGTCAATGCTACATGCGACTCAAATAACTTGATTTACCTCCTGAAATGCCCATGTGGAAAGATATATGTGGGCAAAACCACCAGAAAAATTAAAATTCGTCTCAACGAACATAAATCAAATATACGCACAAAAAATCAAAAATCAAGCATCGCCACACATTTCAACGAATTTAACCACAACGTGGCACAATTAAAATTCCAGGTGCTAGAAATTGTTTGCAAGAAAGAAGGCAAGGACAATAACAAAACACTTCTCCAACGTGAGACAGCTTGGATTTATAGACTGCAGGCGATGAAGCCTCACGGTCTCAATGACCGGATTGAACTTAGTTGCTTTTTATAGCACCTTTGTTGATATATTTGTTTTACCTTGTATCTTTTCGCTGTTAAACTCGAGTACCACCTTTCACATGTGCATTTGTTTACATTTCAAAACTGTCTCCTCCAATACCCATACTCCATTCAACTATGGTCGCCCTATTTTTTTGATCCCAGTCCTACCTCCCTTTCCTTGACCCTCCCGTGTGACCGCCCTTCAGTTCCGCTGACGTTTTTTTAAATATCCCTAAACTCCGCACCCACTCCGTGAGTCCTACGCGACCTTCACGGAACATCCGAGCCCGTTCACCAAGCATTCCCAAGTAAGTTGGAGCTCCAATCTAAACCTCTTTCGTAAACGCTCTTGCAATGTTGAGCTGGCACTGTTTTTTACAGTTTGCCTTAAACTTCCTTTTCAGCTTGCGAGTCAATCCTGCCTCGAAACGAATACGTAAGTGTTCCGCCCTCATCTTCCCGCTTTCACGGCCCCGATCACCTCATCCCTGACAGGACCCCCACCCCTTCAATCACTCCCATTACCCCAAATCCTACACCTTGGGTCATAAGGTACACAGTTATTTTTGCAACTTTGGGTAATAAGGTACACAGTTATCTTTGTAACATCAAATGTAACGATTACAATGCATTTGAACATCTTGAGTTGAATGGTAAAAGCATATTATTTTGCGTTCACAGAGCTCCTTGAAAAAGGGCGTCCACTGCCCGAAATGCATTGGAGCATCGTTCCCCGAAATCTTCTTGTATTGATTCCTATGATTTGAATGTAAAATCGGAATTCATGAACTTATCAAAACCTTGAAAATCAATGAAAGAAAAACCTTTGAACCAATAAATCAAATGTTGTAACTTATTTTGGAGTCTGTCCCTTTCGTGACGAACCCAACGGTGTGCCCAATTCCAAGGATGCGTTTACTCCCCTTGTAACGCACTCAACCAAGTACTTTACACGACGCACCCGGCCGGTTGCGTCTCGTGGCGGAGCACCCGAAACTTCAATAAATTCTTCAAATATTTGAAAACCTCAAAACTAACAATTGCTGTGCGCCGTGCCACCACTCTTTCAGCTTCACCCTGCTGCCCCCACATAACACAAGCATAACTATCATAATTATTACTGGTTCCAAACAATTTCCTGGCATTCCCATATTTCTTAATACCACCTAGAGCTTGGGTCAGGGCACCAAATCAAAAGCAGCCCTTAAATCTACAAATGCAACATATAAATGATCCTGTTTCAGTTCAGGCGCCTTCAAGTTAATGCAGTTCCGGTTCTCTCCCCAAATACCCTTCTCGAGCTGAGATGAGTCACAAACCTCACACCCAGGTTTTTCTGCTGAAAGGCTCTGGGGCCAGTTTTCACACCCCAAGAAGGGAAAAGCACTGACATGCAGCAGCTTCTGGAAGGGAATTCTAACTAGCCATTGAATCACCAGGTAGGAAAAGTCAAAATTAGCAATGTTACTTTTTTATTTTTTTATCTTTTATATTTATCAGTAACTCAACTTCATAACTGAAATTAAGTTTTTGAGACGAATATTAAAAACAGTGGTGAATCATTCTGTAGCTCATCCCAAACCAAAGATTATCGTTTACATTTCTGACTACTCAGGTGAAACACAGGCCAGTTTTGCTCTTGTTAGAGAGCAGTAGCAGAGGGAATGAATGATAGTTTTTGAAGGTAAGCTCTATTAAAACAGAGATTTTACTTTTTTTATCTACCTTTCCCACCTGGTTCTAGAACTCGTGGCCCAATCACTTAGGACCTTTAATTACTCCTAGTACTTGTACTAGGAATCTTGGTGTGCTGTTTGATTCCAGTCCTTCTTTCACCCCACAGATTAGGTCTGTGGCCTTCAAATGCTTTGATATATTATGGTCTACTTGCAAAGTACTGCAATCTCTGCCCATGTCTGTACATCAAATAGTTGTTCAAGCTTTTACCATCTCCTGCTTGGATTATGCTAATTCTTTGTCTTGGCCTTCATACTTTTCTTATGAATGGGTTGCAAGTGGTTCAAAACGCTGCTGCTAGAGTGATTCTTGATCATTCATGGAAGATGTTGGTAAGACATCTCCTTCCTAACTTACATTGGCTGCCCCTAACCTACATTGGTTGCCAGTCCAGCATATATGTACCTGAAAAGCTCTGTGTTTGATTTACGGAGCTATTAAAGTTGAAAATCCTGTCTCTCTCACAGCGAGGATGTGCCTGTTTGTGCTGCATCCTCTTTCTTTGCTAATCTCTTGCTGGTTCCTAGGATTTAGAAAAGTCATGTTGGTGGATATTCCCTTTCTTTCATTAGTGTGCCTGCGCCTACCATTGTGTCATGCAGGAACAATTTGAAAACCTGTATTTTTTTCAACATTATCAATTCTGTTTGCTCACTATTCTGTTTCCAGGACAAGGACTCCCCCTTTTAGGGTAGCAGCTTGACCCTTATAAGTGTTACACATTCACTAAAACTAACCAGTCTAGTGTAGTACTAAGCTACGCTCGCGTAGTTTGCGAAGTTTGCGCTACTCCGCACTACGCGAATTGCACGTACCAAGTGCAAACACACGTAGCGTAGCGGTCATTTTTTGCTTGCTCGCAGTCCTCAACATCAAGTTGGCGACCGCGAGCATGCAAAATGACATCCCAGTGAGACTTGTTCCTCGTTCACGATCAGCAACATCAAGTTGCCGATCACGAGCGTGGAAAATAAACTTCCTGGCGAGATTCTCAACGCGGGGAGGTCAGGTTTCTCATTGCGAGTGGTCGCGTATGCTTGCGACCGCTTGCGATGAAAAACTACCAGTCCGCGTTGAGAAAGCTGCGGCTCGAGCAGAAAACAACCGCTTGCACTGTGTAAGATGTGGTTTGCACTGACTGCACAGTGCGAACAAGCATTTTGGCACTGTGCAATCAGTGCGAACATCATTTTGCTCAGTGCACTGCGCAGTAGCTACGTGTAGCGCTACTACGCGAACTACGTTGAGGGTTAACTAAAACTAGGGTAATTTCCTGGCAAAAAGAGTTTGTTTTTTACAGGTTCGCCTGAATGTTTAGAAGCTGTAGCAGTCGGGTTGGCCTTGTAATCTTGAAGCCATATTTTTCCTTGCCAGCTTACATTTCTGTGACCTAAGGCCAACATACAGTGGTCAGGGCACATGGGTTAGCACAGCCCACTATCTCAAAATACTGGCTGAGGTAGTGGATGTGCTGATGAATATAATATGCTAATGTATAATATTTCTGACTGATAACAGAGTGCCATCAAGGAAACATTAACAACACTATGTGGTTTTCAAATGCAATATTTTTAAATTATGTGAGATATCTAATGAATGTATTTTCCATGCAGTTTCTAAAGAGTTATGCAGTGGACGTTAATGATACAGTTCATGTTACCTTAAACCACATCCAGGTTTATGACTCCCACAAGACATTTCTGTCTTAAAATAGTTTCTAGGAAATGTAAATTGTGCAAATCATAAACAGGCAAAATACAAAAACTACCAGACAGATTTGTATTCCAATATTCTTGATTTATGTAAGGTTACTCTCATGGAATATAAATTTCACATGTGTTATGCTTCACAACAGTGCAGTAGATGCCTAGTTTTAATGCCAAATTTAGTGGACATTCATTAGTAAAGTGACTTGAGGAGTTATATAAATCAATACATGTCACCAAGGTCACTTCAGAAGGCAGGGACAAAAAAGAAAAACATGACAATTTTCATCTTCTTCCCCATAAGTTCAGAATAAATGCTATTTATCACATATGATAAACTCCGAGCCCCGGGGAGGCAGATTTTATTGGGCATGATAAACAGCGCTTACTCCTCTAGCCAATCGGGATCAAGGCCTTATTAGGGCATAATCCAAAGATCTGCCCCAAAGTTCTCAAAGGGTCCTCTGGATATAATATAAATCAGTAACAGATCCCCTGCATTTTTGTCTTCCTGAGCATATAACCCAAGTCCAGAAAAACATTCCTCGCCTAATAAAGAAGTTTGTCATCCAACTAGATTGTGCCCCTTCGTAGATGGAGGAAAATCAAGTTCCTAAAGTGCATAAACTAGATAGTGACACTACAGTATTGAGGGATTGTTTTTTTCTCTATTGATGATCATGGGGTTATTCACACTCATACCATACCACATATTTTCATCCATAACCTCAGACATAGGAGTGCCTGTCTTTTAGGTCTGTTTGTACAAATAGCTGCTGAACTAAGTACTGTGATACAGTATGTACTGTAGGTTATTACAAGAGTAGCTCTAGGGTCGTCATCCCAACCCTGATGCCTTAGCATCCTTAGAACCCTAACTGACTTCTAGGGCAGCAGAACGTAGGAATGTCATAGAGACAGGGGTGTTTCCAATCTGTGGTTTGGTGGGGGCAAAAGTTTCAGACTTTAACTCATAAAGACCTTTGGGAGCAACAGGTGCCTCTGGACAGCCTCATATTCCACTAGAAAAGGATCTTAACTTCATGGCTTAATTCTCAACAGGACAGAGAGTTTTGGTGTACTGTGGAACATGATATGGTTCAGACAAGCGACAAGAAGGGGTGCAAATGGTCATTTATTGATTTTGTAAAATAAATAGTTGTTATGATGGTGCAGGTTTAGCAAGTCTAGTAAGTTAGGTCATTACTTCGAGGCTGCTGATCTATACTTTTGTTAGTGGACATTGAAGGTTCTTTAGGACCAATGGATTACCTTCTTTGCTGAAGCATCCATTGCTTCTGGATATGGGAATGGTAGTCAGCCATGTTAAAAGGGTATCCTCTTTGAATGAGCCATCATCTATAGCAGAGATGGGGACTCTGCTGGTGAGCAGCCTTGACAAATCATAGTGGATAGACCTTTCTAGCATCCCCGGCCATGGTCAGCAGCGCATTTCAGTTCATGTTTTTGCTTTGCATTCTGGGACTAGTGATCTTGCTTATCCCATTATAAAATCAGGATTAATAGTCCAACATGCAAGAGCAAAAAAATATTCAGGACTGGATGAGGTAATAACACACAAACTTGGAAAACTTGAGAGCTCTGAGTGCAGGACGTCTCAGGATACTTCAGATTCGATGAAATAAGGAGCAGGGAGGCATAGGGTTACTGTGCAATGACTGGCAATCCTACTCAAATGAATGACCTATACCTGAACTGAAGATGCCAAAGACAAGCATGCTTACTCAGGCACATGGAAGCTAACTGGTTCTGGTGCTGCTTATTGAAAATAGCATCCGCCTTATCAAGGACAGCCCTCAAAATCTTCAAAATTGGAGCATGTTTAAGGTAGCAATAATGAGATTTTCTCGTAGCGTTTAATAAAAGTGAAAAAACACATAAACCTTACATTTTCAAATAGCAATCACATAGTACTTACACAAACAATACAATATTGCATTTACCATCCTGAAAAATAAAATAAATATCAATATGAATTACCGTTTAAGAGCTGCAGACCTATATCCATGTAATCAAAAATAATAATCAACCCAAAATGTGGAAAATATTTTCTAAAAAGCTCCAAAAAATGCATAAATAAAACAAATCCAATAGACATCCCTTGAAGCAATCCAAAGTAGGTCAGAACAATTGAAAACCTGAAAAAGTGCTTAAAGAAAGAAACACTCCTGGACACCCACAAATACTGAAATCAAAGCTAAAAATATCGGCTTCGTATAAACCAAATGTGATTTCCTTCAAAATAAAAATAAAAGAAAGGTAACTCCCAATGCCTACAGGACACTTCGTTGACATGAATCTGAAACACTTAACATTCCCAAAAATCCATATACAATACACTTAATCATCATAAAATACGTAACAATAAATAATACAACATAACATTACAAAACAATACTAAATCAGTGTATGAAAACCCCAAACCACACTCTAGTAAAAGTCACTACTATTTATATAACTAAATGAACAAAAAACTCACAAACAACACTATAACTAACCTCTAGATCATCCCCTACAACCCCTTACCATCAAAACCCATGAAAAGCCTTTAAAAAGGACTTACCTTTTGAGATGAACAGCAGCACCTTACTGCGAACATAGACTAAAAATGACACAAATAGAGTACAAAATAGAAGGTAGTAGTTAAAAAAATGGCTGCTAAATGAAACAAAAAAAACAAGACTATCTCCCAATAGAAATGAATGGCAAAAAAGTAAAAAATGTTATACAAAGTTTTCAAGTATAAATTTAATATTAGCATAAAATATATACAATTATTTAATATATACTAAAAAAACTTATTTTAAAATTATGTTGAAAATATGTATATGAAACAATTTAGGAAAAGTAAAAAAAACTGTTAAACAGTGGAATAAAACGTAGAAAATGTACAACATGCAAAACAATTTAAGTATGATTTGCATATTTTATGACAATAACAATGTATTACGTATTTATTATTAATCTATATGTAAATGTTCTTTTTAATTTGGAAAATGTAAAAACATAAATTTAGAAAAATGTGTTACATGTCTTTATTATCTAAAAATATGTAATTAAGAATATTTTTTCTTACAAACATACAACTAATTATTTTTATTATATTAATCTTTAACACCAACAAATTGAATTAAATAATACAAACTATTTATACTACATCCAAATGCAATTTAAACAATGGATTTCACACCAAAATTAAATAATCACACTCCAACATAAACCCATTTTAAGAAAGTTTTGGACACTAAAGGGGTGACATTTATTATCTCCACTCCAATCTATACCAATTTCGGGAAAATGTAGAACGGTAAAGGGATGACATTTACTATTCACACTCCAATCTATACTAATTTAGGGAAGATATTGGACACTAAAAGGGTAACATTGACTATTCCCACTCCAATCTATACCAATTTGGGGAAAGTGTTGGACCTTAAAGGGGTGACATTTACTATTCCCACTCCGATCTATACCAATTTGGGGAAGATGTTAGGCATTAAAATTGTGTCATTTACTATTCCCACTCTAAACCAATTTGGGGAAAGTGTTGGACTCTAAAGGGGTGACATTTACTATTCCCACACCAATCTAAAACAATTTGGGGAAAGTGTTGGACACTAATGGGGTGATATTCATTACTCCCAGTCCAATCTAAAGCAATTTGGGGAAAGAGTTGGACACCTTTGCCATTCCCAGTCCAAACTATACCAATTTGATGAAGGTGTTGGAAACTAAATGGGGGACATATACTATTTCCACTCCAATACAACCCAATTGGTGGAAGGTGTTGGAAACTAAATGGGGGACATATACTATTTCCACTCCAATACAACCCAATTGGTGGAAGGTGTTGGAGACTAAAGGGGAGACATTTATGAGTCCCAGTTCAATCTATACCAATTTGGGGGAGGTGTTGGACACTGCAGGGGTTACATTTACTATGTTACTACTCTTATCTTTCCCAATTGGTGTAAGGTGTTGGACACTAAAGGGGTTACATTTACTACTCCCACTCCAATCTAACCCCATTGGTGGAAGGTGTTGGACACTAAAGGGGTGACATTTACCAATCCCACTCAAATCTAAGCAATGTTGTGGAAGATGTTAGACACTAAAGGGTGACCTGTACTGTTTCCACTACAATCGAAAACATTTTAGGCACGGTGCTACAATTTAAAATGTTTTTATACACAATTATTACTCCATACTCACACAAAATTTAGAATACATATAATAAACAACAATTTACTCGAAAAACATACTAACCAAATCTACAAACCTATATATTTATATTTAAACATTAAAATATAAAATTTGTTCTAACACTCTTGATAATAAATGTATTTACTACTATTCCTAAAATTGGTACAATAAAATAAAAAAGTAAATCATAATTCAAAATTACAATCATAAAGTACAACAAATCAATGTTTAAAGTGTTAATGTAAACAATATTTTTATAATGACATCATTTTCAATGTAAAAGATTTAAAAATAGTTACTTTTTTTGTTTTCATTTTTGTGTACATTTACATTTTTAATAGTCTTTAAAAATAATTTATGGCACTACATTCATTTTGTATTAGGTTATTAATTACAATATATTTTATTATATATAGATAAATTATTTGTTCAAAGTATTATTGTAGCAAAATACATTTATATATTTTACAAGATTAATTTGCATATCATAAAAATAATAAACAATAAATGTGCTTTAAAATATCTCGCTATCAAAAATCTACTCGCTTTTAACCCCTAAAAAATGAATATCCTACAGTTAAAAAAACACATGTAAATCCATTATTTTTATACATAAAATCCAACAAAAAACACAAATTTCTACAATTTCATAATACATAAAAAAATTCTAAACATATAGAATAAAACACACTACACAGAATTACATACAAAAACATTTGCAACGATATTACATACAACAATATATTCCAAAATGATATTTTTACCTTCGATATTCCTGTCTCTGATATTCCTGACATCTCAATATTCTTGACACATCTTTTTTTGTATCAGAATATTTTTAATCAATATTTTGTCCAAACACCTCCGTGTGTAGGACCCCTTGGTCAGCAAAGATCTTCATGTCCAAAAAAGTGAGGGACTCATTACTTATGGTGTGGGAAAACTTTAGATTGGGGGTCACAACTAATATTCTATAGGAAAAAAGGCACAGTGGTGTTTACCTATCCATATATTCAGGACATCATCTATGTATCACTTGTTTTGATATTGTGTCAAAGTGGGTGGGAAGGATCCAGTATGTACTTCTTGTCAAAGTTGTGAACACATAATCCAGCTACACTGGGAGCGAAAGTACTACCCATAGAAATTCTATGGGTTTACAAGTACAATGTTCTTTCATACTCCAAAATACTTTTGATCAGTGCCAATCTGGCACTTTCCAGAATCAAAATTGGGATGTTGAACGTACCCAGTTTGTGCTGTGTAGTGCTTCTTGTATTATCGCCAGAGAATCTTCTTGTGGTAAGCTTAGGTGTATGCTTTCAATGTCCAAGCCTATCAACAGGTTGTATTCTGGATCACATTCCATATCACTCAGATGGTTCAGAAGGTCCTTTGTGTCTTTCAGATATCTGGAGGTCTGTTGTACTGAAGCTTTCAGGAAGAAATGACAAAACTTTGTGAGAGGTTCAAGTAGAGACCTGATCCCTGATACAATGAGCCTTCCCGGTGGTGGCAATTTGTTTTTATGTTTCTTAGGAATTGTGTAGAAATATGGCATTATAAGATCCCTATTTTACAGCAAATCTACATCTTGTTTTGTTATCCACCTCTTCCATTCCACATCTTTCACTAGCATGTTGATCTCTTCAGTAACTAGTAGTGCAGAGTCTGACTCTAACATCTTATAGTTCTGTTTGTCTCCTAGGAGACTCTTACACTCCTTTCTGTAGCCTGTAGTCAATTGAATTACAGTCCTGCCACCCTTATCAGCAGGTGTGATGATGATATCTGAGTCTGATCTTAATTCTGCCAGAGCCTGCTTCTCCTTGTTAGACATGTTATCAAAGACTTTTATATTGGATACTTCAATGCCCTCTACTTCTTTGAATACTACTTGTTCAAAAGTTAGCATTTTAACTGGGATGGCACTGGTAGGAGGGCAAAAGTTAGACTTTTTTTCGTAGTCCTACATCCCCCCTAACCCCAGGATTCTCTTTGTCACTAAAGAAGACCTTGAGATTAAGATTCCTAAAACAAATCAGCTAATTTGCAATAGAGGCAAAACATGTTAAAAGTGAGGATTGAGGTGAAGCCTAGTTCTTTGCTAAGTACCTGTAACTAGATGTCTTTTAGTTTCTTCTGAGTTAAATTCGCTACTAGTTCGTGTTTGTACTTGGTCCTGGAATTGTGTTTGTCATGCTCCTCGTGGGTACTCTGTAGTCATTGTCTGCCCAGTGTACTTGTGTCTCTATATGTTTATACCTTGTGTCCTTGACCACTCCAAAAAAAGAAATCTGTTGTTGTGCGGTAACCTCTGGGGTATCACTTGATTGGAGGGGTTAGACCATTTTATTAGTTGTGGAAGGGGGATGTCATGGAGGTTGAAAAATGGGGGGTGAGCATTAAAGTTTTGAATGGTTGGGTCTATGGTTTTCTTTTATTTTGTCCTCTCTGCCTATCCCTTTTATCTTCCCTACTGGTTCACCTGTCTGAGTCTAAAAATCGTCCATCACTTGAATTAGATTATTTTCTTTCACTCTACAACTCCTTGGGTGCTATCTAGTCAGGAGTTGAGTAGGGATGGGTTTTGTCAAAAGAACATTTCTTTACATCATGTCAAAACTTCTGTATTTTAGAAATACATTTCCTTACTGATTTCTTGCAGTCACTGTAGTCACTGTAGTTTTTAAGTCGTTCATGTTTGCCTGTATCCCTATAAGGATGGCTTCTGATAGTCCTTTGGTCATTTTGATTATTAAGAAAAGCCAGTGCAGGTTGCAGTGGCAGGCTATCTGGGCCCATTCCTTTCTAAATGTTGCATTCACCAGTAAAATGCATCGGACATTAGTGACCCAACGCCCTATAGGGGTAGTGTTTGTACTTACATATTCCGTCATGGTCATGATCACCCCATGTAGAACTGTCTTCATGAAATTATGTTTCAACTCTGTGAGAGTGCGCCAATCTTTAGTTTGTGCAATATTTATATCACTTAGTAGGGGTGGACCTAACAAAATATGATTTACATCCTCATCTGTTAAAATAAGTCCCACATTTTCTGCCATTCTCTCAGTGATTCTCACCTCACTGCGTTTTACAAGAACGTTTCCACTCCTTATATCAGGTTGAATTCAGTATGGTATGGTTCAGAGAAGGAACCTAATCTAGTATTAGAAGAAAATGTCTTCTGAATTAAGTTTTATCCTGTAGATTCACTATCACTCAACAGCTGTACTCTGCCTCAACTGTATCTCATATCAGGGAATATTGGGGAGTCAGAGCATAATTAATGAGTCTCCTCATCTTCCAATAAATCAACAAACAATATAATATATATATATATATATATATATATATAACTCCTATTAGCGGCCTGATTATGATGTTGGGTTGACTTTCGACCGACTCACACCGTCTCGGTCCTGGGACCGACCGACTTCCGGTCGGTAGTCCCGAATGGCTAATTACAATGCGACCAAACACTGTTTGGTCGCATACTCCCATTTCTCAATGGAATTTCATGTTATGGCTATAAACTGGCCGTAACACAAGCTCCCATTGAGAAATGGAAGGTGTTGTTCATCCCTGCACCCGGTAGCAGGCACCTCAGGGTGCCTGCACAAGGTGCAGGGATCAACAGGGGGGCACCATAGGTGCCTCCTCGGCCACCAACCAGAGGCAGTATGCACTAGGGGGCACTGCTGGGAACCCCCAAACACGCTTTCCAACATGGTTTCCAAGTCAGACAGGCCGGCATGGAAACCAATGTCAGACACAGTGCATCGCAATCCCAGGGCGGAAAGGCCCCCCCTTTGGGATTACGAGCCAGCTCAGACTGGCCGATGAGCTCCATGAGCCCTTCATAAGCCAGCCAGAATGACCGGCTGGTTTACTTTTTGACCACCAGCATTGTAATGCGGTGGTCAGAAAGTACACCGAGTGGCGGATTACGATGCATCCAGGAAGGCTCTGACAGTTGGTCAGGCCCTTTACGGGCCGCATCTAAATCGGTCCCTTAGTTTCCTGTCTGAACCTTCGTATCAATCTATCATGAGAGGAGGGGGGGCCTTATTGATTTATAAAAGGACCCTATTCCACCAGTACCATTGGTGGCAGGCTTCATCCTTGGGTCCTCACCCAATACCGTTAATTTGTTTAGGTGGGCTCAACGCTATTGATCAGCAGAGCCCTTTTTATGGAGGGTGCAACCGGATCTGAGATTAAGATTACTTTAAGGTATACCATATAATTAGTGTATGGCAAGATTAAAAGCAAAAGGGGTCCTAAGAGTATACAATGCACGCACATATCTAGGGTTGCCATGTTTCTTCCGGTAGCCGTCTATGGTCTATGAATTAAGAAGCTACCTGTTTGTACTAGAGAGTCCAGATTGATTACTGCACACAATTAACTGTGCAACAGTTTGCTTAATCTTTTCTCCTTTGGCTTGCAGTAACACAGCACTAAGATTGTGCCCAAATTAAACGTATGTAACGTACATATGTTAGTAAATTGATGTGCTTTCAATAGTTATTAAATTATATCAGTTTAAAAGTGTGATGGGGTAATACGTTGTTTGATTTTTAATTGTGAGATTATTGGAACTTGTATGGTTTAAACATTGTCTGTGTGGTTGTTGCTAAGGAAACTAATATGCAAGAGAGTAGCCAGAAAACTAAAATACCCCCTACACTTTGATCCATCCCTTGAACACCATCAGGTGAGCAAAGCGAGTAAACTCTACCCACTCTAGATGAAGTCCCTTAATCCAGCCTTCTGTCCATCTATTTCTCCAACCTTTAGTCCTGTCATGCGTCCATCCATCTATCCATCTTTTCATGTTTTCACCCATACATCCACCCTTTCACCATTCCATCCATCCATCCTCTCACTATTACAGTCTTGCACTTTATCCTTCTATTTCCAACCATTCCTCCATACTGTTACCCATTCATTCATCCATTCATTTTCATCCATCCATCAATTCATCCTCCTTTTATCAATCCACCAATTCATCCTTTTACTCTTCCATCCAGCTGTCTGTTAATTAATTCACCCATTTATCCAGCCTTTCATCATTACAGACAATTTCTTTCACCCACCCATGCAAATCTTGTTTTCCCCTTTCATCCATTAGTCCTTTTATCCTTGCATTCATCCTTTCATCCACTGTTTCATCCATATTTTTATACATCCTTCCTTTTGCTCTTCCTTTCAAATCTCTCTGCCACTCTCTCCTTCCTTCCCTCTCTTTTTGAGCTTTACTCTTTTGTGCTTCACTCCTGATAACTGTGTTCTTTATCGTTTTCTTTTACTTTCGCTTTTTTAATAGCTCCTGTCTGCAGAGCTGCAGCCGGGACAGGGACACCAGCCCTGACGCCCCCACCACTGCTAATATGTGTGTCTATAAATTATTTTGCAGTAATATTAAAGTGCCCATCTGATTATGCTCTCCATTTCATGCAGTAGAACACTGTGGGCCAATTCACAAAGGGCCTCTACACTCATGGGGAACATCCGTCCTGCAATTATTCATTGCGGAAGCCCTGACTCGACTGCGGGGCTTCCACCACCAGTGCAGGGGCCTTTTGTGAATCAGCCCCTGAATATGCACAGCTCAGCTATTTCTGCAGCTCATAAAAGGATGACTTCTAAATGTGACCAGATCCCTTAGTTTTTCAGAGACCCTCAAAGTACTGCTATCCAGAAGTCCTCCAAAGTATACTACAATCAGTTATGAGAATACAATGTGACACCTGCTCTAATTTGACTTATAGTTCTTAGTTATCTCAGAAAATACTATCAGCAAAGAGAACAATCCTATTATGTGCCCTCTATGTATTGAGTGCTTGGGATATGAAAATGTACCTGTCCAAACAACCTCTAAATTAAAATGAAGGGATAGTATCTGAATTTATGACTTTCTGGGACAGGGAAATGCTAGGCAGAATTGTAGAGCATTTAATCAGAGGAAGAGATCCAATAAAACTGTGACAGATAGTGTCATCCAAAAACAGAATATTTTTATAATTTCCTAGGCCCTCATTTAGACCTGGGAAGAGGAACTAAGCTACGTCCACACTCTGCCCGTCTCTTTGCAATTGCAGCTGACAGTTTTACATGGATGGACAGACTGGTTGGATGGTGGCAAACATTAGCATGATGATGGAAGCATTTCCATGCTGATGCCCTTGTTCCACAAAGCATCTCAGAAGAGCCTCCTGCAAGAACCTGCAGCTAACAGACACCACATCTGCCCTTTCAGTGCATGAGAGATCCACTTCGTTTTGCCCCACACTGCTGTCAATGCACAGAATCCTTTGGATTCACCACTATAGTGTACAATGGGTATCCTGAGTATTCCAGCACCAGTACTCTGTGTCTGCATGGTTGTGGTCAACTGAATACTCATGTTATATTTGTCATAAATTCTGATGACTGCTGCAGTGCCCCAGGGGTAGCGGTGACCCGATCAAAGATCCTGGTTTTCTCTTGGACTGACAAGCATACATGCACAACAGGCGGGAGAAGGGATGGAATACAAAGTACTCCCTGATCCTCAGAGACATGCAGGCTATGACTACACCTGCCACCATCCAGTCTCCACACCTGATCATATTAGAATAGTAAATAAGGACCTACCATCTGATTCCGGAGTAGTCGGGTGCAGAGACAGAATATCCAGTAAAAAATATTGAGTTGCACAAATATTGATCATATCAGAATAGTAAATAAGGACCTACCATCTGATTCCGAAGTAGTCGGGTGCAGAGACAGAATATCCAGTAAAAAATATTGAGTTGCACAAATATTGAGTCTTTAATATCATGGGTCAGAAATATCGACAGCAAGAATTTTGTGGTCAAGTATATCGATTTAAGGTAAGTAATATCAATTTTAAAAATATCAGAGTGTTTATTATCGTTTGCAAGAATTTAGGGGTCCATTAGGATGTAGGGCGGATTGCCACCACCCGCATGGCAGTGGCAATCCCCCCTAAATCCTTCCCCGCCTGCCACCCATTTCCCCCGCTATATTAATATGGTGGGGGGGTACCGCGGCGGACGGGAATACCGTCCACCTCTTTCCCGCTCAGTCGACAAGTCGACCAGGTGGAAAAGGGTTTAATATGGTGGCGGTGTCTTCTAGACTCCACCATCCATATTAGCATGGGAGCTGGAACATGCCTTTCCGTGGCAGCAAGGCATGTGGAAATCGCTTACGGGGGCCTGTTGCGGGCCCCCAGGGTATTGGGGGGTGGGGGTGCACATGGGGGTACCTATGGTACCCCCTGCATTGTCATGGACATGGTGGCAGGCACCTCGCTGTGCCTGTCACCTTGTGCGTGACAATGCACACAGCGGATTCCCAGCATTGTGGCGGGCGGTGCTGTGAGCACCACTCGCCACAATGCTGGGAATGGTGGAAGCCACCGCCACAGTGGTGGTGGCATCCTAATCGAGGTGCGGGACCACCACACAATTGGCGGCTGGTCCCAGCACTGCTAGGGTGGCGGGAGGACGAAAGTCCGCCTGCCATCCTAATGGACCTTATAGTTGTTAGAAATATCGGTTTTTATTTTTTATTTATTTATTTATGTATTTATTTGTCCTCATTCGCCTTCAACCACCTTGATAGAGCCAACCTCCTGTTCGTAACCTTACTGATTGACCTTGAAAGTCTTTGGCTTCTTATGTAAAATAGGTACCTCAGCCTGTAAGGGTACATTTTTCAGGTCGGAAGGATGCCTTCCCTCCCAATCAAGGGGGAGAATTGGGTTTAATCCAACTAGGGATTAAACAAACCTGATGGACTTTATCGATAGCCTGGGAGCTTAGAGTAGTTCAGGGAGTATCCAAAAGGCATAATCATGGGGGCCAAAAAAAAAAAGACTCTTCTTCCATTGAATCAACAGATCTCAGGATGCGATTTTTTTCTTACTGCATACTCTAGTCATGTCCATCTTGGATACTTCATATAGTGAGGTTAGCCAATCTGAGTGGTTAGGTGGAACTGTATCTATTTAATATTTGCAGATTCGCCTCCTAGCCATTAAAATTGCGTAGAATAACAAAGATCTAGCAGGGCCTATGATGTTGCTATTGAGGCCGAAGATTATCAGGGGCAAGTATATATGGATTGGTACTTTCAAAATGTTCTCAAGAGTCTTCCTCACATATTCCCAAAAGGAAGAGATTGAGGGGCAGTCCTTAACCATATGTATGTCTGATGCTTCTGCCATCCCACAATTATTAAAAACTTTTCCTTTAAAACATTTTGATAGTCTGAGAGGGGATAGATACACTCTATGAGCAGTGAACAGATGGTTCCGCTTCAGCCAGGCAGGTTTGACTAATCTAAAAAGAGTTTTAAATGAGTCCTGCCATAAAAGATCACACTGTATGTCACTCTGGTCCCCCCATAGCTCATCTGCAAGCTTAAATACCCCATCCACTGCCTCTTCAATTGCCCAATACCACACTGAGACCTCTCTTTTCCCCACAGGCCTCACAACTAGCTGTTTTGCCAGGTTACTGCCCTTACCAAATGATATGTTCCGACGAAGTGTGCTTGTACCCAGCTTTTTAGCTGAATATACTTAAATATAGAGAGACCTGTCTCTACTCTCTCTCTTAGATCTTCCCAGGAGACGAAAGTATCATCACTGATCAGATCTCCCCACACTGTAATCCCGGCGTCTTTCAGTGGTGTTGTCAAACTATCCTGGAGGCACTCTGGTGAGCCTGGAGATTCCCAGAGTGGCGCTAGATTTGAGAAGTAATTGAGCCCCACCTTTTTTCTTACTCGAGCCCCGTTTTTTGCTATCGACTGGAGAACCTTAAGTTTGACCTTTTCAAAAAATTTTGGTCCCCAAACTTAACCACTTCTTCTGGTAAACCAGCACCCCTTAACAGGGCCCGGAACATATCTCCTCCACCTGTACTCACAGGCATTTTCAGCAACATTCACGAATGTGAAAGCTGGAAGGCCCAGTCATAATATTGCAGATCAGGCAACGCCAGTCCCCCTTTCTCTTTCTTTCGTCTGAGCTTCTTCCAGGCTAACCTGGTCGATCTGCTTCTCCAGATAAAGGAATTTACCTCTTGTTGCAATTTTTCTATCAGAGATTTATCGAAAAACAGAGGGATTGTATTAAAAAGAAATGTGAGCTTAGGTAAGATTGTCATTTTAACCAAATTAACCCTCCCCAAGATGGATAGTGGGAGGTGAGTCCACGATTTCATCTGTTTCTGACATTCTTTGAAAACTCGATCTAGATTGAATTCTGCAATTTTCCCTACATCCTGTACAATTCTAACCCCCAGGTACCGCATGGTGGAACCGACCTGGAATTGTGTACCTCTGATATTCCATGCCATTATTTTGTTCTTACTGGCGTTGATTTCATATCCCGAAACTTGTCCGAATTCTTCTGCCAGTTCTATAACTGTCGGGAAAGCTGTGTCCAAATCTGCCGTCAGTATCAGGATGTCATCCGCATACAGGGCCACCCTCTTCTCCCACTCTCCATATTTGAAAGAGGTGATGTTGGGATCTTCCCTAAGTCTCTGTGCGAAAGGCTCTAAATACATGTTGAAGAGCAAAGGGGAGAGAGGGCAATCCTGTTGCGTTCCCCATGTGATCTTAAATGCGTCAGTCTAGATTCCATAAATCAGTAATCCAGCTGTCGGGGCCTGGTATAGAAGCTGGATGGTACGACGAAATTTGTCCCCCAAAACAAATTTTGCCTTGACTTCCGACGGGTAGCCCCAATTCATCCTATCAAAAGCCTTGGTAGCGTCTAGGGTTAGGACTGCCAGTGGGAGAGAAAAGGTGGAGGCAATATCAATTGCGCCGACCAGATCGTATGTGAGGTCTGCTAGTTGACATCCTTTGACAAACCCTTTTTGGTCTGGTTGGAGAATACTGTTAGCCACCACCCCCAACCTATTTGCCAAAATGGAAGAAAAGAGTTTATAATCTGTGTTTAAGAGTGATATTGGTCGATATGACCTACAGCTAGTTGGATTTTTGCCGGGTTTCAAGATTATTACCACTGTTGCATCGTTCCACGAACATGGGGGAATTTCTCCCTCCAATAGTATCTTATTGTACAGTTGGGTAAGCACTGGAATTATAATTTCTTGTAAGGATCGATATAACTCGCCTGGAAGCCCGTCAGGCCCGGCCGCTTTACCTCTTTTCCCCTCTGCAATGACCTTCCTTACCTCCTCTTCTGTAATATCATGTACCAGGTCTATTTGTTGGTTAGGAGTAATGGATGGTGGAGTGGCCCCTCTAACCAAAGCTTTACTTTAGCGCTGTCCTCTATGGAGGTTTCTCTATAAATCTCTTGGAAATAGTTCCGGAAACCCATACCATTGTCTTTGTCTGAGGAGCGGCTAGATGACTCATCATCTAGTTTTATTTCTTTTATGTGGTTTCGCAACTGATCTGTTTTAACTTTCCAGACGAGTAATTTGCCTGCCCCTTCACCGTATTCAAAGTGGGAGATCTTACTCGCTTCCCATCTGCGCATAAGTCTCTCTTGAAGGATACCCTCCAGCTCTTTTTTAAAGTGATCCTGCTTTTCCAGATTGTCTTTGAGGCCAATATCGGTTTGATTATTAATTTTACTCTCAATTATCCTCATTTATGCTTCTAAAGCCATCGTCAATTCCCCGTATTAACTCTTTCTATAGCTTGCTCTGTTAGTAATACAGCCTCTCCAGAAGGCTTTCAAGGAGTCCCAAACTATTGTGATGTCTGCTGTACCTAAGTTATTCTCTACGAAATGCTTAGTTTCAATGAGAAGAAAAGTAATCTCTTCCTCCTCAAGCAATATTGTTCGATCAAATGATCAAGTTCTGATATGTTGTGGCTGAATGATCTGAAAGATGTGACGGAAGGTATTCGATCTCCTTGACTCGATCTTTTAAACTATAACTAAGCAGAATGTAGTAAATTCTTGACTTATGTCTGTATTTCAGGTTTCTTAAAGATATTCCTAATTGCTCATCCGACCTTTCCCTCCATATATCACATAACCCTAATTGGGCCATAGTTGTCAAAAGATACTTGCTAAATCTGGAGGGAACTGCTGCACTACAGTTTGGAGAGTTATCCAGTTTGGGATTTAATACAATGTTAAAATCTCCTACCCATATCACTGGTTCCAGAAAGTCGAGGAGATTGGAACGGATGGCATTGAGATGTGAAGCATCATCTTGATTGGGTCCATAACATCCCACCAAAGTAAAAAGAATGCCCCTTAAGGTGCACTTCAGTATCAGCCATCTACCTCTAAGATCTTCCCTGTATTGTAGGATTTGGGCTCTAGCTTGTTTTTTAAAAAGAAACAGTACTCCTCTAATATTTGCCGTCTGGTCAGTGCAAATGAAAGCGTCCACCCTTCTGACTTTTTAGCATTTCTTTTGTCTCTGTCTTGAGAAGATGAGTTTCCTGCATGACAAAGACCTGCGCCGGGGAATCTCTCAAATATTGTAGAATTCTAGCTCTTCTTCCCCTCATGCGCAGGCCATTGACATTCCAGGACAAAAACTGAAGAGTTGTCATGTTATTTTAGGATTGCTCTTAACATATGCTACCTTAAATCTACTAGCACAAAGACATAACCTTAGCCATGACCAGCAACATAAATCTAATAGCCCTCCAGCCTTCACATTGTTCCTGCTTTTCAAGATCAGTGATTCTAATGAGGATTTGGCGAATTAGGTGTTTTTAGTTTTTATCTCCCTGTGCTCCTCTTCCCTCCACCCCTCCCGGGAAACCCTTCCCCCATTACTCTGCTCTGGTGTATGACCAGCTTTGCGTCCATGGCCTGCCCCTCCCCGCCCCTCTATTCATGTTGTGTCTATGTGTCCGTGTGTTAGTGAAGATCAAAAAGATCCCTAGAAAAACCCATAGTGAGAAAGTGAAAAAAGAACCTACTCTCCCTTTTCTTGTTTCTATTTTATGTGTATATATATATATATATATATATATATATATATATATACTTTATTTCTTATATTTTTCAATTTCTCTTTTTCTTTTAAATGCCTTTCATTTCTATACCAAGTATTGGAGAAGAGCCTCAACTCAAATGTAATCTGGCCACCAATATAAAGGAAAGTTGGTCTGGTGTATGACCAGCTTTGCGTCCATGGCCTGCCCTTCCCCTTCCCTCTATTCTTGTTGTGTCTATGTGTCCGTGTGTTAGTGAAGACCAAAAAGATCCCTAGAAAAACCCTTAGTGAGAAAGTGGAAAAAAAAACTACTCTCCCTTTTCTTTTTTCTATTTTATGTATGTATATATATATACTTTATTTCTTATATTTTTCAATTTCTCTTTTTCTTTTAAATGCCTTTCATTTCTATACCAAGTATTGGAGAAGAGCCTCTACTCAAATGTAATCTGGCCACCGATATAAAGGAAAGGGACAAGAGTGCCTCTAGTCCTTTTTGGGGACCTCCTTGCTTATAGACTCTAGCAACTTGTCTGCCTCATGGGTTGATCTGATGTTATACATCTTATTGTTAGAAATTACTTTCAAGAAAGCCGGGAATTTAAGTTGTACTACTGCACTGACGTTCTTGAATTTTTCCATTCTTTGACCCAGTTCCCACTGTCGTTCAAGTGTCGCTCTAGGAAGATCTGAACGCACCTCAAAAGAGAAGTCTTTACTTCTTAACGTCTTTGCCTTCAGGGCCAGGTTCAAAATGTTCTCCTTAATAGAATAAGTAAGGAAATTAATGAGGATCTTCCAGGGTTTTGCTCTGTTAGGTTTGTGGTGAAATGGGTCCCTATGAATTCTTTGGACATCTCTTTCAAGGAGCTCTGTTGATTCCTTGAGTGATAAGGTCTCCTTAAGCAACGCAATGACAAAGGTCTTAATATCTGTCCCTTCCTTGCCTTCAGGAACATTCATGACCCGTAGGTTGTTTCTGCTAGAGTTGTTTTCAAGTGACTCCACCCTATCCCGCAAAGCGGCTTCATCCCTCTGTAGATTTTGTTTTTTTATCTCTGCCGATCCCAAATTTGTCTTAAGCTCTTCAACAGAGCTCTCTAGAGATTCAGCCCTTGAATTTAACAAATCGACCTTCCTCTCCAGGGTCTCACAGGCAGTCCGTATCTCATTTTGATTATATGCAGAAACTGCAAAACCCTGTTTTATATCCTCTTTTAGTGAGGTAAATAGAGCTTCAATCGAAACCCCTGAAGGACAGTTAACATCAGCCGCATGAATCTGGGTATTGAGTTCTACTCCACTCCCTGGCTGTGACTCAGCCTGCCTCTCCAGTGTTGCTGCAGATAGCATAGACAACATAGAGAATAACGTAGAGGATACAAGAGTTGTGGGAATAGCACCTGAAGGCATAGCGCTTTGACTGACAGGGACCCCATTAGATTCCATGTTGCCTGTGGAACTCTCAGCAACCGAGCAGATAGAGTAAGGCTCAGAACCCCCTCCCCCCATATTTCGACACAATCAAAACCTCCGGTTGCACCCTAAAAAAGGAGCGTAAAGATGGGGTAACTCTCACTTTAATATGTACAGTGCCACTTCTTTTCCTACCCCCATTTATGCTTCTTCCTTTCACTTGGTAGTTCTGGAAGACTCTACTGTGATTTGGGGGTAGAGCGTTGACAGTCTTTGTATTTCCTCCTTCAGAATATAACTCTAGTGGCTCTACTGATCCACTATCCTGTCCTTTAGCGCTAGTACCTGCCTGTCCAGTCTCACTCTTCCCACGTCTGCCTCTCTTGTCCCCCCTTTTACTGGAGCCCATATCTAAACTGCATGGTTTTTGTGCCCCCTTGTGCGCCCCGTTCCAAGTATTGAGGTGGGATTCTACCTCCGCGAAAAAGCCGACGCTTTCCTCTTGCGACAGCCAAGCACTTTCTCCTGAGCAGCCTGCAGCCTTCTCAGCTCCCTCTCCTCCCCCACCAGTCATCATCACGGAAATCCTACTGATACTGGCGCTGGCGCTGCCGCTGCCGGAGGAGTCCGCAGGCAGCCGCTCTGCGACCGCGTCTCAACTCTAGGGCGGCTCCGAACCAACGCAGGAGGTGGGGCGGGCAAGCCAAGCGTGAGACAACGATCGACCGGGAAAGAGACCCGACACACATCCAGGAAGCAGCGGGTAGGTCCTACAAAGATTAGAAAGTCTTTACGGGTCAAATAAAAGGCTCTGTGCAAGGTCCTCAGCTCCAGTCACCCCATTACCCGAACAATGCTATGCTAGTAACTTCGGAGGGGGGAGAGTGCTTCTCAGGACACGCGCACCGCTCAGCTAGGGGGCGCCATGTTTCCCCCGCTGGATCTTCTGTAACACTATATTCATGGCAGTGGCGATCCACCCTACATCCTTCCCCACCCGCCACCCATTTCCCCCACCATATTAATATGGCGGGGGTATCGCAGCGGACGCTTTCCCGCCCAGTCGACAAGTCGACCGGGCGGAAAAGGGTTTAATATGGTGGCGGTGTCTGCTAGACACTGCCATCCATATTAGTATGGGAGCGGCAACAAGCCTTTCTGTGGTCGGAAAGGCATTCGGAAATCGCTTACAGGGGCCTGTTGTGGGTATAACTGTTAAAAATATAGTTTTTTTTTATTAATGTTATGTATTTTAGTATGTTTTATATGTATGTGATGTATGTTTTTGTATAAGAATTCTTTGTATTTTTAATACATGTGTTACATTTTTAGTAGTTATTAATTTTTTTCATTTTAATTTTGTGTTTTTAGTTCCATAGCAGGTTGTGGGTTCATAGGGGAACAGGGTGGGAAGTAATTTAGTTATGTTAAATGTATTGATTATTTTTTATTCATTAATTTTTGTTTCATTGAGATGTTATAGTGTTAAATGTGTAAAGTAATGTATTATTAATTAATTAATAATTGGGTGTTAATTCATTTTAACTAATTAGTTGGTAATTAATTATGGTAATTAATTTTAGGTGTGTGTTGTGTTTATAGGTGTAAAGTGTGGGAAGTAATTTCTTTTTAATTTATGAATTAGTAATTGGTTGTTAATTGATTGTAATTGATTAATATTTTTTTTTAAATGTTTGAGTGTGAATAGTACTTTATATTTCTCCGCTATCCAACACTTTGCCTAATGTTGCACTCTCTGGAGTGGGAATAGTAATTTTTACCCCTCCGCTATCCAATATATTCCCTACTGTTGCACTCACTGGAGTGGGAATAAAAAATGTACCCATCCGCTTTCCAACACTATCCCTACTGTTGCTCTCACTGGAGTGGGAATAGTAAAGTTTACCCCGCCGCTATCCAACACTTTCCCTACTGTTGCACTCACTGGAGTTTGAATAGTAATTTTTACCCCTCACCTATCCAGCACTTTCCCTACTGTTGCACTCACTGAAGTGGGAATAGTATTTTTTACCCCTCCGCTATCCAGAACTTTCCCTACTGTTGATCTCACTGGAGTGGGAATAGTAATTTTTCCCCTCTGCTACCCAACACTTTCCCTACTGTTGCACTTACTGGAGTGGGAATAACATTTTTTACTCCTCCGCTATCCAACACTTATCCATACTGCTGCATTCAACGGAGTGGGAATAGTAATTATTACCCCTCTGCTATCCAACACTTTCCCTACGGTTGCTCTCTTTGGAGTGGGAATAGTAATGTTTGCCCCTCCCCTATGCAACACTTTGCCTACTTTTGCACTCATTTGATTTGGAATAGTAATTTTTAACTGTCTGCTTTCCAACACTTTCCCTACTGTTGCACTCTCTGGAATGGAAATAGTAAATTTTACCCCTCCGCTATCCAACACTTTCCCTACTGCTGCACTCACGGAATAGTCGTTTTTACCCCTCCGCTATCCAGCACTTTCCCTACTGTTGATCTCACTGGAGTTGGAATAGTAATTTTTACCTCTCGGCTAACCAACACTTTCCTTACTGTTGCACTCTCTGGAGTGGGAATAGTCATTTTTACCCCTCTGCTATCCAACACTTTCCCTACTGTTGAACTCACTGGAGTGGGAATAACATTGTTTACTCCTTCGCTATCCAACACTTCTACTACTGTTGCATTCAATGGAGTGGGAATAGTAACTATTACCCCTCCGCTATCCAACACTTTCCCTACTGTTGCTCTCTTCGGAGTGCGAAAAATAATGTTTTCCCCTACGCTATGCAACACTTTCCCTACTGCTGTTCTCACTGGAGTGGGAATAGTAAATTTTAACACCTCCGCTATCCAACAGTTTCCCTAATGGTGCACTCACTGGAGTGGGAATAGTAAATTTTACCTCTTCGCTAGCCAGCACTTTCCCTACTGTTGCACTTACTGGATTGGGAATAGTAATTTTAACCCCTCCGCTATCCAACACTTTCCCTACTGTTGCTCTCTTTGGAGTGCGAATAGTAATGTTTTCCCCTACGCTATCCAACTCTTTCCCTACTGCTGCTCTCACTGAAGTTGGAATAGTAATTTTTCACGCTGCCGCTAGCCATCACTTTCCCTACTGTTGCACTCACTGGAGTGAGAATAGTAATTTTGACCGCTTCGCTATCCAGTACTTTCCCAACTGTTGCACTCACTGGATTGGGAATAGTAATTTTTACCCCTCTGCGATCCAACACTTATCTTACTGTTGCACTCAGTGGAGTGGGAATAGTAATTTGTTCCCCTCTGCTATCCAACACGTTCCCTACTGTTGCTCTTACTGGAGTGTGAATAGTAATTTTTACCCCTCAGTTATCCAACACTTTCCCTACTGTTGCACTCACTGGAGTTGGAATAATAAATACAATTTCTCCGCTATCTAACACTTACCTTACTTTTGCAGTTGATGTAGTGGGAATAGTTTTTTTTTATACCGTTGCTATCCAATACTTTCCCTACTGTTGCACTGATTGTATTGTGAAATGTAAGTTTACATTTTTGTTTTATATTTTAATGTTTTAATTTATTATAGATTTTAGTTTTTTCATATTTTAAATCATATATATTTTTATCATTTATATTATTTCAACCTTTTAACATAAATTAAAAACAATAATTATAATATTAATGGTTTTACCGTAAATATATATGTATATATTATTATGTTTGTGTGTTTATTATTTTTTATTACATTAATTTCTTATATTTTATTAAAATGTATATTACATTTATTTTATTAAAATTATATAATATTTAATGTATTTAATATATATTATTTTATTAACAATTTCCTTAAAAATCGATATTCTATACATCTAGGGGGCATATTATCAACAACTAGTGATATTTAACGCTAAATAAGCTTAGCGACATTTTTTCTATCGCCGCGCATCGCCGGATTTGATCGCAGAGATAACGTGCTATTAGCAACGTTTATCTCTAAAGCGATAAAAGTTCCGGCTATAGCTCCGAAATGCGTGAATTTCGCTGGAAATCCAGCGATATTCAGGCATCATCGCTAATAGGGACTTAGCCTGAATATCCACCTCCCATTGGATATACAGGCTAAGAACTGGTCTGAGCAGGCATTAGATTTTGGAGATATTCACGCTTAGCGCAAATATTTCGATCGCTACGCCTCGGATAGCGATGTTAGTGACTGCTTTCAGTCGCTAACAGGTTGGGTACGCCCACTTTGCATGTCATCAGTGATAAATATCGCTGACATGCAAAGCGGGCCCCAAACCGCTCGCTTTCGCCTACAAACTGTCACTAACTGCTGTTAGCGACAGCTTGCTAATTGGGCGATAAAATTATCGCCGCTTAGCGGCCGAAAACGGCCGCTAAAGCGGCGATAATCTCTTATCGCCCGCCTTGGTAATATGCCCCCAGATTTTTTACATCTATATTTTTGAGTCAATATTTTTGTACTTACCTGTTTAGGTATAGGAGTCGATATTTTTGCTGTCTATATATTTGTTTTCGATATTATTTGTTTTTACATCGATATTTTTTACATCGATGTTGTGTCAGTGAACCATTAGTCAACGTTTGGTAGGCCACTGTCTGCGGTGGGCATTGTGCCACCTGAATGGTCTACCACAGCTATAATGAGGATCCTTCTACCTTCTACTGGGGTTCAGTAACCGCCATGGTGCCAACCGTGCATGGCGTGGGTGGGGGCTGATTCTCTCCCAGCTCTTTTCTGTGGGGCCTACGGTCTGTGATATGCTCTGGTGCTATGGCAAAGATCCGGTGTGGTGCTTAATGAGGAAGTGGGATCCTGGCACAGCAAGAAGGTGATTGACTGTGGGGATAAATTTGAGGGGATGCGGAACTTCAGTGGGGAAATTTAATGCGCTCTGGGAGTATATGGCTCTTCAGATGGGGGAATAATGTAGGGGTGGGGTGAGGTACAACCAGGGGTTGATTTCATTCTCCATGGATAGGCTCTCAGGTGTGGAGCATAAGCTTTTATGGAGCTTTCTTTCTTTGGATAGTGATGTTTTAAGGCCAAGCGCAATATGGGGCTTGACTGTGGAGTGCAATGGAGGACCTGGGGTTAGCCATGTAGATTTTTAGCTGCTGAAGCAGGATGCAGCACAGCCCACATGCACCACCAACATGCTGACTGAGGACACACCAAGGCAAGCTCAAGCAGCATTTACAAAAAGAGAGGTCAGGGACACAGGATCGAGAAAATGCAAACAATTAGGGTAAAACACATCTTTTGTTGAGGTGCTGCCAGTCTGCTTATTTTGATTCTGTGCAGGATCTTAACCAGATTAAACAACTAATATCTGAGATTACCCTGAGTTGTTCTCCTTCTTCCGCATAGAAATCTGACTCTCAGATCTCAGATTGATTCGAACAAGGGCGGGTAGGGCTCGAGTTTGTGGAAAACATATCAGTGGAGCCTGGGGCTCAGAGGAAAGCAGACTTCCAGAGCAGAATTGGCATCAAAACCAATCAAATTAGGGCAGGTGGAACTAAGGAAGTTAATTCTGGGGGAGGATAGTGGCAGAGGGAACAAACACAATGTTACACAAAACTCCTGCACCTTCTGGTGTATAACTATACAGTACAGTTATACCTCCTGCTGTAATTTCTAGCTGTTGGTGTTCTTTGGTGCTCCTGTATCCTGGTATGGTCTTCTAGTACCCTAGGCTACGGTTTCAGTATTTTACAGAGCATCTGGTATGATAATAACACGGGCAATATTGTTTTATTAAGTAACTTCATAAACCTTGCATATGATTACATCTGCTTTTATAAAATCTCAATGCACCTTAGAAGTACCAGCATTACCGTCTACCGTGTGCTGAGCTGCCCTACTAAAAAGGACTGGGTACAACAAATGGCCTGCATCCAACTTAGAGTGCTGATGACATTCTCTTTCTCTTTCCTTGAATATATGTCCCCTGTGGTGGTTACTCAGCAGAGGCTCTCTAAATGTTCCCGTTTTCAAACCCCTCCACGTAGAGAATTAACAGATCTTTGTTGAAAGCCACGCAGATTTTAGCCCTCTATTCAACCGTCTGACAGGATCTCGTGGTTCGCATATTAACCATTATCGTTGTGGCCTGTTGCCATGGCAACTGGTATCCAAAATGAGGGGGGGTAACTATTGGAAAAGTAGGGCAAGCTTGTCTGTTGGCATCTTATGAGTCACTTCCAGGCTAGGGGGATAGCTGCTTCATGTTAGAATGCCAGACAATGTTTCACAAATATCTGTACAGACGCATGATAATCAAATGTTTAACAACATGCGTTCTTCTTCCTGCATATATTTCATACATCTATGCTACTGGTCCACAGGGGCTGAGGGATGTAGAATCACTATTTGTCTCTCAGTGGAGAGAAGCCTAGCACACTCTTAGGATACCTGTAGCCCAGCACCTTGGAGTCTGGGTCACCTTCCATCCTGCTCTGATACTGATGAGCCAAGGTTTGGGCTCCAAGTGTTTCAGGTAGCGCAGCTTCCATGAGCAGGTTCCAAAGCTGTTTGATCCTCTGCCACATGCAGCCTTTAAAAACAACCAATGCATGCGAACAGCAGAATAAAAATGGCGTAGCATCGTATTGTTTCAGCATATGCATTGCCAACATCCAGGCAATAATAGCCAATGGGTATGACAATAATCAGGTAGTTGCAAATTAGAGATAGACTACGCCCTATGGATATGGGGTAAATTTACAGATTTACGTACACAATGTCACAGGACATGCTCATTTATGTGGTGCAAGGCACATAGATCTGTTGTATTATACAAATGTGGCAGCCATCGGCCCCTGGGTGAGTTCCTTGATGGGTTTACCCACATCCAACATGGCTGGAGCTTTGTTTCATCAGTTTCCACTAGTGTGATTCGTGATCTAATTCTTCTTGTTAGGGGTGCAGCTAAATAAATGCATGACATCAGACCAGCTGAGAATGAAGGGGACGTGCAGGCGGTGTACAATATTTGCCTTTCCATGCAATGTGCGCATCTTATGGTTTTCAGTGGTGAGGTGGCTCGGCTAATCATGCTACCATCCAGTTTGAGTTTGTGAGGTGGGAATGAGAAAAACAACAGAGCTGAAGGATCATTCATTGACAAGAGGATGCAAACCCGGCCTTACATGCCCACTAGGTGACATCTTGCACTGCAGTTCCATTAGCAGCTCAAGTGCGTCTCTGTACAGATCTCAGATGGATGAAAAGAGTGTTTATGAAGTGCTGTGAATCGGCAACACACAGAAATTATGCATAGATAGTTGATGCACAAAACTATTCACACACACCCCTCCAACATCAGCGGGGTTCCACACACAGACTGCCTTCCCCACACACTCTTCTGCACACACTCACACACACTCACACACACTCTCCTACATCAGGGGCTCTGCACATACACTGCCTGCCACAGCACCCAACCTTCACACACATCTCCCTCTCCAACAGGAGTGTCTCGGTTAGCATACGTCCTGCCTGCCCCTCACTCTAGTCTCCACACATACACCTTCAGCACTTCAGGAAGGATGGTCGCAGCACAAAATCCATGCTTCACACTCGATCCTTAACAAACAGGCAGGCACGCATGCACACAAACACACTATCAGACCCCTCCAGCTCTTAGAGCTATGTACTATAGGCACACACCCTACCAGTACCCAAACTCTGCCATCCACATACAAACACCGACCTCTAGCTCTTGCATCAAGAGGGTTTCTGCACATGTTATGTTATGTTATGTTAATAACATTTCTATAGCGCACAGATGCCCCAGCCAAGGGGCGTCCCGGCCCTTCTGGTAAGATACCCAAACACAACACAGCAGAACAGTGGAGGAGGCACGCAGATGAGGATCCTAAGAGAGATGAGGGAACAAATGCGTTTTGATGGCTCTCCTGAATTTCAACAGCTCATCAATTTCTCGAATGTGGGAAGGTAGAGAATTCACTCAGAAACAGAGAGAACAAAAGGGTTTCTCTGGATATGGGCTTATGTGCTCAATTCAGCACCATGTGCCTCAACCTGTTTTAGGATAATGCATATCCTTATAGAAGACCCCTCACTCACCAACCTGGTTGGTGACATGCTTCATCATCGGGGTCCCACCCCATAGGCCGAGTGCCTATAGGGTGTGCTGCGACACCTGATTACAGTGGAGCTGGTTAGTTTTTCTTTTATGTATTCAGGGCGATCAAACAAGTGAGTTTAAAAAGGGCCAACACTACTCACTACAAGTATTTATTCTTGAGTGCTTGAACCCTATTTAAAAATATGTTGCACCTATGCCTAATTAAGTAGACTTCGGTGTTAAGATTAGTGTTTGATAAAAATAGCTAAGTGTGCTATGTGAGGTGTGATAAATGCTATAGGTTAAAAAGGACTACATGTTTCAACCATTGTATTTATTCATTGGTTTTCGTCAGGACCATGATATTGAACTGGGTGGTCCACACACGCTAAGGTGCGTCCTGCCCTAGTCCAAGTTGGAGTGCACAAATTGTGGACTCGTGTAAAATTAGTGCGTTTTCTTTGTTCAAAGAAAAAACCTGTAAAGAGACAGGAAAACAAAAAACAAAAAACAAAAAACAGGAAGGGGTCACATACAGGGGTTGACAATACATATGTACCACATTTAACATATATAGCCATATTGAGTCAATAAATGATGTTAAACCTAAGTTGTAAACAAAGGGATCCATCTAGTTGTGCTACAGTGCTACAGTGCTTTTACTGGACTGTGACTGATAGCTACTCGAATGGTGCCAAAGAAGTGGTGTCGACCTAGTTTTGGCATCTGGGAATAGCTAGTGACAAGTAAGGGCGGCGTATTATGAGTGAGTGATCTTTATTGGTGTTCACGAAGTGGACGGCTGCCGAGATTCGTGAGCAGTCGTGACGTCGCTGTTGTGAATTGCGACTGATATAATGTTTTTTGCTTACGCTTCCTTGCGGTGTTGCCGCTTCATGGGCACCAGCGCTTCCAAGACGGCAAGAGTCCGTCTCCTGAAAGTCGATAGATAGCAAAAGAAAAAGAGAGAAAAGTGCCCGGTTTTAGTTTTAGTTTCCTGGCTGTAATTTGCGTATTAGCGTCGCCGGTAAAGTAACGCTTGGAGCGCTTTCTGAGACCGGTGACATCACTCGGGGGCTCCTCCTCCTGTGATACCCCGATTGGTCAATAGCGACCCACGTGATCATACCACGTGACGAGGCCACGCCCAACCAGGAAGCGCTCCAAGCGTTACTTTACTGGTAGCCACAGACATCACCGGTTACTCCTCGGGGCACCGCCAGCCGGAACCAAGTAGGTTTACCACCTGATGATCAGAAGCTGCAAGTAAGTAATGTGTGGCCGATACGAATAAGGAAACGATCTTTTCCTCCCATTTCCGAACGAAAGCCCGCTGGCGACGCTAATACGCAAATTACAGCCAGGAAACTAAAACCGGGCACTTTTCTCTCTTTTTCTTTTGCTATCTATCGACTTTCAGGAGACGGACTCTTGCCGTCTTGGAAGCGCTGGTGCCCATGAAGCGGCAACACCGCAAGGAAGCGTAAGCAAAAAACATTATATCAGTCGCAATTCACAACAGCGACGTCACGACTGCTCACGAATCTCGGCAGCCGTCCACTTCGTGAACACCAATAAAGATCACTCACTCATAATACGCCGCCCTTACTTGTCACTAGCTATTCCCAGATGCCAAAACTAGGTCGACACCACTTCTTTGGCACCATTCGAGTAGCTATCAGTCACAGTCCAGTAAAAGCACTGTAGCACTGTAGCACAACTAGATGGATCCCTTTGTTTACAACTTAGGTTTAACATCATTTATTGACTCAATATGGCTATATATGTTAAATGTGGTACATATGTATTGTCAACCCCTGTATGTGACCCCTTCCTGTTTTTTGTTTTTTTGTTTTTTGTTTTCCTGTCTCTTTACAGGTTTTTTCTTTGAACAAAGAAAACGCACTAATTTTACACGAGTCCACAATTTGTGCACTCCAACTTGGACTAGGGCAGGACGCACCTTAGCGTGTGTGGACCACCCAGTTCAATATCATGGTCCTGACGAAAACCAATGAATAAATACAATGGTTGAAACATGTAGACCTTTTTAACCTATAGCATTTATCACACCTCACATAGCACACTTAGCTATTTTTATCAAACACTAATCTTAACACCGAAGTCTACTTAATTAGGCATAGGTGCAACATATTTTTAACTAGGGTTCAAGCACTCAAGAATAAATACTTGTAGTGAGTAGTGTTGGCCCTTTTTAAACTCACTTGTTTGATCGCCCTGAATACATAAAAGAAAAACTAACCAGCTCCACTGTAATCAGGTGTCGCAGCACACCCTATAGGCACTCGGCCTATGGGGTGGGACCCCGATGATGAAGCATGTCACCAACCAGGTTGGTGAGTGAGGGGTCTTCTATAAGGATATGCATTATCCTAAAACAGGTTGAGGCACATGGTGCTGAATTGAGCACATAAGCCCATATCCAGAGAAACCCTTTTGTTCTCTCTGTTTCTGAGTGGGTACTCCTCCATTGTTTTTGTAACTAATTCCGGGGACCAGGAGTTCCCAACTCACATAGATAAATGTAAAATTTCCCTCACTCTCTCTTTTGTTATTGAAGGTAGAGAATTCCACAACTTCGCAGCCAAGACTCGAAAGGAGCGTCCTCCCGCTCTACTCAGTCTGAATCGTGGGACCACAGCCAGATTTTGGCCCAAGGATCTCAGAGGGCGCGAAGGAACATAAGGCTTCAGAAGATTGTCAAGAATCGGAGGGGAGGCCATCACCACTACCCCTAGATTCCATCCTCAAAACACACACATTTAGCTTCTGAAGCAGGAAGTTGTCTGCCAACATTACCTGCTTCTACCCCTCACCTTAAGAACACACACACATGTACACACACGTACACACACCCTGCATGCACGCACACACACGTGCACACATACACACGCATTGCCACCTCCTGTAGCAGAAGGGTCTCCAGATAGATTGCCTCTATAAATACTCCACCCACATTCACCACACACACACACCCACACACACACACACCTTTCGCCCCCCACATTCCAACTTCCACACACTGATCTTAAACTTTTACAGTGGGGGAAAAACTGCCACACTGTATAGAAGGAGAGGACTCTCTATACATACATATATACCTACACACACAGATGCATATAAACATCTATATCTATCTATATCTATCTACAACTATGCCCACGCCTTAGCCTACTTTGGGAGTTCTTTCCATACACACTGTAAACTCTTGCAGCAGGGGGTGTGCTCTCCAAACACACATCCATGTGATAGTGCTCAAGAGTAGGTACAGCAAGGGAACTCTGTCCTATTACACGTTTGACCTGCCAAATCGTGAAGGAGGGTATCCTCTGTGGTGTACGGTATTTGTGGCACTTGCCTTAAGTTCATTGCGCATTACTTATCCGTATTTGATCGACATTGGTCGAACTTGTGGCAAAGAGCTGAAGTGAGAGAAGCTTGGGGTGTTGATGTGCATACTGTATCTGCTATGCGTGTGCCTGTGAAGACGCATGACTGTAAACTGTGTTTTACTTAATCTAGATGTATGAGGGAACCTTCCACTGTTGCCACCAACATCTGTATTGCACCTATCGCTTGTGTTAGTAAGCTATCACTGTTGCTACTGTACCTATATTGTCTGACGGAGAGTTGTGGGAAATCAGTTTCTCCATAAAAAAAGCCATCACGATTGGCAGTGCCAATGCTTGTTTAAGATATTCGTGCATTAAAAACGTGAGCACAGAGAACAATCTATTGCTATCATGACCTTGAATCGTTCAAATGAAATGTCATTGTGTATTACTTTCATACATCAACAGATAATATACTTGCTGGGTATTGTAATTGAACTCGATGAAAAGTGATCTGGCTTCTTTCTACAGGTTTGTACTACTTCCTGTTCCTTGACACATACAAAGGTGTACTGTCTGCCCGAACTCCTAAAACACAAATATGACACCTGAAAGAATCACAGCCGGGGGCACTGAAGACTGCTCTAAGAGAGAAGAGTAATTGAACGCGACCCAGTAAGTGTTTACTACGCATGAATAATTGGTACAAGAGCAAAGATGATTGGCAGGGCCAATGTACTTGTTGACATCAAAAGACACACAAAGCTGCTAAAACATGGAGGCTGTAGGTATATCACGCTGTGTGGTGGGCTTGTCACAATGAAAATCTTGCTGGTTAATCATAAAAGTAACCACATCTGAGGACATTGAGATATCTGGGCAAAGCCCACACTGATTTTTCAACTTTGTGAAAACAGGAATATTCAAAACAAAGTTTATGTCTGCATTTTTTTATGTTGTGCAAGTACAACCATCTCTCAAATGAGGAAAGCAATTGGCATAAATTAAAATTCCAGAGTGGACATTATAAGACTGGCTGTAGAGCGTTGCTTATAAATATGCACACAGAATGTGTTTCTGGTCCTACTCTATTGCTCTGTCACCTCGTGCTATTGGACGTGTGGTGCACCCTCTCGCCTCATTTGGAGTTCTTTCATTGGAATGCATGAGGGACTATTTTATATATCAAAAGTACGATCAGTCATCATGCAGCGTAAATATAAAGTAATCTTTTTTACTGCATAGAGGCTATTTTGGTAAATGTCATGGCTCGTGTGTGAGCCTGACTTTAAGATTTACAGCTTATGGGTTGACAATTTCGGAATCAACACTCACCGACCCCAAGATGGCCACCCCTGAAATGGATAACAAAAGCTTTCATGTGGTGAAACTTCAGGTGTGGCCATTTTAGTGTTAGTCCATCGTGACTGATCACCCCCTCTTCCGCCATTGTCCAGATGTCTCCTTACCACTCCCGCTGGGGAGCTGCTCATATGGAGAGCATATCAAGTGACTCCTCTCCAATGCCTAGGGAATACTCACATAATATGCACACTTACATGCTCCTATCCACTGCAAATGAACAACATCTAGCAAGTTATTTGTTTTGCTGGCGGGGCATGGTCTTGCCGTACTGCAAGATGGGCTCTGCCGGCCGAGTCTTTTATCCGATGGAGTGCATCGCATCAGGGGCGCCCAACTGCAGCTTTGACCCACAGAATGCACATGCGGTAGTCAGCAGCCGAGTGCGGAGATCATCGACTGATGGAGGCCTTGATTTATCACACCTGCAGATGGGGATTGGCCCGGACAACCGTGGCCCAGCGCAGATGCCGCATGTGGCAGTGGAGAGCATCATTCCCGGGCTGCCTGATGCCATCTCCAGGGGCGCTGTAGCCAGCATCGGAAACAGCTGCACCCAATCGCCCGCCACTTCAACAAGAGCCACGGTGAGGCGGGAGCGCTAGTGGTCAGGTGGGGCATGGTGCGAGGTATACCGGGGTACCGCATCCTGCAGATAATGA
Source organism: Lissotriton helveticus (assembly GCF_964261635.1). Lineage (NCBI taxonomy): Eukaryota > Metazoa > Chordata > Amphibia > Caudata > Salamandridae > Lissotriton > Lissotriton helveticus. The sequence goes on from NC_136067.1 coordinate 831,912,102, forward strand.
TCCGACGACGCTGAAGCAGCCAGACTGCGCCAATATTCACAGAAAGGATTGGGGCCTGGATATCGGCTGGTGTGGGTGGGAGTACGGGCCTCATCGTGTAGGCCTGAATGACCCAGAGGCCATCTGAACAGGCCTCGCCGGCTGGAGCGCCCAACCTCTGCCTCACAGAATCAATCTCACTGGTTCACTACACGGCACTGGTGAAACCGAGCGGCACTGCACCTTCACGGACATCAGCGGTGCCACAACAGGTGCAGAGGCATGGATGGGACTGTATCTGGGGCCTGAGACAAAGTGCAGCAACACTTCGTCGGATATCACAGCGGGCACAGTTCTAAGCATACTAATGGGCGCTGGGGTAACACGGAGTGCGACATCAGGACTGGCAGACTCGCACTCTCAGACGTTTTCACGTGCTGCCCTTCCAACACCAGGATATCAGTGGGCTGCCCTTGGATGCTGCAACCATGGGCAAGCATGAAGGGAGATAAAGCAAGCTGTCCTTCGAGAGAAAGTTCAGTGCTAGACATGCAGACCATACAGAGGACAGCAGAACTGTGCCTGACCGCGCGGCAGACTCAGACGAACAAGATCTGGACTTAAAAGAAATACTCCTGGATGTAAAACCAAGCTTAAAACATTGATGCCAAGCTGGACTTGCTCACGCCGTGCCTAGACAAGGTTAAAGGAAAAGTGGATGAGCATGATACTGGTATAGATCAGCTAGAAACTCCAGTGTCGGACATTGATGACAATCAGTTGGTAGCAAAGGAACAACTCCTGCACATGGTTAAGATCCTGGAACTCATTAAGCTTAAGAACGAAGATCTCGAAGCCTGCTCGAGGCGAAATAATGTCTGCATCGCGGGGATGCCGAAATCACTTCAATTGTGAAAATGAAGGACTTTGTGGATGCCATGCTCAGAGAACTTTTTGGAAGTGAATTGTCATCAGTATTCATCATAGAAAGGGCTCACAGATCCCTGGGCCCAAGGCCCCTCCTGGTGCACCTCCACGGCCCATAGTGGCGCGCCTGCTGAACTATAAGGTAGTAAGTTTCTATGGGGTAACCCAGTATCCCTCAGAACCTGGGCATCATATACAGTACAAACAATGGTTCTGTTGGGCAAAGGATTTCTTCCAATATATATTATTCCATCAGTTTTTAACAAAACAGCAGTCACGACTTACTTACAATTAATCACACTTAAACGTAAAAATGCAAATCCAAAACGACAATTAGGGTATACAATGATTCTTTTATGAATTCAATGTCATTCATAGTAACCCTTATATTCAATATATACTTTCATAAATTGTACAAACGGCTCATCAGAACAAAGTGATGGTGATATATTAGTGCAGTGGTTTGTCGTGCAGTGCGAAAATTACAGTGAAATATATACAAGTGAAGGAACAGTTGGGAAGTTAAAAAGTTGGCCAAAGCAATATTCAATTGGAATTATTCCTATGTGCCACTACTATTGGCAATTACTGCGGAATATTCCGTATTGTTCCACGGGCTTCTATATCTGTCGACGTTTCGACCCTAATAACGCCTGATTCATGGGTCACAGCGGGTCTTCTTCAGGACTGGGGGGATAGGACTGATGTCGCCTCTGGGGTGCCTATGTGTGATTCGGGGCACAGTCCCAGAATTTCACCGGTTCAATGGCGGTGTACTCCTGTTCCCGTTACATCCTAGTTTGTAATTCAATGATGCAGATTTTTCTTGTCTGCGTCCTCCTAGTTTGTAATTCAATGATGCAGATTTTTCTTGTCTGCGTCCTCTCAGGTAATGCACTCTCTCTGCGTTGCAGCGTCCCGTTTCCTTCTTGCTCACAACTCCATCAGACTGACGTACGGTATCATGAACTATAAGGATCATGACACAGTACTCAGACTGGCCATGGAGAGGGGACAGATCCAGTATAAAGTTGACAAATTGTTCTTCTATCCTGACTTCAGGGTAGCATGCAGCCTGCCAGGAGGGACTTTTTACCTGCTGAGAGCCTGCTGAAGCAGGCCGGCGTGCAATATGCTCTCCTTTACCCGGCCAAGCTTAAGATCACAAAAGATGGCAAGACCCACTAAATCAGCAAGATAATCAGCGGGCTCATCACACTCCTCAGCGGAGGCACACCTGAGTGACAATGACTAGATAATAGGTTCTGTATCCAACAGAATGAGATGCATAAATGGCTAACCTACTGTAATAGGAATCTCGGTTCAGTCACTGTGCTGTATATGGAGTTACCGCAGAATAATTACAGGTTTTTGGTTGCATCGGATGGGGCCAGCGAGCCCCATCAGGGCCCTCACCTTTCATTAGAAATGGCGCTCACTTCCCCAGTTTAATGTCCTAAATGGGCTGCTCCAAATCAAACATACTCCGTCACCCAACCTCTAGGGTGTGTAGTTAGTTCGGCGACATCATGCTCCCAAGGGATTATTCCCGGATAAAGTTGTTGGGCGGGGGGGGGGGGATCACAACCTCATTGGAGGGTCGGTGTGGGTGGGGGAGGGGGAAAGGTGTTCTCACTGATGGTACATTGTTGGGGCGGGTGGGGGTAGACATGCTAGTTTTTAGTGGTTGGCCTATACTTGCAGACAGCTGCATAGATGTTCACTCCTAATATAGATCGGTATCTCATGCAATCAATATATACACTAGAGTGCGCTCTCACTAATGCAGAGGGATATCTTCAGTTCCCAAACACTGCACTGGATGGCTACAGTTAAGTTCCTCACATGGAACATACGAGGGCTAAATGACGACATGAAGGTGCAGCTTGTACATGCATATTTGATCAGACACCACATAGATATATGTATACTTCAAGAAACACATTTATCTAGGGCAGGTCTCCCAAACTTGCTGAAGCTGGGATGGGGGATGACATATACTTCTACCTACTCTAATCACGCTAGAGAAACTTGCATCCTTATACGCAAGTACATTGCTTGGTAAACATCCCAATGTATCAGTGATGCTGATGGCAGATATATTACTGCACAGCCATCATATAGCGCTGGCCACGGTTTATGGGTCAAACGTGGATGACCATGAGTTTTTCCTCAAGGTATGGCTCTCGATCACTGACACAGGTTCCCTGACAGTGCTATGGGGAGGGGATCTCAATGTTCCTTTAGATGACGCGTTGGACAGACGGGTAAGCACTAGGCAACCACACCCTGCAGCAGGATCCACTCTACATACAATCATCATGGATAACCATCTAGTAGACATCTGGCGGGGCAAGTCACAGGGAGAGCTAGGAGGGTACCTACTTATCATTACAGCACAAAGCTTGGTCCAGGATTGATTCTGACTAATTACTAAAGATGCACAACAATAGACGCGATCGGTCACACACCTCCCACATACACTCTCACATCACACCTCAGTAGAACTAACCATACAGCCCCCACAAGCTTTGCCGCAAGCCTTCGTGTGGCGACTCCCCACGGGCACCCTACGCGATACTGCATTCCTAGCCGAAATACACGATGCCATAAATGAATATTTCAAGCTAAACACAGGGTCACTAGACTCGCCCTACGTATTGTGGGATGCAATCAAATCTGTAATTCGCGGCATCTGTATAGAAAAACAGCATGGCATATTAAAATCCATTCTTGGCTGATGTCAAAAAAAGAGAGTGACATCACTGCCTTAAATGCTGATTTCTTTCACACCGATAACCCAGACACGCTAGCCCGTATCTGGAACAAAAATGTCTATATATCAGGTAAAAGTCCTTTGCGAAACACACCTTTTTAGACAAAGACACCCAGGCCCGGAACTACGGGGTGAGAGACAGGCCAGGTAGAACTTTAGCTCGTCTGTTACAGAAACCTCACGCCTCCACCTATATGACTACACTATTAGACACAGTGGGCTGAGTTTTACATCCTAGGGGATCCTATATCCCTTTATGCTGATGATGCCGCATTGTACATTAAAAACCCGAAGACCAACTTAGGTCCTCTGATCCGTGAGGTGGTCCGGTTCAGCAGCATCTCAGGAATCCAGGTGAACTGGTCAAAATCTATACTTTTTGCGCTCACGGACACAAAGACCCCCTTTGCCACGGAATACCCATTACAGTGGGCTGCGAGACCAGTTAAATACCTAGGCATAATGATAAACAGAAACATCAGGGAGCTCTGGCAGTGCAACTTTGGTAAAGCCATGAACTTGCTGGAGGAGTGCATACCTGTGTGATTCAAACTCCTTCTATCGATGGCGGGACGAAATGCCATCGCAAAAATTATAGTGTTACCTAAATTCCTCTATCTGTTCGTAAACATTCCTCTCCAGCTTATCATGAGTTTTTTTAGGCAGCTTCCCTCTAACTTAATAGCGCTAATATGGGCCGGTAAGCAGCCTCGGGTGAAATACGAACTTTTAACATTACTGCAGTCGCAAGGTGGACTAGGCCCCAGATTTTTATCTTTATGCACTAATGTTCTCAAGCACACTTTCTCCATTACTGGACCCACCGCACACCATTCTAGCCGCATGTCATAATTGAGATGGACAAAGTCTCCCCCTTGCCTCTGGCCCCAGTGCTGTTTCTCCCATGAATATCACCTGCTCCAGATATAGACACTAAACAATGCATGCGATGGCCAGGGGAGGGACTAAGGCGGCACACAGTTGTGGCACAGCTCTATGCCAAATCGGTCCCTGTGGCCAATCACCCTGCACTACCCCCATTACAGGACAGGTGTGTAAGTAGCCACACACTACAACTAGGTATAAACACTTTTGCAGAGTTATACCAGGAGAGGGCTTCATCGACCTCACTGAGAAGGAGCTGACACCACTGGATGCCCTGCTCAACTACGCCCCCTCCGAAGACCCTATCAGCCCTGGAATACATATACACCACCTCTTCACAACATAGGATGATAATGTCTCTATATAAACACATGCAACAGACCGCACCAGTAACTCGGATGGCGCGCGATGCCTGGAATGCAGACCTAGCTATTAACCTGTCGGACACACAGTGGTCGTCCTGCTGTAGTCAGCTGGAGATGCTCTCTCCCAATTACCGATTGCACTTGATACACTTTAAATTCATACATAGGATATACACACCAGCACCGGTATTTCGAATAGGGCTGATCCCTGACTCCGGGTGTCAGCGATACTATGCATCACATGCAGACTTTATCCACCTTGCCTGGCACTGCCCTGCTGTCGTGACCTACTGGAGCGAGGTCTTTCACATAATAGAGGGGATCACAGGGATACCTGCCGATTTTTCACCACTAGTGGGACTGCGGTATGTGGACAAGATTGCTCGGGACGTCCAGAGGTTGGTCGCGATATTACTTCTTCTAGCAACAAGGTGGGTAGCTATACATTGGGGCAGAGCGTCTGCTCCCAGGTCCCAAGATTGGCTAACAGATATTGTATACTGCTAAGAACGATTATCTGCATATAAGGAACTGCAGCAACAAAACAGTCGCCCTCGAGTTATATGGGAACCATTTATAACTTACCACGGATGCCGTGACACTGGACCAGCTGCCATATCTGTAGGCACCAGCACCCACCCTGAACATGCCATTTATTGTAATCTTTGGGAGTATGATCTGTTGATTTACATTTGACGTCTTTTATGTATAACATCTGGCTTTCTTACAAGGCAGACATATTTTATTGTTGCATAAGATCTTTCGACCGTTGCTATGTCGCTACCCTAAAACCTTGCACTACTCCTCTCACCACCACCCTCCTTACCCGTCTCCCTGTGGGGCACAAATTTGTTTTTATGAATGACATGATTTTGTGTATTAGTTCTTTAGTTGCTACATTGTGATTAAAAAACAATGTTTCACTTATATATGTGAATTGACTCCTATATGTCTTAAATTTCTATAAATTGTTGTTTTCGTACACTACGTTCTGGGACCCCTTTCTCTTGTTCTGTACATTTACCCAGGTCCCAGTGACTACTTTGGGTATAACCCCCTTTCTGTAACATATCTGTAGGTTCAACGCTCCCTCTCGCAGAAAAGGGGTAGGCCACATGCCTTCACCACAATGTCATTAATTGTATATGTTAATGTGCGGTCTACTGTTCTTTTGGGAAGTTTTCTTGGAGATGTGGCGGGAGGAGGGAAATTGTGTGGCCAAAAAGGCCTGGTGGGAGTATGCACTTTGGCAGATCATTCAAATGTATAACTTTAATGTACTGGAGAAGTGTGGCTCACTGGTTAGAGGAGGCAGACCTGGAAGCAGAGGTCAGCCCGGGACCAGGGTTAAATCCCCGGCTCGGCGGGGTCTTGAGTCCTAAAATGTCCATGGACTTGACAATTCTCGCTCCGGTGCCTACTCGATTCACGGGTTCACACTCTGCGACTCTGGGCAATAGCTTGCTTAATCTCCACAACGGCCCCTCGCGGCGGGATGCCTGGCTTTCACCTTGTGAATACCCTGCCGGGGTATCTCTCACAAGGGAATACCAGGACGGGTTCCCTAAGCAAGCGCTTAGAAACCGCTCGGTGATTTGCGCTATATAAATTCCTGTACATTTACATTTACTGCAGTAACTTGTCAGCCTGTCATTACAGATCGTACATGAGTGGACACTTGCATGTAAATGGTTATGTTTGTTAAAATAGATAACATCTCAATAAAAAAGTATATAAAAAAGGTGATTTCGCTTGCCAAATGGATACATGGAAATATTGATCTTCTATAACACTTTTTTTTCAATCATTGAGGATGCACAACTTCTTTTCTAGGAAAACTTTCTAAAGTACTGCTTACTTTGGTTATTAGGGACATCACCTTCCTTTAGGTTGACCAGCCATGAACAAATCACAAGATTGCCTTTTATGAGCCGATTCACAAGAGTACGTTTGCATATGTTGGTTTACGCACATGTAGATCCACTCCTACACTTTTCCTTGTGTGGCTCCTACGTTGGAGTGGAGGAGCATAGCCCCTCTTAAATTACCCTCAAAGATGAAAAATAAAACGGCAATTCATTACCATTTTGTTTTTCATCCTCCCTTACTGAACCGAACGTCAGGATGGGGCTTCTGCTGAATGACAGTGGCAGGGAGGAGGGTGGGCTGGTTGTGCACTTTGCAAAGTGTGCATGTCCCTTTACCCGGCCGTCTTTCAACGGCCAGGCACACATGCACACTTTGAAACCTCTTACCCAGCTGTCTTAAAACAGCTGGGTTAGACTAAGTGCAGGTCTCCAGTGTCCTCGAGAGCGATGATTGAGGCCGCTCCCTCCAATCAGGGCGCTGCTCTCATAGCATGAGAGCGGTGCCAAGATTGGTGCTCACACTTCATCTAGTTCCTGAGAAGAGGTCTAGACTGGAATACGGAGGACGTCGGATCTGGTAAGTTTTTTTATATTAATATTAGCGGGCCCGGGCATCCGCCGCCACATAGATACCAGCCGCCAGTGCACTTTTCTGATATTCACCATTTTAAAAAGGATATGTACACTTGGTCAGGTTAGACTGCCAAAAATGTACAACTTCTCAAGGCAAGAGTATTGTTTGAGAAAGGTTTTCTTGTTTCAAAACATTGCTAACTTTGAATGTGTGCTGTAAAGTACAACACACACAAAGATATAGAAATGGAGGGTTAAACTATAGTATTTTGTATTGTAAATGTACCCATCTACAATAAATTCTGTGCTAGACATCACACACACACCTTGCACTATTGTGCAAGGATTTGTACATGGCATGAAGCAGCCTAAAGTACTCCAGCCCAGATAGTAGATATGGTGCTGTTCTCCTTTTTCCATTTCATGCTATGCAGAGCAGCAACCTTGGTCGCTGGACTACATTTAATCACTACTTTCTAAATGTGCTCCTTAATGTCCTGTGTTTACCTTTACTTTACATTTTCTAGTTTGCGAGACTTGATTCCTGCTGGCCCTCTCCCATCTGCCATGGTCAAAGAAATTGGGTTACTTGTTCAGAAAGATGGAATCCCCACTCAAATTAAAAACACAGTCCTTGCCAGGATAAACCACAAAAGTCACTAAATAAATCTGTGCTGGACCCTCTAGTAACTTGGCACAAAAGTTGTCAGGATTAACCTGGGGGGAAGGTGTAAAGTATTACTGCAGCACTCAAACAGCAAACGTTGTCAAGCTTAACTTAGAGGCAATGTGTAAAGTATTTATGCAGCACTAAAAAATTATACTATGATTAATCTTGCGGTCTCAGAACACTGCCTGTTGCCTTTGCTTCCGTCAGATAAGAGTATGCAAAGTGGATCCCATGGAAGGTCTTCTGGGAGCTGGTGGGAGATGAGGGTCCTCTTTTTATACCTGGATCTGACCCAACACCCTCATGATTACAGCACACAGCCCATCAAATCTGTAATTATATTTTCTGCTGTTCCACTATCTAAGCAAAGGTGCCTTGACCAGTAAAAGTGAGGGAGATCAACCCGTCGTCTGAAGATGAAATGGTTGATTATCGATTGTAAAGCATTTCTGTAACTATCTGTTTTTTTTGTCTGTCATAGTTTACCATGGTTTGTCTGGTGGTATTTTATAGGCTGTAGCTAAACAATTATCTTTATTGTAAAATTTTTATAAATAATATTTTCTAGAAAACCTCAGAAGAGTACCTTTATAGAGATGCAGTGCAATCATTCATTGGAGCTTACTACATTTCCTGGCACATGCATCAACAATGCCATTTGCGATTCCTTATTAGCGAAAAATAAGGATTTCTTTCATTGCAGCGCTACTGGTAGTCGCGATGACGCCAATGGTCGCTATTAGCACGTGTTTTTGGAAAAATGTTAGACAGATATATAGATTTTTTATTTAAAGACTAACTCTAGCTTTTAGTAAGATATTGATTTAACTTCGTATACATTTGTCGCATAAAGTATATTTAAATGTATTTTACTTATGTGCGGCGACACTGGAAGTCGCAGGGACATCGGTGGCTGGAATACCGTGTTTTTTCGGTTAAGTGTAAACACGTATATAGATTTATTTACATACGTTTGAGTGTACCTGTTTAGAGAAATATTGGTTTCAGATTATTTTCTCTACGCATTCGTCAAAAAGAGCAGTTCCCAAAAAGAAGGCACAGGGTGAAGACTGATTTGCATATGGCCATGTCTGAACTGGGGTGGCGTGGTGAGCAAAATAGCGATGAACTAAACCCAGATCTGTGACTGGGGGTGAATGTTTTGCCAATGTGCAACATTCCGTCCATCATCTTGTGTGTTTTGCTGTTCGCCCTATGTGGGAATGGTATGCCCAGTCATGGGTCCCGTGCTCACTACGCCACTGGAGTCAAGCTATCCTTGCTGATGACGGCAGATAGCCAGAAACAGGTCCTAGGATGCTTGATTCCGGTCCAGGGAAGACATGGCTTGGCAGTTCGGACTGGACTGTTCCCTTGAGTCACAGGGTCAAGACTGATTTGCATATGGCCATGTCTGAACTGGGCTGGCGTGGTGAGCAACGCAACAATGGATTAAAGCCAGATCTGTGACTGGGGTTGAATGTTTTGCCAATGTGCAACATTCCGTCCATCTTCTTGTGTGTTTTGCTGTTTGCCCTATGTGGGAAGGGTATGCCCAGACGTGGGTCCCATGCTCACTACGCCACTGGAGTCAAGCTATCCTGGCTGATGATGGCTGATATCCAGAAACCGGTCCTAGGTTGCTTGATTCTGGTCCAGGGAAGACATGGCTTGGCAGTTCGGGCTGGACTGTTCCCATGAGGCACAGGGTCAAGACTGATTTGAATATGGCCATGTCTGAACTGGGGTGGCGTGGTGAGCAAAATAACGATGGATTAAACCCAGATCTGTGACTGGGGGTGAATGTTTGGGGGTCAAGACTGATTTGCAAATGGCCATGTCTGAACTGGGGTGGCGTGGTGAGCAAAACAACAATGGATTAAACCCAGATCTGTGACTGGGGTGGACTGTTTTGCCAATATGCAACATTCCGTCCATCTTCTTGTGTGTTTTGCTGTTCGCCCTTTGTGGGAAGGGTGTGCCCAGACGTGGGCCTCGTGCTCACTAAGCCACTGGAGTCAAGCTATCCTAGCTGATGGCAGCTGATAGCCATAAACCGGTCCTAGGATGCTTGATTCCGGTCCAGGGAAGACATGGCTTGGCAGTTTGGGATGGACTGTTCCCATGAGGCACAGGGTCAAGACTGATTTGAATATGGCCATGTCTGAACTGGGGTGGCGTGATGAGCAAAATAGCGATGGATTAAATCCAGATCTGTGACTGGGGGTGAATAATTTGCCAATGTGCAACATTCCGTCCATCATCTTGTGTGTTTTGCTGTTCGCCCTATGTGGGAAGGGCATGCCCAGACGTGGGTCCCGTGCTCACTACGCCACTGGAGTCAAGCTATCCTGGCTAATGACGGCTGATAGCCAGAAACCGGTCCTAGGATGCTTGATTCCGGTCCAGGGAAGACATGGCTTGGCAGTTCGGGATGGACTGTTCCCATGAGGCACAGGGTCAAGACTGATTTGCACATGGCCATGTCTGAACTGGGGTGGCGTGGTGAGCAAAACAATAATGGATTAAACCCAGATCTGTGACTGGAGGTGAATGTTTTGCCAATGTGCAGCATTCCGTCCATCATCTTGTGTGTTTTGCTGTTCGCCCTATGTGGGAAGGGTATGCCCAGACGTGGGTCCCGTGCTCACTACGCCACTGGAGTCAAGCTATCCTAGCTGATGACGGCAGATAGCCAGAAACTGGTCCTAGGATGCTTGATTCCAGTCCAGGGAAGACATGGCGTGGCAGTTCGGGCTGGACTGTTCCCATGAGGCACAGGGTCAAGACTGATTTGCATATGGCCATGTCTGAACTGGGGTGGCGTGGTGAGCAAAATAACAATGGATTAAAGCCAGATCTGTGACTGAGGTTGAATGTTTTGCCAATGTGCAGCATTCCGTCCATCATCTTGGGTGTTTTGCTGTTCGCCCTATGTGGGAAGGGTATGCCCAGACGTGGGTACCGTGCTCACTACGCCACTGTGTTAAGCTATCCTGGCTGATGACGGCTGATAGCCAGAAACCGGTCCTAGGATGCTTGATTCCGGTCCAGGGAAGACATGGCTTGGCAGTTCGGGCTGGACTGTTCCCATGAGGCACAGGGTCAAGACTGATTTGCATATGGCAATGTCTGAACTGGGGTGGCGTGGTGAGCAAAATAACAATGGATTAAACCCAGATCTGTGACTGGGGGGGTGAAGGTTTTGCAAATGTGCAACATTCCCTCCATCATCTTGTGTGTTTTGATGTTTGCCCTATGTGGGAAGGGTATGCCCAGATGTGGGTCCCGTGCTCACTATGCCACTGGAGTCAAGCTATCCTGGCTGATGACGGCTGATAGCCAGAAACCGGTCCTAGGATGCTTGATTCCAGTCCAGGGAAGACATGGCTTGGCAGTTAGGGCTGGACTGTTCCCATGTGGCACAGGTTCAAGGCTGATTTGCATATGGCCATGTCTGAACTGGGGTGGCGTGGTGAGTAAAATAACAATGGATTAAACCCAGATCTGTGACTGGGGGTGAATGTATTGCCAATGTGCAACATTCCATCCATCATCTTGTGTGTTTTACTGTCCGCCCTATGTGGGAAGAGTATGCCCAGACGTGGGTCCCGTGATCACTGGAGTCAAGCTATCCTGGCTGATGACAGCTGATAGCCAGAAACCGGTCCTAAGATGCTTGATTCCGGTCCAGGGAAGGCATGGCTTGGCAGTTCGGGCTGGACTGTTCCCATGAGGCACAGGGCCAAGACTGATTTGCATATGGCCATGTCTGAAGGGGGAGGCGTGGTGAGCAAAATAACAATGGATTAAACCCAGATCTGTGACTGGGAGGAATGTTTTGCCAATGTGCAACATTCCATCCATCAACTTGGAGCGGTCTAGCGCTCGGGGGCATTCGGAGCCGCCTATTTAAGGCGTCAGTTGTTAGCGGTCAGCTGGCAGAGGCAACCATTTGGGTGGGACCTACATAGCGCGATTGCAAAGCGCGATTGAAGGCGATTTTCGCGCTCTTTCTGCGCCGCTCTTGCAAATTTTAAACTACCTGTTTAGTATCTTCGTTATTTTTAAGTTCATTTCCCCTGATTTTACTGCGCCGAGTGCTGGCCCTCACTTGCACTGTAATTATTTGGTATACACACCGCTGTTTGGCGGATCCGGTTTCCGGGGAGGCTTGAGGAATTACCCATACCACCTTGGGTAAGGAGGGGACTTTGGCGGCCATCTTGGAGCGGTCTAGCGCTCAGAGGCATTCGGAGCCGCCTATTTAAGACGCGCTTTACAACGCGCAGCGGTGACGCGCAGCGGGCGCGCCCTCTCTGCGTCTGAGTCGTGCCCGTCTGCGCTCGTCAGCGTCTCGGCTGCAGCTGGTGGCGGATTCTGGTTCATATGGTATGTGCAGTTTTTAGAAATGTTTTCCTACTCTTGTTCCGAGCTTTTGGCTCTGCGTAGGGACTCTCCGTCTTGCCATCATCTATTTCTGGGGGGGCGTGTTCTTAAGAGAGGTTGCTTGGGTTGTGGTTGGCGCTTTCCACCTAAAGATACCATCCGGCAGGTGGCTGTACCTGCTCTAAACGAATGCCTCCTTCTCAATACGAGATTCCTCGGCAGACACTCTCTTGATATCTGGAATCTCTTGACAGAGTCTAAACCACCATGTCTGTTTCTCACTGAAACATGGCTTGGAGAAGGCTCTGGCCCCGACCTAGCCAACGCCATCCCTCCTGACTATATTATATTTAGGAGAGATAGAGTGAATGGTAGAGGTGGAGGGGTTGCTTTGATTGTCAATAAACTCTTCTCTTGTACTACTTTTCCGGCTGATAATATTTCCAACTGTGAGGCGCTTGGTTTTGCTCTGACGCTGTCACCTCACCAAACGGTTGTTGTGATTTTACTATACAGAGCTCCCGGCTCCTTGGGGCCTTTTTTTGAGGAGCTGCAGGCGACACTCTCTGCACCCTGTCTTAAATCTGACCATTGTATTCTATTGGGCGATTTGAATATCCATATGGATAATAACTTGGACCCTGATACTCTCAAGCTGCAGGATATTACTCTTCCTTTGGGGTTGGCCCCTTATATCATCGGGCCAACTCATAATAAGGGTCATACCATCGACCAAGTTTTTTCTACAAAAGCTATTAGTGCATCTGTGCCACTTCCGGTTTTATGGTCTGACCATTTCTTGATAAAGTTTACCATATCCCCTGTTTCTGGGACTGCGTCAAGAGCCTTGAAAGACCAGCAAGGAGCTACACGAGCTTTCCACCAGGTCTCCGCTGAAATGGTGTCTGAGGCGCTTTGTTGTCTCCCTTGTTTTCTCTCGGGTAATCTGGAAGAAAAGCTTGAGCTGGTCCACAAATGGATGAATACTATCTTTGAGGAGCTAGCTCCTGGTAAACCGGCCAAGTCAGCCGATAGGCGTACTTCAGCCCCATGGTTTACTCCATCTTTGAGGGTGATGCGGCAAGAATGTAAGAAAGCCGAAAGGGCATGGAGACGCCTGTATGACCCCCACCTCAAGGTTAGCTATAGGAATGCCATTAAGTCATACCATAGGCATATCCATGCAGGAAAAAAAGTCTACCTTGAGCGTAGAATAGACGACTCTGAGAGTACTAACAACGAGATATTTAGAATAGTCAAAGAATTTACCTCTCCATCCTCCAGTACTCCTTCTCACATACACACCGAAGTTTGGATCAGCCAGTTAGCGGATTTTTTCGTGGATAAGATTAAAGTTATCCACGATTCTTTTAGCCATTCTTGTCTTTCACCATCGCCGGGCTATACACCTGGCTTGTCCATACCCACAGTTGAAGAAGGACAATTTCTTTCGGATTTTCCGGAGATGTCTCTCACGGTCTCTTTAGATCTCTTGTCGCGACTTAAATCTGGCTCGCCGTCGGACCCCTGCCCGGCTAAGTGCTTAGGCAGAGTAGCGCCGGTTCTAAATGCGCTGCTTAATCCTTTGCTCAATGCTTCACTGAGCACGGGTGTCATCCCTCAAGCGTGGAACCAGGCAATGATTCTTCCTTTGATTAAGAAAAACAACCTGGATCCACTTATCCACGCTAACTACAGGCCTATCTCTCTCCTCCCTGCTCTGGCTAAGGTGACCGAAAAGTACGTGCATAGCCCTATTTCCAACTTTATTGTGAGTAACAACATCCTACATGACTCTCAATCAGGCTTTCGCACGAATTTTAGCACTGAGTCTGCCCTTCTCGAAGTCACTGATGCCATCAGAGAGGTTCTGGAAACCGGAGGGAAGGCCATCCTGGTTATGCTGGATTTGTCGGCGGCTTTCGACACCGTCCCACATGAAGGTCTCCTTTTAAGACTCCAGGAGATCGGATTGCGAGGGACGGTGTTGAACTGGTTTAAGTCATTTCTGACCGGCCGCCGGCAAGTGGTCTGGGCACCTCCGTTTTCCGCAGAAATGCCGCCGCTGGAGGTGGGGGTACCGCAGGGTTCTATCTTGAGCCCTGCGCTTTTTAACATCTATATGGCCCCTTTGGCGGCGGTTGCGGAATTTTCCGGTGCCCAGATCATAACCTACGCTGATGACACCCAGCTGCTCTTTACATCTGACAAGGGCAGGGATTTCGACGGTTCGCGGATCAGAGACTGTTTGAGTGCTGTTTTTGCCTGGTTTCAGCACCACAGTTTAAAATGCAACTCCGACAAGTCGGAATTGCTTTTTTTTGGCTGTCCTCCGGATCCCGGCTGGAAGACCTGGTGGCCATCAGACATGTTCCCACCGGATGTCGCTTCTTCAAAAGCTAAAAACTTGGGCGTTGTGGTGGACGATGGCCTTACTTTTGGTCCCCAGATCATCGGACTGACTGGCAAATGCTTCGTCCTTTTAAAGATGATGCGGAAGTTTCTTCCGCTGCTTTCACTGAAGCACAGAAAGATCATCGTGCAGGCCTTGATAGGTTTGCGCCTTGATTACGCGAACGTTCTTTATCTTGGCCTGCCAAAATACCTTTTGGCCCGATTGCAAATCGTGTAGAACTCTGCAGCTAGAGCCATTTTTGGTCTCCAGCGTAGAGCTGGAGCCACAGAGCTGCTTAAGAAACTGCACTGGCTCCCAGTTGCCAAAAGGATTGCTTTTAAGGCTCTTATTTTTGCCTACAAATCTCTTCATCAAATAGGCCCCAAATGCCTTCAGAAACGCCTGTCTTTCTATGTGCCTCGTAGGACGCTACGATCTGCGTCTCTTTCTAAAGCTTTGATTCCCCCTATCCGTCTGACCAGAATTGGTGGACGCGCCTTTCGATTTTTAGCCGCTCAAGGCTGGAATGGTCTCCCTGTTCTACTCCGGAAAACTGAGGATCTGCTGTCCTTTAGAAGGGGACTTAAGACCTGGCTTTTTACCCAGTAACTGGTTTCTATCCTCCTTTTTCTTCATTTATGCTGTGCTGTGTTTCGCCTATTTCCTTAGGCTCTTTGCCAAAGCGCCGGGACACTCCTCGGAGTAGCCGTGCGCTATAAAAGAGCATCTTAACATAACATAACATAACATAACATAACATCTTGTGTGTTTTCCCAAAAAGAACTTGCCATTTTCGTGGCACCGTCGGAAGCCGTGACGATGCCAGTACTCGTGAATAGCAGGTGACTACCAGATAAAGAAAATTTCATTGGTTTACTCAGTTTCCTTTATGAAAGGAAGTGCACACCCATTTCTCCCTTATTGAACTTTCCAGGTACTTGATTTTCTACATTGTTGTGCTTTTGGCT
Source organism: Lissotriton helveticus (assembly GCF_964261635.1). Classification (NCBI taxonomy): domain Eukaryota; kingdom Metazoa; phylum Chordata; class Amphibia; order Caudata; family Salamandridae; genus Lissotriton; species Lissotriton helveticus. The sequence continues at coordinate 831,927,897 of NC_136067.1, forward strand.
TTTTTGGCTATTCTTATTTTGCAAAAATAAAATGGCATTACAACAACCAGAGGAAGACCTACAAGTGGCTGAAGTTGTTCAGGAGCAGGAGGTCCCAGCTGCATACGAAGCCGGACAATCAATGAAGAAACAAAGCATAGCTTGGAATTTTATTACTATTCCATCTAGTGAATCGAAGACCACAGCTAATTTGGTGAAGTGCAGCTTATGTGATAAGACATTATCTTGAGGCACAGCAAAAAAATATTCATGTGGCACAACAAGTATGCTGTACCACTTAAAAACATACCACAGTAAGCAACTCAAAATTGCAGAAAGAGAAGGAGAGAGATCATCATCCTCCAGAGCTCCTATTGTATTTCTATCTAGGACCCTAATTCGATATTCCTAATTTATGCCCTTGTATGGCTATAATACATAATATTCTTATAAAGGCATAAGAATCATATCCATATTTAGTTGTAGCCCATGCAGTCCACATTAAGCAAGGCTACTTCCCCGGACTCCTAGAAAGTACAACGAGTTCTCTAAACAATCCAAACCTCCAGCAACCTGGGAAATCCCCATTACTTTTGTTTTGATTCGTCCTAGAACTCCTGTGAGCGCTGTAAGAACGGCCAGTTCTTAGTGACATCTTTATTAACGTCTTATGTCCAACCTTACGTCAAACCCGGCACCTTTCAGGTATAAATATACCAACGTTGCCTTAAGCAAACACACTGTGGTTTTGGAGCAGAGCGGCTATCTACTTGCCCGAGAGCCCAGCTGATGCGAGAGCCCACGGACGCCGCCCCTCCCTTTTGATGCACTGAGAGAGACGCTGTCTTTTCTCCTGCAGAGAAATCCAGCTCCGGTGTTTCCAGATACCATCGCGGGTTACTGGGATATCGAGTCCTGAAAGAGAGATACCAGACCTCCTGCTTTCTATTACCCAGGCACGGAGCTGACTAAACCCTTAAAGAGAATTCTTGATTCAGATTCTTGGCAAAACCAACTTAACTTAAACTGCTACTCACTTACTCCTTCCCACGTATTAGGCTTAGGTCAGATACACCGGGGTAGGCGTATTTAGAAGCACCAGTTGAGTATGTTAGTCAATGTATATATGTATGTATATATTTTATCTATTTTAAAGTATCATATGGCTAAGAAACCATATCCATGCTTTTACAGTAATATTTCATAATACTCCTTTTACTGTACGCACTTTACTTTATACTAAGTATTGCAATTGTGGCAATTCATTTTTCTTGCATGAGAAAGAAGACTGCTCAATAAATAACACCTTTTATTGAAAACGCCCGTCTCCCTATTCTCTGCAATCTGGTGAAACTAAGTATGCACACTTGACTGAGTGAAATGACTGTCTATTGTTTTCTCAAGACTCTAGAGATACACTCTTATTCTGAGGGAGCAAAGTTGTCATGTTTTATGGTTGTCAGAAGCTAATCCCTTCTTGTCTATCCAGGGAAGTTAAACTCCTCCTTGTTTATTCGAGAAAGTTTCTAGTGACCTCTGAGCTAGCTGGCAAACCTTAAGTCTAATATAGTCAGTAGAGCCCTAGATGACCTCAGTCCTACGTCTACACTGCTGTTTATATTATTCTAATGCACAGAGCATATTGGGAATATAGGAACTACACTACATGGTGCCCAACGTTTGGTAAGGCGATAAATCTAACGCAAGACGTTAGAGTAACTCAGTCGTGCTTTTTCACACAGACCCTTTTCCCGTAAAAACTCCAATAGACGTCTGGAGTGGGTAAACGGTTAAAATCCGCCGGAACTTAGTAGGAAGAGATTCCTATGTATAGTTTTTGGTTTAGTCAACGTTGAAGGATACAGTGTTCCAAAATATTGTGCACCTAATCTTTGTTTCCTTGAAACTTGATCTGCAACAAAAACCTTTCTGTTAGTAAAAATGACGGAAAGTGAAGACGAAAGGGAGGAAGCTAGAAGAGCAGCTCAACTCCTACCGGATGACACAAGTCTCCAACAGAATGACCTGAATGCTATACTCATTCCGGTCAACATAAGAAAAACTATAACTCTTAAACTATAGAAAATGGACTGACATCACGAGGTGGTACAGTCATATTCGTGGTAGAGGCCCATGAATATCGGCAGACAGAGGTATTCTATTCATGGATAAACTTTCCAGCAGCAGACGCTGTAACACACGAATTCCACTATTACAAAATAGAGGAACCTCCGGTTGAATACACTCCTTTCGAGGATGTTGAAATCCCATTAAATTACAAAGAGCACCTGCTCTGGTTTAAAGGCGCCCTAAAATATCAAAATCACATCACGAGGCTCGGTCCACTAGGTAGACCAGGAGCAACGTGGCCGGTTCTAGCCAGCTACACACCACACCCCGACATTGAAACAATGACAGACCGGGAACTTTTAGCTCAGCTAAAAATACTAATTAAAATACATAGACAATTAGTCCAATATGTAATGCGGACTTCAACAGTCCAACCAGCTATTAACATTCCACAGCTGACCCCTCATCAGGGGAACACAAACAAAATTACACCACAGAACATACAATCATGTCTTGGTAAAACACCCGCAAAACGGGAACAAATTCCATTCTGGTTAGCACAAAAAATCACTCAAATAGAGGCAGTATTTCCTGATACTACCCCGACTGAGAAACACAGAATTCTGACTATCTGTCTTCCAATGGGGATCTCACCACATGTGGAGGACAGTGACACTTGGGGCACGGTCTTTGCTTCCATCTATACAAAAACACATGGTGTTCCGTCCATGAATTCCGTCCATGAATACGTCCAGAACCTGCTTTAACTCTGGGTATGAAATTACTGAAAGACTTCAAGCAGGTCTTGGCTATATTATTAGCCAACATAAAAGGAGAAGCAGCATCTGTGGCGATCCGCCAGAAATTGAAAGAAACAGATATAGCAGAACAACCATTTGAACTTGCCAGAATCATAGAAAAATCCTATGAAGAACTAGGAAGAGGGGAGAACGAGGGGAGAGGTGTGGCGCCGCGGCCAGGGCGACTGACGCTGGAATCTGGGGACCACGGTTCTATCCCCGGCTCCGGCGGCAGGGTAGCCCAGCACCATGTGACTCTGGGCAATAGCTCGCTTAATCTTCCCGACGGCCCCCAGCGCCTAGAGACCCTTACGGGTGATTGTGCGCTTTACAAATGTGGACTTTTAGGAAGAGATAGTTTGGGTGGGAAACCAGTAAAACCCCAACTAACTGAAAATCCTGAAAAGATATTTATTAAAAATAATCTAAACACTCCAAAAAAGAGTTGGGATGGAAATAAACAATCCGCTCCCAAGGAAAAAAGATTCCAGTACAGAGGAAGGTCTCCTCAACGAAGAGAAAGATCTCCAGACCGAGGAAACAAGTCTCTCCAGAGGGAGCCCTCTGAGAAAAGATACAACCTTAGAAATAGGGATAATTTGAAGAAACCTGATAGATATAAAGATACTGATACACGTCCCTCTCGATCTTTTCAGACGTCCTCGCAGAAATCGGAAAGAAGAGGATGGTCAGAACACAGGGAAGAGACGTCAAGTCCAAAGACAAGGAACCTCCTCATCAAAGTAAAAAATTACAATTTCCAAGAAAGAAGGTAGCCAGTATTAAAATAATTAAACATGCCGTGGATACTGAGGACACAACTGAAAAACGGAGAGTGGGCCCAGACAATGCTAGACAGCGCAGCAGAAGTCACCATAGCTCGCAAGATCCTGATGAATCTTCTGGAGACAGTGGACACGAATGAATACATTCAAGTGGAAACTGCAGATACCAGAGTTAGCAAACCTCATAAAATATACGAAATAACATTACATATAGAGGGAGATAAGACTAGGAAAGTAAGGGGTCTATTTTGGGATAAACTTTCGAAAGGCTATGACATCCTTTTAGCTGAGAAAGACTGGCCACCAGAGTTTGTCAGGGAGTGCCCTCATGGCGAAGAAATGATTATGCCTGCCTTCTGAAATCATATTCCAATTCATAGAAAATATACACTTGCAAGAAAATGGGCAGTAGCCCAAGCTCCTGCATTATATAAAAATCATGTAGGATGGGATGAGGACTCTCCTCCTCACAAAATCCAGTTAAAGTGTCAACCCACTGCACAAAGGCAGTACCCAATTAAACAAGAAGCTAAAAGGCAAGTCAGGGAGATCTTAGCTCAACTTGAATACCAGGGGGTGATTGAAGCATGCACCTCACAAATGAACAATACTTTGTTTCCTGTCTCCAAGCCAGACGATTCATATCGTCTAGTATTGGACTACACACACCTTAACTCATGTTGCAAAACATTTGCAGTGCAAAATTCACACAGTGCAACACTAATAAATAACATTGTGCGCAAAAAATACAAAACAAAACTAGACATCTCTAATGGATTCTTCTGTCAAAACATTGCACCTGAAAGCAGGTATTTGACCGCTTTCTCAATAATGGGGTCACAAAAAAAATTCTGTCGACTCCCACAGGGATTCAAGAATAGCCCAGGATTATTCTCAGCAAGGTTAACAGAGTTACTACAAATATATGATGATGAAGCATTATCTTATGTCGATGACATCTATCTCACAGATGATGACCTGGATACTCACTTGAAAAGAGTGAACACCATAATACTTGGGTTCGCAGCTGAGGGTTACAAATTCAACTTTAAAAAATCACGAATTGCCCATCTAACTGTCCTATTTTTAGGATATGAATTATCAAGTGAAGGCAAAAGCCTAGCAGACAACTTCTTAGAGAAGTATGCTGTACTCCAAGCACCAAAAACGCTGAAGAACTTACAATCAATACTAGGTTTCCTGAATTTCGGAAGAACATACATTCTAAATTATGCAGAGAGGGTTAAACCTCTCTATGAATTAATAAAACCTGATTTCAAACCAATCAATTGGACTCAGAAACACACAGAAATTTTGAGATCATTGCAAACAGACATGTTAGCTAAAACAAAATTGCAAACTCGCGAAAACGTACGCAACCTTGTAATCCGAGTCATCCCAGGAAGATGCCGATTCACGTACCTGACCTCTAATGAGGGAGAAACTGTACCAATAGCTTACAAATCACATCTGTACACAAAAGCTGAAAAGACATTCAGTCTTACGGAAAATATTGTAAATGCGGGTCAAACTGCTGTAGCAAAAGAAAGAGCCCAAGCCAAGGCAGACGGATAACTGTTTTAACAGCAGAATCAGCCTTTGAGGCATTAACAAGCCCACGCAATTTGACTACCGTGGCATTAGATCCAAAATGGATACAATGGGAAAATTCTCTTGCTGCAGAAAAAGTGAAATACTATTTTGACCCGAAAATGAAAATACTGAAAGATCTAACATATGAAGAAGAATATCCTCTGCCAATCGAAATTCTGCCTCTCGAACAGTACACATGTGTAATCTACATGGACAGATTTGCACAACACTACGATGTAGAGAAAAAATCCTACAACGCTGCATGCGCGATTGTTAAAGGTCGCTGGCGCTTTGGTAAAATCCGACCAATAGTCACCAAAACTGAATCACTGAGAAACTGTTCAGCTCAGCGAGCTGAAATCAGGTCTTTAAAGATGGCGCTGGAAAATGCCGATCGTGAATTCCCGACACTAATCGTGTGCGATTCGCATTACTGCGTCAAGTCTTACAATAATGACATGCAGAACTGGGTTCAAAACGATTACAAAGATGACACAGGTGCCACAATAAAGCATAAGAAGCTTTGGGAACAGGTAGTTCTTTTGCAGAAAGAACTACGAAAGACTCACGTGGTACATACACTGAGTCATCAACGTGATGGCGTTCACGTTGCAGGGAATTCATTGGCTGACACAGCCACAGCGAAAGCAACTAGACAGGCTTCCGTAGCCACAAAAAAGCGTTCAGAAAAATACATAGACGGGGAAACCATGCTGGCGGTAAAAACGTCTTTGAAAGACGACTGTGCAGCATTACCTGTGAACTATCCACTCAAGAACAGAGGAGCTGCTTTGCTAGCTAAATAAGCAAATATTGTATATATTAAAAACAGGCCACAGCTATAGCAAATATTTACATGCAACAGTGTGAAATAAGTGGTAAGCGCATGAGGTTTCCTCCGAAGAGTGTTAGAGAAAAAGGACTTATGAATAGGTGTACTAAATGAAACATCACTCTCTGCTAAAAATTGAGGTTATATACCTGTGAAGTTAATATCTAACAAACCCTATTCCAGGATTTTTAAGAAAACTATCGGGAGGATGATTGAAAGAAGAAGGTAGAAGTGAGATGGGAGCAGTGAATTACATCTAAACAGGTAAAAATAAATGAGTACGGAAAAGAGACCTAGAAAGGTTTAGGATAAAAATATTGTGAAAACCCTTTTCTAAGAATACAACTCTCTCCCCATACAGATTTCACATACCTACTCCAAAATTTAAAGAAAGGTGCCTCACTCCCTTCAAAAAAAGTTTCAATAGAGTTTCAATATGTTGAGAACATAAAGACTTTTAGGTAAGACTTGCTTGGTGTTATTATTTTTCTATATAAGAGCAATAAAAAGTAAGGGTTTAATAATATATGAATAGCTTAGGGAACATATAATTTGGCAACAAGTGTAAAACACAAAAGAATAAATAGTTTAATATGGTACAAACTTAGAAAAATGGACTATACCATTAAAAAGTAAGTTCTAACATAGGTACCTTTTTGTTATAGATGTTACGTCATTGCTGTGATGACAGCATTAAGCATATGTTTTATCGCTTGGATTGTGTTAAAATGTTTAGAGATCATCATGTTTTATCATTTAGATTGTCTTGAAATGTTTTGAGATCATCATGTATTATCCAAAGAATCAAGTATTACAAACAAAAATGAAAAATGATTGTTTCCAACTTTTTATCAGTTTTAACTCTCCACGTAAAGAACAGTACATGTCTGGCTAGAGAAGAATTTTTTCTTTAAAACATCCGATATCTGAACAGAATCTTTTAGGAATGATAGTAGCAAAGATGTAATGCACTGTAATCTGGATGCCATTTAAAACGATGTTTTGTTTTATTCAGAAAAATGGCTGAATAACCACTTGTCCTGAGGAAGACATAATAGATTGTCGAAACGCGTAGACAGACACAGCCAAGTCCGCCTGAATCGGGATTATGTAATTTTTTAATGATAATTGTTGATGACATCTTGTGATTCTCAAAAAAAAGGATTATATCAATAATTTTTTAACATTTATTGGGTATACCATGTACATTTATTTATCTGTATGTATTTATTCATTTTTTATCAAAATTAAAGATTAATCTTGATATCATTACATTTCTTTGCCCCATTTCTATGTTTTTGTTTGTGAACTTTGAATAATGTATAATATGGTCTAAAGAAAAGCCAGACCCTTTCTTGTGAGTCTGCCTGGGTATATACCTTGCACAAAAAATTGTTTCCCTGACCCAGGAGTCATATCCCAATCAGGGGGTCCTTGATACACTACATAGTGCTATCCACTCAATTATACATACATAATTGATGCAAACTCTGTTCCTTTTGCTCGAATCCCTGGAGTGGGGGATAGAGTAATTCCAAACACGTACAGGAGAGTCTTATTAATAGCAGACGCACACATGGGTGAAGGTCTAAGGCACCTAGAGATCAAGGAATCTCTTAAAGAATTACAATCAGAATACTGGTGGCCGGGAATGAGCCTGCAACATCACAAATTTGCAATAAGCTGTCCAAACTGCAACAGAGATCGCAGTGGCGAACCGACCGGAGTATTGCCAGGACCCTTCTTTTAGATAGCATAAGGCTATCTATACGCAAAAATCCAACAGGAAAAATGTGTCCCATTAATGTTTAAGACTAGATTCACTTAAAAATGTAGACACCAGCACTCGGCTGACGCCAGAACTGTTATACAAAGATTTGCGAGTCCATATCGGCACATACGCAATTGGCATGCTACATTCTGACCAGGGTCCTGCTTTTAGCTCTCGGGCTTACAAGGAGGCCATGACCAGCATGGGCATTGCACTGCGGTACTCTTGTCCCTTCCATCCTGAGGGAAATGCGGTAGTGGAAAGAAAAAACCGGGACATAAAGCAATCTATAACGGCGAGGGTATTAGGATCGGGTGATGGGTAGGTCCAACATTTAACAAGTGTCCAACGTAGTCTTAATAATCTGCCAAGAAATTCTCCCAAAGGTTTCAGTCCGTACAAACTATTGTTCGGGACTAGAATGCATATTCAGGACCTTGATAGTCAGACTTCAGTGGTAGAAGAAAAATGCTTTGATATCAAAGATCGTTTGGCTATTTTACAGGACTTAAATGAAACAAGAAAAGACCTGAGCAACGTAAAGTTAAAACAGCAGGCAACAGCCACTGAGGATAAATCACCTGTCCCAGCAAGACCTGTCTGGATTCCAAAGATTGGGGATCTGGTCAGAGAGAAGATCGCGGTGAAGAAGGAATTTGGGCCTTCTTACAGAAAAGCAGTACCTGTCTTAGCTGTCAGCGGAACAAGATCAGTTGTAGTACCGCCCCTTGCTGGTAAAAAGGAGAACCGAGTTGTATCCATCGACCTGGTAAAACCACAATCATGTGGCCAATAATAAGTAGTAGGCCCAGTGGACTCCCAAGAAATAGCAGAGTTCCAAAATGTGCCACAATACAAGAGGTTCAAACTGAGAGACTAATCACATTTGATAAACCTGCAGTGAATAAAAAAGGACTATGCAACAAAGCCATGGAACTTATGCCTCTTGAAACCTAAATTGCAACAGTTCGTCAAGAAACACCTGTCTACAATGATGTAGCCTCAGACTATGCTAATGAAACAAAGAAAAATCCAAAAGCAAATGAAAATCCGGAAGCAATTCCAACAATTGACAGCACTGCATCTGGCTACTTCATCAATTTCGATGACTTTTCTGAAGATCCAAGTGAGCCTGAAGAAATGCCAGCAACAAAAACTTTTAAAGACAAAGTAACTGAACTCTTTCATCAACTCAAAGAAACCTATCTGATTTCTCCATGGATTGAATTTTGGATTGTGTTAGGTGTACTTTTCCTCCTGCTTTGGCTCATCATGGTTCTTTGTTTAGGAAAATGGACACAGCAAGTCAGAACATCAACTTGGTCCTAAAGCCACACAAGTCATCTCACATCGAGAAAAACCCATCATCAGTGAATTTCACAGCCAATCCAATACCCGGTGGGGTAGCATGGGACAAAACGGATTATGAAATCTATGGCCCGATTGAGCTCTTGAAATATCCACATCAGTTCAAGGTTTCATTAAGTGACTTTGTAAAACCAAACACTTTCTCTGATGATTGGGACTTTGGGAGTATTAATGATATGATGTCAGATTTAGTTATGTCAGCAAAATTTAGAGAACATGATTATTTACAGGGTTCATCAAATTATGAAGAATTGTATTGTTATAATCACTTTGGGCATCACTATTTGCATAAATCTGCTCAACCTAGAAATGTTTTTGATTATAATCAATGGGAACATTGTGCAACTCCACCTAAAAGCAGCTCGAAAACGTGTTATGAGAAATTCCCATACTTCTCAGGGTTTAACACAAGTGATGCAGAAACGTTTTATTTCAAAATGTTAAATAAGACAGGCATGAAAACAATGCTGACAAATACTAAATTGATCTATTCTGAAACATTTTATGAAAAAATGATTACATTCGGTTTTGATTTCTGGAAAAATAACATTGAAACAAAAACCATCTGGGGTACAAAAGAATGGCAGGTCCAAGGTTTAGAAGCATTATTTAGAGCCTGCATGATCCCAGAACAAATAATATTCTTGAATTACACCATTCAACAGACTACCTGTCTTGGCCTAGCCAAAATTAAGGACTTAAACAAACCGTCTATTCCAAAGCCCATACCTGATAGCAATAGCACTACAGATATGGAGATAGACGTATCCCATATTTTATACCAAAACAGAACACATCCTGATTGGAAACAATGGTTGATCTGGCCCACAGACACAAATAACTGTCAAGATATATTCCTGAACAAAATACAGGGGTTCAAAATGACCAGGCCAGACCCAAGATACTCCCAGAGACAACATACAGGGATAGTACAACATACAGTGTATCGAAACTATGCCTCGAATGGCTACAGAAATCCACACTGGCTGAAATTAAGCAACACTTGACTTTACTTAAAGACGGTGCTGACTTGCGTGATTTCATATTGGGACCACGCAAACAGCGTCAAAAACGTTTCATAGCGGCCGGTATATACGCAGCGTACAACGAAGCTTGGAAAGTAATGCAAATTGAAACAGCAGAGAAAATACGAGAAATTGATCGTATTAATTTGGAAAAATCACTTTCTGTTTGGACAATGGGTTAATGACTCTGTCCTCCAGAATATATTCACTGGACAGTATTGTATCATCTGCTATTGATATAATAGAGCAGGACTTACTAATGTTACAACACGGTCAGTCCCAATTATGTTCTATTGTACAGCTTGGCTGGACGTTGCAAAATCTGCGTTCAGGCTACGTACCATGGCGTTTAATCAACACAACGTCATTATTCTCTATCTTTAACCTTACTGATAAACAAATCAGTTTGGCACAAAAAGGAGCAGACTATACGATTAAATGCATACGATTCTGAGCATTGAAAAACTTGAGAGATTACCATTGACAATATCAGAAAGACCTGTCATTGAATGGATAATACACGGAATAATTGCAATTCCGATAACAACTTTCCAATTTAAATACTGCCAAGAGTATATACCAGCGGGCCAGTATGAAAGGTTAGGTAAAGGGTACATCAAGTCATCATGGAAATTACCTTATACACACACATGCTACAGTGAAAAGAAAAAGAATGTATTTCTTAGTGGTAACAATTGTAAAAGATCACTGAGCGGTACACTTCTTTGTGAAGGCATAAACCTGCATGGGGCCTGTGAAGGGTCTTCAAATAACATTTCATCTCACCTGCACGGCACTCCTGCAACACAGATAGAGCCATTCTTTAGACAACTTTCTAACGGGAGTTATATTCTAATAAACGACCACAGCTGTTGTGGCATGGTGCCAGGGAAAGCCTATCTCGTGAGCGTGAGTTCCATGGTCACTTGCTGTATGCAAGTATTGTATCCAAACAGCACTCCAGATACGGAGGCGACAATTTGGACTTCTTTGAATATCTCTTCTATTCGAATTGATACTTTAAGCAGAATGAAGTCTGTTCTTTTACAGACAACTGTGCCCTTAACGTCATCAAAAGAAACGTATGATCTGCAAGTTGCAAGGACGACGGCAGAGATACATACCCTTTTATCAACAAATTGCCCCGTGCATTTCGCAGAAATGCTACGCCAAATCCTAAATATGTCAGATACCAGTGGCATCACACATGTATTTAAGACAATTTCTTCGGGACTGTTAGCACCCTTCGAAACAGTTCTGGGCATTTTTCCCAATTTTGTCCATTCTGTCATTGGCAGCCTACCACTACGTTTGGAACTCGTAGCAGGAGTTTTATTTTCGATCCTTCTGCTCCGATATGGCAAGCCAAGTCGCAGACAAGACTCCAGCAACGATGGAAGAAACGATCCTAGCTATACGCTATCGGGACCGCCTAACTAATGTCCTCGGATTAGCCCGGCTAAGAGATCTGAATATGACCTGGTTTCTTTCATTCAAACCTATCTGGCAGAATTGCATCTTACCTGTACTTCGATGTATGCTATGCGGAGAAGAATGCGTGTTGGACATCTGTCTTACACTACCATCAGCAGTACCAATGGATACAGATACTTTGCTAAGTCCTGTAACGGCTCATGCATCGTGTTGTCCCCAGCGGCTACCCATTCTGATGACGGCATTCGTTGAAACTTCACCACTACGAGTATGTGGCAGTGGAGTACGAGATGAGAGCAGCATCACCCAGGTACGACCTTCTGTGAGCATTGCTGATCCTGACATCGATGATAGCAATCATTCTCATGACTGCACTGTTGTGGCATTTTCAAACTTGGTCGAACTTTCACCTGATGCTGTAGACCAATTTTTTGAGAGTCTGTCTGAAATGATGTTCTCCCCTGAACAGAAAGAATAACTTTTTAAGCAACGAGCACACAGCGTTCCCTGAACTCTGAATTCGGCCTTCAGCTTTGATAAACAAAAGCTGCTGAAAACATTTGGAACAATTTTTTCCCCTGAAAGCGAAATTATTTTTTTTCACTTCCAAAATATTTACCTTTTTCTGGCACATGTACTCTGCTTAAAGTAGAACTATTCTTAGAGAACAGAGCTTCTATTTTTGGAACTCTAGAGACAATATATTACCTCAGCCTCTAGCACATTCACAGCATCTGTATTTATATGTGATGAAATGGTCTCGACCTTCTTTTCTGTATTCAGAGCCATTTCATGTGTAATTTTCGCAAATTCATTCAGCTGATATATATGCATCTTTTTACTGAATGATAACACTGCTGGAAAAACGTACAGTACCAATAATGATTTTCGTGTATTTACCATATACCATTTTGAATGCAAAATATGTATTTTGGGGTGGGTTGGAAAACACATGCACCTTTATATGTTTACTATTGCTTAGTTTTAGTAATGATGGCCATTAGATCGTGGAGTGGGTATTGTATTTCTATCTAGGACCCTAATTCGATATTCCTAATGTATGCCCTTGTATGGCTATAATACATAATATCCTTATAAAGCATAAGAATCATATCCATATTTAGTTGTAGCCCATGCAGTCCACATTAAGCAAGGCTACTTCCCCGGACTCCTAGAAAGTACAACGAGTTCTCTAAACAAACCAAACCTCCAGCAACCTGGGAAATCCCCATTGCTTTTGTTTTGATTCGTCCTAGAACTCCTGTGAGCACTGTAAGAACGGCCAGTTCTTAGTGACACATTTATTGACGTCTTATGTCCAACCTTACGTCAAACCCGGCACCTTTCAGGTATAAATATACCAACGTTGCCTTAAGCAAACACAGGGTGGTTTTGGAGCAGAGCCGCTATCTACTTGCCCGAGAGCCCAGCTGATGCGAGTGCCCACGGACGCCGCCCCTCCCTTTTGACGCACTGAGAGAGACGCTGTCTTTTCTCCTGCCGAGAAATCCAGCTCCGGTGTTTCCAGATACCTTCGCGGGTTACTGGGATATCGAGTCCTGAAAGAGAGATACCAGACCTCCTGCTTTCTATTACACAGGGACGGAGCTGACTAAACCCTTAAAGAGAATTCTTGATTCAGATTCTTGGCAAAACCAACTTAACTTAAACTGCTACTCACTTACTCCTTCCCACGTATTAGGCTCAGGTCAGGTACACCGGGGTAGGCGTATTTAGAAGCACCAGTTGAGTACGTTAGTCAATGTATATATGTATGTATATATTTGATCTATTTTAAAGTATCATATGGCTAAGAAACCATATCCATGCTTTTACAGTATTATTTCATAATACTCCTTTTACTGTACGCACTTTACTTTATACTAAGTATTGCAATTGTGGCAATTCATTTCTCTTGCATGAGAAAGAAGACTGCTCAATAAATAACACCTTTTATTGAAAACGCCCGTCTCTCTATTCTCTGCAATCTGGTGAAACTAAGTATACACACTTGACTGAGTGAAATGACTGTCTATTGTTTTCACACGACTCTAGAGATACACTCTTATTCTGAGGGAGCAAAGTTGTCATGTTTTATGGTTGTCAGAAGCTAATCCCTTCTTGTCTATCCAGGGAAGTTAAACTCCTCCTTGTTTATTCGAGAAAGTTTCTAGTGACCTCTGAGCTAGCTGGCAAACCTTAAGTCTAATATAGTCAGTAGAGACCTAGATGACCTCAGTCCTACGTCTACACTGATGTTTATATTATTCCAATGTGCAGAGCCTATTGGGAATATAGGAACTACACTACACTCCAGCCACTGCTCCTGGTGATGACGTTCCACCTGAAGTCCAGAGAAGATGCAGTGAAATGTCACCAGACCTAAAACATTTTGCTACCTCCTGCATGGAGTGTAACAACATAAATGTAATTTTACAGAATGTGAAAAGCCATAATTGTTATTTTTTTTTTATTGCAGCAGTTCAAGAACAATTTTGTAGCCAGTGCTTACAGTTGTTATTTTTGTTACCATTTTTTCTTCTTAAAATAAAAAAAAGTTAAAAATGAAGAAAACAATCAGTTCCCAAAAAAGAAAAAGAAAAGGTTCTTTTCAGGACCACCTTTTCTGGTTAAAAAAAGATAATTTGAATAAATGCATGAGTGCATGAACTGTGCATGGCTGTTAGAATGAGTACATGAGTGATGCATGAATGATTGAATGAGTGCCTACGTGGTATGTGGATGTTAGTATGACTGCAACAGTGGTGCCTGGGTGATTCTATAAGTTCATGGATAGTGCCTGGGTAATTGAATGACTGCATGGGTTGTACCTGGATGATTCGATGAGTACTTAGCAAATGCCTGAATATTTAGTTGAGTGGATGGGTAGTGTCTGGGTGATTTGATGAGTGCATAGGTAGTTCCTGGATGATTGGATGAGTGCATGGGTAGTGCCTAGGTGATTGGATAAGTGTGTGGGTAGTGCCAGGGTGACTGAAAGAGTGTCTGAGTAGTGCCTGGGTGATTACATATGTGTGTGGGTAGAGCCTGGGTACCTGTATGACTGAATGTCAGTGCCTGGTTGATTAGATGAGTGCCTGGGTAGAGTCTGGGTGATTGGATGAGTCTATGGGTAGTGCCTGGATGATTGAATGAGTGCATGGGTAGTGCCTGGCTGATTGGATGAGCGTGTGGGTAGTGCCTGGGTGATTGTAAAAATGCATGGGTAGTGCATGGGTGATTGCATTACTGCATTGATAGCGCCTGAGTTATTGTATGAGAGCATGGTTATTGCCTGAGGGATTGAATGAGTGTATGGATAGTGCCAGGATGAGTGGATGAGTGCCTGTGTAGTGCCTGGGTGATTGGATGTGTGCATGGTTAGTGCCTGGATAATTGTATAACTGAATGAGTAGCGCCCGGATAATTGGATGACTGCATGGGTAATATCTGGGTGTTTGGAGGAGTGCATAAGTAGTGCCTGAGTGATTGTGTGAGTGCATGACTAGTGCCCAGGTGATGGCATGAGGGAGTGGGCACTGCATGGGCGACTGCATGAGTGGATGTGTAGTGTGAGAGCGAATGAATGAGTGACTGAGTAGTACCTGGCTTATTGAATGTCTGCATAGGTAATGTCTGGGTAATTACGTAAATGCATAAGTAATGCCTGTGTGATTGTATGAGTGCATAGGTAGTGCCTGTGTGATTCTGAGTGCAATTGCCAAGAACACTCAGCTAATACTGCATGTTTGTGACAAAGTGTAAACCACATATATAGACATATTTTACATAAAGTTTCAGAGTAGCTATTTAGTAAGATACTAATCTATCTTTCCTCTTTGTATTCATTTATCAAAATAACTACTTCTTCACAGCAGCACCAGAGGCCGTAATGACATCAGTAGTTACAAATACAAATGACAAACTGTAAAACAGATATATAGACATATTTTACAGAACGTTTGAGTCTAGCTGTTTAGTAACATAATGGTTTCACTTTATTATAATAACAGATTTGACAAAAACAACAATTTCAAAAATACCTTTCAACTTTGGAACTCAAAAATACAGCATAATTACCAAACAAAGAAATGGTATTCACCCATCAAACTACCCATTGTCACCCAAACACATTTTGAAAATTGTGCTGCTTTTTAACTTTATTTCACTAATTCCACAAAAATAAAATGGAATCAAGAGAAATCATCCGAAGACCTATAGCTGGTTGAAGTTATTAAACAGCAGCAGGACTCAGCTACACATAAACAGTCTTGTCATGAACAACCACAAATGAAAAAACAAAACATAGCTTGAGATTCCTTCACTATTCCATCTGGTAAATCAAAGACCACAAATAAATTTGTAAGATGCAGGTACCACAAGCATGTTGTGCCACTTGAAAACAAACCAGAAGAAGCAACTTAAGATTACACAGAGAAAAACAAAGGAGAGAGTCATCAGTCTCCAGACCTCCAGCCCCTGCTCCTGAAAACAAAGTTCAGCTGAAGTGCAGAGAATATTCAGTGGAATGTCACCAGAACTAATGCGTTTTGCTACCGTTTGCATGAACTATAAGCCCATCGTAACAGCTGGAATGCAGTCTGTGGATAAAAGTTTCTAGAATGTAAAAAACCTTCGGGCCCGATTCACAGAATTAACTTAAGAGAAAAACCTAAACATACTACCATGTTGGTATTCACAGAAGGCACTTACTCATTTTGGTATTCACAGAAGGCACTTACTCATCAATGAGTAAGTGCCTTCTGTGAATACCAAAATGAGTAAGTGCCTTCTGTGAATTCCAAAATGAGTAAATGGTAGTAAGTTTAGCATTTTGCCTTAAGTTAGTTCTGTGAATCGGGTCCATAGTTGTTAATTGTTATTCTTCTTTTATTGCAGCAGTTTAAGCACTGTGAAAAAATATAAACAAAAAAAATTTATTAGGATTTCATTTTGATTATTAGGCAACCAAAACAAGATACAATGGTGATGTGGACAAGAGACTTCTTAGGTGCAACATAAAACTGCTGGTATTATAGTACCTCCATTTTTATCTGTAGTAACAGAATGTTGTCCTGTAATGTTTTATAAATTAATTTCCTTCAGTTAAAAACAGTCTTTCATCTCTACCAACATGCTGTAGACAATACACCTAATAGGCTGAATAATGTCTCAGAAACTCATCATTCATATACATTTCAACACAATACCACATTTTGTTATCCTAAATTGTCCTTAAAAGTTTAGTTCTAGAAATAGCAGATATAAGTTTATTATCTTTTAACATAGACTTGCATTGAATGACATCTCCATATCATTGCACTCTATCCATTGTGTTTGACATCTTTAATATTGTTTTAGTATATAGAGGTTATATTAACTCCTTCATGAAATATGTTTGTTATAGTTGTGAAACTTCTTTTTGAAATGGAAATTTGCCCAGCTACAAAGTTTGTAATTTAAGTTTCGAATTTACTACCATCCACTCTTCATCATTGTAGCATGACTGTGACATATTTCCCACACATTTGTAATTACAACATCCACCTAAGTTCTGATCTGCAGTTTGGACAGGTCATATCTTGATGGGCATTTTTGGTTACATTTTCAAAGGCCGCTGCTTTACAGTCTGGTAAAGTAAAACAGAGGACTCGTTCCGAATTGATTTCAGTGCTACAGGGGAATTCACAATGTTCACAATTGTTGATTGATTTATAACTTAAACCAAATAATTCATTGATATTCACATCCTCTTCCTCTACAAGTCTAGCATTACCATTAACAATTCTCCAGCATCCTGCTGAAAAGTTTGAGAAAACACTACTAATCCAGTACTCTAAATTGAAACGTTGAAGTCGTTCTGGAACAGGAACTAGTATTGACTTATAATGCACAGCTCTAGCTGGCATTTTATTATCCTCTAATTTATTGTAGCAGTACTTATATAAAACTTACTGTGTGGGCAAGACAAGGCATTCCACTACAAATAAAAACCAGGCCTGGGCAGAGTTCGCAGAGTTTACACGGAACTCCACTAGGTGAAAGAAAACTCAGCGGAGTTCCTCAAGTGGCACAGTGCAGTGTGAACTGTCATTCACACTGATCTTCCTGCCGCTCGAGTAGAAATTCTACCTGAGCAGCAGCTCGCGATCGCTGCACTACCTGGAGTGGAGTTTTCTGCACTGCATGAACTCAGCGGAACGCGGAGTGCAGAAAACTTCACAAACTTCACAAACTCAGCGGAGTTCACCACCCAGGCCTAATAAATACACAGCAAACTTTTGCCAGTTATCATTATTTTCTTTTTCACTTTTTAAATACGAGTCAACAGTCTGTGTTCCAATCTTGTAGTGAGTGTGTCGACAACATATACAAACATACTCTGGTTTTTGAGAGCACACTGTGTTAAATTTTGTAATCTCTTCTTCAAAGCTATCAACTATAAAACCTGTGTCCTATTTTGCAACTCCACTTGTTATCAACTCTTCATTTTCTATAGAGTCCTGTTCTGCACAAAAGAAATGAAACTACACGTTATCACAAACCTTTTGTAGTAGAAGTATATATCCATGCTAAACTAAAATCTGTTCAAACGTTACTTTTCTTGTTTTCTTCTGGTTTTGCCTCCTCATATACAACACTATTTTCTCGAGTCTTCATTCTATTTATAATCAAAATGAAAAGCAAAGTCCTTATCAACCACTCCCTCAACTTGTTCTTTCTGTTTCAGTGCTTCTCTCCTTCTTCTATAGTTCTTCATATTTCTCAATACATTTACAACCAGTCTACTTCAAAATATCTTGGCTTTGATGTCCTTAAGTTGCTTCTGTCCCTGGTTAAGGTGTGTCCATCTCTGTTACATTGTTTCTTGTTCTTCTAATATAGATTTTGTCTACTCTTATTGTTTCTCATAGTTTGGTTTTCATTTTCATTATTTTCATATCTTTGCAAGTGTCCAGATATATTTTTAAGCAATGACTTTGTCCTCCTACCAGTAGCTCTTTTTCTTTCACTGACTTTTTCTGCATTTCTCCCATTTTGTGTGTCAGTTCTAAAGAGGTACGTTAGTTGCTTCTGTTGCTTTTTCCTCCAAACGTTTGTAGGCATTCTAACGGTGTGTAGTTATGTATATATTGTTCTGTAAAAAAAGTATATTTAAATTTTTACTCTAACTAACGTACCAACTACTTTACTACTGACTTTCACATGATACAAAAACAGTTTTTATGTTATGTTGCAGTTTTAAATCTACAGATGAACCTAGCTATATTACTACATGCACTAACTTCAATATTCCAAACCCAAAGCAAAACACAAAAGTTTATTTATTAATTAACGTTTAACATTATATAGCCCTCTCCTACAACACAGCTGCACCGTATCTCATTTCTCACTTATACATGGTGAAAGACCAGTTTATCCCTTCTGTCGTAAATTTTAAAATGAACATCAACCAAAGTGTAGAAGTACATACAGTGTTTCAACACTGTAAATTCGAAAACACAACATAAGAGCTATTTGTGTGCCTCTCTACCACTGTGCCACTGGTGTATTTAATATCTCAGTACTGTTCTACTTAAAAGTATCACATTAAAATTTTCGGAAACAGCGCATATACAAATCTGCACATTAATCTTTATCAGAGAATATAGCTCACCGATTCTTCCAAGTACATGGAAAGAGTGTGTGGCAGATTGCATATATAAATTACCGGATAGTTCTAAAAAAAAACTACTTTTCCTCACTAAAACTTGTAAATATATGTGTATTTGGTTGAATACATCAATACTCCCTGTATGATTGCATGAGTGCATAGATAGTGCCTAGGTGATTCCCTAAGGATACAGGTAGTGCCAGGATGATTCCATGACTATGTGGGAACTTCCTGGGTCATTCCATATCTGCATAGTTACTGCCTGCGTGTTTGCATGAGTATATTGCTACTATCTGGGTGTTTGGATGACTGCATGAGTAGTGCCTGAATGATTAGATAAGTGCATGACTAATTTCTCACTAATTCAATACATGCATAGATAGTGGTGGGATGATTAAATGAATGCAACTCTAGTGCCTGGATGATTGCAGAAGTGCATGCATACTATATAGGTGATTCATAAAGTGCATGGATAGTGCATACGTGATTGTTAAAGTGCAGACATAGCACCTAGCAGATTGGATCAGTGAATGAGTAGTGTTTCAGTGATTGGATGTATACATGGCTGCTGCTGATGTGTTTAGGTCTCGCCTACGCAGCGCGCATGCGCTGCTTAGGAGGAGACCTTTAGTAATTGATTCACTTTTTGAGGCAAAAACTTGCATGTATTGCATTGCTTTCAATTGCAACGCGTGCACGTTTGGCAATTCCTTTGCGGGATTGAGGTTTGAAACCATGTGTTTGTAATTAACAGATGGGTCCTGCTCGCTCCCGCAAGGGAAACAGGCACAGGCCCGTCTTCTCTCCCCTCCCCCTGCTGCCTCCTCCTCAAACTTGTTTTTTTTAACTTTCAGCACGAGGCGCACTCTTCTTTGTAGCTTATGACGTTCCCTGCTTATATCAGATGCATTAATTAATGACAGTTCTGAATGTTCACGAAACAAACACTACATACATACATACCGGCTTGATAAACACAGGATGATCTTTCAGCCCCGGGGACACGTGTGAGCTTTGAAGGCGCTTCTTATCAGCGTCTCACGCCCTACCGGACTGTGCGGTCACATGCGGTTCACGAGCACACAACGTGACTTCATCTCTGGGGCATAATTCACTGGACAGCACAAGTCGGGGGAGCTCTGTCACTACCAGGATGTCGAGGATGAGTAGGTGAATGAAAAAGAGCGCAGCGAGTGGCCGACTCCTCCTTAAGCAGTGTTCACGGTGGTCTTGGCTTCTCCCGGCACTTCAGCCACTGCTCAACCCTTCGGGAATTCACAGAACCAGAGACAAGAGCCTCTTAAAGCTGGACACTGACTGCCCCCCTTGGGGATTACTGAGGGAACTGCTTCACGGCGCGACCCGCCTTCAAGGGTGACAATGCATAGAAAGCACACAGCGGGCTTGTTTACGCACAACTGTCCCTTCTCCAGCCGCCAACAGTCGGTCTTCTACACCACTTGTCACTTTACCCCTCTGCCTACCCTCTATTTTCTATGCCCACTCCGCCACCCACCTCCCCACCCTCCATGAATAGCAGCTGCGATACTGCACAGTTACCGCTGTGACAGGCATTAGCTGTACTGCCACCGTGGATATGCAGGAATCTGTCAAGAAGGGACAGAGTGGGCACCTGTAAGCGATGACCAGCTTCAACATCTTTACGAGTGTCCAAATAGGACATGTTTCAAGGTGCCAGGTTGGACACTTGTCAGGAACACCCACAGGGCACTAGTGAACCTGCAGCAAAATGTAGAATTCGAGACATTAGCTAATTCAATATGACTCACAGTGGTGCTAACCAAAGGGTTCAGGGCTTCAAAGCACCCTAGACCGTCCTCAAAACCCTGCAACCAATTCTTTTTTAGAAACTGCCCTTTACAAACCTTTAATATGAACCAGGGAAAAATCCTGGGATTGGTGTCCTCCTAAATACTATGAAAGTGATCAAAAGAAACGAGATTAATAGCAATACAAATCTTATCTGATTTCTTTGGCACTAAATGCAATGACAGCAACAGGACCTTCTCTACTGCCTTACAAATCACTGTAGAATTCTATGATATGTGGTCCAGCCACTATTACATTATGCAAGCCTGCCACCTCTAACCATCTGTGCCTTCCCTGATCATTTTTAAGTTTACCCAGTTCTGTAAATTATACAGCATGGTAATCAAATATGAATTTACTCTCATGACAGAAAGGCAAGACACGAGGCAGGTGTTTTTGCCTTGATTTCCTCATGCTTTTGCCTCCTGCCCTACTTGATGGTGGTGAGGGTGCCAGGCCTCCCTGATTGCTTCAAGCCATACTAACCGTTGCAGACTGTACTGCTCAGTTATCCACGAAAATAACATCCTCAAAATATATTAATGTTTATGGCTTTGGGTGCCTTTCCATGTAAAAACAGACAGTCCCATCAAAGATCACTCCGTTACAAAAAAAAGGTGCGCTGGGTCAGTGATTAAATCATTGTATGCTAACAATTATGTATGTGTACAACATGGACAAATAGAGCAGCAACAACTTCCCCATGAATGAAGGTAGGTGTACATGCGGGTTTCGTATTGGTATCCTTACTTTTTTTGTAAATCTGTTAATTAATGATGCAGTTGAACAGCTGCACCTGGTCCAGGATCAGGTGCCACTTATGACTCTGAGCCCAAGGAAACTGTCATTATTTGCAGATGATGCAAGTGTAATCTTGAGAACCAGAGTGGGGCTGCAGACTCTCCTTGATGAAATACTGGAAACAGTAGTATATGGCAAATGTTTTAATGCCAAGAAACAGTAGATAGTGTAGCAAGGTATGATGGATCCCCAGTGGACAGCACCTAAGAGTTTGACTATTTTTGGGGC
Organism: Lissotriton helveticus; assembly: GCF_964261635.1. Taxonomy (NCBI): domain Eukaryota; kingdom Metazoa; phylum Chordata; class Amphibia; order Caudata; family Salamandridae; genus Lissotriton; species Lissotriton helveticus. The sequence goes on from NC_136067.1 coordinate 831,950,067, forward strand.
AGATTCAACAGCTCGAAAACTGAAATGAACAGACTAACAAAGCTGAATGGACACATGCCAAGCGATGGGGCACTGAGTTAAAATTTGTCTGAGCAGATGTTTGGGGGTATAACAAATCCGAATCGCTAGGTCTAAAGGACAGGAGTTTTTTAAAACGTTTTTTGTCACTCATTCCTAGAACCCCTTCTATACCACTACATTTGGAGTTGGTTAGAAAGGGTATTGATGATGACCTGGAATTGAATACCTTAGTGTTATGGGTGAAATAATGGTAAATTTAGAGCTGTAGCCCATCTAGAAACCTAAAAGGTGGTGATGGGAATTCAAGATGCAACATCTTGAGCCTGGTTTATATTTTTATTAATTTTATTAATTCACTAAATGGCAGTTGATTTATGAATTACTGAAACCCACAGAATTATTAACACCCAAACAAACTTTGATATTAAAGAAAAATAACAGGCTTCAATTAAAACTTGTTAGTAAAGGAAAGAACTTGACAGAAAATTAATATGCTTATTTCTTGACTTTATTAGACTCCTCTCTTTTGCTATTGATTAGAAAGCAGTAACAGCAGTTTATACGTGCATAGGCATAACATGTTGTAAATGCATATATTAAAGCCATATGGAAGGATAGGCTACTGTTTCATGCTATGCATCCTGGGTCTGCGTAAGGATGGCAATGTAATTAAACGTTATTGTCTGGTTTTTTAAACCACATACAATATATAACTAAGTCCATCTACAATCTAGTTTGAAAAAATACGTACAAATGTACCTCCTTAAAACTTAGCAAGAAGCATTACATATAAAAGCAACAACAATCAGACACCCCTTAATATTGACTTAGCTTTGTGGCGTTGAACTTTGTAGATTACACAAAATCCTAATGCAACTCAAAAATATTGTTTCAACCTTTCTAACTGTATCTGGGGACCAGCAGATGGACCCATAGATAAGTGCTGGGGCTAATTTAGAATTGACGACTAGGAGTTTAGGGCTCATTGCTCCCTCACAATATTTTACAGCAAATCTTTTTACTGCTCTCATTGATGATGTCACTCTGTGTCACAATTGCCTAAAGTGAGCCTTCCAGCTTAATTTATTGTCCGGTATCATGCCTAAATAGGTGTATGTTGGCACAAAATCCATTTATTGAAACCTGTGAACCAGGAATATTTTGGGTTACAGCAACCAAATGCCATGAGCTTTGTTTTATTAATCTTAATCGGAAGATTGCTATACTTAATAAAAGAAAATACCCTAGTTTATTGCATTTGTAAGCCAATCTGTGAAGTGGATAGAATTACTAAGTCATCCGCCTAGGCCAAATACCGAACTTTTGTGTTGGACAATTTGGGTGGATTTCCCCTGTCTAGTAAAACCCACTTAGATCAGAAATAAACGGAATAATAAAGGGACACCCACATACCTCAAAGCAATATGGTATACCTCAGGTTTACGCTGCTAAAGGTGCAAAGAACCCATGGCAGAAAGGGAATCTGGGGGATTCTGTTGCAATTTTTATTCTGTCCTCTTATATATTTTTTTTACAGAACTCTCATATTACACCTACAACAAGCCAGGACTGTTGGCTTTGTCAATGGTTGTTAGTTGCGTAAGATAAATAGGCAACGACTCTAGCTTCATTGTATATAACATTGAAAATGCTTCAGTTGTGACATGATGAGACTGTGAAAGAACAGGCAGTGAAGGGTAGTACTGCAGCAGAGTTAAGATTTATTTTTCACCCTGAGTGTGAAGTCTAAAATGAAGAGCCCCCTAAGGATCCGTCTAAGCACCTGCTTTTTAGAACTGCTGGTGCTGAGCACTGGGCCCAGTTAAATCCCTGTCGTAGAATGAAATTTCGATTCTAGTAAAATAACTAGAAAATGGCGCTGTCACGATGAAGTTAACCGAGTAGTATTGTAATACCTAAATGGACTTTCCCAGAAAAAAGTATTTACAATGTCAAGAAATTAAGGGGTCCCTCTCTGGTTCCTTTCATGAAAACAAACACTATCATTGTTACATGCATTGCCATTAGTTTGCCAGTTTCTGTCCAGCTTCATAGCACAGATTTCCATTAGCCAGACACCCCTGAATAAGGTGAATATATGGATGCAAAGGAATACAAGCATTGACTTAGCCAATAGGTCTCACTTTTGGGACCTTATACGTGTTTAGCCGTGCAACAGTTGAGGTTGTTGCACCAAGCATATTGTGCTGGATAACTAAACAACTATAAGGTCCCAAAGGCGAGACCTATTGACTATGCCAATGCTTGTTTTGGTTAAGTGAACCGGTAGTGCCTAGGTGTTTAGATAAGTACATGGGTAGTGCATGGATGAGTTCATTCTTAAAGTTTGAGCGATTGCATGAAAGCAAGTGTAATACTGGTTTGATTGTATTAGTGCAACAGTATTGCCTCAGTGATTGAATGAGTGCATTGGTACTGGATGGATGATAGGTACACTGCAATGGTACTGCCTGCATATTTGGATGAGTGCATGGGTTGTTCCTCAGTATTTTGATGAGTGCATAGGTTGCAAGTGGGTGTTTGAATGAGTGCATGGGTTGTGCTTGAGTGTTTGAATGACTGAATAGCTACGTCCTTGGAGATTGTGTAAGTGAATTGTTAGTGCATGGGTGATTGGATGAATGCAAGGGTAGTGCCTGCATAGTTGAATGACTACATAATTAGTGCCAGCGTGATTGCAAGAGTGAATATATAGAACCTGGGTAATTAATAAGTGTGTAGACAGTGCATGAGTGATTCAATGAATGCCTTAGTAGTGACTGACTTTATGAGTGTCTGGCTTACTGTGAAAGTACCTCCTTTGCTCTTAGACACATAACAGTTGTAACTATATCTATAACTCATTGTTTAAGTCCTCCTATCAGTATGAAACTACCTGTTTTGGTATATCTGTCCCTTTCTACTGAGCTATGTGTGAGTGAAGTCTAGATATCACACTTGAGACATAATTGGATACATGGCTCTCTAGGAACATACATTGCTCTATTACTCAGCATGCACATGCATCAGTAAGTTTCTAGAACTGAAAACAGCAAATTCTCACGTTTTCAAAGCACAAAACCTTTTCTTAATGGCATACCTACATTATTTCTCAAATATTTCTTGTGTCTTTAAAACATATATTAAGTATTTCTCAAAGAAACGTTACACACAAAGTGAAGCTAGCACAAGAACGCTCAAGAGATATTCTGTACTATTAACCTCCTCAATTTTAAACAGAGCATGTTTAAAGAAATGCAGCACCCTCACCACATATATGACATTTTCAACAGCTTTAAAGAACATAGATCTCAATGTAAACATATATGTGATTTCATAATAGATATAAAGCTTTAGGCCATCTTTCCAAAAATATAAAGTTCTCTACAGCTTCAAGCAAACTCAAAGAGTCTCATCGTACATATAACTATCTGCAACCAGAAATAACATATCCCACCACCATCTAAGTGTATGCAAACTGGCCTCATAAGTGAAAAAACACATTGACAAACACTTCCAAATACATACCTAATAAGTATTACTACTTTATAATCCATATACAGGCAGAGCACATGTTCTTATGTTTTATTCATGACTGCACTACTCCTGTTTAATAACGTGACTAAAAGGCCCCCAAGAACCCTCAGCAGCAAAGGGTACTTCATCCCCAACCAGTAGTGTGCCAGGAGGCATGTTTGCAGAGGGGTGGAGTAAGGGGACGTGGCCTCCAAAGACCTCTCAGCAATTCCTCTGTGAGGGACTTACTGTAGGTAACAGGAGGGGTTGTTCGCCCTAAGGACCCTCGCAGCCAAGGGGACTATATCCCCAGCCGTAGTGCACCAGGAGGCGCGTTTACAGAGGGGTGGAGAAAGGGGCTTGACCTCCAACAATCTCACAGCAATCCTGCTGTGTGGGACTTACCAGAGGTTAGAGATGGGGTAGTTGGCCCACAAGGACCCTCTGGAGTCAAGGGGACTTCATTCCCCAGCTAGTAATGCACCAGGAGGTGCGTTTGCAAGATACTGGTGAAAGGGGGCAGGGCCTCCAACGACTTTTGGCCTGTTTTTAACACATTTTTTCTCCATTTTATTAGGGGAGGGGGCAATGCCCATCTTCCCTGGGCAAATGTTGGCTCCCGGGATCCCGCCCCTTGGGGCCAGGCTTTTTTGAAAAAGGGAAAGGAGGTCATGCGGCCCCCCTCCCTGGCTGATTTTGGCCCAGAGGACACCATCCCCCAAGGCCCAGCCTTTTTTTATAATTTTGTTTTTCGCAGCCCCTTTTGGCCCCAGGGCCCCCATACCCCAGGGCCTGGCTTCTACTGGGGGTTCCCCCAGGGCACCTACACATCTTTTGGGGACCAGGGTCGCACCAAAGACCCCTGAGCAGATATTGCTTTTACAGAGATGGTACTGCTGAATATGCAGCTCCCTCTTGTGAAAGCAATTTTCCTCTGCTTCAAGCTCATGAGACGATTTTTTTATGCTCTCGCTTGCTGGAAGCAGAGCACTTGCTATGGCTTGGTAGGAGCAGTAAAGCTCTCGTCAAGCCTCAGCAAATAGCAATGTCTCGGTGGACACCCCGGGACATAGCTGGAGCTGGTCCTGGGAGTTGGCGGTCCCCAGGACCACCTATGGCTCCAGGAGGGGGGTCACATGCCCCCCTCCTTTCTTAATGTTGGGCCTCCCCCGGGGAGGTGGTATTCCACGGGGCTGAGAAAGGCCTATGAGGGGGGTCATGCAGCTCCCTTCCCGTCTTTTGAAAAAAGTAGGCCCCAGGGAGGTGGTGGTCCCCGGGGAAGTCCCTGAGGCACCCAACACAAATTGATTATTACCCCGGGGAGATGGTGGTCCCCAGGGCCGGGGGGGGTCGGAGAAGCCCCTATTTAAAAATCAGGGTTCTGGCCGGCCCGGGGGCTGATTAGTAACGAAACACGGGAGCCCGTGCTTGGTTGTTTTTTGTTTTGGCGGGACATGCGAATTCCACTGATTGTTTTAAAAATAAAATGCGTTATTGGCCCTAAAGGGTCACTGTGCCCCCCACCCCAAGAGGCCTAGGGGGTCAGGGTATTTCTATTTTCTACCCTATATCCCTTTTCTTTTTTTTAATGTTTTTTCTGGGACTTGTTTCAAGCTGAGTCCCAAGATGGCTGCAAACACTTCATGGTTTGAAGCGTTGGCAGCCAATCAGATCTCAGCACAAGATCGGAAGGGGTCATGGATCCTCCAGTTCCCTATATATACTACTGAAAAATTCTTTAAATTGCTCTGCAACTACTGAACGGATTTACACCAAATGACAAAAAGGCACTTCCCTGAACATCTAACTTGCTGCCAAATTTGGTGTAATTCTGTTCAGCAGTTTGGGCTGTAGCAGTGTCTGTTGTTCCTATGGAAGTGTTTTGGTAGCCCCCTTTTTCTCAGCCCCCGCTTGACGATCACCATGAAACTTTCAAGACATCAGCTCAATGGAGTGCTAAACTACGTTTGAAAATATTGCAAGGATTCGTCAAACGATGCTAATTCTATAGGGCAATGAAAACACGCTCTTCCTATGGAAACCACATCCTAATTTTAACTAACAACTGATGACTGCCAGTACGTAAGATACATAAATCTTACAGTCAGAGATAGTGACCTAGTAGTTATGATGAAGTCAGAGTTACCATAGAAAAGGCATTTTTTGTTTTCTTAACACCTTTGGTGACACTTGACAAATCCACACCACATTTTATCAATAAAAATATCATCTAATTTGGGTTTGGCATAGCAAGTTTCCTCTAGCACCATTGACAGGAAAAGGTCAAATTGAGGTCAAGGAAGGTGACATGTACAATTTTACCTCCAATAACAGCCTTTGCTCTCTCATACAGAAACAACAGTGAAGCACAATTAAACCACACATTCCATGAAAGTATATTTTTTTTCTCAAGAAAGTGATTTTTCTTGGTTTGGTGTAAAACTGTTCAGTAGCTTTTGAAAAATTACCATTTGAATAAACCTTTTGTGATGGGTTTGAAAGGGTTACAATATTAAATATATCTAGAATGTTAGTCTGTGGATGGTGTTGAACCCAGGGGTAAATTTAAAAATAAACTTATTCTAGGGAATGGGGAAGCTTTTTCTCCATCGACCATGTTTGTCCAGCCCACTGTCCTAAAGCTCTTTCATTTGCTAGTTGCAACTTGAAGACTTGGAGAAAAATATTGCGACTGCCATTATAGATTCCAGTGATTTGGCACCTGTGTCCTGAAAAACTAAGTGTCAAATGTCATATTCCCTTCCTCCCTAGATCAGGTGGTGGGGGCCTAAAATGATTGCTGAGTTAAAAAACATTAAAGAATATAATTTTCAAGGCATGATATGCAGACCCAGGAACTGGATTTGTGACCTGCAAGGAGCCCCTGAGGTCCATGAACCCTGGTCACTGGTCTGTGAACCTATAGCAAGTGGCCTTACTCTTGGACCCTTTTTGACCTCCAGCTGAATAGTATGGGAGTTCAGACAAGGCTCCACAAGTGTGCAAGAGTTTGTGGACCCATTAAAATAATTTAAAAAAAAGGCCCAGGGTGCTGCTGAAGGGTTGGCCTACTGCAGTGGGTCGGGGCCCTAAGAAATCTAATTTTAAAAATGCAGTTAAAGTGCAGCTATTACAAATTAGAACTGAAAAACCACTGAAATTCCCAAGTTATGGCCATACAAAACATACATCATAGCCCACAATTACTGCCTATGACCTAACTAATTTGTATTAATAATTAAAAACACCTAAAACGCAATATAATTAAATTACAGTACATACTTAAAACCACCGAATAAGTCATGATCCGTTCTTTCATAGTCCTAACGGTAATATATCATCATCAGAACATCCTGCCTACTTCACAGTGTAGCATTCTACCCTATGTAGGCAAGTGCTTCACCGCCACACATAGGGATAGGAAACGCTCATAATGCTGCAATACAATGCAATGTAAGATTGTTTCTAATGTTTGTAATTGTAATTGTGTGTGTCAGATCCAGGGTGAGGTCTCTGTAGTTGTTGTGGCCTCCACCTGCCTGGGAAATTCATCAGGCGTTGGCTCCAAACTCTAACTATCTCATGCCCTAACATCAATAATAAGTCACTCTTTTCCTTGTTTAAAGAAGGACAGAAGGGAGAGAAAAGTAAAAAAAAAATCAGTTACACCTTTTATGAACAGTGCAAGTACTGGCCAAATAACCAAACATAGCTTGTAGTAGTGCCATCTGTAGAGCGAGTGTTAATTGGGCCACTGGTATTTTGTGGATTTACATCATTTCCCACATACTTTTCATTATATGCAGATTTCACACACAAAAAGTATAGCCCCAAAGGATAAAAATGTTACTGACTCAAAATGGGCTGTATAATTTGCATTTCTGAATTGGTAATTTTGTCAGCATATTTTAGCCAATTTGTCTACATAGGTTGATCCTTCATGGTGCATAAATCTAGTGGCCCTGACAATGGTAAAGCTGTGCAGCATGTTTGAGGTCTGGCATTATGACGATGGACCTTTCCCAGTGAAATATATCTTGTATACTTCGTGCTTTGCAATAAAAGTATCTATTTATCTATCTATCCATCCATCTAGCCATCCATCCATCCATCCATCCATCCATCCATCTATCTATCTATCTATCTATCTATCTATCTATCTATCTATCTATCTATCTATCTATCTATCTATCCATCCATCCACCATCCATCCATCCATCCGAGCCCACAAACTGAACAGCTTCAGCCTCACTGAAACTGGCACAGAGGATCAATACTCAACTTAATTCCAGAGCACAAAGGGAGCGTCAACAGCACTAGGACAAACATAATAAGCAACATACTAGACATCTATGCACCATATAATTGAACACGTACCTGTCAATAAAGTACACTAAAAGTAAGCATCTAGAAAAAATATACAGAAACTTTAAGACACTCCTAATGTGAATAAGTTAATGAAAGCACTTCACCATCATCAGTGATGTTTAGTTCCTATTCCTATGAGTTTTATATTGTTCTTGTTGGATCAGACTACTACCCATCAATTGATGATTGTGAGTTCTGTTTTGCACCATTTACTACATGCTTTATAATCTTGCTTAGTGGGTTGTTGTTGAAAAAGAAAACTATGTCAAGTGCCTTGGTTATGTTGTGATGTTAATGTTCTTGAGAGAACTCCACTCTGTAGTATCTATTGACACTGCCTAAATTGTGCTATAGTTGTTCTACAAATTCTACCTTTAGCTTTTCCTTCATACCTCAAATGTAACACATTCATTTGAATCTCTATCCCATCTGTACCCTGGTAGCTTTACCCCTTCTCGTGTCGTAATACTTCTGTTGTTTTATGAGGAAGATGATTTACTCATTTTGAAAATTCACCAAAATGGAGTTTCACTAACTTGAAGTTGTCAGGCTTGGTTGGTCAATTTTGTTTCGTTCCAAAATAAGGAAAGCCTTTAGTTACACATTAATCAAATGTGTGCATTCTCTCAGATGTAATCGAATAATGCCATGTATCTTATTATTGTTTTGTTGTTTTAGATCAACACATAAATTCGACTCCACAGGTAAAATGGCAACCCCTGTCCCAGGAATTTACAAACAATGGATCCAAACGTGTTAGGGCACTGTACAAAGAAAGGCGACACAAAGCTAACATTATTATGAAAGAATTCCGTAGCTGTGTCACACTGCTAAAGGAAGATTTAGATATAGGTTGTTCCCACGAGGGGTGTAATGCAGGTGCCTCTACCCACTGTGGTGCATTCAGGCCCCTAACCTTTTAGGGCCCTCCATTCAGCCCAATGTCAATGATTATCTTTGAGATATGGGAGACTCAAGGGCCTCTTCATAACATTCTGCATGGGGTACCGGTCATTTTGTGATAGTCCACTGCTCTATTAAAGGGCTGCAGCTCAAGTAGAAATGATTTGAGTTGTGCAGGAGATGTTGCCCACCACAGAGTTTCAGCTTTTCTGTCACATAGCTGTGGGTGGCTGTGTGCAAGGCTTTGTGAGTGATACGAGTTAACCTGAACTGAGTTCTTCCTTTACTGGTAAGCTACTGGAGCGATAAATGCACAGGAGTTATGTAACTTCTTGAATTCAGAGACTAATCAGGCTGCTGCATTCAGCTGCACTCAGCTGCACTCAGGTATACAAAAAAGTGATGGATAGCATTCTTGAATTAATCTCTGCTACTGGTAATTATTCAGGGTCACATCCGGGATCGGCCTCTGGCTCCGGACCCACCTCTCCCCCGCTGCCGGACACGCAGGCCAGCGCTGACTTATTCACTGACGCTGGTCGAGGATGATTGCACATGGCGCTCTGCTTCTGGTTCGTTTTTCTCCTTGCGGGGATGGCTAACAGTTCTTTAATTCCTATTTGTTCATGACATTCTCATCGTTCCGTTGGATTGCCCGCTCGGGGGTTAGCGTTGCTTCCCCCCCAGGCGCGGGCCGATATGTTCTGTTCCTTTTCCTTGGGTTTCCTAGAATGCATTATGCAGCCTCTTTCATATGCTTTTCCTATTTTGCACTTGTTGTTCTGCATTGCTGATTTGCATCTAGCGGGGTTCTGCCTCTCAAGGGGTTCTGGGAGGCTGGGTGGTGGGTGGGGGGGTTTGTATTTTCCATGTTTTTTCTTTTTTTTGGTATCTGATTGCACGACACATGGCACTGGTTTGTTCACTGACCACTTCTTGCCCACGATTCTTGATTTGACTCTATGGCCCGGATAGGTTTGCAGACTGGCCCATCTAGCCTACCATTGATGACATGGAATGTCCGTGGCTTGAACTCCACCCGCAAACGGAAACAGGTTTTACAATATGCAGTGAGACATAATGTTGATATACTTGTTTTACTGGAGACGCACATGGTTCAATCTGACACACCTTCCTTTGCGCGGGGTTGGGGTGCTCATCGAGTGTTTTCATGCTTCAGTAGATATGCACGTGGTGTGGCGGTTTTAGTACACAAACGCATACCCTTTGTCTTGACGGGTAGCAAAGTTGATGGGGAGGGACGATATGTGATTCTCCATGGTCTGCTGTTTGGTTATAAGATTACCATTGTAGGGGTATATGGTCCTAATGTCGACTCCCCGGCCTGCCTCGAGGAGCTGCACCTGTCCCTACTACACGCTGACATTGACCTGCTGGCGATGGGAGGCGACTTCAACTTACTGATGAACCCCGGCAGAGACAGCACATCCCCCTCCCCTGATCGCAAACCGCTATCCCGCACTGCGATGGCGGATATTTGCTCCCACTTTTCACTTCAGGACATAGAGGCTACACGTCACACTGCCTCCCCCTCCTTCACGCACCATTCCGGCTATCACAACACGAGCACCAGGATCGACTACTGGCTCCTTTCTCCGGGCCTGGCGGGTTGGGTCACTGATTTGCGCACCCTACCGCGCACCATCTCGGATCATTCTCCTGTGGTTCTGGCGCTTGCGATTCCCAGGTTGGGTGGGTATGAGCGGCAATGGCGATTCCCCGGGCGCGCACTCGCGGATCCTGTTTTCACAGAGGAGATCCGCTCGGCGATCGAAGACTATTTCGACCTTAATACTGGCTCGGTGACCGCATGGGCTACACTGTGGGAGGGGTTCAATGCTACCATAAGGGGGGTCTGCATTACCAAACATGTCGGAGCGCTGCGCGAACTTCGAGCCTCCCTCTCCCGCCTAGAAAATGACCTGTTGGCTATTGACTCCCAGATCCTAACTGACCCTTCCCCGGCCAACGAAACACGGCGCATTGAGCTCCTTTTGGAGTTCAGGGACGCGGCGGACAGGGAGCTTAAGTATCTGGGCAAGTACCATTCTGCGCGCCAGTATGGCGAGGGAGATAGACCGGGCAGACTATTGGCCCAGTTGCTGCGCCCACCTAGGCAGGCTGCGTACATTACGAAAATAGTTGCTGCCGACTGTACACCACACTTCAACACTCCCGCCATGTGCAACACATTCTTGTCTTACTATAAGCACCTTTACAAGTCTGCCCTTACTGACGAGCACCGTCACCCCGGCCCATACATTGACGAGATAGCTATGGGCTTTTTGGAGAAATATATGCAAGATTTCTTGGCGCATCCAATCACGCCCGAGTTGATCGCGGAGGCAATAGACTCGCTGAAGGGGTCTTCGGCGCCGGGCCTGGATGGCTTCACGGCCGATTTCTATCAAACATACAAGGAGGAACTGGTACCCATTCTGGTCGAGGTCTATGCTGAGGCCCTGGAATCCGGTATTCTCCCTCCTACGCTCCGTGAGGCGGTTATAGTCTTGTTACCCAAGCCAGGCCACGACCCAACGGTTTGCGGCTCTTACCGCCCGCTATCACTCCTGAACCTGGACTATAAAATCCTAGCTAAGGTGCTCGCAATGCGGCTTGCGCTGCTTGTGAACTCTATTATTTCGCCGGTACAATCTGGTTTCGTCCCGCAGAGGTCGACGTCCCTGAACCTTCGCACTGTCTTCTCGGTCCTGCACAGAATTGACCCCGACATCCCGGCTGCTGCGGTCTTTCTGGACACCGAAAAGGCTTTTGACACTCTGGAGTGGCCCTTTTTTTTGGATGTGATGCGTAGGATGGGCATGCCCGCTATGTTTGTGGCGACTGTTGAATTGCTGTACACGGCTCCCACGGCACGTATTCGCCTCAATGGCACCATCACAGACAGGTTTACCCTCTCCAGAGGTACGCGGCAAGGGTGCCCCCTATCCCCCTTACTTTTTATTCTGGCTATGGATCCTCTGGTCCGACATTTTCAAGAAAAGCATCTGCACAGGGGGCTCCAGTTCCGCACCGGGCCTCTTCTGGTGTCACTCTACGCGGACGACATGGTTTTGTACGTCCGCACCCCCGAGACCAACCTGCAGCCTCTGCTATCTGAAATTACGCGCTTTGGTGACTATTCCGGCCTTAAGGTTAATTGGCACAAATCACAACTGTTCCCTCTCACCCTCGCCACTGCGAGGTGGCCTTGCTCCCTCCCGTTGGAGTGGTGCGAAGACTCCATAAAATATCTTGGGATACATATCCACTTGGATACCGTGTCCATTGTCCGCCTGAACTATGGACGCACACTTGACTTTTTGGAGGACAACACTGACCGATGGGCGCATTGCTATAGTGAAAATGGTGGTCCTGCCCCGATTTTTATATCTCTTCCACAACATTCCCATCCCTCTCACAAAAGTTTTTTTCATCCAACTGCGCACAGCCCTGCTCCGACTGGTTTGGGGAGGGAAGCGCCCTCGCCTTGCCTGGAACACACTGACACTGCCTTACGAGAGGGGTGGATTTGGGGTCCCGGACTTCCACCTTTACTACCTGGTGGCACAATGCTCGTATGCCCACCCCTGGTACCATCCTGACGCCAGGATCCAACATTTAAAACCCGAAGCAAACGCCGCGCTCCCAGTGTCCCTAGATGCCGTGCTTCCCAGAGGCCTCCCTCGCGACCCACACGACATACTCCCTCTCACCACTACGACTTGGGCTTGGGACAAACTCAGGCGCTTACTGCGCGTAGACACTCTGTACTCTCCGGCCCTTCCGCTTCCCAACCCACATTGGCTCCCCATAACAGGCGAAACTTTGATTAGTCGAACACTCTCCAAATACCAACTGAACACGGTGGGCGACCTATTCCCAAATGGCCATGCTCTTTCTATTACTGAAGACCCCCGCTTCACCGAGGGCACTTTCATGGATACTTTTGTGTTTGCAAGACTTAGGGCACTGATGCGAGCTACATTTCCTACCTTCCCGTTACCACCTGAGGACGTTCTGGCACTCACGTCCATCATCCAGAACTCTTAGGGGGCTCATGTTGTGTCCAAACTCTATAAACTCTGCCTGTCCTCACTCCCATCGTCTGACGTGGCGGTGCGCACCGCATGGGAATTGGATCTGGGCGCCCAGATCTCTGACGAGCAATGGGGAGCATGCTGTGCCATGACCAGGGAGGTTTCAATGAATAGCAGGCACAAACTTATACACTTTAAATTCCTTTGACGGCTGTACCACACCCCAGCGCTGGCCCACAGAATAGACCCGACCCGACCTCACACTTGTCCTAAATGCAATGCCCCTCCGGCCGACTTTGCCCATCTTTCCTGGACCTGCCCGAAATTACACTCCTATTGGGTTGAAATACACGACACAATGGGTGCGATATTGGGCTTATCGCTATCGGTCCTACCGGAGATTGCCCTGATGGGATTTATGTCCAATTTTCCCCGCAAGATTCGCAAGTTGGCATCGGTCTGCTTCCTTCTGGCCAAGAGAGAGGTCGCGCTGCACTGGTGCTCGCGACGTGCTCCCTCTGTTGCCGCTTGGCTAAGGAGTGTGGCATACTGCAATGTGAACAGTGTGGAATATTCTGTTCAACTCCCTGCCTCTTCCCGCCCTACCGATATTTGGGGTCCGTACCGCCAATACATTTCAGGGAAGGCGCGGGAAACACCCTCTCAATCCCTGCACCCCAATACACCGACTGGGGTGGGTTAGACCTCGGGTCCCCCATTCCACACTCCCACTCTGGCGCTGCCTCTGCTGTTGTTTGCCACTGTCCTTGGATGTGAATGCGGGGCCTGGTAAGCAGGGTCCCCGATGCTGTTCCCGATTCAGGGGTCTTTAATCCAACGAAGGAGAATGGCTTTTTTCACGCCCACGCAGCCCTCCTATTAGCCCTTCACGACAAGTTGGCAATGTGCGAACTCCTGCTGCTAGTCCAACTCATCCCTGGGTGGAGAGGTTCCTTGAATGCTTTTACCGGGAGGCGGTTATTGGCTACGGTGCTGCCTGAGGGGATACTGAACAGTCCAGTGTGCTGGTCTTGCAATCTGGTTCTCATTATTAATGTCCTTTTTATCCTTTCTTTGTTTATTGTACGAATGATTATGTTTACTTTGTATTTCAGTTGCCTTATCAGAAAATTTTCCTACTGTAGCATCTTACATGTTTCATGGTGCAACCCGAATGTTTATTTTGCTGTACTCATCAATCTGCTGATTAAGTTACTTGACTGCCATAAGCACGGACCCTGTACGCTGGCTTTGTTTCTCTTTATTACCGTGGTTTGCACCTTCTGCCTCAATAAAGTGTTTTTAAAAAAAAAAATTATTCAGGGTCACATTCTAGTCCATCAGTATATTATTTTGCACACAATACCACCTTATTTTGGACCCAGCGACACTCAAATCAGTTTTGACCCTGCTCCAATGGGAACAGTCCATCCTGAACTGCCAGGTCAGGTCCTCCTGGACCTGGAACAAAAGCAACTTCAGACTGATTTTGCCCTAGTTAGCGTTCATCATTTAGGTATAGCTTGGTTCCAATGACAGGGTGCACAGGACCCACGTCTGGCCATACCCGTCCTACTTAAGTTAACATATTAAAGTATACAAAAATGGATGGATAGAAGGCTTGAATTAATCTCAGCCACTGGAAATTACTCAGGACATTATTTTGCACCCCACACCACCTCAGTTTGGATTTCTCTAAATCAACTGAACAGATTTACACCAAATCACAAAAAGCACGCTTTCTGGGCCAGATCTAGCTTTCTGTCGAACTTAGGGGGGCGATTACGATCCGGCTCGGAAGGCGATGTGGCTCGGAAGGCTCCGACCGATGCTCGGAGCATTTCGAGCTGTATTGTAATGGGCCCGCCTTTCTGACCACCTCATTTTGATGGATGCGATCGTAAAATAATCCGACCAGTCATTCCGGCTGGCTCCAATGGGCTCGGATAGCCTGTACCCCCGTTGGAATGTGGTAAGTAATCTCAAGGGCGGGCCTTTCTGTCCTTGAAATTACGATGACGGTTTCCAACATTGTTTCCATGCTGGTCAGTCCGACATGGAAACCATGCCGGAAAGCGTCTTTGGGGGCCCCCAGCAGGGCCCCCTTGGGTGCAGAGCCTTAGGTTGGAGGCCTTGGGGGCAACTATGGTGCCCCCCTGTTGATCCCTGCAACTTGTGTCAGGCACCTTGTGGGGCCTGCCACGGGGTGCAGGGATGAACCGCACTTCCCATTTACTATGGGAGCATACATTATGGCTGCTTTACGGACGTAATGCATTCTCCCATAGTAAATTGTAGGAATGCTCTTCGGTCCCATACTAATGAGGTAGTTGAGACCGCTGACCGGGTGTCGGTCGGTCCCATGAATGAGGCAGTGTTGGGTGAAAGTGTTTCTGCCCTACATCGTAATGAGGCTCTTAGTATAATTCAGTTTAGAAGTTTTTGTGCAATCGCTGTTTTCGGACCTCCTTTTTTTTCTCAGCCCCTGATTGAAGGATTACTCCGAAACTCTCCAGGAAGGAGCCGAGGTGGATGAGACTTTTTTGCAAAGTTTTGTAAAGATTTTTCAAATGGTGCTAGAGGGATTAGTAAACCAAACATCTATTTCCTATGGTAACTTAGTCCTAACTAGAACTTTAGAGTGGTCATTGAAAGGGGTGGAGGAGCAAAGATGCATTTTAATCGCCAGACCATTGCAGATTCTTCCAGAATGGTTTGACAGAATGCTAACACACCAGAGAACAACTTGCATTCAAAACAGACTCCAGGCTCGGCATTATTTACAGAAGAAATGCACGCACATTCTCCAAAACAAATAAGTCATTTAAATTTGCAAATTTGGGACTGGAGCATAGCCCCGCCAATGGGGTGTTAAAAGTAGAAACATTAAACCGCAGTGTTGTCTCAGTGGTCCCTCGCTGCTGGTGTATGCAAATGCCTGAAGTAATAACATGGTTCCCAGTTTACATAAATAATCTGTTATTGCTGCCTGTGTCAGAAGCTGAGTAAACAGTCTGATTGGGCTGTCAATAAAGAAAATCTATTTGACTTCTGCGACATACCAAATGAGAAATGCTGGAAGAAAAAACGGCATAGCCCATTTGAGAGATGGTGTCTATATGGAAAAGTATCCACAAATGAAAGTGAAGGCCATTTCTATATCAGTGCCTATTGACAACGAATTCTACACTGCAAGTATCAGAATAT
The DNA here is from genome assembly GCF_964261635.1 of Lissotriton helveticus. NCBI lineage: Eukaryota > Metazoa > Chordata > Amphibia > Caudata > Salamandridae > Lissotriton > Lissotriton helveticus. The sequence goes on from NC_136067.1 coordinate 831,966,143, forward strand.
AGTTGTTTTTTTATGGTATTGTAGTTCGAATTAAAATTGTTATTTGTATTGTACTTTTCTGAAGAACAATTTTATGCCACCAATGAATCAAAGTTCAAAATAAAAGGGATATTTATAGCAAACAATTCGGTACTCACATGACCTCAGCTAGTGTTTGACATTCAAAAAAGCACAAAAACATTACTAAGGGGCATTCGGGAAAATTTGGTCTATCATCAGTTTCCTTACAATGTGCTTTCTCCTTAAACGTTTATGTGTTAACTTTTTAACTGGCACATCATTTCCAGCCTGGTGTATTTTGTAACTTTTAATTCTTTTGCCTATGGCTGCATCCACAGAATGGGTCTCATTGATTTTTGAAGATTTTGAACGTTTGCACTTTCACACCCACTTTAACCTTTGCTTTTGACATCTCTCATTCGGGTAAGGGTTCTTAAACCTCTATACCATGTAGATCGCTGTGAGAAAACTCTATTTTTGTGTGATCCCTCCCATTTCTTCCAGACTGGTATGGAAGGCTTTTGAGCTGCACATATGGTGGTACTAATGTCCAGTCCCCAGTGTATGTGCTCTCATTTGTAAAACATGGTAAAAGTGGAAAATTCCTAATTTGCATATCTATGGTATATCGTGCAGAAAAATACAGCATTGTCAGGAAAAGTTAAATGTCACCTGTGACTGCATCACCTATTGTGCTATCTACTAGTCTGATAAGGATAAATAAGGCCTCAGGCTCTCATGGGTAGCCTAACTGCTGCAGTCTTGAAACTTGCTGCCAAATTTGTCAAAATAACCCTTTTGACAGGAAGGAATCCTACTTTTAAATGTTAAATGTCACCACTATGTAGGGCGTGGTGCCCACAAAGAATGTCTCCTAATATTTAAAAGTGGAAGATGTAAGAATTGCATGTTGGCATGTTCTTACAGTAATTCACACCCAGCAGCTATTTTAATTGTTCAGGGCTGTAACCCTCCCATGAGGAAAACCTAAAACTCAGAATGAAATACTATTTCTGCTAACTCTGGCTCAGGACAAGCTAAAGAAATAATTCAACTCCTATTTATAATGTTTATTACAAATTCAGTTAACTGAAGAAATGTGTTTTTTAAAATAAATATTTAGCAAAAGTTACTCGTGAAAATTTTTACATTTGACAGAACCTCCAGTAGGATAATTAGCATTAGCCTGCCAGCCGCCGGCCCCTGTCAGTGCTTCTCATTAATGAGGTCAGCAAACATCTCTCAGAGCAGAAACAATGTCTTAAGCCTTTTGACAGGAAGACCTAAATGTGAGGTATGTGACTCCTTTCACCTCAGAAAGGGCAGTTGGGCAGGATCAGGAACATTATTAACATAAATGGGACCAGCGTGAGGCTTGCCAATTCATAGTTAAGGGTAAAGGGAGGCCTGGGGAAGGGAAGCCTTTGTTTCTTTTGCCAACTTGAGCTAGCTTAGCACCAACCCAGTGCAAGTGGGAACTGGTCCAAGTACCAATTTGGTGTGGCTCAAGAGGAGGAGACTGCTCGTTTACAGAGGAACATCCCTGACTGGGACACCAGCCACCTAGAACTGTGGAAGGGTCCTACCATGTTGGGTGGATAGTGATCCTACAAAAGTAGCACCTTACCCTAACTCACCAAAATACATCTGGGTCTGTGGAAAAACAGAAAAGAAGTAGATCTGGTGTCTGTGACTTGTGTGGAGATCTTAAAGGTTGCACCTGCTCCCACTTGTACACAGGACTGAGAAGTTTGACTCCAAAGTTCAGTTGGCTGCAAGTCACTGCAAGGGCGCACTGCTCCTGTTTGCACCCCACACATCTCTAACTATGAGCACGTTGCTCAAACAGGGACAGTGCACCACATGATTGATAGTGTACTGTCCCCAGAGCAGCCACACATTATATCTACCAGCAGATCTCAGTCACATTAATGAACGATGGACTAGTTGATTGAAGCATCCAGTCCACCTTCCACAGTGCAGGCCCCTCCCTGCCTACACTTTTAAGTGAGACAGGGATCCCGTGCAGGTAGATGTGGTGAGTGACTACACCTGCCTTTTGGGGCCCATGGACCCCCTTTCTCCCTTTCAGAAGGGTACACTCTCAGAGGGTACCCAGGCTGTGTGCCACAGTGTTGTGGCACACAGTCAGTTCACCATCTGACAACCTTTTTACCTCTTCGTCCACATCCACAATATGGGGCAGGCACACAGACAAAATGTTTCCCTCAGTTACAAGGGGCCATGACCCTTATATGAGGGAATGTCCCTTATGGATAGTGCTTGCATTGTATGCTTGCAGTGCGCAAAAAGCAAGTGCACATGGCTGTTGCACCGTAGGGAATTTTACATAATATGATCCCATTTGATCAGTAGCAACTGGAGGTGGACTGGACCCTGCTGGTGCCTTTTCTGGAGCGAGTCTTAGCCCATAAGTGCTGTCCATGAGATCTTGGGAGCCATAGAAGAGACCAAGAGGAACTGCTCCAGAAAGTCTTAAAAGCTTTTGGCCTTCCAAGAACTCTGGAGCTTCAGTTGGATCTTGTGGAAAAGATGTCCATTAATGCCTATGTCAAACATGTTTCGTAGCACCCCTAATGTGGAAAATGAAGGAACAAAGAAATTAAGTTGACTTACCCTTTTTGAGCCTACCTTTTTTTGCAGTTGTACACACTCTGAATGGGAGTTTGCGACCACAAACAAACAATATTTTTAATATTTTCTGTATCAATCCCATTTAGAAGTCTGCAAAGATTTCTAAATGGAGACTTCACGAGTGCGCCTGCATTTCTTGCGACGAGTCGAGTGACATACAGAGAGATTACGGCCTCTAAAACCGAAGCGCAAAGGGACTAATTACACACAGCGAGAGAGGCCATGGCGCACTCGTGATCCCCCCGCAAGAAAGTTTAAATCACAATATCGAGGAACTCTGGTGACATTTGAATATCCCAGCTGGCTAATAATTGAGATTGTTTTTCCAGTAGGCATATAGATCGGCTGATCTATATAAAAGAGAGAAAGCTTGCTGGTCCTGAGGAGAACACCATTCACTTGGGGTGTTCGAAACGCCTCGACCTGCTTGTTGTGATCTATAGAGTGAACTGGAATTATTTAAAAAGTGCTTGATTTTCCCAATAATCTTGTATTTCATGCACCATAGGTCTAGTGATTATTCTCCAAACTAAAATGTTGATGTTGAATATGAATATACGCTGTTTTTGGTAGGATGTAGGATGAATGTGTATGCTTGCTGAACGTGGTTTGAAAGAGTAAAAGTGTGTTTGGATTTTAGGTGAAATACCAAATGTAAAGATGGGGGATCAATTGTAGAATGTTTTTAGTATTGTATAATTCGTGATAAACATTATTGAATTGCTCATTTAATTTTGACTATGGATTAAAATAAAAAAATAAGAGTGGAAATAAGAAAGTAGTCACGTCTGTTGAGGTCAATGTGACTTTTTTAAAAAGAAGGTTGTAAGTTTCTATCAGTAGTGACTTTCTGTTGTTTAGTATATATCATTTTGTGCCCCTAACGGCCGATTCCCATCTAGGGCTCCATGCCCACACTCCCCCTGTTTTCCATCAAATAAAGTGATAATTCCTTTCCCACCACCGTTGCAAAGGGGGGAATAGTCAAGGCCTCTGCCCTAAGCTGCCAGAGTGTGATAGCCGGCCGGTCATATCCCCTACAAGCCTAAAAGAACTGGAGAATCGTCCGATAGATAGCGGGCCAAATAGGATATATCATTTACATCCTGCACCAGAGTGGGTGTTAGTAAACAATAGCCACCCTACTATATGTTACAGTCACGGTGTGTAACAGGAGAATAGTCTGGTGGCGGGGTGTTTGTCCCTCCAAACAGCGGTGAGGTTTAAACCCTGCATTATATCAAAGAACTCCTGTGTAATGTTAGGCTTTGTGTGTGCCCTAGGTGGAGCCCTGTATAGTGACCCATCCAAAACACAATTGCCATTCCCTGCCAAAAATAATGTCCCCTGCTAAGTTCGGGCGCTGCTGCCAGGACTTTACGGTAATAAGTACCACTATCAACATTAGGGGTGTATACCTTTATCAAGCTCAGCTCCAGCTCATCCAACGTGGCATACAGAATTACATAGCGGCCGTATGGGTCTAACACATGGGCCTTATGACAAAAGGGAGTCCCCTGTGCCACCCAAATGAATGCCCTCGGGTGTAACCTGATTATGAGGCTGCATACATTTGACCCCTCCATCTCCTGTGGAGACTGGTGATACAGTCCCCCCACGTATGTGTGTCTTGTAAAAATGCAATGGACACTCAATAACATTTTAATTGAGCATACACTCAGGGACGCTTCTCCAGGCAGCCCAAACCTCTTACATTCCATGCCATAATTTTAACCCATCAGAGCCATAATTTCCAGTCAAGCTCAAGTGAATCTTCCCCAACTCCCACCATCCTTTTCTAGCTTATCAAGCTTCCATAATAAAGAACACCAGACTTACACCAAAAGAGAACGGCAATTACAACCCAAAACTAACATTCAGAACAAAATAGTCCCCCAACTACCCCAACCCCTTGGGTAGTAGCACAAACTCACGAACCACATCTTAAGTCTTGGTCCCAAGTATTTAAAACACAGTCATGTACATGTCTTTCATAACCCACAAAATAGTATCAGCTATACACTGAAGGAGCGTGCTTACACAGTTGGTCTCCACTAGGATATATAGATAGTCCATCGCACCGCCCCCCCACTCCACAAGTCTTGCAGTCCCAACTGCACTATACTTACAAAGTCAACGTTATTAATCATCAGGGGCCCCAAGTAGCATTGTCACTTCCTTGGATCACTTCTACGATATTGGAAACTCTCTCTCAGGAGTTCTGCAGCTTCCCCTCTGCAGCCAGGGTGTCATCTGAACAGACCACAATTCAGTCTGCGGCAACAGAGAGGCATTGCTTTTTTCTCCGCTATGACCCTGGAGGTGGTTTGACGGCTGATCTTTGTGTCGCTGTGTTCTCTCCATCTTGCTGCTCAGAACCCTAGTCCTAACCCCCAGGACGAGTGTCCAACCATTAATGCACATCCCTTGGCGTAAAGAAGAAGAAGGTTTTCCCGACACTCACCACCCCCAGTTTTGAAGTAGAAATCAAACTATAATGCAGTGTAAGAGTTCTCAGATGATTTTCCTCCTCCAGAAAAGATTTACTCAGCTTTTGGACCTTTTGAGTAGTCTGGGAATATTGAGATCAGGTGACCTTCAAATTCAGGGAGTCATGTTGCAAAATGGTGTCACCCAAAATGGGGTCTCGATCCCTAAAATTGATGATGGTGCAATGATAGCTAGGGGCGGTGCGCCTGGCTGGGGCAGGGGTACCAGTGCCCAGTGGAGTCACTCAATCGTGAACAATTTAGAAATCTGCCAGGGGCGGAGAGCACCAGTGATCCATTCCTCCAAGAAGATCTGCTGATTGCCCCTCTACTCTCTCAGGAAACCCCACAAAGTGGTGATTATTTTGTCTGGATCATCCTTCCGTATCCTCAATGCGTTCCCCTAGGCACAAGGCAAGCTTCTCCAGGGAGGAAACCATTTTTAAAAGTTTACAGAGGTCAAGGTGATTGTGGTCATTCTAAGCTAAAGGAGAAGCAAGTTCCAATGCTTTGAACAAACACACTTGTCACATCAAATAGACCAAGCTGTGGTATTCTCTGCTCAGACCAATCCCTTCCTGGATGGCTACAAATCAACAGTCATATTTTTATGTGTACTCCCAGAAAGTTCACCCTGGTGCAGGCTTTGGATGGAATGTTATTACCCACATAAAATGGTTAATTTTGAGTTCACATCTGGCAACGGGTCAAAAACAGGAAATGCACTTACTGCCAAGTGACATAAAACTCTTTTCATCACTGCACAATAATATTGGAAGTGTTCCATTGTCAGAAGCTTAAAACAACAGCATGCCACTGTCTTTCTAATGTGCCCACCTGAATTCCGCACATAGTCCAGACCAATTTAATGCCAGGGAAAACATGCTCTTCTTTATTATGCATTTAGACAGTTTTCAGGGGCTTCACCCTCAAGGGACGAAATTTCTAATCCCTCATTTGCATTGCTTGACTTTGCTGTCAGGGCCAGATTTTCAACAATTTTCCATGAGCCTTACGCTATTTATTTGATGCAGACCTGACGCAAAATCCTTTATGGTTTACAAAGAAATGCAAATCAAAGTTTGTATTGGTTTTATTTAAAAAAACAACAAAAAAAATAACCCAAGGCAGTGCCTTATGCTGCCTTGTGTTAGATTGCTTCAGGGAGAATTCCATGGGTGGTGCGTGAGAGTTCCTGTGCATCCACTCATGGATTTTAACGTAAACCACCGCTGCTTCACAAAAAGCGATGCATCGGTGGCGCAAAAGTGTCACAAGGCCTTCATAAATAAGGCCCGAGCTCTTATGCAGAAAGACTTAGGGGCATTATAGCAACAAATAGTGATATTTATCGCTATATGAGCTTAGCGCATTTTTTTTTATCGTTGCGCATCGCCGGATATTATTGCTGAGATAACATGCTATTAGCAACCTTTATCTCAAAAGCGATAAAATATCCGTCGATAGCGTGAATATCGCTGGAACGCCAGCCATATTCAGGCATTAACGCTAATAGGGACTTAACCTGAATATCCACCTCCCATTGGATATACAGGTTAAGAAGTGGTCTGAGCAGGGGTTAGGTTTTGGCGATATTCGCGCTTAGCGCAAAAAAAAAATTCTCCTCGCCTGCCTTGCTAATAGGCGATAGCTGTGTTAGCGACTGCTTTCAGTCGCTAACAGGTTGGGTACACCCTCTTTGCATGTCATTAGCGATAAATATTGCTGACATGCAAAGCGGACCCCAAAACCGGTCGCTATCGCCTATAAAATTTCGCTAACTGTTGTTAGCGACAGCTTGCTAAAAGGGTGATAAAATTATCGGCGCTTTAGCTGGAAAAAGTCCCGCTAAAGCGGCGATAATACCCTTGCTAATATGCCCCAAAGTATCATCATTTCAGAGGGTGTCTTTTAAAGCTGGAGTCAGAGGGAAAGAGATGGGTCAGACCCTAAATATTGGACTTTGCTGAGGATAAACTACTAGATTTGTTCATATCAGAGTCCTTCACTACACCACCTGACTTTGCAGTTGGTTGCTGTAAGAAATTGAAGCATTAGCTGAAGGTGTGACAATCCACTTCAAATAATGGTCATGGTCCTTGTTGGAGTGAATGACAAAAGTCATGAAATAAATCTGTGCTTAGCCCTCTGGTACTTTATCACAAAGCATTCAGGCTTAACTTAGAGGCAATGTGTAAGGCATGTGTGCAGTGCTCAAACGGTAATAAAGTGAAAACACAACACAAGAAAAATCCGAAACAAATGTAGAAAAATTAGTACATTTTAATAAACATTATGGCACCAAAATGACAAAAATCCAATATGTAGAACTAAAGATATGAATTTTAAAACTTTGAATTAAAAATATCCACAAAAAAGCACAAAGACCAACCATGGTTATCTAGTTGCACAGGTAAAGTCAAACGTTAAGGCCAACCATTACGAAGCGCAGATCGGAGACAGGAACAAGGTTCATTCCGGTGAAAACTTCAGACTTAGAAACTTTCATGGAGGAAAAGTGGTTGTTGACGAGTCATCAGCGGGGCAGGCTGTAAGCTGAATCCAAAGCAAGACTCAACGATGGTGGGTTACTGAAGCGTGGAACCCTGAGGTAGTTGTCAATGGAGGTGGGAAAGCTCCACTCGGACAAAGTCTGAAGTCCATAACCAGGTAGACCTCAATATCGTTCAGCTTTGGCTCCATGTCAGCCTTGGTGAAGCTTTCTATGTTTGGACTTAGAAACTTTTCTGAAGTCAGATTTCCTTTGGTCAGGCAAACCAACAAACGTAGGCCGACCAGAGATTTAACTTAGATGGTTTGCCTTCGAAGGTGATTTCTGTCTCTGTCAGTTCTCCAGGCAGAAAGTTGCCAACATATTTTTAAGTCCCACTTCTTTCAATTTAGGGGTAGGAGTACACTCTAACACCATCCAAGGGTCCAGAACATGAAGGCAGTATTTGGTGGATTAGGACTCACTCCAGCAAAGGCTCGAAGCAGGGTCCAGGTCAGGTCTAGTTGACACTGGTCAGCTGGGCAGTTGCTAGAAGGGAGGCCTCTGGAAGCTTGTTGGTTCTCTGTAGCTCAAAGAGGAGGACAGCCCATTGACCCTTGAAGTCACTGCTGGGGTCCTGGGTTCAAGGCAAGCAAGTCCAATCTTCCTTCAAGTTCTTCAGACAGCAGGGCATGCCTTCTTCTGATTATTTACAGGTCCAGGAGTATTCTGAGGAGAAGTCTGAGATGTTCACTTTTTTTACCCACTACCAGCCTCTGGGTGGAGGGCAAGCCTTTGTCACCCTGTAAACAAGTTGTGGTCAGCTCCTCTTCCCCCACTGGGTTTGGTGCCAGCCTGACTAGAGAGGCAATGGGAGGCAGGCCCAGGGGTGAGCTTCTTTTGTCAGTTTTAAGGTAGTCAAGATACTTTCCCATTAAGTAAGATTTGGCATTATTATTAAAATGATCCTTGAACCATTCTAGCTACTGCCAAACTGCATGTAGCACTTCTTAAAGGTAATACTGTAAACCCGTGTTAACCTCTGGAAGAGCCAGCACTGGCGCTATCAAAAACAACGCTGTGGGGTTTTCACTGGCAAGACACATAAAGCATAACTTAATCTTGTCCTACTTTTTTAAATACCATGAAACCTGCTCTCTGGGCATTTAGGGCCTACCTTAGGTGTGACTTAAAAGTATAAAAAGCGAAGGTTGAATGGTAGGTTCAAAATGGTAAACATTTCAGTTTTAAAGCTGCACACCCTGGCTGCAATGACATGTTGTACAGTGCTTCTTTAGTGGGTGGCACAAGGAGTGCTGCAGCCCACTAGTAGGATTTAAATTACAGGCCCTGGTACATGTAGTACCATATACTAGGAATTTATAAGTAAATTAAATGTGGCAATTAGGTATATGCCAATGTAACTTTGTTCAAAAGAGAGCACAAGCACTGTACCACTGGTAAGGAGGGGTAAAGTGCGCAGTGTTTTATGGCCAACAAAATGGCTTCAGCGAAAAAAAACTAAAATCTGTGGAAAGCCATTTCAAAGACGGTCATTTCCAACACTTGTAAATCGCCGTCTCTCAAAGCCTAGTTCATAAAATATCATCCCTGGTTCAAATCACGTGCAATATGTTATTGCACAAAATCAATACTAATTTAGGTTAATATTTTACCTAGGCACGAAGGGGTTTCCCCCTCCAAATTGCGAAAGGGATCGGTCTAGGGTTTGTGATTGGAATTAGAGTCACAAGCCACCAATCAGCTACTAACACCTCTGCCACCACCGAGATCAAGTGGCAGCTGATTGGCAAAGGGGAAGTTGCCCTGTCGGATAGCTCCCCTCAGGGAATCATGTGGGCAGGTTGAGGAGAAGTGGGCAATGTCAATGGGACCTCTGCCTGCCCCTCCTCCCGAAGTGGGTAGCATTTTCTTTTTCTTTAAGACAACAACTTTGCATGTCAATGGACTCAGGTTCAAATGAAAAAATATGTTTCCTTTTGGAAAAGCAAATGCATGGACAGATGTCTGTGATGTCTTGCAGACCTAGGGCCAGATGTACGACGGTTTTTGCATACGCAAGTGGATTTGCGAACCCGTTTGTGCATGCAAATACCAATAGGGGTATGTACCATTCCCAAAAAGCGAGTCGCAATTTCTTTGCGACTCGCTATTCTGGAATTGCGAGTCGCTATTAGGATGGGACGTTCCCTTCCTAATAGCGAGTGCAACCACGTGTACAAATGTTTTGCAACCGCAATTGTGGGTGCAAAACACTCGCAAATTACCACCCTCTTGAAAAGGGTGGTAATGCAGTCGCAAAAGGGAAGGGGGCCCCAGGGGACCATTTCCCCTTTGCAAATGCAGTGGAAAATATTTTTTAAGGGCAGGCAGTGGTTCGAGGGGCCACTGCCTGTCCTTAAATAATGAAACTACATTTTTCTGTTTTTTTAAATGCATCCTGTTTTTCTTTAAGGAAAACGGGCTGCATGAAAAAACTGCTTTGCTTTAAAGCAGTCCCAGACATGATGATCTGCTGAGCCCAGCCGGCCACCATACCAGGAGGGCCTGCCATTCCTAACGGGGTCGCAAATTGCGAGATGCTCATTAATATTCATGCGTCTCTCAGTGTGGAATACATTGTTGTACATTGGAAATAGTGCCTCGCAAATTAGGAGTCGCTAGAAACTCGCAATTTGCGAGGCGCTATTTCCACGGTCGTACATCTGGCCCTAACTTCCCTGCATTTGTAACCAATTACGGAGAGTTTCAAATGACACCTAAAATTTCGTAGGCACGTCGTTTTGTGACCCCATATATGTTCGATGCAACCTATTAGTATATAGGTCACATCATACATTGCACCCGCAAAGCAGTTTGTGTGCAAATAGCACACCCCTGGGCGTTTCCGGCGCGGCGCCAAACACCTGTTTTAATCAACCGAATAAGCTGAACGTATTTAACCGGATATTTCTCCGAGCTCGTGCTTAATTAACACACAGCAGAGCTCAGAAACAGAAAGAGACAACCCTTACTCACTGTTTCCTTGCTTTATGTTTGAACATAAAGCATTGACTCAGAGAAACATCTGGTTACATGAATTGACTTTAGCACAAAGGCACATGAAACATCCCACCACCATGAAGCCAGTACACAGCATCTTGAGGTATTGAAATGTATCTGACTTCCTTCCTCCGATATGAAGTGTTGTTAATGTATGCCAGACGTGGGTCTGTTACACAGGCAAATAAAGTAAAAATGCAATGAAGATATTTGCACAAAAAAGAGAAGTAGAACTTCGGAACCTCAATACTTGACTCTCCCACGATCAAAAAAAAACATCTTTTGTTAACTTTGCTCTTTAATCTTCAGAAACATCGATTATTGGAATTCTTTATAGTATTTCTGTGCTACATAAATAAATGAATATTCTTGAGACACTGCATTGATTTTCTGGATCACCTTTTCTGCTGCAGCCCCGGCATCACTATCACAATATGTTAGTCATAGATCTTAAAGCTGATTCCATGTTCCAAAGCCCTCTACATTTTTGATAGTGTACTGTGCAATAAACCCTAAGCGCTAATTAAACAATTTACGTGATAAAAAACTGCAATAGTCAAATCTGATTTCAAACGATCAGTCAATACCATGCTTTTAGAGAAGCCCAAAATTAAAAAAGTAAGCTGCTCTCGGGCGGGTGATTTGTAACAATTGCACCAAGTCTCCCGCAATCATTTGTTATACATATATGCATTTCACAAAACAATGAGGGGCTCATTTATGAGCTCTGTGATGCAGTGCAGCGCAGCACAGCAAGTCAACTTGCTGAGCTGCTTGACAGGGAGAGTGCATGAATGTGCCATATTTAAAGGAAAATGGCAGATTCCTGACTTTTTCCCTGTGCTGGTGCACAATGGGCTGCCTAGCGCCAACACAAGCACCACGGTGCAAGGGCGCCTGAGTTGCATGCAGGATTATTTTTCTGCATGAAGGGGCACCTTCCTGCACAAAAAAAAATCCTGGGTGATATATTCCTCTTTCTATGTGTGCTGCGTTCTGAATCTAGTTAATATGATGTATCCTCGGTTGATGTGGAGAATTTTTGCTTATTTATGTATACTTGATGTACAACTACAATTGGTTTACCGTAAGTGTTGGTATGTAGCACTTTATCTGTGATGACATTGGAATACAATAACCCCCTATGAAATTTCCTCGTTTGCTCCAAGATTAGAAATTCTACATGTAAAGGGCAATCTGGATACCCTAAAATGTGGTTATGTGACATACAGATGCATTGTCCTACTCGTCAGTGGTCAGGGGTCCACACATACGTTTAATTGATCGTGGACAACTCCCCACAAACACTTTGGACGCTGACACTAATGCCCTTGACATCTGCACATGGAGTTAGACATATCCCAAATCACTGACCAGGGGTCCACGCATGTGAGCAATTGATCATGGACCCCCTCCCCTCATACATTTTGGACGTTTACACTATTGCCTTGACATCTGGACATGGAGTTAGAACCCATTGTTTACAATTGTATTGAGCATGTCACTTTATTATGCATTGAGTAACAGTCCTCTTAGTAGGATTCATTTTACATACTTGTACAATTGCACAGATAATTGAGTTTATCTTGAACACCTTCAGATTTATAACGCCCTAAATGGCAAATTGATGAAAATCAATGTGTGATCAGACCTAGTTGCGATTTTAGTTGAAATATGATGAATGTGGTATTAAATGAATCCTCTGTTGAATCCCGTTGGGCTTTATTTGGGGATATGAACAATTAACAGATACAAAATGGGTGGTATTATTCTCTAAGAACTTTTGCACCTTATGAAACTTGAATTTAATATTTTTTATGAATTGGAACTAACATTGTTGATATTTGTGGATGCTATTATATCATGGTAAGATGTCTTAGTATAACAGAATGAAAGGTATCTGCTATATGACCTTACCAAAACGTGGAAAACTGTAACATCTAGTAGAGGGTACAAGGAAATGTATGTGTGTCGGCTTGACACATATGCTGTAGATAAGGTTTGGGCATGTGCAGTATATGTGAAAGGGAATGTGCAATATGTACAAAGAAAAAGAATAGGTTACTTTACATCGGAATATGAATATCCATAACATTATGCATGGGGGTATGCCAATGAAAATTTGGTGCCACGTTATATATGATGTCTTACAAGCAAGACACAATGGGGGTCATTATGATGGCGGATTTCCCGCATACTCCGGGCCGGCGGAAGCCACCGCCGGCCCGGAGTATGCGGGAAATCCGCCGAGGAGGCCTGAAAGACCCACCGCCAAATCAGGATGGCTGGTGGGTCTCACAATCTGTCCGCCGCTTTTCCGCCGCGGTCGGAAGGCGACCACGGCGGAAAAGCACTAACATGGCAGGCGGTGTCTATCAGACACCGCCAGCCATATTAGGATGTAGGGAAAGTAATGCTTTTCCGCGGCGGCTTTTCCGCCGTGGAAAAGCATACGGACAATCACTTTGGGGGCCCGTTGCGGGCCCCCTGGGTGAAGGTTGCATGGGGGGTGCACATGGGGGGTACCTATGGTACCCCCCTGCCTTTGCGTGCACCAAGCGGCAGGCACCGCGCGGTGCCTGCCGCTTTGTGCATGCAAATGCACAGCTTTCGTTTTTTACATTGCGGCGGGTGCTGCAGGATGTGACCGCCAGGGTGGCGGTCACATCCTAATTGCCATGCAGACGGTCCCTCCTACTCAGGGGTGGCGGACGGACGCAAGTCCGTCCGCCATCCTAATCGGCCCCAATATTTGGGATATGCACCACATATGAAGAAGAGAAGGTTTGGGCATGTGGAATATATGTGAAAGTGAATGTGCAATATGTACAAAGAAAGAGCACGTCACTTTATATCGGAATATGAATATTCATAACAATATGCATGGGGGTATATAAGTGAAAATGTATTGCCACATTATTAATGATGTGTTTATAGGTGAGAGACTATTTGGGATATGTAGACTACAGTTTGTGAAGAAAAGTATCTAAAGGCTTCTTCCAGAGTTGTACGAGAGCAAAATGCCATTAGAAAGCCTACAGTGCCCATTTTGCCTTGTGTGGTGTCAATGAGAAATATAAACACATAATGCATATTAATAAAACAGCATCCATATTATTTCAAGATGGAGTCGAGCCCCAGGTGAGACCTTGATTAGCACAGGTCAGAAAAACACAGTTCTGTTTCTCCTAACATTTTTATTTCCCTTGCAAATGAGCCATATAAATAAGCACATATGATTTTAATCAGAAACTAACTCCCCAGGGTGTGAACAAGGAATGGGAAATGAGAAAAAGAGACAAAGCAGACGAAGAAACCATTTTTATTTTTTCATACCCCAATGGCAAGACATATAATCTTCTTTGCTAAATACACTCAACAATTGTTTGGGTTGCAGAGAACGAGAAATTAAGCTGTTAGTTGTCTTTGAGAATTAAAATAATGGTCAAAAATTTAATGATTCTCCAGTTTGTTGATTTTAGAACCCATTTCATTTAATCAGTATTATCCGTGATGCGGGTTTCAAACTTCTCTGGTATGTGCTTAATATGGTGTCTGTTAACAGTGACATGAAACACCGTAACCCCACTACAGTACTAGGGACCCGATGTAGGTCGCCAATTACCGGTCGGTAACAGTTGATTTCGGCCGTTACCGACCGGTATTTGGGATTTGACATGTAGGTAGGCTTAATTTACAGAATCGGTATATTTACCGATTCGCTAAATTTACCGATTCTGTAAAATACCGAATCGGTAAATTTACCGAATCGGTAAATACAGATGTAGGTGGCACTGAAAACAGTGCCCCAGGCAATTACCGATTCGTTATTTACCATGTAATACTATTACATGGTAAATAACGAATTCCAGTGTACATGCACATCTGTGCATGTACACCTGTGCCATGTGGCACACAGACATGCCCTAAGGGCATGTCTGTGTGTCACATGGAACACAAGCCAGAAACAGGGGTGCAACAGGGTGTCAAAGTGACACCCTGTCCCCCTTGTAAAATCGGTAATTTTACCGATTCGGTAATTACCAAATCAGTATTTGCTATTGAATCCTATGGGCTTCAAGGCACATAGGAATCAATGGCAAATACTAATTCGGTAATTACCGAATCTTACCGATTTGGTATTTTTACCGAATTCTATACCTACATAGCAATTACCGATTAGTAAATACCGAATCGGTAAAATTCGGTATTTACCATTCGGTAATTTGCTATTACCTACATCTGGGCCATAGTTTCCAGTCACTTCTATCGCTACAACGTTGTCTTTCTGAAGTGACACTTAGCATTTCTGAAATGTATTGAATCACCAAACCTCTGGTATCCTTCCAGTAGTCATCTCTCTCTCTCGAGGGTATAAAAACACCCACCTTCTATTTTTTATTATGAACACGTTTTGAAGGAACCTGGATTACCTTAGGGCGATCAAAGCTTGTATTGTTAATGTAAAATAAAAAGAGAGGGCTTAATCTTCTAAACTTGATCTTCAATAAAAGTGGGAATGAATTTAAGGAAGAAGATGATTTGGCAAATGAAAGCTGAATTGTACTAACTAAATTGAGGCAAAGTCCAGATTAATTTACAATGGATTCATTATATTTCATGGAGGACAGGTGGAATACAAAACTAGGGGCCAGATGTAGGTATCGAAATACCGGTCGGTAACGGCCAAAAATACCGATTTTCATCCGTTTCTGACCGGTATTTGGATATTGAGATGTAGGGGTCAAAAAATCGTCCGATTCGGTAAATTTACCGAATCGGTAAATTTACCGATTCGGTAAAGTTACAGAATCGGTAAATTTTCCAATTCGGTGAATTTACCGAATTGGTATATTTACCGAATCGGTAAATTTACTGAATCAGAAAATTAGAAATGGTAAAATTGGTTTCTTGAGATGTAGGTGACCTCTAAAATACCGTATTTGCATGAAATTCGGTATTTAAGTGTCTGTATTTACCATGGATTGAAAGCAGGTGGTAACCAGGTGCAGGCTATAAAAAAAGGCCCAAAATGCAGCAGTGTGACCAGAATGGCGGCATTCTACGTGATTGCGAGGCGGCTATGGCTACAGGCAGAAGGAGAGAGGGTCTGGAGAAGGGAGGAGCAGGTCTACAGGCAGAGGATCACCCTATTCCAAATGACTGAGCCAGAGATCCTACAGGCTACACCCTCAAACCATCCTGAAATTGATCAGGGACCTGCACCCATTTTTAGACCACCCAACACCAAGGGCGCACGCCATCCCACCCCATGTGCAGGTGCTGTGTAGCCTACACCTGCTTGCCTCTGGGAGTTACCAGAGTGTGATCGCTGTGGCAGGTGGGGTTTCTCAGAGCTGCCTGTCGCGTTTTTTCAGGAAGTTTCTAGAGGCAATGATGCAGAGAATGGAGCATTACCCCCAGGTCCCTCCGTCCTCGACACCTTCATACTTAACAAGTGGAGATGACCATCTCCTGACAGAAAAAAACAAGAGGAATGCTGGGACACTAATACTGCCCCTCCCCCCGGGAGTACATAAGCAGTACTTACCCAGCAGACCTCCTGTTCTTTTTTTCTGTCTGTCGACAGAGTTGATGGTGTGCTGGTGCTGCTCCTGCTGGGCTTGAGTGGCGGTGCTTCTCTTCTCCCCCCGCCCTGCTGCCTGGCTGTGTGGGCGTGGGGTTCCCTGGACTGCCTCCTGGCCTGCAGGGCTTGCTTGGAGTCAGTCTTTTTCTGGCGCCGGTGTTTGGATTGGAGAGTTCCCGGCTTTGCTGTGTGCTGCCTGCACCTACCGGCCCTTTGTGGCTGGTGCTGGAGTTCCCGGTTGCTTCCGGGTCGCGGGCTCGGCTTCCCGAGCCTGGCCGGGGAGCCGTGCCTTGCTGGATGGGCTCCTGATGGACTTCTGCTCGGCGGTGCTGTGGGGGCCTTGTTCCTGGGGTTGGCCCCCACTCCTGGTGAGTCCCGATTTCGGGATCCCTTTTTTTCTTCTGCCTGGCGCTCTTGTCCCGTTTTCTTTCTGTTTCAGGGGCCCGGCGCTGGCAGCAGCAGGCTCCTAGCCTCACTTCTTGGTCTCTCTGTTCGCAGCACTTCTCTTCCTGCCCTGGAGGGTGGGGGGGCTGCGGGGTCTTCCGCACGGCCTCTGGTGTCGTCTATCCGAGAAAGTGGATTCTCTTACACACATTTACTTGCTTGGCATGTGGATGTATATGTTGATTACAGACATCACTTTCGAAAGTGCCCTGCATTCAGTTCGATGCGCAACCGGACCTGTCTTTAACTTTGAGAATGGTTGGCGCTGCCAGGCCTGTGCCTGCTTCCCACGCCGCGCCGCTGGCAGCGCTGGAATGTTTCCTGTTGCTGGCATGCGGGGGCTCTGCTGTCTGGTTCGGGGGCCGCCTCTGGTGTCCTCTGCTTCATTCCTGTCATCTCGATGAGGGGTTTGTGCCTGGGGTCCGGGGCTGTGTTTCTTCAGTCCCTGTGGATCCATGGGAGCTGTGTGGGGGACGTTCCTTTTTTAGGGGTCTGCTGACTCAGTGGACTGATGCTTCCGCTGCAGGGTCCTGTGTTGGGATCTTGGTCTCCGGTTCAATTCCCAGCGGCTCCACTCGGCCTTTCATCCATCTGGGTTCGATGTACTGGGCCATTTCCTGTTCCCTGCCCTCTGTTGGCTGCTCTTTTCCCCGCCTTGCAGATGTGCTCGTGTTTTTCATTTTCTGTCAGTGTGGTTGGAGATTGCTGAGTGTTTGTGCCTGTTCCCTCGGTTTGGTGTCCTTGGCGGGCCGTGTGGTCTTGGGCGCCGGACTCCGGTGGGCTTGTCCTTCGGTGTGGCTGTGCCTTCTGGTCTCCTCCTGTGCCCCCGCCTTTCCCTGGCTCGTCCTTTTTTCTGACGGTTCCTGTCTTTTCACGGAGGCTTTCTCCAGTGGCCTGTGCTGCGTTTGCATGTGCCCTGGGCTTTTTGCTCGAGCCGGGGGTTGGGTTTTCGGGGTGTTGCGCACCCTAGGTTGCCTTCAATTTTTTGGAGGGTCTATGGGGCGTCCTTCTGTGGCGTGGAGCGCTGGGGTGTCTTGTTCCTTTGCTGCATGTGTGTGTTTTTTTCTCACATTTGCGGTGGGGGCCTTGTTGTGTTGTTGGCCCCCGCTCTGGCTGTTTTTGCCCACTCCTTTTTTTCTTCTGGGTGCTGCGAGGCGCTGGGCTCCGTGGTTTTTCTTGTGCCTCTGGTGTCGCTGGCGCTCCTGCCCGTGGGTTCGAGTCCGGCCGCTGAAATCCTGCTGTCCGGTGTTGGAGGGTCCTCTGTTCGCCTGCTGGTGCCGGTCCTGGGGTGGTGTCGGGTGTGCCTTCTGGCATGTGTCTTGTCCCTGGGTCGGTGCCTCCTGGGGTGCCGGGGTTTGTTGGGGGCTTGCGTTCGGCGCTGTGCTACGTCCCGTATTGTTTTTTGGGGTGTCCTACTGCTGTCTCTGGAGTCCACGCTGCTTGCCCCCTTTGTGGCTTGTTCCTGGTCTATGGCCTTGCTGCTGGCCCGCCCCGGGTCTTGCTGTTTTTGATTGGTGGGCGTTCCGGGGTCCGCTCCCTTTGGTGCTCTTCTTCTGGTTGTGCCTGTGCTCTTGGCGGCTCTGTGGGCGTTCACTCTTTCTGTTTGTGGCTTGCCTCGGGTTGGTGTGGGTTCCGGTCGCCTCTGTGGTGGCTGGTTCCTTTCTTTTCGCTGGCTCTGCCTTTGCTTGCTCCTGGGGTTCCCTGTGTTGTTGGGGCTGCCGTGCTGTTTTCCCTTTGTGGCCTTGCCTCGGCTGCGGGCTGGCTGTTGTGGCCTCTGCTTCGCTTGGGTGTCCTGGTTCTTCGCTTCCTGGCTTCTGTGTGGTTGGTCGCCTTTGGGGCTCCTGGTTCCTGTTCCTCCCGTCCCTTGGGCTGTGCCTGGTTCCGCTCGTGGGTGCTTGCCTGTGTCTTGCCGGGGGCTTTTTGGGGTGGTCTGCCCCCTCTGCCTCCGCTTGGGTGGCTTGTGCTGCCTTGGGTTCGGCGGTTCTGCTTTGGCCCTGCCTGCTCCTGTTCTTGTCTGTTCCCTGCTTGGTGCCTGTTTGTGGTGCCTGCCTGGGTTTTCCTGTTGGTGTGGGCTTCCCTTGCTCCCGCTTGGGGCTTCTGGTGTTGTCCGGGGGCTTTTCTGTGTGCTTGGCCTGGCTGCTTCTGCGCTGGCTCCCACTGGGCTGGCTTTTGGCTGTCTGCCCCTCCTGTTTCTGCCGGGGTGCCTGCCTGGTTTGTTCCTGACTGGGGCCTCCGGGCTGCTGCCGGTTCCCGTCATGCCTCCTGTTCTCCGGGTTGCTGTGCTGTCCCCGTGCTCCGCTGTCTGCTCTGGGTTCTGCTTGGTCGGGCCGGGTTGGTCCCTGCCTGGCCTTCTGGGGCTGCTGGGGGCTGTTGGCTTCCGGGTCCGTCTCCTGTTGGGGGTGTTTGCTCCCTGAGTTGTTCTGGTCTCGTCTGGTTCCCTTGGTGGGTGCCTGGCTGAGGTTTTGGCTGGGGCGTGCCGCTTCTGGTTGTTGGGCTCCTTTTTGGGCTCTGCTTCCCTGCTGGTGACCCTTTGGGTCCTGGCGGGGTGTTCTGCGTTGGGGCCGCTTCCTGGTGGTTCCTTCTCGGCCTTCTCCTGCTGTTGGTTCTCTTCCCGGGCTTGTTTTCCCGGTGTTGTGGGCCTGTGTGGGGTTCTGTGGCTGCGGTTCTGCCGGCTTCTTGCTGGTTGTGTGTGGCTTCGGGCTGTGCCTTCTTGGTTTTCGGGCTGTGCTGGCCTTTTTGGCCTGCTCTGGGGGTTTGTTGCCGGCCTTTTCCGGGTTCTTTCCTGGTTCTGTGGTCCTGGCTCGCTCCTTACTCCCTTGCTTTCCCGGGCTTTGTTCCCGGTGTGGGTCTGTTTGGTTGCCCCTCCTTCTGTGGTTGGGGTGCTGTTCTGTGGTGCTCGTGCCTCTGCGGGTCCCTCCCTCCTGGCTGCGGGTTGTCTGTGGTTTCCTGCTGCTTGGTCCTCTGCTCTTCTTCTGGGGTTTGCTTGGGCCTGCTGTTCCTCCTGCGTGGTCAGGTTGCTTGGCTCTGGTCCTGGCTTCCCGGTTCTGTTGGGGTTTGTTGGCCTCTTTTTTTGCGGTTTGCTTGGCTCCTCTCCGGCGGTGCTGGGTTGGGGCCTTGTGGTTGTGGTCTGGGTGCTGTGCTCCCTGGGCTTTCTTTTTCCCGCTGCTCCTGCCCTTGCTGCTTGCCTGGCCTGGGTGTGGGGTTCCTGGGCGGTCCTGTGTCTTTTGGGCGCCTTCTTTGTGCTGCCCTCTGTGCCTCGTTGGGCAGCTGCTGGGGTTTCCCAGTTGCTCTGTGCTCCCCTCCTGCCTTGTGTTCCTTCCCTTTGGGGTTGGGGTTTTCTGGGCTTGTGGTACGCTTTCTCTGTTCCCGACCTGGTTGAGTTTTCTTTGTACTGGTTTCCGGTCTTGTTGGCCTCTCCTTGTGGGCTTTCGGCTGGGTTCTGGGGTTCTTCCCCGTCCCTGTCTTTTGGGTCGGGTCCTCGGTCCTGTTCGGCTCCTGGGTGCTTGTTGCTTCCTGGGCCTCCTCGGCGGGGTTTCCTCCTCGGGTCTCTTGTGCTCGTGTCCTTTCTTTTTGGGGGTTTGGCCGTGTTTCTGGCCTGTGCTTCTCCTTCCTTTTTGAGCTGGGTGATTGTGCCTGCTCTCTGTTGGCCTTTTCTTCTTTGGCTTTCTTCCGGGTTGTCTCATCTTCCTGGTGGGTCTGCCTGGCCCTGTGTGCCTTCCTGCTGGTTTTGACCTGGGCGGTCTTCTCCGGTGGGTTGTTTTGGCTGGTCTTGATGTTCTGGTCCGGGTCCCGGTTGCCGGTTGCTCGGGTTGGCGGGCTCCTTTCTTTGGAGCCCTGGGTTTTTCTTTCTTTCCGGCCCTTGTCCCTGCTGTCCTGTTCTAGGTTGTGGGCCGGATGTTTCCTGCGGTCTTCCTTTCCTCCTTCTCGGTGCTCCCTTGGGTGGCTGCTTTTGTTGTGGTTTCCTGGGTGTGCTTGTGCGTGCGGAAGGCTGGGTTTCTGCTTTGGTATTCTCCACTTGTTAAGTATGAAGGTGTCGAGGACGGAGGGACCTGGGGGTAATGTCCTATTACTTACCGGTAATCCTCATTACTCCGGGTCCCGTAGTCCTCGACACCTTCATACGCCCCTCCGTCCCTCCCGGGCGGCCGGCCTTCCTGTCTGGGCTTGTTAGTACAGGAGGTCTGCTGGGTAAGTACTGCTTATGTACTCCCGGGGGGAGGGGCAGTATTAGTGTCCCAGCATTCCTCTTGTTTTTTTCTGTCGGGAGATGGTCATCTCCACTTGTTAAGTATGAAGGTGTCGAGGACTACGGGACCAGGAGTAATGAGGATTACGGGTAAGTAATAGGACATTACATCAGCTTCCCTGAAACTCACGCAGAACTGCTGAAGACTAAAACTGACTTTTATGAAATTGCACATTTCCCACACGTCATCGGCTGTATTGATAGCACCCACATCCCAATATGCCCACCTGCTGCCACAGAGTACATTTACCGAAACAGAAAGTCAACCCACACCATAAATGTACAGGTAATCTGTGATGCAAAGTACATTATCACGGACATCGTGGCCAAGTTCCCAGGAAGTACCCACGACTCCTACATCTTTCAAAACAGTGGGATCTACACACACCTGACAGTGGGGAATTTGGCGAAGGATACCTGCTAGGTAAAACACTTGTGACAATCCCTTGATAGATATTGCAGATGTGTGTGCATGTGTGCATGTGAGTAATGTCTTTCTCATTTTCAAATAGGGGATAGTGCCTATGCCGTCCGCTCTTTCATCCTGACAACCTACCTCAACCCTTCCACCCCCAGCCAGAGGCGATACAACAAGGCACATAAATCTACTAGGAACATTGTGTAGTGCACCTTTGGTCTGATGAAAAGCAGATTCCGCTGCCTCCACAAAAGTGGAGGGGCATGCCAGTATACACCAATAACCTGCTGTAAGATGATTGCAACTTGTGCAATGTTGCACAACCTTGCTACTAAGGATGGCACGGAGGTGGAATTGAGCGACTATGAGGACCATGATGACGAACATGCACTGCCTGAAACCAACACAGCCGGAGTTGCGACACCAACAGATGGCAGACACAGACGGGCAGAGATCACACGCAACTACTTTTAAGTAAGTAAAGAGACACAGACAGGTGGAGTATGCACCCAACGTAGTTTAATTTTGTCACTACGCAGGTTTCAAAAGCACAAGTGTGCAACACAAATTATATCCATTCAATGATGGAAGTCCTGGGTCACTTCCCCATTAACTGAACCACTCCTTTGCGTCCACGCCTACCAGTGCCAGATGTTGGTGGCTGGCTGTCTTCACTTGGCATTTGGGCTGTTGCCTCGCCATGGCGCCTGCTGCTCCTCCGTGTCTCAACGACAAGGGGGCTTGCCATGCTGCTCCTACTTGTGCTTCCTTCACTCTCTGGCACATCCAGAGCAGCAGTTTGTGCTGTTTGTGCATTTATCAGCACCTCAACAGCACTGGTCATCCTAGCAATGCCCCTGGACACCTCATTACTATTTTGCGTGAGTCCCTCTTGCATGTTTATACATCTCCTGCATAGCAGGGAAGTGGCTGTGGCCAGGCGGTTGGTGGCTTTATTTTGTTGGTGTGCACACTGCCTCTCCTTGCGCCTTGATGACATTTCCTGATCTAGTTTGGTGCACAGTAGCTGCACTGATTGAGTCATATCACGCATCCCTGCAGCCATTTCCTTGTTGACATCAACTAGTTCTCTGATGTCCTTCCCTATGTCTTCCATATTGTTGTTTAGGTTCCTCATTTGGCATTGGACAGACATGATGGCCTTCCCCTGCATCCTCTGGATTTTGACCATGCTCCCCTCAAGGCCAATGAACACACTGGGGCCCTCCACATGTGCTGCTACACTGCTTTCTTGGAGCCTGCGGCATCTGGTACCGGTAAGGCCCACCTCTGCACTGGACTGCAGTGTGGCAGAGCTACCTTCCCCAGGCAAGGTGTGTGTGTTTTCCCCCTCCATGTCACCTGCTGATGACTCCATTTCCACTAGTGGGGCAACTGCATGCCTCCTGCTCTGTTGTGATGCAGATGTTGTCACAGGCATTGATGCAGGCATTTCTGGTGATGACAGTAACAGAGGGGATTGTGTACGTTCTGGGGACGCCTGCAGCTCTGGAGCCACTTCTGAGTTTTGGGATGGTGGCTGTGTACTTGGCGCACCTGTCTCCTCTGATACATTCTGTGCACTTGGACCTGGCTCCTGGCTCTAATCCTTCTCTGGTGCCGTGCCTTCCGTCTCCCGGGAACGCCTGTGAGATGTCTCACTTGTGGACATATGAGAGTACATTAGCTAAGCGCTACTGCCTCACAGCCACTACAATTAAATATTTTTCACTTGAACAATGTACATTTTGCCTATGCTTCATTATGTCTGAAATTAGTTCCCTGACTTGGTGGTTGCTGTGCTGTATGACATGGTCTTTCATTTACTGACTACATGTCCCATGATGCATTGCTCCTGTATAGTACTAGCTGTACTGGACTGAGGTTCACTTAGCCACATAGGGTAAAGGGTAGGTTGATGGTGTGGGGGGGATTGCTGTGCATGCGTCTTACCTTTTCTGCTGGCAGCTCTGGCTGGGCTGTCTACATCTCCCAGTCCGCAGACGCTTTCAGGTTCAATGGTGGACACCACCAGCTCCTCCAGGTCAGTAAGGGGGGGGGGGGGGTGCTGGGTTCTTCCCTCCGCCAGTTTTGCTTGCCTGCTTGTGGTGTTCAGCAATTTTTTTTTGTCAGGCTCCTGAGGTCGTACCACCTCTTTTTAAGGCCCTCTATATCTCTAGGAGTCACTCCAACTGCATTCACTTTATCTTGAATGTCCAGCCACATTTTCCTTTTGGCAGATTCAGCCACAGTGAGGGACTGCCTGCCAAACAATTTTTGGTGCACCTTCACCACTTCCTCCACAAGGACCTGCAGCTCCATGCTGGTGAATTTTAGTTTCCTCTTCCTCTCTGGCGGATCTTTGTCTGTGCTGCTTGCCATTTTTCCAATTTAAAAGTGTTTCTCAGGGACTCAGCTCAGCTCCAACTGCCTCTCCAGAAGCTTCTAATTAGTTGCAGCTGCCTGTGTAGCCACTTCCTGGTAGGAAGGGGGAGGGTGGTAGCACCTGATTGGCTGCCTGATTCAGTTTCACTTTTATTTGCTTTCCGATTCGGTATTTACCGAATCGGTATTTCCAATGCATTCCTATGGACCAAAAGGCCCATAGGAATTCATTGGAAATACCGATTCGGTAAATACCGATTCGGTAAATACCGATTGGTCGATTCTGAATTTTACCGATTCGGCAAAAAATACCGATTTTTTACCTACATTGCATTTACAGACTCATAAATACCGATTCGGTAAAATTCGGTATTTATGAGTCTGTAAATTGCAATTACCGACATCTAGCCCTAGGTTTTACTTTCCAGTGAAGGTCCTGGAAAAGCACATTTTACCACGGAGCCGCACTTTCCGCTATGTTATCTAATCATGTATAGGTTGTTGCTTGGCATTCTCATTCATCTGATAATACCGTTTAGTATGTAAAAGTATACCAGTTAAAACTTTTCTACTATTAATTCCAGTAGGGAGATATTTTTGTAAACTGTATTTAGGAGAAAATATTTCGGTCAGACAATATTTTGGTTATGATATCCTGATGCCATGCCATCCTATCCCTGGTATTCATTGGTTATATTTGTTCTATGTCTTCAAGGAGCATACATGCAGATAAATCAAGTTAATCATATTGATGTGTCATGGTACGTAGAACTGAGTCTTGCTGATTAAAAGCAAACCAACTTCATTTTTACATTCTCTCATAATAAATATGCAGTGTGTGTACCAAAACACTCATTAACATATTAAGAGAAAATACTCTTCTTCGTGGAGAAGAACCCACCAATAACATTTGATATATGATACTGTTTATATGGTATTATTTCCTTTACAAATTGCCATTTTTCCTCTTCCCACCAAAGTCTCAATCAATCCACAAGTCCTGTTCTTTATCAAATATTGTGTGTCCTATATACAGTGATCTTTGCCTATAGTAGAGAAAGCCATTGGTTAGGTAACTGGAAGGCGCTCAACTACACAGCTTTTGAGGGTTTTTGTGGATTGTATCATAACACACTACAGGATCAAGTAAACAAACATTACGTTCAGGATCCTGGGAACTAGGCTTGCTGCAGGTTGCTGGACTATACTGCACATGGAGGCCCTCTGCTTTTCTCATATCTCTCCTCTTGTTTATTGCAATCACTTCTACTCAGTTCCTAATTTGGGAGCAAAATCATGGGTTCCCCTTGTAGAAAGTGCACTGAAACTTCACTGAAGCTGTCCATCTCATAGAAACAAAAAGGTGTTACCTGAAGCGAGGGGGTACATCTGTAGTGTGCACCCCCACTACGTTAAGATAGTACTGCTCTTATGGAATGCTCTGCAGCATCTGTCTGAACAATAAACTCCTTGAGAGAAATCAGGGGCTTTGAGCACAGGAGCTGTGCACATGGCTTTCTTCAGGGAGTCAAATGCAGTTTGGCATGCTGCTGTCCATACCACATTCCTGCACTGCTTCTTCGAAATCAGCTTAGTCAAGGGGGCTACAATGGAGCCATATCCATTGACAAACCTATAGTACCCAGTGAGGCCCAAGAATGCTCTGACCTCAGTCTGGGTTTTGGGGGACAGCCAGGCCATGATGGTTTTTATTTTGTCCTGAAGGGGTTGCACCTTCCCCCTTCCCACCAGGTGTCCCAAGTACACCACAGACACCTGCCCTATCTGGCACTTACTTGCCTTGATAGTCAAGTCTGCCTGTTGCAGAACATGAAGCACTTCCTGGAGGTGAAAAAGGTGGTCCTTCCAGCTGCTACTGAAGACAGATATGTCATCCAGAGAAGCAGCAGAGAAGGCCTGCATACAAACAAGGGCCAAGTTCTCAAGCCTCTAGAAGGTGGCAGGGGCATTCTTTAACCGAAAGGGCATCATCCTAAACTGGTAGCGGCCCTCTCCTTTGTTCTGTCTGTTAGAGGGGTCTGTCAGTAAAGTGATGCACGTTCAAAGGTACTGAGATATGGGCAGCCATTAACCAATCTATCAGAATATCATGGGGGGATGAGCATCAGACTTAGTCACAGAATGTAACCCTCTCTCATCCACACAGAACCTCAGTTCAGGTGTGGTGCTCGGTGGGGCGGCTTTTGGTACCAGAACCATAGGACATGACAGGGGCTACTGGAGGGTTCAATCACCCCAATACCAGCATTTTGAACACTTAAGCCTTAATGCTGGACCTTACCTTTTCTAACAACCTGTAAGATTTATTCTTGAGAGGGAGGTTGTCCCCTGTGTCTACATCATGGATACACAGGTGGTTAGTCCCAGGAATAAGGGAGAACAAAGAAGAGTATTGCCCCAACAGTTGGTGGCAGTCTCTATGTTGTTCAGGAGTTAGAGAGGGGGAAAGGATTGCTCTTTCCACATACCCATCCTTCTCCTACGAGTACAAGAGGTCATGGAGAGGTTCACTCTCTTTCTCTTTTCCCTTAGTCACCAACAGGATGGTGAGCTCAGATCTCTCAAATTGGTGATGGAAACTATTTACTTGCAGTATCTTGTAGGATTGCCTGCTGATCATGAGGTCCACCAGGTATGTGGCCTGACCCTTTATTTTAATCACATGATTTGGCCCATTCCAGAGGTCCAGGAGGGCCCTAGGATCTACGGGCTTCATCACCCATTTTCTGACCAGGTTGAAATTCCACAGGGGGAGAATTTTTGTCATACCAATCTTTCATGACTTCCTGGTTGGCTTCAAAGTTACTGGAAACTTGCTTCCATAACTTAGCCATTTGGCTTCTGAAGCCCAGCATGTAGCTCACTACATCCTGGGGTACCTTCCTGGGAGCTTGCTCCCACCCTTCATTCACCATACTCAGAGGTTCTCTAAAGATGAGCCCATACAACATTTCAAAGGGGCTGAAACCCACTCTCCTCTGTGGCACCTCTCTGTAAGCAAACAATAGGCTTCGTAAGAGGATATCCCACTTTTTCCTCAAGGCCTCAGGTAGACCCCTGATAAGGCTTTTTAGGGTCTTGTTGAACTTCTCAACAAGCACATTGGTTTGTGAATGGTAAGCAGTAGAGAACTTTTAATTTATCACACACTCCTTCCAAATTGACTGCATATAAGTCGACATGAAGCTTGTGCCCCTATCAGACACAACTTCCTTGGGGAAACCCACTCAGGTAAAAATCTCCATTAGGGCCTTTGGCACTGCAGGTGTAGTAACAGTCCTCTGTGGGATTGCCTCTGAGTACCCAGTGGCATGATCCACCAGAACCAGGATAAATATGTTGCCTGGTGGAATCTGGGGTTCCATAGGTAAGCCTCTACCCTGTAGTCCCGCTAAAATACACATCTAAGGTATACTTGGTCCTAGGCCAATACAAGTGAGACACAAGCCTTGAAAATGTCTTGTCTGCTTAGGTATCCTGCCAGGGGAATTTTGTGAGCCATCTCCAGTAGGAAGGCCTTGTAACATTGGGGG
Source organism: Lissotriton helveticus (assembly GCF_964261635.1). Taxonomy (NCBI): domain Eukaryota; kingdom Metazoa; phylum Chordata; class Amphibia; order Caudata; family Salamandridae; genus Lissotriton; species Lissotriton helveticus. The sequence goes on from NC_136067.1 coordinate 831,993,475, forward strand.
GCCACCAATGCCCTTTATGTCCCATAAGCCAGACTAGCTTGAATCCAGTGGTAAAGTGAGCAAGGGACTCATGACTGGGCACACTCTGCCAACTTAGGGTGAGCAAAGTATACACAAGGGGATAACGGACAGAGCGCTGAAACTTTTCAGACATCAAACCCAGTCACAGATTTGGGTTGAATCTATCATAGTTTTTTAGCTCACTTTGGGCCACAGTTCAGACCCAGCCATATGCAAATCCGTCTTGACCCTGGTCCTCATGGGAACAGTCTAGCCTGGGCTGCCAAGCCAGGTCTTCCCTGGGCCATAAACAAGCATCCTCGGACCGGTTTCGGGGAAACACCCCTCATCAGCCAGACTAGTTTGAATCGATCTGTAAAGTGACCAAGGGATCCACATCTGGGCATACCCTGCCAACTTAAGGCAAACAAAGCAAACACAAGGAGATGATGGATGGAGCACTGAAATGTTTCAGACACTCACCCCAGTCATAGATCTGGGTTGAATCCATCATCGTTCTTTAGCTCACTTCGCCACCCCAATACAGACCCAGCCATATGCAAATCAGTCTTGACTCTGTTCCTCATGGGAATGGTCAAGCCCGAACTGCCAAGCCAGGTCTTCCCTGGACCAGAAACAAGCATCCTGGGACCAGTTTACGGGTAACACCCCTCTTCAACCTGTCTAGCTTGAATCCAGTGGCAAAGTGAGCAAGGAACCAACGTCTGGGCATATCCTGCCAACTTAGGGCGAACAAAGCAAACACAAGGAGATGATGGACGTAGCACTGAAACTTTTCAGACACTCACCCCCAGTCACAGATCTGGGTTGAATCCATCCTCGTTCTTGTGCTTATTTTGCCACCCTAGTTCAGACCCAGCCATATGCAAATCAGTCTTATCTCGAACTGCCAAGCTAGGTCTTCGCTGGACCAGAAACAAGCATCCTGGGACCGGTTTTGTGGTAACACCCCTCATCAGCCAAGCTACCTGCTCACTTTGCCTCAGGTGGTCTTGTGTTGCTTGATAAATCAAACTTAAGAGTTGTGTTGCTCTTGTATCCTGTTGCATCGCTCTTTCATAACTATGTACCCTAATGTTCTCAGGAAGATCTGTTATGACATTTATGTTGCAATGTCTCACCTGTATTACAATAAATGTTATGAGTTAATGGTATTTTTCAGTGTTTTCTGTAGCACTACTTCATGCAATACCATTTGGTAATATCTTTTCTGAAAATAGTCCAGTGTCTGTTGCACCTGTCGCATACAGTATATGCTCATATAAAAGTTCTTACATTATTGCCATATCTGACTACTCATTTTTCCAGAGTGATACATTATAAGGTAATCGGTAAACAACAACCTAGACAATCATATTAGGAGTTCAACAATAAACATGAGAATTTTAAAGGAAAGAGAGCTACCAGTGAATTCAGATTCTAATATTTATTAACATATATGTTAAAAAATGACATAAATTTCATATGCATAAAAATAATAACAAATTAATTAATCACTATACATAACAAAGGTTTTTGAATCAATATAATACATAATTATAAACTCATTACAAAAATCATTAAAACAAGAGAAATGGCCTAATAATTCTCGACGCGCGTTTCGGCGACCAGCGCCTTCTTCTGGAGGAGCCACATCTGTTCTATAAATAAAAATGTTAAAAATACAAAAATAAAATTAATTACGTACCATTCCTAAAAAAACATTGACACAATATTAACAAAAAGGACATTTCTAAACCGGTAGCTTCATTTAACCTCTCTTTTTTTTAATAAAAAAACAATTTCAACAAGGACATTTTATTTCACTTTCTTGTGTATCTCCAAAATTATGCAAGAGATAAAAATGGAGTGGGGCGAGACAAAAGAACATAAGGATTTGATAAGTTTATGTAAGGATTGATCTATTATTATTATAAATATAGTCCAGGGGGTACTTTCTTTAATGAACCAGTGATAGAAGATTCATTCTGGCAGTACCATCTTTCTATCTGTGTTTATCTAAATGAAGATAAACTGTGGACATAAGGGTTCTTTGAAGAGATCTCTCAATAACTATGCAAGGTTCTTTTACCTATATACTTTCATATTAAAACGATATGTTTAAAACAAGAGCCAGACTGACTCAGTTGATTTCTTTTCTTCTCACGTTTCTTCTAATAAACAAGAAGTATCCAAAAGGCGGACAGCTTATCAAGTCTTAGAGCTGTAGGAAACAAGTGATAATTAAAGTTTCCTGGTGTATAATGAGCAGCCTTTAATCATGTTAGTAGATGCATGCTCAGAGATAAAGAGAGTCAAAACAGGTGATTACCATGATTTGGTGTCCGATTTGGATATCAGGATATGTTAAACATTGGTTTTTGATAAAAAAAGCCGGGTCTAAACTCTATGGTTTTTCATAAAATGCCGGGTCTGAAAAAGCCGAAAAAGAAAAAGAAAGAGAGAAAGAAAATAAATTACCGTATTTATATTACTATAATTTAGTGAATTGCATTCTATTTATACAGAGTAATTTAGCAACTTGTACCTGGTAAAGTAAATAGAACAGATTAAGCTTCTCGCCGTCACGATGACCAGGTTGCTGGTACTTCGCACGTTAAACAAAATAATAAATCCCTAAAGAAAATAATTATAAAGATTCTTTAGAGTACAGTACTAATATGGCAACCAAGTACCCTTGTTAACAGAAACGATTCTAAAAGATCAAATTAGCGATCTACCTGTATGGGTGTAAGTGTATTCTTAGGTGTAAGAAGAATCCTCCTGATGTGGGGAAGCTCTTTCTTCTTAGATTCCTGACAAAACTATAAAGAAAATACGTAACATTATTTTTTACGGCTATAAGGACAAACTAGAAGGTAAATCTCTGTAGTATAGTCCGAATAAAAGTCTAAAAAGGCTAGAAACGGCATACTGCTCTTTCCTCCTGACATAGTTTCAAAGAAGTCTATCGGTCCGACGGCGAGAAGCGAGATTCTAACAGTTCCAATCGTCAAACGGGATGTTACCAACGTTGGAACAAGGCGCGTTTATATAGGGATATTTGTTAAGGGTATCTGTTTCAGCTGCCTGAACGTTGTCATCATCGGTAATGCGACTGGAATCAACAAAAATAACTAAAAATAGAAAACGGACTATTCCCTAGTGTCTACGATGTAACTGAAGTTAGACATCGATGAATAAAAAACAGACTACTCTATCCTATGTAGCATATTTAATATCATTCTCCGTAAATTACCCGGACCCTAAACTACGAATCCAAAGATAAGTAGAGAGAATGTGCATGCCACACCATGTTACGTTAAGATATCCTGCTGCTTCACTTTAATAATTAAGCAAGGCACTGTTGTGTCCTATCGTAAGGCTAAATTTTACGCAGTTACTCGGGTAAATCAGGATAACTAAAAAATCACAGTGAAAAGGTAACTAAACATAATGGCGGAAGAATCTAGGTCAAACAGTTGAGGGGATAATACTCATTAATATAGGAGAATATTATCATTATTACAAAAATATATTCAAAGGACTATTCATATATATACTACACAATAGTTACAGTAGTGGATGTAACTATATATATTTTTCTATCGGCATCTAAAATACAGTAGACGCCAATATGTACAAAGTAATAATTTCAACATCCTATAGAATTAGTATATAAAGTATTACAGCTTGTGAGTATTTATATCCCTTACTGATCCTCAACTTTTTTTTAACAGATTGCGTTTTCCCAAGGGATTTCACTGTTGAGACCCCTCCGAAAAGAATCAAAAACAAAAATCCAGAACACTTCTCTTTTCTTTCTTATTATTGCACCACCTTGAGAATCAGGTATTTTGATTTTTTCTAATATCCGCCATTTCATATCTTTTGGACCATGGTCTTTTTCTAAAAAATGCTTACCCATGGGGGCAATGATCTTCTTTGTTTTGATAGCGGAGCGGTGTTCAGTAAGGCGAGTTTGAATCATTCTAGAAGTCTCTCCTACATAGCATAGGAGACACGGGCACTGTATAAGATAAATCACATTTAAAGATCTGCAATTCCACATCTCTTGCGCTTTAGTTGTGTATCCATTGTAAGAGAATTCTTCACCTGTAAGGATGTTTCCGCATGAGCAACAGGAAGAACATGGAAACTTTCCTTTGATTGGATTATTGGTTAGAATTGATCTCTGTATGGGGATTCTGTTCGGATTTTGGTGTTTTAAATCGCGAGTGCACAATGTGTTCTTTAATATTCTTATTTCGCTTATGTGCGAAAAGTGGCTTAACTAGTTTCTGCTCTCCCAAGCAATTGCTGTTAAGAATGTGCCAATTAGAGGTAATAATCTGCTTAACCTTGGCATTCACAGTGGAATGTTTAGGAATGCAGACAACCTGTTCATTAATTCTGGATGTTTTAGTCTTTAGCAAGCAATCTCGGTCATAATATCGAGCTCTTTTGTATGAGTGCCTCACCAACCGGTGAGGGTAACCTCTTTCAATAAATTTTGATCTCATAGTTAGCGCTTGCTTGTCAAAATCGGCCAAGTCTGTACAATTGCGTCTGACGCGCAGAAATTGGGAGAACGGGATACTATCTTTTTGTGTCCTGGGGTGAAAACTCTTATAGTGCAAGAGGGTATTTCTGGACATCGGTTTTGTATGAAGGTCAACTTTTAGTTCCCCTTGATTATTTATTATCACAATATCAAGGAATTCTACTCTTTCATTACTAATTTGGGTGGTGAAGCGTAGATTAGGATCAGCTGCATTTATCCAAGCAATGAATTCCTCCAGAGTTTCTCTCCCATCAGTCCAGATAAAAAATATATCATCGATGTACCTGGACCAATGGGAGATTGACTCAAAGAAGGGAGCTGCTTTGATAAACCATGCAGTGGTCTTTATTGCTTCTGAAAGGGGAATATTACTATATATAGTAATATTCCCCTTTCAGAAGCAATAAAGACCACTGCATGGTTTATCGAACAACATAACATCCCTTGTCCGGTGACTTTTGTACTAGCCTGTTTACAAATTGTCCTCACGGGGAATATTTTTGAATTTGGACCTCATATATACAGGCAAACTAAAGGAGTAAGTATGGGGGCATCGGGAGCCCCATCAGTGGCTAATATATTCATGGCCGCATTTGAAAAGAAACATATCCAGAATGAAGCAGCTTCCTTCTTTGAGTCAATCTCCCATTGGTCCAGGTACATCGATGATATATTTTTTATCTGGACTGATGGGAGAGAAACTCTGGAGGAATTCATTGCTTGGATAAATGCAGCTGATCCTAATCTACGCTTCACCACCCAAATTAGTAATGAAAGAGTAGAATTCCTTGATATTGTGATAATAAATAATCAAGGGGAACTAAAAGTTGACCTTCATACAAAACCGACGTCCAGAAATACCCTCTTGCACTATAAGAGTTTTCACCCCAGGACACAAAAAGATAGTATCGAGTTCTCCCAATTTCTGCGCGTCAGACGCAATTGTACAGACTTGGCCGATTTTGACAAGCAAGCTCTAACTATGAGATCAAAATTTATTGAAAGAGGTTACCCTCACCGGTTGGTGAGGCACTCATACAAAAGAGCTCGATATTATGACCGAGATTGCTTGCTGAAGACTAAAACATTCAGAATTAATGAACAGGTTGTCTGCATTACTAAACATTCCACTGTGAATGCCAAGGTTAAGCAGATTATTACCTCTAATTGCCACATTCTTAACAGCAATTGCTTGGAAGAGCAGAAACTAGTTAAGCCACTTTTCGCACATAAGCGAAATAAGAATATTAAAGAACACATTGTGCACTCGCGATTTAAAACACCAAAATCCGAACAGAATCCCATACAGAGATCAATTCTAACCAATAATCCAATCAAAGGAACGTTTCCATGTTCTTCCTGTTGCTCATGCGGAAACATCCTTACAGGTGAAGAATTCTCTTACAATGGATACACAACTAAAGCGCAAGAGATGTGGAATTGCAGATCTTCAAATGTTGTTTATCTTATACAGTGCCCGTGTCTCCTATGCTATGTAGGAGAGACTTCTAGAATGATTCAAACTCGCCTTACTGAACACCGCTCCGCTATCAAAACAAAGAAGATCATTGCCCCCATGGGTAAGCATTTTTTAGAAAAAGACCATGGTCCAAAAGATATGAAATGGCGGATATTAGAAAAAATCAAAATACCTGATTCTCAAGGTGGTGCAATAATAAGAAAGAAAAGAGAAGTGTTCTGGATTTTTGTTTTTGATTCTTTTCGGAGGGGTCTCAACAGTGAAATCCCTTGGGAAAACGCAATCTGTTAAAAAAGTTGAGGATCAGTAAGGGATATAAATACTCACAAGCTGTAATACTTTATATACTAATTCTATAGGATGTTGAAATTATTACTTTGTACATATTGGCGTCTACTGTATTTTAGATGCCGATAGAAAAATATATATAGTTACATCCACTACTGTAACTATTGTGTAGTATATATATGAATAGTCCTTTGAATATATTTTTGTAATAATGATAATATTCTCCTATATTAATGAGTATTATCCCCTCAACTGTTTGACCTAGATTCTTCCGCCATTATGTTTAGTTACCTTTTCACTGTGATTTTTTAGTTATCCTGATTTACCCGAGTAACTGCGTAAAATTTAGCCTTACGATAGGACACAACAGTGCCTTGCTTAATTATTAAAGTGAAGCAGCAGGGTATCTTAACGTAACATGGTGTGGCATGCACATTCTCTCTACTTATCTTTGGATTCGTAGTTTAGGGTCCGGGTAATTTACGGAGAATGATATTAAATATGCTACATAGGATAGAGTAGTCTGATTTTTATTCATCGATGTCTAACTTCAGTTACATCGTAGACACTAGGGAATAGTCCGTTTTCTATTTTTAGTTATTTTTGTAGATTCCAGTCGCATTACCGATGACGACAACTTTCAGGCAGCTGAAACAGATAACCTTAACAAATATCCCTATATAAACGCGCCTTGTTCCAACGTTGGTAACATCCCGTTTGACGATTGGAACTGTTAGAATCTCGCTTCTCGCCGTCGGACCGATAGACTTCTTTGAAACTATGTGAGGAGGTAAGAGCAGTATGCCGTCTTTAGCCTTTTTAGACTTTTATTCGGACTATACTACAGAGATTTACCTTCTAGTTTGTCCTTATAGCCGGTAAAAATTAATGTTACGTATTTTCTTTATAGTTTTGTCAGGAATCTAAGAAGAAAGAGCTTCCCCACATCAGGAGGATTCTTCTTACACCTAAGAGTACACTTACACCCATACAGGTAGATCGCTAATTTGATCTTTTAGAATCGTTTCTGTTAACGAGGGTACTTGGTTGCCATATTAGTACTGTACTCTAAAGAATCTTTATAATTATTTTCTTTAGGGATTTATTATTTTGTTTAACGTGCGAAGTATCAGCAACCTGGTCATCGTGACGGCGAGAAGCTTAATCTGTTCTATTTACTTTACCAGGTACAAGTTGCTAAATTACTCTTTATAAATAGAATGCAATTCACTAAATTATAGTAATATAAATACGGTCATTTATTTTGTTTCTCTCTTTCTTTTTCTTTTTCGGCTCTTTCAGACCCGGCATTTTATGAAAAACCATAGAGTTTAGACCCGGCTTTTTTATCAAAAACCAATTTTTAACATATCCTGATATCCAAATCGGACACCAAATCATGGTAATCACCTGTTTTGACTCTCTTTATCTCTGAGCATGCATCTACTAACATGATTAAAGGCTGCTCATTATACACCAGGAAACTTTAATTATCACTTGTTTCCTACAGCTCTAAGACTTGATAAGCTGTCCGCCTTTTGGATACTTCTTGTTTATTAGAAGAAACGTGAGAAGAAAAGAAATCAATTGAGTCAGTCTGGCTCTTGTTTTAAACATATCGTTTTTAATATGTAAGTATATAGGTAAAAGAACCTCGCATAGTTATTGAGAGATCTCTTCAAAGAACCCTTATGTCCACAGTTTATCTTCATTTAGATAAACACAGATAGAAAGATGGTATTGCCAGAATGAATCATCTATTACTGGTTCATTAAAGAAAGTACCCCCTGGACTATAGTTATAATAATAATAGATCAATCCTTACATAAACTTAACAAATCCTTATGTTTTTTTGTCTCGCCCCACTCCATTTTTATCTCTTGCCTAATTTTGGAGATACACAAGAAAGTGAAATAAAATGTCCTTGTTGAAATTGTTTTTTTATTAAAAAAAGGAGAGGTTAAATGAAGCTACCGGTTTAGAAATGTCCTTTTTGTTAATATTGTGTCAATGTTTTTTAGGAATGGTACGTAATTAATTTTATTTTTGTATTTTTTTTTTTCAGAACAAAATTATTTTTGTATTTTTAACATTTTTATTTATAGAACAGATGTGGCTCCTCCAGAAGAAGGCGCTGGTCGCCGAAACGCGCGTCGAGAATTATTAATCCATTTCTCTTGTTTTAATGATTTTTGTAATGAGTTTATAATTATGTATTATATTGATTCAAAAACCTTTGTTATGTATAGTGATTAATTGATTTGTTATTATTTTTATGCATATGAAATTTATGTCATTTTTTAACATATATGTTAATAAATATTAGAATCTGAATTCACTGGTAGCTCTCTTTCCTTTAAAATTCTCATGTTTATTGTTGAACTCCAATTATGATTGCCTAGGTTGTTGTTTACCGATTAGTTGTTTTTCCCTGACCTAGGAATCTTTAATTCATTGTAATCAGGGGGTCCTTGATAACTATACATCATAAGGTAAACAGTCATCACAAGCATCAATCTGCAACCTGGACAAACAGTCACAAAGACAGATACCCCGTTAAAGTGAACTGGCCATGCTTAAGTACCCCTAACAAATGTTGTCACCAAAATATAATGCTTGCCTAAAGGCTAAATTCCCATCCCATTACGGGTACTACATTGATGAGCATCTTAGAATGGGGTTTACCATTCTTTGTTTTAAATTAAGCATTTCAAATCCTTCAAAGATGACTTTGAATTTTTAAACTTATGTTTTATTACATAGAATTCTTTACAGTTCCAAGATGGCCAATGCACATTCAATGCATTGGCCATTTGGGGACAATAAATCATGCTAAAGTATTTAAAAACCATTCAAAGATGCCCCCCATGCACGTGCATCAGTTCTTTTGGAAATGTCTCACTCCCAAATATAGTCTGTAGCAGTGATCCTTCTGTATTTCTGGATCAAAATATTCTATTAACAACATGTTTCCATTTGTGTGGGTTTGACATTAAGTTAATTTTAAACATAGGCCTCTATCATTACCTGGCTCGTAAATAGGGTGGTAATACCAGGCTTGGTCTTTCTAATTACAGTTATTATCACCAATTCAGTTACAGTCGGTCACCAACGTTCGGTCTAGAATAAGGAATAACTTGGAGGGAATGACGAATTTCAAGAGCCTTTACCACATGCAATGGCTTGATTGAAGCTCTTTTCACCTCATGTTACTCCTGCTGGTGAGCAAAAACGTTTTTGACTTCACTAGGTGCAATTCTAGGGCACTGTGCATAGTAATTACTAGAAAAACAGGGTTCAGAATTATCAATCCATACAAATCAGAATGAGGCCCAAAAGTTTTTCTTACTTTAAAATAATCCTGGAATCATTTTGAATTAAGTAGTAGAGATAAAAAAGAAGATTCACTCTTTACTTTGAAGCAACATATATACCTAATTCATAGGGTCCACGAACATACTGTACACTGATCATAGTATGTGTACAATGCACCTGAAATTGCACTCAATTTTTTTGATGTTGTGTGATAAATCACGAAGCATTAGATGTGGCGATCAAAAAACATGCCTGTGCGTCATGGGGCTATCCTCGCCATTGAGAATAGAAAGTTTCACTAATCACAGTATGTCAAATATCAGTAGAAGATTGAAAAAACATATAACGTTTGAAGTAATACCAGGAAAACGGGGGATTCACTTCCATAGAATACCTTCACCAAAGTAATGTTTGTAGTTATAATGTAAAAGCTGTACCCTAACTTCATTCACCACTGTCAACCATGCTATCCTATTGACAGGTCTATTCTGAAGCAATTGACAATACACGTTTTGGCAAGCCAAAGGTTTGCTGTCTCATTCTCTGCATAATCTCAGGTTTTGATACCCTTCTTCAAACCAAAAACATATGCCATTGACTCTGAGATACCATACATGTATGCTCTTACACACTTTTTATATGTATCATTACCATTTGCTAATCACAAACCCTGAGGTTTAGTCTCTATTAATTTCTTTAATAAATATGATAACTCACTGCGGATGAAGGGAAGGCAGCATCCCTGATTATGCTGGACCTAAGTGCGGCCTTTGACACTGTGTCTCATGGTCTACTGCTTGAACAACTCTGGAAGCTTGGCGTGGGGAGGCTGTGCTCTTGGTTGGATTATGGACTGTCTCCAGGATCGCACCTTCCAGGTCTATCAGTAGTCTTACACCTCAGAGATCTTTCCCCTATGGCAAGAAGTGCCTTAGGGTTCGGCTCTGAGTCAGACCGTGTTCAATGTATATATGCGCTCCATGGCGGAGGTAATAAAGCGTCACGGCGTAAAGGTAGTCTCATATGCTGATGACACTCAGCTGATCATTACCTAGGCACAAGGAGAAGGTGAAGCTGCTTCTAATTTCAAAGCATGTCCGGTCGGCCTGGCTAAATGGACACATTCCAGTTGCCTCAGGCTTAATCCTAGTGGTAGGCAAGCAACCCTCTATATGGACCTTTACATAGAGGCCATCCAAACTAGGTCCGGTACCTTCTTCTAAATCTAAGATGAAAAACTCAGAATCTTGTTTAATTCCTTATTGACCATTGAGCACCAGATCTCCACTCTTGTTGGAACTTGCCCTGGAATCCTGAAGATGCTGTGTAAAATCTTAGAGTTTCTGACAGATTCGGCAAGGTAAATGGCCATCCAGGCGCTTGTTGTGCCATATTTGAATTACTGCAATGTACTCTATCTTGGTGTCTCCAAGGCCAAGATTATGATGCAGCAACGGGTTCAAAACACAGCAGCGAGGATGCTTCTCAATATCCCAGAACGCTCCTCTATGGGTGCTGCTCTTACTAAGCTTCACAGGCTCCCTGTTATGTTATGTTATGTTATGTTAAAAGGATTTTTAAAGAGCACTTACACCAAGCGGTTTCATGGCGCTGCGGACAAGGGACTGTGGGCAAGGAGGACAGCGGGAGGCTAGTCGTAAGCTTGTGAGAAGAGGAAGGTTTTGAGAAGGGTTCTGAACTGGGTGTAGCAGGGCACAGATCTAAGGTTGTTAGGGAGGGAGTTCCAGAAGCGGGGGGCTAAGGAAGAAAAGCTAAGGCCACCGTGTTTTTTCCGTTTGAAAGTGGGAGTGGTGAGGAGATGAAGATGGGAGGACCGGAGTTCCCTGGAAGGAGTATAGCGTTGAATTCTTGAGGAGACGAAAGCAGGGCCAAGGCTGGCGAGGGCCTTGAAGATGGTACAGCCCAGCTTAAAGGCACAGCGTTTTGCCACAGGGAGCCAATGAAGGCTCTTCATTAGGTGAGTGACATGGTGGTGTTTGGGCTGGTGAAAGATGAGCCTAGCTGCTTGGTTTTGAGCAAGTTGTAAGCGATGAAGCTGGTAGGCTGGAATGCCAGCATAAAGAGCATTTGCGTAGTCGAGGCGGGATGTGACTAATGCTAGTATGACCAAAGTAAGGGCCTCGACGGTTAGAAACCTAGAGATTTTACGGATTCTACGGAGGTGAAAGAAAGAGGAGGAAACAACAGCATTAATTTGTGGCTTCATGGACAGGTCGCTGCAGATGATAACACCAAGACTTTTGACGGACTTTACTGGTACGGGAGGAGTGCCCAAGGAGGGAGGCCGGAAGCCGGGGTTCCAGGGGTTTAAGGGACCCCCTGTAAGGACGAGCTCAGTTTTATTGGGGTTGAGCTAGTTGACTGGAGTACATCCACTCACTAATACATGTCATAGTGGATTGAAAATTATTGATGGCTGTGTCAGAGGAATCAAGGTTAAATATCAATTGGAGGTCATCTGCGTAATTGAAAGGTTTTACTGGGCTGTTCCGAAGTAGTAACATCAGGGGTTGCATATATAAGTTGAAGAGGAGGGGCGACAAAGCCAAGCCCTGAGGGACTCCACAGGTCAGTCTTGAGTCCCCTGCCGTGAAGTTATCCAAACGGACGGCCTGAGAGCGGCCACGGAGAAAGGAGGTAATCCACTTGAATGCCAGGCCCTGGATGCCCGCGTTACCAACACGGTCGACCAGGAGTTCATGGTCGACCGTGTCGAAGGCCGCCGACAGGTCTAGGAGTACCAGGACCTGGGTGATGTTATTGTCGGCTCCTCTCCTAAGTTCATCCATAACTGCTAAGATGACAGATTCTGTGGAGTGAGCAGGCCTGAAACCTGCTTGCTGGGGGTCAAGAAACTGGGAGTGCTCAATAAATCAGCTGAGGCAATTGGTGACGTGAGCCTCCAGTATCTTACTAAGATAGGGGAGCAAAGAGATGGGGCCGAAATTGCTCAACACCAGGGGGTCAGCGTTAGATTTCTTGAGCATTGGAACCACTATGGCATTTTTGATGATGTCTGGAACCGTACCTGTCCTGAGAGAGTTATTGAGGAGAGAGAGCAGTGAGTCGGGGCAGGCAAGGAAGGCCTCTTCCAGAATGTGGGGGGGCAGCAGTCGTTGGGAGAGCCTGATCTCACCTTGTTCAGTAGGGTCACAAATTCCTCTTGAGAGATCGGAGGAATTTGGTCAAAAGTGAGGGGATTTGTGCAAGTTACAGGGGGAGTTGAGGGGGAGATGAGGGTAGGGATGTTGTCCTTAATGAGGGTAATCTTGTCAACAAAGAACAAATTCAGGGAGTCACATAAAGCTTGAGAGGGGACGGGTTTAGTAGTTACCCTGCCAGCTCATTGACAATAGAGAAAATATCCTTCGATTTGGTGGATGAGTTCAGGATTTTCTGTGAAAAATAGGCAGTTTTGGTCTGGAGGATGGACTCTTTGTAGGTTTTTAGAAAGGCTACGTAGGCGGTTTTGTCCTCAGGGGCATATGCTCGGCGCAACCGGCGCTCTGCCTGCCTAAGTGCCAATTTCCTCTTTTTTACATCGGCGGAGAACCAACGTTGGGCGTCATGGGGGCGCCTAAGGTTGATTCTCTTGATAGGAGCTACTATGTCACTGGCTGCTTTCAGCCAGTGGTCGAGGTTAGAGGCCTGAAGGTAGGGGGAAATGGGGGTCGATTCGTTGGGAGAGGAGGCTGTTAGGAGCGTGTGGAAGTCCGCTGAGTTGGCTCGTTTCCAGTTTCTGGCCAAGAAGTTGCCTGGTGGAGGGGGCATGGTGCAGGGGGTATAGGCCATAGTGAAGGAAATAAAGTAATGGTCGGACCAGGTACAGGGGACACCAATGGGGGGGGTTACTTCTAAGTTGGAAGTCCAGACCTGGTCAAGGGTGTGCCCCTTGACATGAGTTGCCTCATGAACAAGTTGAGTGAAGTTCATGCCTGATAAAGAGTCCGTTAACTCGATGGAGGTGGCGGACTCATGGGTATCGGAGGGCCAGTAGTTGAAGTCGCCGAGGATAATGATCCGGGCGTGGTTAATTGCTAGCTGAGAAATAAACTTGACAAAAAGCTGAGGAAACTGCGGCATATGGTCGGGGGGACGGTAGACGAGGGCACAGATGAGAGGGGACCTGGGCGAGTCGAGTTTTAGGATGAGGCTGTCGACACGCGGATGGCTAATAGCCTGTAGGGTGGTAAATTTGTGTTTCTGTAAGATGATGGCTGCTACACCGCCACCAGGTTTGTCCGAAGTTCTATTGGTGTGGAGGATGTAATAACCAGTGGGCGTTGCTGCCAGGATGTCGGGGTAGGAGTCATCATTGAGCCATGTTTCTGATAATAGTAAGATATCAGGCCTGTCAGCATCGAGTAATGAGAACATTTTAAGTTGGTGCTTTACTAGCGACCGCGTATTTAAGTAAACGATGGTGAGGGAGCTAGCTGACTGGGAGTGGTAGATGATGGCGCCGGGGGTTCATTGAGGCAGGTGGGGTGTAAGTGCTCGGGACTGTGGATAGGGTACTCGGGGCAGGGATCATTAAGATGCAGGATTCCCTCTGATAAGGCCAATAGCTTGGTGTTAGGGCTAATGGGCCAGTGCCCCCGAAGTTTGTGGATCTCATCAGATGTATGGGAGATCAAATGGGCATTATGACTGGTCCCTGGTCCCGGCTGGGCGCGGATGGGCGCAGATGTGCTTGTCTTTGGTGCGCCTTCGGCGCGCCGCCGGCGTGCCCGCTGCGCGGTCTAGGCATACGTTGGTTTTTATGCCCCGAGGGCGGGGGGGAGGGAATGGGCGTGTCTCACTCTACCTGGTCCACCCTCCACTCAAACAGCAATCAGCTGCGGTGGACCGGGGTCGGAGCGGGAGGCATGCGGCGTGACCAGAGCAAGGCAGGAGGACCTCAGAGAGCGAAGGTATTTCTATTTAAAAGCAGTTCCAAAGTGCAGGTTTTTAAAATAAACAAAACACGACACACAACACACAAGGGTACGGCCCCCACAGATAGCGCACAGTGTTTAGTCTCGCGTTCGTGAGGGCTATGAGCCTTATGTACAGTTTCCTGAGGAGGCAGCGTCAGCAGGGGGCGTGTCTCGCTCTACCCGGTCCGCCCTCCACTCAAACAACAATCAGCTGCAGTGGACCGGGGTCGGAGCGGGAGGCATGCAGCGTGATCAGGGCAAGGCAGGAGGACCTCAGAGAGCGAAGGTATTTCTATTTAAAAGCAGTTCCAAAAGTGCAGGTTTTTAAAATAAACAAAACACAACACACAACACACAAGGGTACGGCCCCCACAGATAGCGCGCAGTGTCCCTATTCAGGATACTGGAAGGACCCTAGCTATCTTTTCCCCATGATTAAACTTTACCCTCCTAACTGATGACTCAGATCCTCAGGGTCTGCTAGGCTGTGATACCTAAAACTCAAAGAGTTCGTCTGGGTGGTAGCTCCTTCAGCTTCTTGGCTGCCAAGATGTGACCCCTCCTCCCCGTGGACCTTCCAATGCCACCCTCTGGAGTTCTGTTTCACAAAACTATTAAAGACCTGCTTCTTCAGGCAAACCAGGGTAAACTAGTTGCTTTGGCTGGCTCCTGTGATGCTTTAATGAGAATCCTAGCACGGGGACACTCTGAAGGAGAAGCCAGGCGCTTTACAAGCTCATAACATAACATAACAAAATTTACATCTAAAGTGTTAAACCAAGTCTTGTTTCAGAATCATTGTGCACAGATTCCATTGCTGATTTGCCAAGGTTATTGTTGAATGAGAAAAAGAGAATCCTTCCAATTGATTTGATAAAAGTTGAACAGTGGTGCAACATTTGTGATCTGGAAGCCTATTAGAATGTCAGTGGTGTAACGCGAAATGATGAAGTCCCCCTGCAGGAATAACCTGATTCTCCCACATTGCACACATTCATAGACCTTGGCCTGAATGTTGGAGCTGGTGCTGAGGTGAAGAGAATGTAAGTCAGTCACACGTTGGAGGCGGGGAGAGAAGAGAATACTGCTAAAAAGAAAAAAGTTGAGGCTAGGAGACATATTTATGCATTATTTATTTATGTATGA
Source organism: Lissotriton helveticus (assembly GCF_964261635.1). NCBI lineage: Eukaryota > Metazoa > Chordata > Amphibia > Caudata > Salamandridae > Lissotriton > Lissotriton helveticus. The sequence continues at coordinate 832,009,208 of NC_136067.1, forward strand.
TACTTTAGGTGGCTTTTGCGCAAGTAGACACTAAGTAACTCATAATTTATATAGCTGGAGCCTTTTAAAATCATATTTCGTAAGAAGTACCAGGTTGCTGAAGAACACAAATGGTGTCACCTTGGACCATGTTTCCTACCTTAGCCTCAGCATTCCTGAGAAGTGGATACTAAAGTAAACAGTACTCAGGTGAACTGCCAGTATTGGGCTAGGCTTGGAGTTCTTTATCAAGGTGTCTTTTTCTGTCCATTGTCCATTTAAAATGTTGGATTTGACAAGCCAATGTGCTGTTTAGGGATAGCGCTGGAGTTTCTGCCGATGTGGTACATTGAGGGGTAATTCAGACCAATTTGGCTCCCACTCATCCCTCCAGATTAGCACAATACATTGCACCTGCTACCCTGTGGGACAGTCTGTAAGCCTAGCAGTGTTCTCTAAGACTACATTGGAGCCATTGCACCTGCTAGGCGGGTGCCATCTTGTTTTGAACACGCTTGACATTTCTGTTTGTTTTACACAAACAAACTCCGAAAGTTTGCTAATATAACAATCAAAGTCAGTGATGTGGAAGAAGTTTCCTCTCTCTGTCTCTCATTGGTCCCAGACAGGTAAATCAAGTGATGGTCATCCAGCCCTAAATAGGGTGGGTCGACCACTTTTATGATCTGACAGCCCTGTGACAGAGGTGTTATCATGTCAGAGGTTTCCACTGATGCGGCCAACTGAAATTCCACCGGAGGAAAAACTGTGTTTTCTCACCAGTAAATGAACTGTGTGGGGCATATTTACAAGCCCTTAATGCCACCGGAACAAAACTTATTCTGACGCTACCATGGCGTTGCACCGTTCTTCATATTTACTAGGTGGCACTAAACCACTTAATGTGGCTTAACGCCATCTGATAAATATGCCCATTTCCGCCACAGTCTGCTGCGGCACAGGAGCGGGCAATGGGTGTTGCCATGGGTGTTCCACGGTAACACCCATTGCTTTTATGATGCTGAACTAGATTTACAAGGCTGGGGCAGTACCACAAACTAAGGCCATGTAATACCTGGTCTTAGAATGGCGATACGAGGAAGAATTATTTGTTTCTCCTCGTTTTGTGCTCTTTAATGTGTACTGTATCCGGCAACTCACATAGAAAGAGCAAACTGCCATTATTGATTGTTTATGTGGAGGAAGGTGCCCTTCCTGCACATAAACAATTGACCCTGCAGCGCAGACACCATTGCAAAATGGTGTACCAGTGACTGGGCTGGCGCTAGGCAGATAATTTAGCGCCACCGCTAGTGGAAACGTAGGGCTGCACCGTATTTTTGTAAATATGGCACATCCTTGCGTTTGGAAAATGTTGGAGGGCAGTGTTGCCAAATTTGGCATAACACAGCGCTCTGGCATTTTTTTAAACTTCCCTCTGTGTTTGGTGGGGTACAAGCCCTGCCAATGTAGGGCTGGGCTTTGTTTCTCCACACTGTGCATTAGTCGCTTTGTGTTTTGAAGTTTTAGCTGTTGTCTCAATTTCAGATGATGCACCCAAGGCTGCTTAGATCTGGTTGGTTCTTTTTGTGACATTTTCACCTTCTGATATATCCCAGCCTATGCAGTTTGGGTTGTAAATTCTTCTCTAAGTACCTTAGAATATAAATTCCGAAGTAATTCCCTTTTCGGGACCGTACATAATTAACCATTGCGTTTTCTTTTGAAGATAAATCTGTATTAATAAGGATTTTTTTTTTATTTGACACTCCATATTTAATCATAGAGTTATTCGCGTTTGTTGGGTAATTTGAACATTTTTCATTACCTGTGGCTTGTTCTCATGCGCTTTTCTATTTCACGCAGTGGTGCTGGATGATTTTATAGTTCTCTGACCTCTGCTGACGATTTACCTAGATTTCCTTCAGTTGCAAGTTTGACAGGAGAATTTTCTATATGAAAGAGAACATAAGTTGATTCTAAAATTCGCGCTTTTTTTTTTTTTAAATAAACAATGTATTTATTTAATGTGTGTTTGTGATATAGTTTACTTTTTTAAGAGCCTTATATCCGTTCTAAATGTAGATGGCATTAATGACTTCAACAGGCGTGCTATAGCAGCTGCTGAGTCCACTCAGAGACATGTTCTCCTTAAGACTGAGCTACGCTTATACTGACATTGTTTTACATTGATTACAGTAGCTTGAATCTTTTTTGTATTGAAAAGTACAGTCATTCATACTTTTGAGAGAGACTTTATTTTGTGAGCGTTTTTTTTAAAAATAAAACTGCACTTTCTTCATGGAGTGATAATATTTATTTTAATTTCTGTGTCACAACATTCTGTTTCATTGTATTTAATAAACATGTATGCATATTTTAAAAATAGTTGATATGATTATGTACGTGTTCATTTGCAATTTAAAAATGGCTATTAGATGTTAATGTTTTATAGGGAAAATAGGTATTTCTTTGAATATGCTGGTTAATACATTAAAAATGGAAACATTTTCTTTTGATTGATGAGGAATTGCAGTAGATGCAGCAGTACCAAGATGTAATCTACATCCAAAAACGGAATGGTATATTATAACTAAGCAAGATTCACTAGCCTGCATCTTTTAACTATAGTAGGTGCCAGCGCCACCTGTTAGGCACAGTGATACAACAATAGTGGAAATGGCACTGTCCCTGTTGGTGACAGAGATCTGTTCTTACAGTTAACCATGGGCCCACATCAGTTACTCATGTCTCCTTAGTTTCACACAGATTTATATTATCCATTGATAAAATAAACATCTGCTATTCAGCGCCTTGATACCCTTGGGTGATACATGCGCTTTAAAAATACATCTTATGTTATGTTGTGCTCATTGCTGATACCACTACAGGAGAAGTGCTATTCTGCAGTACTGCAACTCTTGGATAACTGTATTTGGTATATCTGTCAAGATTAGATTTTGTACTAGAAGCGCACCCTTCAAGTACAAAAACTATGCTTTAATACTTTTACCACTTTGCAAGTGTGCTATACAGTGCAACGCACATGCAAAGTTGGAAAAATGTGGAGAAATGAAAACTTCCTTCCAATTATGCCTGCCTTAAGGAAACAGGTTTTTGGTGCAAATCCCTGTCTATCTATATTAATAGATAGGGTTTGGCATCAAAACACATGGAGGATTGTATGGGAATGCCCATGTACAACCCAGGGAATGTCCCTTTGACGAAAAGTAGAGCAAAGTAGCACACAGTGCTTCTTCGTGTTACTTTGGCCAACTCTACCTTGCAAATCCTTTTTTGTGTTGGAAAGAAAATACCACAGCACCATTTTCTAACGGTTTGTCCAAACATGATACAAACTGTTAGTAAATCTGGGCCAGAGTGCCTAGTTTATACTAGGATGATCACAAGTTGTGCTCCCCTTGTCCTTTACAATTCCATGTGCCATCTTCCTTACTTTGAGCCCTAAGTTTGGATCCCCTCTGTGATCTAGCCCATGGGAGAACACAACAGTCTGCCGGGTGTTCCAGACAGAGGTTTATGGAATGCCCAATGTAAATTCGGTGCAAATACTGAGGTTCCGTGGTTTTCGGGACCGGACTCCATTTTGTTTAAGCTGTTCATGACGCCATTTTGTGTTGCCCTCACGTAGGCCGTGGAGGTAACCGAACGAACAAAAGTTGCATGGGCTTCTTTGTTCATGTACGCATTAACTAGGCCTTTTCAACTTGCGAGTGAACTGCAAGATGCTGACCCTGTCACCTGAAACTGACCCTTTCACAAAGCCAATTTCTCTAGCTGATCGTTGTTTGAAATTGCCAATCAATGTTCAGGATATCGTTAACTTTTAGTTTCTTGCACATATCTTATCCTACTCAACATCTGAATTGTTTCTTTCTTTACGACTTTTCAATACATGGGTAGTGCTTTCAATTATGAGTTTGTCCGGCTTGTGGTAATCGAATTTGGGACATTCCTAATAATTAACTTGTGGGTTGGTACGATGTAAAGTGAGCTTTTGGAATGTAATAATGTGTGGGAAAATGTATTTAATTCTTCAGAATTTGTCACAGTGGGTGTGCATTTGTAATGGAGCAAATTGGGGATAAAAAGAGATGTCTTGCTCTACGAAAATTGAGCAGTCTCCTGAGTTGTACACCGTGTTGTATTGCTTGGTTTACTGTTACTAGCTGCAGCTAATAAATGTGATCTCTGACTCCACCTAGAAGTATTCTGTGTCCTGGTTTGCCAGGACAGGGGAATCCGAAGACTTCGGGCGTGTCCCTGCCGCCGCTGGGTTCTGAAAACCCGGTTCTTCAGTTGGCGCCCAACGTGGGGTGACTTCAGCGGTACCGGTCCAAGCCCGAGGATCGTGAGGAGCCACGTGAGGAAATTCTGGAGGAAGGCCGCCAATTCATCGACCCCTGCATGTCGACGTGGACCGAAGGTGTTTTCTGCGAGGCTTCCCGCTTTCCGACGGCTACGAAGGATTGCTGCCCTGACTGTCGCCCTGTCTTGGACCCTCGATTGATTCTTTGTAGAGCGAGACGATAGACGGTCTTCTGGTGGCGTGACAGATACTTTGGTTAAGTATAAGTGGGTCGCTCCCACGACTTTGTTTTGGTTCTTGGTTTTGATTTGATTTTTGCAAAAATCGAAGCCGAGGGGCTCGTATATTTACGAGTGTATCGATAGTTGATAACCCCTTGAAGTTTGAAGCTAGATTAGTGAGCTATAAGATGCCTGGTCTTAGCAAAATTAGGAAATGGTTTAGTTCTGGTTGCAACAGGGATTCCCGATTGGAGGATTCGTGTCCTATACCTCCGGTTGGAACTCCGACTTATGAGCTCTATTCAAAACACGGAGTGGGTCCTATTACTTATAACGAAGTGTGGGTCTGCTATACGAAGAAAGATGGTGTTTTACGATGGCCCCAACATGGTAGTTTCGAATTAAATATTTTAGATAATCTGGAAGCTGCGCTATTTAGGAAGAAAACCCGGCCGGCAATGTTTGACTCTTTCCGCCTTTGGCGAAAGGAAGCCAAACAGCTAGAAATTAAGCAAGCAAAGAGAGATAGGAAAGATAAGAATATGTCAGTACTACAAGCTGCTAGGCAGTTTAGGGAAGATGGAGAAGAGCGTGCGAGTGAAGTCTCAGATAGAAAACGTTGCTTGGCCATAGATAAATGTTATCCGGTCTTGCCGCCTTCTCCTCCGAAAGTGATTGAAGATCCTGAAAAAGATCCTTTGATCCCTCATTTACTGAGATTGCCACCCCCTTATGTGCAGGGTGCTATTTCACCTCCATTACCCCCGGTTGTTGCACCCTTTGTTGTTCAGCCTCCTGCTGTTGTTCAGCCACCTGGTGCTCCACAGATGGTTCGCCCTCCTACTGCGCAACCCCCTCTAGGGTCACCAGCTTTGCCTCAAACTCCTTTGCCTTCTACTTCTGTGTCTCCGACTCCTACTGTTCTTGTCCCTACACCTCTTTTGCCTCAAAATACTTATTCTCCTGTTCTTATGTCTACTTCTTCTCCTTCTGCACGAAAACGAATGACTGAGACTGTTGCTAATCTTTTGTCTCCATTGTTTGGGTCACTGAATATGACCCCTGTTTCGGAACGTAAGCAGAGTCGTAGTCAGCTTCCTAGTTCTGAGGAGCGGACAGTGTTGGATCTATTGGCTCGTAGATGGATTTTATATACTTCTAGATATGATTTGCCAGCGGTTATGGATGTTTTCTTTCAGTGGGATCCCCCTAAATAAAAGGTTTTTGATGTAATGTGTACTTTTCTGCGTCAGGAATGGGAAGATAATGAGTTGGGTCCGATTCCGCAGGATGTGCTTGATGTTTAGTCAGAGTTTGCTAAAGGGACGATAGTGGAGTCCGATGTTACAGATGCCGTAGAGAGGATACTTGCTTTCAGATCTAGGTTACCGCCTCAGACATTGCACAAACCTGATTCCTCTGTTAGGAGGAAAGTGAAGCAGTATCCTATGAGAGAGGTTGCTCCTGTATGGAGAGAGGCAGTTGCTGCTAATGTTAATCAGGGTATTGTGGCTGCAGAGGCTCATTTTCAGCGAGTATGGGTACATGTCCCTTGGAAGAGAGCAGAGGTTTTGGCTCTTAAGCAGACCTTACCTGACCCCCGTAAAAATCCCGCTGGTTATTACAAGGAGTTGTCTCAGACAGTTGATGCGTGTATTATGAATTTAGCTGACATAGATATGTTGATGGGTAATGTAGTTCCGCAACCTTTGTGGGCGAAGATCCGTCATGAGGATCATGCGCCAGAGTTGGGAGATACGTGGGCGAATATTACTGCTGCGGATGATCGGCAGGTAGGAGGTGCTAAACCTGAACCCTTAGTTGCAGAATTACCTGGTAGGATTATTAATTTAATGAAAACTATGATGCCTCCTTTACGAGTGAATTGGGATAAGTTAGCAGCATGCAAACAAAAGAAAGGCGAGAGTGTGTCTGATTTCTTCACTGGGTATGAGGAGACGTTTATCGATCATAGTGGTCAGGACATGAATACAGAAGGTGGTCAAAGGTTGTTTGTGGACAAATTTATCTTTAATTTGCTTCCCAAGCTTTCTAATAAGTTAAAGGACTCTGAGAGTTCATGGGCTGTTTCTTCGTCGGCCCAGATATTGGCTACTGCGCAATATTACGAGAATATGAAAGAAAGATGAGAAGGATAAAGTAGAGAAGAAAACTACAGACCTAAAGATGAAACTTCTTTTGCAGCAAGCTTATCCGCCTCGTCCGAATCAGCCTCAGTTTCAGCAAACCCCACAGTTTCAGAGATTGTTACAGAAGCCCGAGTCGTTTGCTTTGCGATTCTTTCCAGGACCTAATCAGTGTGCTTACTGCAGAGAGGAAGGTCATTTCAAGAACAGTTGCCCGGTTTTGTTACAGCGTGCGAATGGTGTATCTAGTCAAAGAGGTCGTGGTGGTTTCCAGCAAGCTACTAGGGGTAGGGGACGTGTTGTGTTTCCCCAGAATGAGCGTTCCTTTCCCCCTCAGAATTCTGCAAATTATTTTGACAGACGGAATGTTCAGACTGTTCAGTCTGCCCAGTACTACGTTGAGGAGTACTGTGTTGAAGGTGAGAGTGTTGGTTATAATGACAGCTAGGACAGCCATGGACAAAGTAAGGGAGTAGTGTCAGTTCCAGTAGACCAGAGTGGACCTTATGTTGAAGTGATTACATCAGGTGTGGTAGAACCTTTTCTTTTGGATACTGGTGCGACGAAGAGTTCTATCATGCACTCTAAACTTCCTGGCGCACCTTTGTCTGGCTTGACCAATGTTTTAGTAGGATTTTCAGGCGCCCCAGTTCGTAATCCGGTTTCTAGTCCTTTGTCCATTTCTATTGGTCCTTGTGAATTGGAAGCTCCACTTATTCTAACGACTGGTTGTGGTGAGAATCTGTTGGGTTTGGACTTGCTGAAAAGATTGTATGCGACATTACATTGTTCTCCTTCGGGAGTACATCTTACCGTAGGTAAGAAAGTGATTTCCCCGATGTATTTGTCTAAAGATTGTCTTCCACTGGAATTGCGTTCGCTTCCTGATACACTTTGGGCTACAGGTCCCAATGATGTTGGTCTTTTGCAGATTCCACCGTATGTTGTTACCCTTAAGTCGAATGCTGGGCTACCTCGTATTCCACAATATAAGATATCTAGTGATGGCGAGAGAGCTCTTTTAGCGATTATCTATGATCTGGTTGAGAAGGGTGTAGTTGAAGAAACAAGAGGTAATGTGTGTGACAGTCCTGTTTTGCCTGTCCTTAAGCGTACTGATGCTTCTCAGCCACCTGTGTATCGGTTTGTGATCGACCTTCGAGAGGTCAAAAAAATTGTTGTGCCACAGTTTCCTGTTGTCCCTGACATCACTGCTTTGTTGACTCTGATTCCTGCTTCAGCTGCTTGGTTTTCAGTTATTGACTTGAAGAATGCTTTCTTCAGTATTCCGATTGCTGAGGAGAGTAGAGATATTTTTGGCTTCTCTTTAGGAGGCCGAAGCTTCCGGTTTAAGCGCGCACCTCAAGGTTATTGTGAAAGTCCCTCCATCTCTAGTCAGGCGTTGAAAACTCAGCTTGATGATTTTGTATTGCCGTCTGGTGCTACTCTTATCCAGTATGTTGATGATCTGCTGGTTGCTGCTGATAACGAAGAGATTTGTAAAGAGGCTACTTTTTCTTTGTTGCGACATTTGTCTGACCTTCATCATAAAGTGTCACCTTCGAAGTTACAGTATTGCCACCAAGAAGTAACCTACTTAGGTCATCTCTTGTTGAAGGAGGGAAGAAGATTGACCCCAGAACGAATTCAAGCGATTGTGCAAATGAGTGTGCCATCCACACAGAGAGGAGTGCGTGCTTTCTTAGGTATCACTTCGTATTGTAGACAATGGATTCCGAATTTTTCCCTGTTAGCGAAACCTCTGTTAGCGCTGACTCTTAAAGATACTCCGCATCCTCTCCCTTGGTCTGACGAATGTCAGGAAAGTTTTTCTGAGTTACGCGATGCACTGTGTTCTGCTCCGGTGTTGGGTACTCCGGACTACAGTAAGCCTTTTACGTTGTATGTACATGAGAGAGAAGGTTGTGCATTGTCAGTGTTGACGAAACAATTTGGAGACAAGCAGCGTCAATGTGCGTATTTTTCAGCTACGTTAGATCCGGTAGCTAGAGTGTTGCCGAGTTGCTTGAGAGCTACAGCGGCAGCGGCTGTTTCTATCCGACAGTCTGCTGGTCTGGTATTGGATAATACGTTGATTGTGATGGTCCCACATGCAGTGGATACCTTATTGAACAGGACAAAGACACAGCACCTTACTAGTGCACGTTTGTCAGGTTATGAGCTGACACTTTTGGCTAGCCATGTTCACATCAAAAGATGCAATGTGTTGAATCCAGCTACGTTGTTGCCGATTTCTGTAGAGACAGATGTTCAAGAACAGCATGATTGCTTTCTCCGGATAGAGGAGGAAACGAAGGCTAGAGTTGATTTAAAAGATACTCCTCTTACGAATGTTGATGGTACCCTATGGGTAGATGGTTCGTGTTTCAAGCTTCCGAATGGTGAAACGACTGCAGCATATGCTGTCACAACTTTACATACAGTTGTTGAAACAGCACGTATAGCACAGAATTCTGCGCAAGCAGCAGAGTTTATTGCATTGACTAGAGCGTGTGTGTTGTCAGAGGGAAAGCGAGTGAATGTTTATATTGTTAGCCAGTATGCGTTTGGTGTTGCCCACAGTTTTGGACGTTTGTGGAGAGAGAGAGGATTTCTTACTTCCCATGGTACGAAAATTCAGCATGGGCAGTTAGTGAATGAACTTCTGCAATCACTTACTCTCCCAAAGCAGATTGCAATTGTGAAATGTAGTGCGCATAAGAAAGTTGTGGATGATGTTGGCCGAGGAAATGCGTTTGCGGATGAAGTTGCGAAGGAAATGGCAAAAGATATGATGAGCCGAACGTATGTTGCTGGTCCTGCTAATTGGATCATGGCTGGTGGAATGTGTGAAGACACAATAGAAAGTGTGAAGTTGATTCAGGCTGAAGCTACGGAAAAAGAAGTGAGTGTGTGGAGAGAAACTACGAGTATCTTGGATTCGACAGGTTGTTGGGTTGAGTTGTCAGAAAACCAGCGATGGTTTTTAGCTGATGCGTATGTGCTCCCAGTGGTTACTATGGCTCATGGAATGGCTCACATTAGTTCGAAAGGAATATGTAAGTTGTTGGCTCCAGTATGGCAGAATGCTGGAATTCCTAAATGTGCTGAAAATGTGGTGAAGGATTGTATGGTTTGTTTGAAGTATAATCCTGGAAAGGGAACTACAACTCCAGCTGGTCATTTTGCTCCTCCGACGTATCCATTTGAGGTGATACAGCTAGATTACATTCACATGGAGAGATGCAATAATTTGAAGTATGTCCTTGTGGTTGTTTGTGCCTTTTCCAGATGGATAGAGGCCTACCTCCTAAAGGATAATACTGCCTTGTCTACAGCCAAGGTTTTGCTCAAAGAGTACTTCACTAGATTTGGTTTGCCAAGAATTGTATGGAGCGACAATGGGAGTGAATTTGTGGGTCAAATCATGAAGAAAGTGTGTGCGGGTTTGGGTATTAATCAGAAATTCCATGCTGCGAATCACCCCCAGTCTGCTGGACTTTTTGAGTGCTATAATGGCACTCTAAAGTTGAAGCTAGCTAAGATACAAGCGAGCACTGGTCTTACATGGCCAGATGCCTTGCCGTTGGCTCTTTTGTCAACAAGGACGACAGTGCATTCTCGTGTGGGACTTAGCCCATACGAAATAGTTTTTGGTCGTCCGGCGAATGTTTGGGGTGTGCCACGTCCTAAGAAATTTAGTGATATTGAGTACCCTATGTTGGTGGATCACTTACATGACTTGACTGCTAAATTGCGTATTCTCCACCAACAGGTCTATGACAGTTTGCCGACAGCTACTGCAGATCCAGGCCACATGATTCAACCTGGTGACTTCGTTTTGACGAAGAATTTTCAACGAACTAAGAACTTGGAGCCGAGATGGACTGGACCATATTTGGTCCTACTAGTTACTAGAACTGCTGTTAGAGTAGCTGGCAAAAAGAATTGGGTACATGCTACCCATTGTAAAAAGGTCCCTTTGCACTTACCGTATGATAAGTGGGGGAGGCATGGTGTAGCTGATTTCGAATGTGAGAGAATTCCTAGATTCGTACCTTTTAGTGATGCGCATTTGATATGGACTGGGTCAGAACGCGAGGACGATGAGATCCTGCAAGCTGCTGTGCCTTCGCATCTGAAACTCAACACGACGAATCCGGAAACACTTTTTCAAGAGCAAACTGTGCCTGGCAAAGAGCGCTACAATTTAAGACCAAGAGTGATTAAATAAATGGACAAATAAATTTGAATTTTTTATGTAGTGAATTACACCTTGTCAGATCAAGAGACTTTTTTCCTTTTTTCCTTTTTCGAGTCACCATCCGGAGTCCGCTGCAGGGTCGCGGTACAGCCTTAAGGGGTGAGCCGCGAATTGACGAAAGGTCTGTGGTTCATGGTCGTTAGTACGATCTTGACGCACACTTAAGTGAAGAAGGTAATAGCCGTGAGCAGCTCGTTAGAGGATGGAGTTTTTTGAGTCTGATAAGGTTGTTGAGAGAATTGATCCTAAAGTGAAAATGTGTACATTGATTCATAGCAAATGTTTTTTAATATTGTGTTTCTTAATGCTTTTGAATATTACGTTAGCTTGTGTGGGTTGGATTTTCTATGTTACACAACAGACGCTTGCATCCACATCTCAACCTACTCTTTCTTTTTCTACTGTTTCCCCACATGAGTTTCATACGTTGCCTGAACATGAACAGACACGAAGATCAGAATTTGTGAACAATTTGTTTATACAGATGTTGCATCAGCATCAGTTAGTCGTAAATACCACGAATTGTTGGGTTTGTGGTCTTATGCCGCATACGACAGATAAGGGAATGCCGTATTTGGTTTTGCCTTTTTCGCCTAATGGGTCAGTATGGGCACTACAAGCAATGTTTATCTATGTGAATGAAGCATCTCCTGTACGTTCCGTCAAAGATAATGCGAGTAATAATGCCTTGATACAGGGAATAGTAGATATGATCAGAGATATTGATGCGTATAATGCTATCCCTAAAGATGAGGTACGAGCATATGTTGGTTGGAACAAGACGAGATATAGTATTAGTCTGACAGAAAAGGAGAGACAGAAAAGGTCTCCTCCTATTTGGATTGTACCCCACCGAGGTCATTTTTGTCTGCAAGGTAATGGTCAGAATCCGAGAGCTCAGCTTGGTAAGAGTGTGTGTGTTCACACATATGTCTATACGTCCCAGAAATCTCTACCGTTCGTGCCAGCTAAAGGCACGTATTTTGTTTGTTACGACAGAGCATACATATGATTGCCATCTGATTTTTCAGGCACATGTTATGTGGCATTTTTGTTTCCCCCTACGTATACAGCTGCTTTCAATTACCATAAGACAAGATATGGTAGAGGTGTTATCGATGCGAAAGATACTGTTGCACAAGAAGTTGGAGACTTCTTTAAGGGTTTCGTGCCCTTTTGTGGTCTTATGGCTAATAGTAGGAATATTTGTCAGCTTACGAGAGTGGTTGAGGCCACTATAAATGAAACTGCAGGTGCCCTTAGCAATGTTACAGCTGAGCTTCAAGCGGATCGTCTTATGACGTTACAGAACCGTATAGTTTTAGATATTATCCTTGCAGATAGAGGTGGAGTATGTAAATTGATCGGGTCTAGTTGCTGTGTTTTCATACCAGATAACGCCCCGAAAGTGTACCAAGCCATCTTGAGGTTACATAAGTCTGCTGAGTCTATACATGTAGACGAAGGGAACTGGTCATTGATGGGATGGTTTTGGGGACTGTTGTTCAAATGGGGATGGCAGATTCTGATGTTCCTTGGTATGGCTTTAGCGATCCTTTTCTCGTGTTGCTTATTCATCCAGTGTGGTCCCGCCATTTGTAGTCTTTGTGCTACAATCTGTGTGAGAAGACCCATCCCGAGAGAAGTGAAGGATAATAAGATGATGTTACAGCAACACCTTGATGACCTGATGAGAATAGACATAGACCTGGATTTAGATTGACGTGAGTTTAGGTCATTGCCTACGTAATGGCAAAAGGAGGGACTGAGGTTCCGTGGTTTTCGGGACCGGACTCCATTTTGTTTAAGTTGTTCGTGACGCCATTTTGTGTTGCCCTCACGTAGGCCGTGGAGGTAACCGAACGAACAAAAGTTGCATGGGCTTCGTTGTTCGTAACTAGGCCTTTTCAACTTGCGAGTGAACTGCAAGATGCTGACCCTGTCACCTGAAACTGACCCTTTCACAAAGCCAATTTCTCTAGCTGATCGTTGTCTGAAATTGCCAATCAATGTTCAGGATATCGTTAACTTTTAGTTTCTTGCACATATCTTATCCTACTCAACATCTGAATTGTTTCTTTCTTTACGACTTTTCATTACACGGGTAGTGCTTTCAATTATGGGTTTGTCCGGCTTGTGGTAATCGAATTTGGGACATTCCTAATAATTAACTTGTGGGTTGGTACGATGTAAAGTGAGCTTTTGGAATGTAATAATGTGTGGGGAAAATGTATTTCATTCGTCAGAATTTGTCGCAGTGGGTGTGCATTTGTAATGGAGCAAATTGGGGATGAAAAGAGATGTCTTGCTCTATGAAAATTGAGCAGTCTTCTGAGTTGTACACCGTGTTGTATTGCTTGGTTTACTGTTACTAGCTGCAGCTAATAAATTTGATCTCTGACGCCTGAGGGGATTCCAACCCCCTCGGGCTCCGTGAGGCCTTTGTTTTACAAATTAGAACACTCTGCCCTCTAGGATCTGAATGTTCTAATAGTCGTAGAGCACTCTGTAGCGGGCTCTAGCGGCCATTAAAGGGCCTCTCACTTGTTAAAGGCCCGAGCCGAACTGGAGCGGGGTTTTAATGGCCAGTACAGACCACTACATTTGGCTCTAAGGCTATAATGTCTACCTGCACTATATCTTCTGCCCAATATCGACTACCAAGACATAATTAAGGTAAGTTAATATTTTTTTTTTACGGAGTTTTATATAGCGCGAACTTGACCCTGTATAGAGTATGAGAGCGCCTTACATAGCACCAGTTGCATTACATGAGGACACATTCATCATTTTGTTAGGCACGGGGAGATTAAGTGATTTGCCCAGAATCACAGGATGTTCAGCGTCATCACCGAGACTCGAACTCCGTTCCTCAGCTTCGAGGTCGACCGTCCAAGCCGTTAGGCCAACTCCTCTCAAAAATAGCAAATGTATACTTCCCCCTATATATGCTTATTTTACCTAAATATTGGTAATTGATATTGTGGAGTCTCTCTTCTTCCCTTCCCGGCTAAAGTCATCGAGAAGACCGTCAACAAACAGCTGACTGCCTTCCTCGAGGCAAACAACTCGCTCGACCCATCCCAGTCCGGATTTTGAGCCAACCACAGCACTGAGACTGCCCTCATCGCAGCCACCGACGACATCAGGACCCTGATGGACAACGGAGAAACAACCGCCCTCATCCTGCTAGACCTCTCGGCCGCCTTCGATACCGTCTGCCACCGTGCCCTAATAACCCGCCTCTTCAAAATTGGGATCCAAGGAAAAGCCCTGGACTGGATCACTTCGTTCCTCTCCGACAGAACCCAGAGAGTCCGCCTCCCCCCTTCCGCTCAGCGGCCACCGTGACCATCTGCGGGTAACCACAAGGCTCCTCGCTCAGCCCAACCCTCTTCATTATCTACATGAGCCTCCTCGCCACCATCGTACGCAAACACAACATCAACATCATCTCCTACGCCGACGACACCCAGCTGATACTCTCCCTCACCAAAGACCCAGCCACCGCCAAAACCAACCTCCAGGAAGGAATGAAGGACTTCGCAGAATGGATGAAGCTCAGTCGCCTGAAGCTGAACTCAGACAAGACGGAGGTCCTCATCCTCGGACAATCCCCGTCCGCCTGGGACGACTCCTGGTGGCCCTCAGCACTGGGCTCCGCGCCGACACTCTCGGACCACGCTCGCAACCTGGGATTCATCCTGGACTCCTCCCTCATGATGACCAAGCAAGTAAACGCCGTCTCATCCTCCTGCTTCAACACCCTGCGCATGCTTTGAAAAATCTTGAAATGGATCCCCACCGAAACCAGAAAGACCGTCACCCAGGCCCTTGTCAGCAGCCGAGTGGACTACAGAAACGCCCTTTACGCAGGAACCACTGCCAAACTTCAGAAACGACTACAACGCTTACAGAACGCCTCCGCACGACTCGTCCTCGACATCCCCCGCCACAGCCACATATCCGCCCACCTTAGAAACCTACACTGGCTCCCCGTCAACAAAAGGATCACGTTCAGGCTCCTCACCCACGCACACAAGGTGCTCCACGACATAGGCCCCGAATACCTCAACAACCGCCTCTCGTTCTACACCCCCACCCGCCAGCTCCGATCTGCCAATCTCGCCCTCGCCACCGTGCCACGGATTCGCAGAACCACCACCGGAGGAAGATCATTCTCCTATTCTCCTACCTGGCAGCCAAGACATGGAACTCCCTCCCAGCACACCTACGAATGACCCAGGACCATCTCACCTTCAGGAAACATCTCAAGACCTGGCTCTTCGAGCAGTAGCAGCACCCCGCCTCCCTTCCCCCCCCCCCCCCCCCCCCCCAGCGCCTTGAGACCCTCACGGGTGAGTAGCCCGCTCTATAAATGTTTTGATTGATTGATTGATTGATTGAATATATGTTCAGGCCGATATTATTTTCCTCAATATTGTGACATACAACAAATAAGTGCGAAATTATGTTTATTCGTTGAATGTTTTTTTTCGTTGTGTGTCCAGTGCTTAAACATCATTTTGTCTAAACAAGAAAGCGTGCATTTCTCTTTAAATTGTACGTGAACGTAAATGTGCGTAAGAAGAATGTGGCCAGTTTTCAGCCCAGTTTAGAGTGCAGCGGCTTGGAGCTCCATTGGTATTCATCCTGAAGCAGCACTGTCTTAATTTATGATGTATCATCACTGCCGGGCTCCCTGTGGGATTCTGTGCATCCAGAAAAGATACATTAATTGCCTCCTAAAAGCTCATTCTGAATAAAAATGAGGAATCTCATTGTTGTGCTATGGTCAGTCGGCCAACCCGGACTTTTTATTGATATTCTAAGCAGATATCGTGTTTCCTTATGATAACAGAAACACACAGTAGAGAGCTCTGTTTCGGACTATCGGACTTCCCATTGTAAGGTGAGCGATGTTTTTTTCAAGTTGTGAATAATGTATATCTTTAAAAAAAAATGTTTTACGTATGAGCTCGAGTCAAGAATGTCCTTGATCGCAGCAAGAACAAGACTAGTAAGTACAGAAAGATAATAAACCAAATTGTTAATCTGTTTATTGACTTATTTTTAGAATCAGCAAAAAAAATGTTGGTCAATACCTATGTGTTGCTGACATCATTGGAGCTGTGTACAGTTTATGAAGGGCTTTAAAATTCCACATCTTAAAATTATATCTTTATTTGGATTTATTTTACTTTATTTCGAGAACTTTTATGTTGCAAGAGAGCACCTTAATCGTAAAGCATATTTTATGTTTCGCTTATGACTTTAGCCAAAAGTGAGACTGCTTAATAAAGGTAAAAGGCAAGTTTCTGCGGTTTATGTGTTTTTTTGCGTTTTACAAAGTGCCAAATGGTTGCTTCAGATAACTGCGGAGCAATGAAGTACAGATAACCAAGGTTGTTAAAGTCTAGTTTCGATCACATACCCTGGTACAATCAAGGAAAAGGCTTTCTTAAACAGTTTAGTTAATTGTTGTAGCATGTGGGCAATAGAAACATTAACACTTGTCATACTCACGATTGACGTACAGACACACATGCTCCCTGCCCTTATCCACATCGTGTCCCTGCTCCACATTTTGACTGAGATCAAGAAAGTTAAAAAAAAACAGCAATGCACATTACCACAGTCTGGTTGTCTCTGTCAACCTCACCAATCAATAGAAAGAGCACTGAGGGTGTACAATTTGAGGCTAGTTTGCCAATCAAAATGATTGGTTTGTGGGCAATGGTTACTGGTATGTGCTTGCTACAGGTCTGTTGTGGTCCCTGTTCCTGTGATTGATGTTATGAGATGAGAAAATTACTGCCCAGGTTCTGAGGGATACTGGGTTACCCCATTGTATAAGATTGATGTTATGAGTTGGAATACATAGAATGCTGTTGACCTGAAGCAGCAACTCATTCATGTGGCTCACAATGTGAGAGAGACCGCAATTGTTTTGGTGACAGACTCCACAGTAAATTGGTGTGGTCGGAGGAAATAAATGACAGGAGAGAGAGGTGACCTAGAACCAGATAATTACTGCAATTCCTATTTGCCACAGGCGGATCCACTTTTGCCAGCAAAGGGGTAAAAGCACTGTGGTTCACCATGATCTTTGAATGAAAGAAAAAGTGTTAAAAATTGCTGCAGGTAGGCAGGGTGGTGTTGTGATGAAGCAAGATCTCTGTGCACATGGTATGGATCAGGAAGACATTGGCAAGGTAATATTTTAAACAAGAGGCACAAAAGGATGGTGAATGCTAATAGACTCATTGCCCTCAGTGTCAGTCAATCACTACTATATAATTGCACGCTCCCTCTTTAAAGGCCAATCCCCACAGTTCAAGCGTATAATTGTGCAAGTGGACAAGGAAAAACTGCTACAGTCCACAGATGCAGAAAGGTATGCTTAATTCACTTTCTGTATAAATTATGAGATGTTGGCATCTAATCCAAATGTGCTGTTATATATTTTGATGTGGTCCCATGAGTTAAATTTCCTATTGCTAGAGTATTCTTTCGGTCTAAGGGAAGCAGATTAATTAAGTCACTCTTACGTTTCATTTGAATGTATGTATGTATGTATTTATTTATTTATGTATTTATGTATGTGGTATTTCTGTAGCACAGGCCTAGCCAAAAGACAGTGGACTGAG
This sequence comes from Lissotriton helveticus, assembly GCF_964261635.1. Lineage (NCBI taxonomy): Eukaryota > Metazoa > Chordata > Amphibia > Caudata > Salamandridae > Lissotriton > Lissotriton helveticus. Next base: position 832,026,799 of record NC_136067.1, read on the forward strand.
GCACATGATCAAAGACAAGCATAACATCAACAAGTGTCAGGAGAGGTAGTTGGTTTGTGGATTATTATGGCAATGTGATGTACTGGTCTTTAAAGAGGTGTGTCTACTCCTTCCTAAATTGGAGAAGAGTTGGGGCTGTCCTGATGGATACAGGGATGTTGTTCCAGATCATGGGTTCATAGATGGAATAGGCCTGCTGCCTTTTTATCTATATTTACACGTTGCCTGTAATTTGATGGTGTCCCGCTGCTGGTGTGCCAATATCACCAGAGAAGGCGAGCAAGATAAGTGGGGGTTCTGGCGATTCTGGTCATGATGGGGTTGTAATTGATGCAGCTGATTTTGAAGATGGTGCAAGCCTGCAGGGTAGATAATGGAGTTCCATGAGGTTTGAAGCTGTCAAAGTTCATGTCATTGAGCCAGTTTTGTACTATTTCTCGTTTGTTGATCTTGGCAGATAGATGGAATTCTGTCTTGGCTGGGATGAGCTTTGGGTAGATGATGGATCATCTAGATCTAGATGATGTGCAGGCAATATTTGAGGCGTTGGATATCGGGAGCAGAGAGGACGACTTTGAAGTACAGTTGTGCATCGCTGGTATATTGCTGAATCTTGATGCTGTTCTCTGTGAGTAGAGCGATACCACGCCACTGGCTGATGATGGCTGATAGCCAGAAACCGGTCCTAGGATGCTTGATTCCGGTTCAGGGAAGACATGGCTTGGCAGTTCGGGCTAAACTGTTCCATTGAGGCACAGGGTCAAGGCTGATTTGCATATGGCCTTGTCTGAAGAACTGGGGTGGTGCGGTGAGCAAAAAACTGATGGACTTAGGCCCAGATCTCTGTACTGGGGTGAATGTATGACATTGTTCTACATTCTGTCCATCAACTGTTGTTTTTGCATTTTTCACCCCGAGTGGGACGGGTAGGCTCAGATGTGAGTCCCGTGCTCTCCACGCCACTGGAGTCAAGCTATCCTTGCTGATGATGGCTGATAGCCAGAAACCGGTCCTAGGATGCTTGATCCAAGTCCAGGGAAGACATGGCTTGGCAGTTCGGGCTGGACGGTTCCCATGAGGTGCAGGGTCAAGGCTGATTTGCATATGGCCATGTCTGAACTGGGGTGGTGTGGTGAGCAAAAAAACAATGGATTTAGGCCCATTTTTCTGTACTGGGGTGAATATATGACATTGTTCTGCATTCTGTCCATCAACTGTTGTTTTTGCATTTTTCACCCCGAGTGGGACTGGTATGCTCAGACGTGAGTCCCGTGCTCTCCACGCCACTGGAGTCAAGCTATCCTGGCTGATGACGGCTGATAGCCAGAAACCGGTCCTAGGATGCTTAATTCCGGTCCAGGGAAGACATGGCTTGGCAGTTCGGGCTGGACGGTTCCCATGAGGCACAGGGTCAAGGCTGATTTGCATATGGCCATGTCTGAACTGGGGTGGTGTGGTGAGCAAAAAAACGATGGATTTAGGCCCAGATCTCTGTCATGGGGTGAATTTATGACATTGTTCTGCATTCTGTCCATCAACTGTTGTCTTTGCATTTTTCACCCCGAGTGGGACGGGTAGGCTCAGGCGTGAGTCCCGTGCTCTCCACACCACTGGAGTCAAGCTATCCTGGATGAAGACGGCTGATAGCCAGAAACCGGTCCTAGGATGCTTGATCCCGGTCCAGGGAAGACATGGCTTGGCAGTTCGGGCTGGACAGTTCCCATGAGGCGCAGGGTCAAGGCTGATTTGCATATGGCCATGTCTGAACTAGGGTGGTGTAGTGAGCAAAAAAACGATGGATTTAGGCCCAGATCTCTGTACTGGGGTGAATTTATGACATTGTTCTGCATTCTGTCCATCAACTGTTGTTTTTGCATTTTTCACCCCGAGTGGGACGGGTAGGCTCAGGCGTGAGTCCCGTGCTCTCCACGCCACTGGAGTCAAGCTATCCTGGCTGATGACGGCTGATAGCCAGACCCCGGTCCTAGGATGCTTAATTCCGGTCCAGGGAAGACATGGCTTGGCAGTTCGGGCTGGACGGTTCCCATGAGGCACGGGGTCAAGGCTGATTTGCATATTGCCATGTCTGAACTGGGGTGGTGTGGTGAGCAAAAAAACGATGGATTTAGGCCCAGATCTCTGTACTGGGGTGAATTTATGACATTGTTCTGCATTCTGTCCATCAACTGTTGTCTTTGCATTTTTCTCCCCGAGTAGGACGGGTAGGCTCAGGCGTGAGTCCCGTGCTCTCCACGCCACTGGAGTCAAGCTACCCTGGCTGATGACGGCTGATAGCCAGACCCCGGTCCTAGGATGCTTGATCCCGGTCCAGGGAAGACATGGCTTGGCAGTTCAGGCTGGACGGTTCCCATGAGGCGCAGGGTCAAGGCTGATTTGCATATGGCCATGTCTGAACTAGGGTGGTGTGGTGAGCAAAAAAACGATGGATTTAGGCCCATATTTCTGTACTGGGGTGAATATATGACATTGTTCTGCATTCTATCCATCAACTGTTGTTTTTGCATTTTTCACCCCGAGTGGGACGGGTATGCTCAGACGTGAGTCCCGTGCTCTCCACGCCACTGGAGTCAAGCTATCCTGGCTGATGACGGCTGATAGCCAGACACCGGTCCTAGGATGCTTGATTCCGGTCCAGGGAAGACATGGCTTGGTAGTTCGGGCTGGACGGTTCCCATGAGGCACGGGGTCAAGGCTGATTTGCATATGGCCATGTCTGAACTGGGGTGGTGTGGTGAGCAAAAAACTGATGGACTTAGGCCCAGATCTCTGTACTGGGGTGAATGTATGACATTGTTCTACATTCTGTCCATCAACTGTTGTTTTTGCATTTTTCACCCCCGAGTGGGACGGGTATGCTCGGACGTGAGTCCTGTGCTCTCCACGCCACTGGAGTCAAGCTATCCTGGCTGATGACGGCTGATAGCCAGAAACCGGTCCTAGGATGCTTGATTCCGGTCCAGCGAAGACATGGCTTGGCAGTTTGGGCTAGATGATTCCCATGAGGCCCCGGGTCAAGGCTGATTTGCATATGGCCATGTCTGAACTGGGGTGGTGTGGTGAGCAAAAAAACGATGGATTTAGGCCCAGATCTCTGTACTGGGGTGAATGTATGACATTGTTCTGCATTCTGTCCATCAACTGTTGTTTTTGCATTTTTCACCCCGAGTGGGACGGGTATGCTCGGACGTGAGTCCTGTGCTCTCCGCGCCACTGGAGTCAAGCTATCCTGGCTGATGACGGCTGATAGCCAGAAACCGGTCCTAGGATGCTTGATTCCGGTCCAGGGAAGACATGGCTTGGCAGTTTGGGCTGGATGATTCCCATGAGGCCCCGGGTCAAGGCTGATTTGCATATGGCCATGTCTGAACTGGGGCGGTGTGGTGAGCAAAAAAACGATAGATTTAGGCCCAGATCTCTGTACTGGAGTGAATGTATGACATTGTTCTGCATTCTGTCCATCAACTGTTGTTTTCGCATTTTTCACCCCGAGTGGGACGGGTATGCTCAGACGTGAGTCCCGTTGCCTTCCATGCCACTGGAGAGTTGTTTTTGCAGTCCTCTGTGAGAAGAGCACCAAGCTGCTACATGTAGAGGCTGAAGTTGACAGGGGAAAGTCTGCTACCCTGGGCAACTCCGCCGGCGATATGATCTTTTGGGACCTGGGGGCACCCATTGTTATGTTTCATACAGGTGCTTTTCAGCCAATAGTTCCTTTCTCTCTGTTGTTCACTGTCAGTGCTGGGAAACCCCATGGGGTAGCTGTGTGCTGCTATACAAGTTTCAAATAAATAAATAAATAAATAAATAAAATAGTCACATGTAGCAACCCAACCTTTCACCTATATTCCCCTGACATTTATACTACAAATGGTTCTCCGTACTGACCTTATACCTAGTTACGGTAATGCCTAAAGGACATGGGGTTTTCTCTGAAAACTAGCCACATTCATTATGCATCAGGATTCTTGGACTCATGGCAGGACACCATCCCCTGCATAATACCTATATATAAGGGTCATTGCTTCCGTCATCCTAGTCTACATGACACAGCAAGGTATATCCCCCGGGGGTACCACATTGGGTATATAAACACCATATCTCTGCTAAGGCAATAGAGGAGAAAGGGACTCCCATGCTGACACACTGACGCGAGACGCTGAGGTTCCTGCACGCAGACACTTCAGCTTGTAGTGGTCTGACATCCCTTGTGGGGTGTCCACCTAAAGACCAAGGTGGGGTCCCACACTCTCTCACTTCAGGTAATGCGGTTGACTTTATCCTTGAGGGATTCTTGGCTTTTACACCTACATACATGCTACGTACACTTAGGTACATCTAGTTAGGATAGCATCGTAGGAGTACGCATTTTATTGTCATGTTTTATATACTTGACTGTATTCATCGTTTTAGGACGATGGTAGAAATCTACCATTCTTTTACTCTATTGGTGATTATAATCATTTATATCTGTCATTGTCTTATGGTTTTTTCAGCACACCTATTTTACATTAGAACACATACACTCTCTCTTTCTTTTTCTCTCTCTCTCTTTCTCTCTCACTCTCTCTTACTCTCTTTCTATTTCTCTCTTTTTCTTTCTCTTTCTCTCTCTCTTTCTCTCTCTCATTCTCTTTCTCTCTCTCACTCTCTTTCTATTTCTCTCTTTTTCTTTCTCTTTCTCTCTCTTTCTCTCTCTCTTTCTCTCACTCTTTCCATCTCTCCCTCTTTTTCTATCTCTATTTCTGTCTATCTTTCCTTTTCTCCTTTGCTTTCTCTCTCTTCCTCTCTCTCTTTCTCCATCTTTTTTCTTTCTCTTTGTCTTTCCCTTTCCCTTTCTCTCTCTCTTTCTCTCTGTCTCTCTCTCTCTTTCTTTCTCTCTCGCTTTCTCTCTCTCTTTTTATCTTTGTCTCTTTTTCTTTCTCCCTTTCCATCCATAGTAATATTGAAAGTGGAAATGGCCTGGAGAAAATTCTAGAAGATCAGGAACATGCCTCTTCATGTAAACTGCAAAGAGCAAAAGTATCTGGGATCTAAGAAAAAGTGATTGGCTTGCATGGAGGGGTTTAAGATAGATGGGTAATTCAGGGCTGACAGATTCATTCTGCCAGAGATGCAACCTAGCAAGCATTTTATCTCTTATCCTTGCTTGTGCAGTGTGCCAGTAAACCTATGGATTGAACTATGAACTGACAACGGCTCACCTGACTGGTGATTGGTGTTAGACCTGTCATCCTTAGTGTGTTTTCCCCTGAGTCTTTGCCCTCTGACCTCCTGTTTTTCTGACATCATTTTTGCTGGCTTTAGGATTCTGGGCACTTTACCACTGCTGACCGGTACCAAACTGTGAGTGCTCTTTCCCTAAAACATGGTAACATTGGGTTTATCCACAATCTGCACATTTAATTTACTTATAGGTCCCTAGTAATGACACTACATGTGCACAGGGCCTGTAAATTAAATGCTACTAGTAGGACTGCAGGACTGATTATGCCACCCACTTTAGTAGCCCCTTAAACCTGTCTCAGGCCTGCTATGGCAGAGTCTGTGTGTGCAGTTTTAACTGCCATGTCAACATAGCAAGTTAACCCTCTTGCCAGGCCCAAACCTTCATTTTAATACATATGTCACCCCTAAGGTAGGCCCTGGACAGCCGCATGGGAAAGGTGCAGTGTATTTAAAAAGTTGGAGATGTAATTTATAGTTTTGCATGCCCAGGTAGTGAAAAACTCTTTAATTTGGTTTTCACTACTGCAAGGCCTATGTCTCCCACAGGTTAACATTGAGATTACCTTTTTTACATTTTATAAGTATAATTGCCATTTGGGAAAATATAGATATTTCAAGTTTGGTGTCTCTGTACTCACAATTTAAAATGACAACTTATGGTAAACTTGGATTTTAAGTTGTGAGTCTGAAAGTGCCACTTTTAGGAAGTTGGCATTTTCTTACTTTAACCATTCTGTGCCTTCTGCCTGTCTCTGAATACACATCTGGGATGGGTAACACCTGGGCTCTGTGCATCCCTTTTAGACAGTCACACACAAAAGGGAGCTTAGGTATGCCAGATAGATCATCAACAACCTGATGGGCCATTCACATCCTGATGGGTCATCCTAGGCATGAGGGAGGGAGGAGCTGACACTTACACCTAAATAGGCTGTGCCTGTCCCCACACAAAGAGCTGCATAACCCCTGTAGTGAGTCTGGAGCCAGGGCAGGAAGGACAGGGACTGTGTGCACGTCAAAGGCCTCTCTTTGACGTCTTCCTCACTTCAAAGGCGCAAATAGGTATAAGTACTGGATCTCAGACACCACCAATTCAGTACATTTCTGGATCTGGGGACATTCTGTCATGAAGAACTGCTGTGCTGCTGAAAGGACTCTCGCTCTACTGTGCCTGCCCTGCTGCCTGCTGCCCTCCTTGCCTGGACGTGAGGTGGACTGGACCTGTATCTGCACCTCTTCATCCTCAAGAACTTAAGGGACTTCAAGAACATTCTGTCTTGCCTCCGGTTTTGAGGTCTCAGGGATATCAAAGACTTCCATCAACTCTTCTGCAACTTTTGGACTCTCCTAACTAAGGGTTTACCCTGCTAAGTTGTGCCAATCCAGTCCTGGGTCCTTGGAGGTGGGTTTTCTGAAGTTTGGCAGAAAAATCCATGCATTGCCACTGTTGTTGCGTTGGTCAGAATTGATGCATTTTACCTAGATGCTGTTGCATTACTACTGCCACCAAGAACATCGCATTGCATTTGCCGGCTGCGCAGCTCAACAGTGATGCATTGCCTTCTTTGAGAGGGGTTCGACGATGACGCATATCCAACTGCTTGGATCGGAACCAACACATCCTCTGCATCTGAAGGAAACAACAGCGATGTATTGTTTCCTCTGCCACTTGCATCGGGTTTCTACATTGATAATTTCCCTCCATCCAAAGTACTTTTGCAGCGAAACAAGGTTTGTGTCTGTATCTGACTGCGCTGCACCCCAGTCAGCCTGAACCTTCAAATATTGTTTTTAAAAAAATCATAACTTCGTTTCTACTTATTGGATGTTTGTCATTTTGGTCTTGTTTTGTTCATTAAATTAAGCTCTATTATTCTAATCTGGTGTGGATTATTTGTGTGTGGTGTCTTCACTGTTTTAAGTGTTTTAAGTGTTTAACAGATACTGTACACATTGCCTCCTACATTAAGTCTGCCTTCTCTGTGCCAAGCTACCAGAGGGTGAGCACAGGTTAATTTATGGTGTGTAACTGACACACCCTGACTCCAGAGGTGGCCACGTCATTAGAGCCCCACCCTCCTGCCACCACCAGCAAATAAAACGATAATAAAACGGGTTTTAAACCCGTTTTATTATTGTTTTATTTTAATCCCCTGGCGAGTCTTGGGGTGGGCCCAGGGGATGAAACTACTGATGGGAGAGTGGTGGGCACTCCCTTCACTGCGCATGAGGTATTTGGCCGGCCGTCTAAGGCCGACCTAACCCTCATGTGCAGTGAAGATCCAGATGCAGCTACGTTTCTGGGGTTGGAGAGAGTAGGCACAGGCTCCCAGTCTGCCTAAGAGGGCAAGTTGTCGGCACTCAGGCCAATCCTGAAGCTGCTCTCATGCGAGAGCAGCTTCAGGATTAGCCGCAGGGCAGGCTGGGAGCCTGTGCCCAGGGCCAGTACCAGGAAGAGCGCAATGCAGTGGGAGACCGCGGCGTTAAGGTACGTTTCAAAATAAAACCTTGTCTCCCATCTCCCTCCTCCGCCGGTCCGCCCCCCACTTTGCCAGGGGATGGGCGCTACTCAAAAACTCAGACCCATGTATGTTCCTTTTAATTAATTGTCTGTGATTTTTGATAACTTTTTAATCTTTTATTGCCAATAATGACTGCCTTTAAACATTATTATTGATTCTTGTGATAGAATGTTGATTTTTAAATGTGGTTAGGGGTCTTTTATTGGAATGACCCCTTGGCACAGCCAATGGACTTGCCTTATGTTTGTTGTGATCTTTGACAAAACCAGTAGGTTTGCCTTACTGCTGTTATAACTGCATGACAAACTTGATAGGCTTGCTTCATTTAAAGTGATACCCCATTATAGTGTGATGTTCTATCCGGTACAGGTGGGGGATACTGTGATTTTGGGGTGACATGATGCACTAGGGGTCAAATGTGATTTCAGAATGTCACAAAAGATGCTTCTAGTATTTAGTAGTATGTGTGTATCGTATCATCAAACTTTATTCGGTTTAGCAAACCATGGGCCATGATCCGAGCCAAATCAACAGGCTTGCGCAACTGACAGAGGCGAGAGGCCGAGAGAGTGTCCCTCCAGGCCCGCACCCCACCCCTGGTGGTGATCCACGTTACCTGGGGGGCATGACCCCACTCTCCTCTCCTCCTTCAGCGACTCAGGCCTTGATCAAGAACTCCAAAAATGGGCACAGCGAACTCAGGCCAGTGACTCAGCTCCTCCGGGGCTGCCGGTCTGGGCCACTGCTGTTTCACTCCAAGGGCCTAATGACCTGGCCCTCCTTCCAGCAGTCTCAGAGAACACCAAGACCCACCCTCAGCACTGTGTAGACTTACTTCGAATTCGGTGCACACACTACCCAGGCACTCCTCACCAGTGCCTCAGGTTGCACCTCGACACGCACTCTGCACGTCCGAGACTCTCCTCTTCTCTGGTGCTCATGATGAACCGGCGCTCTTCACCAACGCCTCTGCTTGCACCTCGACATGCACCCTGTGCGTCCAAGTCTCTCCTCTTCTCCCGGTGCACACCATGTCCAGGCACTATTCATCTACGCCCTGTCATTACCACGACACGCACTCTGCGCATCCGAGGCTGACTTCTTCACTCGGTGCACACCAAACCTTGGCTGCACCACGACACACACTCTGTGCGTCCGAGTCTCACTTCTTCACTCGGTGCACATGATGACCAGGCGCCCCTCACCAATGCCCTGGCTGCACCATGACACACACTATGTGCGCACGCGACTCACTTCTTCTTTCAGTGCACACAACGACCAGGGGCTCCTCGCCAACGCCCTGGCCTGCACCACGACACGCACCCTGTGCGTCTGAGACTCACCTCGTCTCCCCGTGCACACAACGACCAGGCGATCCTCACCAACGCCCTGGCCTGCACCACGACAGGCACCCTGCGCATCCGAGACTCAGCTTACTCATGCATGCCCACGATCACAAGGCACAACTTCTGAGGGTCTCAAGCTGCAAAAGCACATGCACACCGTGTTGCTTGGGACTTCTCCAGAAACGTTTATGTTCCTGTGTTTCCAAACAGGGAGCCAGCTCACCTCGGGCCCTCGGGGTAACAAGACACAGCACAAAGCATAGTCTTCTTCACGCAGGGGACCCAGCGCCTCCAAGCACAGTTCCAACAGCTTCTCCCTTGGTTAGAACAGCAAACTGTAGACCAACCTAAGATCACAAAGCAAGGATTGGTCTTTCCACAGCAGTCCCTTCAGTTGCTCCTTCTTTAGCAGAGGTTCCTCTTGACCACAGAATGGGTCCAGGCCTTTTCAGTCTCAATCCATTTCTGTTTCATTCCAACGTTCAGGGGTTTCAGATCTCATAGTTACACCCCTTAATGTCTTTGAAGTTCGTTTGTGCTCAGGGGTCCATGACCCCTCCCTAAATTAGTTCTGGGCGTCTCCCTCCTAGTGTCACCTCTCTCCCTTTGATGCTTGGGTCTGGATCCTTAATCACTCAGCAGGAGATGGGTCAATTGGTTTATAGCACCAGCCCAGGCCTTTTCACCTCGGCGGCTTCTCCTACCCCTACTCTCCAGATGCAGGGCAGCCTGGTGCCATCCCAACCCCTCCCTGGGTCAAGACCTCTCTCATCTCCTCTCACCTTCCAGATCTAGACCGCCAATCTACATTTCAGCAGAGACACACAGAACAAAAACCACCTTCACAGAAAGATGTGTTATGACACTGTGAGTTCATACATACTAAACTTCACCTCTCCATTATAAACTTACGGAAACTAGGCTAACAAACACAACACCCAGCCTCCCACATTCTGTCCTATGGGCAGGGTGGCCTTTCAGCAGGGAAAAATGAAATGGAGTGTTTTTCACTGTCAGGACAATACACACACCTTAGTTTATGTACTGCCTTTTACTCACACTGCACCCTGCCCAGAGATTACCTAGGACCTACCACAGGGGTGCCCAATGTGTATGTTAAAGGGAAAGTCAGGCCTTACAAGTGGTTGCACTTGTCCGGACAACATGCTAACTTAGAAAACTGCGCGCAGGCCCTACACTGCAGGCCTGAGTACCCTTCTCTGCACGCCTTTGCATTACTAGCCCTGGCACACACAGTGCACATCACTAGGGACTTTACTAGTAAGGCAAACATACCAATCATGGGGCCAACCAATTACCATTACATTTTACATAGGAAAGACTTGTACTTTGACACTGATCAGCAGTGGCAAAGTACCCAAAGCATCTAAATTGGCAACTATATGTCTGGAAAACGGTCTAGGGGGAAAGCAAAAAGTTTAGGGAACTTTAGCCAAATAGGCTAAGTCCTACTGACATGCTACCTGTTGACCTGAAATGACAACACCTTCTCATAATCGTAGATTTGGCCCCATACCTGGCATACTTTGCGGACCTGTTTGCGCCACAGGTAAACCACCCACCGGATTAATTTGTGCAATACAGTTGGAGCTGTTTTCCTTAGGGTTGTCATGTTGGGTACCCTCATGTGGCCCCCCTGGATTGAGTTAGCAGTATTCACTTTTAAACTTTGAGTAAGCTGCAGCGAATTTTTAGATTCACTCGAAAGCCTCCGTAAACTTGACCCAATTAGGATTTTCAAAGATGTGTTGATACTTTGAGAATGGTGCCAATAACAAGCCTCAATGCCCCAGTCACCATGAAAATGCCCACTTGTTGGCCGGCAATCTGGCCTGGCACACATTCACATGGTCGTGTACTGTGCACCTCATTAGCTTTTAATTCGGTCCGCCGTACCGCTGCTCCAGCGACCGCCGCCCCCTGTAGACATATCCGCAGTTGGTTCCCCGCTGTCCTGCACGCCTGTCACTTCCACAAACACCACCGCAGTGTCTCAGTTCTCATGCTTCTCAAAAAACGCAAATCCTCAAGCCGCGTTGGCCACCTGGAAGACAAAATTGAAAATTCGCCACTGGTGGCCCGGGTGCTGTGCCTATGGGGAGCAAAGGAGACTGTTCTGCTCCCCACACCCTCTTTTAAGGGGAGGCACAGGCCAGGCCAGTCTAAACTGGTCCGACCCCAAAGTTGGGCGTCTGCTTAAACCGGAAGCACCAAAGTGCTTCCGGTTAAACCCCCCCATTGTACCCATAGGGGAGGTGGGAGTGCTCCCACCTCCTCCTTGCCCCCGTGGACCGGTGTGCCCGCCATATTGGCAGCACACGCTAATTTAGCGATCGCCTTGCTCAAGAAGACACTTCAGGGTTGCCCATCTTCCAACATCTTATATTAACGTTTGCTAAGATTAGTGCCTATATTCTTCTCTATTCTGAGACAGTACATGGTTGCACAGCGTCAAATTAATTTAACGTATTCTCTATTAAAAAAAAAAACTTAAATAAGAAAAAAGACCCATGCCTCGTCATTTGTTTTCTAGGTACTCATAATGCACTTAATGAGCTCCCATTCCTTTATGCTTACTTATACACATCCCATGTGTTGAATATGCAAGGCTAAAATACACTGTAAAGATCCAGGAGAAAAGAGGACAGAACGTACTGCTTTCAACATTTGTTTAGTAAACAAAAATGGTGCTTGCTTTAGCCTCAGGCACATCAGCCGGGACATCACTTGCAGCAGAAAGCTAACTTTCCTTGAAATTAAAGAGAACGAATTTGTACTTTGCCCGTATATTTTTTAAGTCTGTTTTAAAAAAAGCTTTGGCTGTTTCACATAGTTATTAGGAGCCATATAGCAAATGGGCAAAGGTGCACCCCCCTCAGGCAAGGGCAGTGCTCAATGTGAGACGGTGGTCCGGTGGGGAGCGCTGGTATTCATTTTTTTGAGAACTGGCACATATTTTTCCTCATCAGATATTGACCGCGAGCAAGAGATAGGAAAAATACAAAACGGGAAAGAATGAGGAAGAGAAAGACGGACAAACGGACATTAATGGAGAAAGCTGGGACCGACAAGCGTTAGGTAAAGGGGAACAATGTATGGTAACGGAATAATGAGGCCTGAGGCGAATTCGGCACTATGAGGCCCTGTATTGGGTGAGCCGATGTTTAATGGAACTGCCAGAGCGGACTTTTGGGCACCACCACTCATTCTTTTACAAATTAATCACTGTAATATTTTGTGGATTGTCCAAATATTAATACGTCCCAGTTCCTTTGCTACAGGTTGAGTCTGTTATTTGTGTAAACGTGCGAGAATGACAATTGTTATACTTAAAAGGGCCTAGGCAGGAGCAGGCTCCGGACCTGGCACATCAAGTAGTGCTGATACATAGGGGCAGATTTACAAGCCCCTTGCGTGTCTTTTACGTTGCCGTTGCGTCACTTTTGTGACGCAGCGGAGGCGCAAAAGATGCGCCATGGTGCGGGGTATTTACAACGTGACGCATCTGGGAGATGCGTCACGTTGTAAAGCCCTGCGCCAGAAGGAGGCGTTCCTGCACAGGGAGGGGCGTTCCGGCGCAGGAACGCCTTCTAAAAGTAGCTGAGTGAAATCTACAAGATTTCACTCAGTCACTTTGGGGCCCATGCTGCGTCAAAACCCTGCGCCTGCTTGAAGCAGGCGTAAGGATTGACGCAGCATTAACAAGATACGGCCCCCCAGAGCATTGCTGGAGCTGCGTCGCGCTTGCGATGAAACTACAGCAATGCGCCACTTTTACGGCACAGATGCGTGACGCATTTGTGCCGTTTTTGCCCCATGGTGCGCCGCATTGTAAATGCAGCGCACCATGGGCAGCGGAGCTGTGGCGCACAATAACTGGCGCATCCCTGGGGATGCACCAGTTATTGTAAATCTGCCCTATTGTGTTTTTTCGTGTTTCAGAATTATTGGATCTGTACCGTCTTTATTTAATGTTTATAGAACAGAAGTTATATGTCTCAATATTTCCCGCATTTGTGTATTGTTGTCTGTATGACTGATGCTCTGTGTGAGTGCTGTTGTGCTGAAAAAAGTGCTCAGCTGCCGTGATGTCATGATTAGAATGTGTGGTGGAGGCTGCAGTGACAGGAATGACAGGGGCAGAGTTAAAAAGCCAGCGTTTTTCACAAGGAGCCACGAACCACGATAGCTGGCTGTACAGTTAGTCCTAGGGCTAACTTAAATTTAAAGACTTACATGGGTCATTTCTCAGGCTCTCTAGAAACAGATCAGAGGTTTCCAAAAACCTACCATGTGCTTTCAATGAGCCAACCTCCAGTGGCTTAACCCAAAACAATGTCTTCCCCTCCTCCCCCCACAGTGTGATGGAGGGCCCTGTGTCTCTCATATCTCAGAGATATTCACTGACTTGTGGCAAAAATGGGGCCTCCTTGAAGGGTTTGGAGGTCCCTTGGAGTGTTGGGGCGCCGTGTGCTGCAGGGGCCTGCGTTCCGTCCCTGCCAACCCCCTTTTCCACAACAGAAGAGCTGTTAACCAGAGGGTTACAGCAGACCTGCCAACTCATATGGTGCCACCAAGTGTCACACGATTTCTGCTCCCTTCACACGGTCACCCAGTGAGAAGCCGAAATCACACAGTGGCAGGGAAAATGAGCTGAAAACCTCTGTAAACAGTGGATTTTCCCCTGCTCATTTTCGGAAGCTTTAAGCAGCCGATGTTCATAAAAGGTGTGTAAACACCCCAAGACATCGACGACAGCCTTGATGACCCTTTGTTTTTTGTGATTTTGAATGGGGGTGTGGGACTTGTTGAGGGGGAGAGTGCCTTTAGTTAGCTACCAGCACCAGGCCCTGCCCCCTCAAAGGCCCTGACCCTCATCACGCAGTAAAAATATTTTGCAAGTTCCCAGGTATGCGACATTGAGATACATAGAACTTCAGGTGTTCTGTCAGGATTATACTAATTAGGCAGCAATAAGGTAATTAATTAAATATGAAAGTGAATGTGGTATGATGTGCAGAATGAATGTATAAGAAACAAGAACAGGGATACTGTAGGAGACACGTGCAAGCCCAGTTAGCCATAGAGTCCCTGAACCAGTAGGAAAAAAATACAATAATGTGGTCAGACTGACGGGTATGCAGGGGGATGCGTGCGTGCTACGTGCAAGATGGCAGCCGGACCTTGAAGCTTCTGGCCGGCTCCGGTGTATGCATAAGGCCCATCGCACAATGCCGTTTAATCATAAATCTGAGGGCAGAAATTCATGTGGGAATGTTGGCGCCTTCCTTTGAATTGTCTGGAGTGCTTCACTTTGCTGAGCAGGCATGTTTTCTTGGATTTATGTTCTTGACTGTCATGGCGCACCGCTATTTTGAAGTGCTCTCTGATTCCTCGCAGATTTATCTATGCTGCATCATGACTGCGGGGGCTGCAATTTTTCTGTTGTTAGTAATTTTGCAGCATGAAGCTGTTCTTTCTGCTTGCCCACATTGATGATTTAAATTACATTATGCATTTTTCAATATATAGGGGGTGCTTTTCTTATATTAATTATTTGGTGGAATTCTGATGTCCTTCAGTCCCTCCTTTTGTATTGCTGGAGCAACTTGCCCGACAGTCTCCTCCCTCTCTACGCCGGTGGTTTAGGACTACCGTTTTGCTGAGTGGAGGAGCATTGTTGCTACAATTTAACTGTGCTTTGCCTGAACTGTGTTTTCTGTACACACTTTCATGCTATCTGCACTATACTGTGCAACAGGTGTTTCATTGGTCTCATTTAGAGCTAGTGCCATTACTCTGCCCTACATCTTTCTTATATTAGGAAGTCTCTTTGCAATTTACCCCACTTTTATGGGTATATCTCTGAAATAGAGGAATAAGTCTCCCCCTTATATCTGCTACTAAACTTATCACTCATCCTAAATCTTGACAACAAGATTCAGCCCCTAATACTCTTGCAGTTATTATGGAGCGCTCTACCAACCTACGTTTGGGGTGCTCTTCTTCGACATCCGGAGCATTGTCCAAGAAAAACCCCTCTTCAGTGAAAAGACCAAAGAAGGATTCAGATTTACCATGTAAACACCCCCTCCTAGCACTTTAGATGGCGTAATGGAACAACTAAGAGCTCCAAAACCCTTTGTTGTTAAAACTAATGCCTCTCCACTTCGCATTGAGGAGAAATGTACCACACATGACCAGCGTATTACGGCTATCGAACAAAGGATTAGAGATGTGGAAGACTCGATTCGGTAATATCCCAACTAACAAAGGGAATAGAGTTGCTTAAAAGGTCTAGTAAAGACTTGGGAAATAGAAACAGAAGAAATAATTCAGGGCTCTACGGAATTCTGAAAAACTCAGAAGGATCTGACATGATCTCTTTTTTGCAAAAAAATCATACCTACCATTGTTCATTTTACCTATATGGCCCTACTAACCCCCACCCTATGTTGAAACATATTATGCAATTGGTTACTCAAAATTATTCTGACAACTTCATTTTAGGGGACGGCTGCAATCAAATAATAGACCCTTTTCTGGATCATCATTCATAAACGGAAAGTTATGGAGAAGGAATTAGCTACCATTCTTAGCTAAATTAAGAGATTACAATATAAATATTTCACATCTAAAAAAATTAGGCTCATCTTGATGTACTTGTTGCTGCCAAGATCCAATTTAATAAAACTACTACAGAAAAGGCATGAGGAACTCTTAAAAATGAACGCTAAATAGTACAAGGAATGTAATAAAACTAGAACTTTACTAGGCAACTATCTTAAGAGTAGAAAACAAAAATCCTCTATTGTCTCTATCACTAATCAGTCACGAACTATGTGCCAGATGCATCAAGAATTGCTTTTGCGAATCTTAAATTGCAATTTTTTTTCGCTATTTAAGAATCTTAAAGTGCAATGTATGTAGGAGTGGCAAACAAAATTGCAATTCCTACATATTCCTCAATAGCAAATGGCGAATTGCGATTCGATATCAAGTCTAGAGGGTGCAGTACTTAATTGGTTCAGCTCCTTTCTTGAGACCAGATTACAAAAATTCATTGTCAACCAAGCCCTTTCAGGCCCAACCAGTAATACAATCGGAGTTCCACAAGGGTCAACACTTTTGCCGGCGCTATTCAATTTATACGTTGAATCACTCATGGAAATATTACAAAAAGCAAACATCGCTTTCCACATGTATGCGGATAACACTCAGCTGTACATCAAGACCGCATCAACGGAAGAGATAAAGACCATGAACCATGCACTATCGAGAACCCTCCAATGGCTAACCAAGAATCACCTGAAGCTAAACCCTCAGAAAACCGAATTCCTACTGATTATACCCCAGAAAAGCAAACTAAAGATAGCAGAATGGTCCAACCTTATCACTGCTCCAAATTGTACTCCAAAGATTGTCAACTCCACCAAATCACTGGGAATTACTCTAGACAAAAACCTGAACATGTTAGCACATATCAATACAATGGCAAAAAACGCCCTGTTCTGTTTAAGCTACTTGTGAAAACTAAAACCATTCCTAAATAAAACAGATCTTAAAACAGCAGTTCAGGCGCTGGTCATCTCAAGGATCGAATATGGGTGCACTACCTTGGCTGGGCTCCCCAAGAACTCAACAGCCCCATTGAAAGCATGTCTTAATGCAGCCACAAGGCTTATAGCGTGATCCAAAAAATTCGACCATATCTCCCCTCACCTGAAAATACTAAACTGGCTGCCCTTCGAAGCAAGAATTCAGTTCAAGTTGACATGCATCACTCATAAAGCAATACACCACAAAACTCCAATTTACCTTGCACCGAAACTCACGCTTTCGGGAGGTAACCAATTCTCCAGGAGCAAAACAGACTTACTACTGAAACCGGCTCGCTTCTGCAAGAAAAGAACTTATGACCGAGCATTCTCAGGGGCAGCACCAAGAATTTGGAACGCACTCCCTCCAAACATTAGAAGAATAACATCCATCGCAGCTTTCAAAAAGGAAGCAAAATCGTATTATATGAGTACATTTCTCCCATAAGGCCTTATAGCAGAACTTCTGTCTATAAACTTTTCATTTGTGTTCATGGTTCCGCTAACCTTGGGGATTGTACGTAAGTTTATCTATGTTTTTAAGCTGCGTTATGGTAATTTAACTATTGACTGTTATAAATGTTTATATGCTCTCCTGAAATGTAATGTCGTAAAACAGAAATGACCTGTTTTCTTTAATGTCTCGGTTTGTTGAAACGCTCCTGTAAAGCGCTCTAATACCATACGTTCGGTCATTTTCGAGCTATAGAAAACACTAAATAAATAAATAAATAAGTCGCCTACTCCAATTCTCCAAGGCCTCATTAATACACAGAATATTGTTATTCCCCCTTCAGATAGCCCAAAGTCTAAATTAGAACATTTATGGGAATCTGGTTTAAACTCTAGTTGGCCCATCACACTTTGACAGAAGATATGGGAAAATGTTAATTCTACAGCTCATCCCGCCAATCTTACTCATACGCTATATTATTTCTATAATAGGTTATATCGTATACCTGAAATTTTGTTCAAGTGTAAATTGCTTCAAGGTGACGCATGATGGCAGTCCAATTCCAATTCGGGTACTTACCATTACACGTTCTTCTTTTGTCCTAAATTGTCATTATTTAGGGAGCAATTATGGACAAGAATAGGACATATTACTGAAGTTCATTCTTCATTTTCTATTAATGATTTCTTTTAGATGGCTTAAGTAGTATTTGGACTCACAATAAATCAATTTGTAAACATGTTGATCCGCTCATTGCCATTGCATTACAGGTGATAAACACTAATTGGAAATCTACAGGTAATATCACATTACAATGGTGGTGGAATTTAGTTTGTCGTGATCACCATTTTGATCATTATAATTTGCACTCTTCATCTCGCTTGGTTAAACGTGAAGAACTTTGGGAACCTTTGATTAGATACTTGCATGCTCGTACTTCAGTTTAATTGTATACTGTTTGTTAGCTGTTGGATTGTTGATTGTTGATACTTTAATTTTCTGTAATTAACATATTTCTGGCTATTATACAATGTGTTTTTATATGATTTTATGATACTATGGGGCATATTTACAAGCCCCTTGCGCCATGTTTACGCCGCTGTTGCGTCACGCAAGGCGGCGTAAATGTGGCACATCCCTGCGAGGCATTTACAACGTGACGCATCTATTGAGATGCGTCACGGTGTAAGGCCCTGCGCCACATGTAACCTGCGTCAGGTTTCATGTGGGCGTGTCCACACAGGGGGGGGGGCGTTCCATCGCAGGAACGCCCGCGAAAAGTGACTCCGTGAAATCTACAAGATTTCACTGAGTTACTTTCCCAACGCTGATGCGTCAAAACCCTGCGCCTGCTTGAAGCAGGCGTAATGCTAGACGCACCACGTTAGAAATAGGGCAAGTTGGAACACTGCTGGAGTTGCGTGCCGCTCGCAACACAACTTCAGCACTGCGCCAACTTTACGCCTAAGATGCGACACGCATCTGTTTATTCCTGCGTCATGGTGCGCCGCATTTACAATGCGGCGCATCATGGGTGGCGCAAGGATAAACTTGCGTGTCGTATCTTTCCTGGCGCATCTCTGCTGATTTGCAGAGATGCACCAGGCAACGTAAATATGCCCCTATATCTGTAATTTCATAACATATATCCCCTCCTTTTCTCATTTATTTTCTTTCCTTCTTGTATTTTTCTCTCTTTTTGTTATATTTACCTATCTTCTTTATCATTAGTTATATTCATCTTTATAATGTAGTTATTGGTTTTCCTGATGGTGTTCATTTCCAGTCTTTGAAATTGCTTCCAGGTACTTTTTATATGGTGTGCCAGAAATATGTGCACTTTTTCTTTACTCCCCCAAACCCCCAAAAATATGAAACTTAAAAAAGTAAAATTAAAAAAGAATAAGGGGTATGCAACTACCAACATCTGGTGAGAGATGCCTAGTTTCTAAAGCAGTAACATGCAGATTCATACTCAAAATGAGTTATACTACTGTTTTGAATTAAATGAAAAGTACAGGTGTAACCAAAACTGAGTTTCACATATGCAGAAGGATTTGAGTTACACAGATAATAATTTGACACAACAGACTCTGTGGGTCTGTATTGTTTCAGTTGACTGGTTGACTTTCAATAAACAAACGAATGTTTTATACACAGAAACATGCCATGAGGAATGGTTTATTTGCAAGCACTGTACTCATATGCTTAGCAATTATATCTTTGCCGATTAGTCTGTCAGCAGACACCACATTAGAGACCTGTATCTGATATTTGTATACAAATTGGAGGCACTATGAGGCTGAAGTACAAAAGGATTTTGCAGTTGGGGAGCCTACAATTTGCAAAATCAGAGGGGTTGTGACCACAAAATACCTTTTTGTAGTGACCAGATCACTTTTTTTGTGAGTTAGAAAAGAATTTATGACATGCAAAAGGGATCCCTCATTTCCTTCTAAAACACAATTAGGAAGGGGTTTACATTGGGGCGTCCCCTTGTAATTGCGATTTGAAATACCCAGTCTCATTGATTACCTGCCCACATGGGAATCATTTTGGGTGGGCTTGTGGGAAGCAGACCCAACTGCTCATGCTCCCCTTAATTTGTGAATGTGAACGCCATTCCCATAATCATAGCCAATCGTAGAGCATCACCAAAGGCAACTCGCTTAATTATTATTCATAAGGCACCTTATTTTTGGACCCTCCCTTAATGAGCCTTTTTTGATATGCCCTATTGGTACATAGGTTGCATCACAAAACAGAAACGTGTACCCACTAATTGCGGCACTGCCTGTACATCTGTTAGGCACTATGGGGCTTATTTACGAGAATGTGACACAGTGCATAGCAGCAACTCACCGTGCTGCGCTGTGTAACAGGGAAAGGGCAGTGAATGCTCTGTATTTAAGGTAATACAGGCACATTCCTGCCTTTTCCCCTGCACTGGAGCGAAATTCAAGGGCCTCTGCATTGCACATAAAGCAATCTACGGCCAAGCCCCATTATATATCAAAGAACGCCTTGAGAATTACGTCCCGAGCCGCACTTTACGATCTTCCGAGGACTGCCACCTGGTTTCCCCACGATACAACAGTGTGTCCAAAGGAGGTAGAGCTTTCTCCGTCCTACTCCCGCAACTATGGAACCTATTACTAGATCATATATGCAAGGAACCTGCACTATTACTTTTTAGGAAACAGCTAAAAAAATCTTGTTTCGGGGGGCCCTGCACACAGTCTAACCCCCTGCTTGTGATGCTATGTAACCACCCTGATGCTCCCTGGCCCTCTCCCTAAAAGCACTAAGAGACCTGTCGGTGATTAGGTGCAATATAAAGATAAATTTAACATAACAAATTTAACATAACTGGTGCCCTTTCGTGAGCTTTGCGCCAATACAGGCACCTTTGCACCATGGTGCAAGGGTGCTCGAGTTGCATGCAGGAATGTTTTCGTGCAGGAAGGGATACCTTCCTGCAAAAAAACAATCCTGAGAGGCATATTTCTCTTTCTATGTGTGTGAATGTATCACACATAGAAAAAGAAAGTAACAAGGAGAAATAATGATATTGATGCAGTAGCAGTCAATAGTGCTGCCAGCAGAGTGGCACCGAGGTCAATGGGTTTGATTGGCACACTGCACACCCAATTACGCCCCGTTTTACTCTTTGCTTGCAGTTGGGCACATACCACTCTTGCTGCACCACTAGTGTTTACATATGCTTGTTTGCTGGCAATGGAAAGGAACACATGCAGGGTGGATGCGGCTATCCATTGTAGGTGAGGTTATTACAAAATAATAGGCAGTGTTGTCAGTTTGTATTCCTAAGTCAACGTTTTCCATTGGTTTCAACTTCTGGAACAGTGGCTGCAAGATAGGAAAATGTAGGCTAATTAAAAATATATGTGGACATTCCAGACATGAGCCAGTTGAACTTTGAGTTACTCGTTATTAGGCAATTACACAGGATGAAAAACTACTTTTGATTAAATTAACCACTAATTAATTTATTTTGCTAGGAGAATATTTTAGGATAGTGACTGGTTTATGAAATTATCCTTTGCTTGTTTTCAAGAGCGAAGCTATTTTTAGAATGCCTTTCGCCACATTTTCAGAGGGCTATGTTGCAAGCACTACTTCGAGGAGATGTCAAGTAAGACTTCATAAAAACTGATATAAAAATTGCAAGTTGAAAGGATTTTTTGGAGGGTCATAAAACGCTGAAGGTCATCTGGCACTGCACTTTTTTTTTTGCAAACGTAAGACAGTTAGACATTTTTCGGACAGCCTAGTTAACCTTGAAAGGTTTGCATCTGAAATCTGTTGCTAATGGATACAACTTCACTGACAGATAGTGTGCCAGTTTCTCATGAACTGCAGGAAAAGTTCTCATTGGCTTCCATCAATGTCAGACACCTAGAAAGTGTTCAGCTCAAGACAGAATCTGAGCTCAATGCCCAGTCGAGCAAGTAAAATCAGCAATTTTTGTGTGTTGCTTACAACACATCTTGTGTGCGTGCGCCATTTTTCTGTGTTGCGATGTTGATGTATTATGTTGCTGTGATATCAGATATTGTGTGTTGAATTATAATCTCCGATGTTGTGTTTGTTGTTATGCTGTTATATTATATTGTTGATGCGTTGAGGTGTTTTTATCGTACTGTTGTGTTTGGTGTGTTGTTGTTTTGTACTGTTGTGTTGGCTTGCTGATTTGCTGAGTTGTGTCGAAGTTTTGTTGTATCCTTGAACCAGGTAATTCTGTTGCTGTGTTGTTTTGTGTCATCATGATGTACACATGATTTGGTGGATTTTGGTGATGCTCTGCTATTATTTTGTGCTGGCTTTTACTGTTGTGTTACTGTGGTGGTGTTATTGTAACATGGCGATGCTCTGTGGCTTGAGTTGTGTTGTTTTTGTGTTATAAGGCCCTCATTACAAGTTTGTTGGAATAGGTTGGGATAACTACCTCAACCCCAAAGTGAGGTATTTACCAAGTGTGGCAAATACCTCCTATTCAGAATTTCCAATGGGAAATTAGGCATAAAATTCAGAAACCTTTTCTTAACACACCAAAATCTGCATTGTTCAACTTTTTTCCAGGCCTTTTCCCCCCAATAAATGTTGGCACGTTCTGGTCATAATTTATCAGAGGAAAATTACAAGCATGTGATAATTATCACACAACTCATAATGTCGACCTCAGTGCAAGTGGCATTTTTGCACAGGGATCAGAATTTAGCCCTTATCTCTAATGAGGACTCTTGGCTCATACTAATGCTGAATCAAACTCACTTTCGTGAGAAGGTTGTAAAAGATGCTTACACCAAATTCTGCCTGCATCACTTACCACCAAGAGCATGTATTAGCACTGTCCGAAATGTTTTGTGATCATACCCATAGTTGTGTAAGTGGTCTAGAATACTTTATTGGTCACAGTCAGGCAGTATTTTAAGAAAACCTTTTGGGTTAAGGCACTTGTTGCAGGTCTACGCATATCTATTACATGTCGAGATACAATACCTATAAGAGATCTTACAGCGTTAATGAATTTACCTCAGAGGTCTAAAATGGGATCGGCCATAGGTCAGACATGCCACAAATTTGCCTGCAACCTATAATGTGTAAAATAGATGCACCCTACTGTCAATTCACAAATTAGCTAAATAGTAATCCAATAAATGCTTGTATTTTATGATGACAAACAAAAGAAAGGTGGAAAATATGTATTTAATAATACTATATTAAAGAACGAGGGGCAGCAGGATATTTTGGTCCCTTGTTTGATATAAGATGCTAACTCACTTCATTTAAGGATCTGTGCAATAAATGCATTACCCCAATATATAATCATTCTAGGATACAGAGCTGGGGCCTAGAGGTTGAACACAGTGTTCTACAGCACAAACATAAACTTACATTTTTTATGATCTCCTATGTGGTTCCATTTACTTTATGCCTCCTCCAAGCCAGGCTCCAAGCGATGAAAGAAATTAAATGTTACCCATCCATTTGCCCCAGGATGTCCTGGAGCAGGGCTCAGCTCATAGGGAGAGGGGGGACAACATATAGTCCCTGTCTCCTATAGACAAAATCTCAGCAAATTAATATGTGCCAGTGGAGCTGCAGCTTTTTCAGCACCGTCACTAAGCATTGAAGTCCCCCAGGTCACATCAAGCTCACTGTCACTAAAAAAGGAAGTCCTTCAATTTAAGTGGAGCAATTGTGGAGTAGGCAGAACATGGGCAACTCTATGCTATCACAGCTGTCACGGGAAGGCCACCAGTGACTCACATGTCTCTTCTGTGCATCAATCAGGAAAATATGTGGTATTCTGATGACCACACATCTTTAAAATTTGTGCATATTACTAGAATGGAGCTGGCAGACCCTTTTTAGGAGGATACAATGCAGGTAGGAGTTTCTAGGCCACCACTGTTCTAATGGTTCAGGACATATGCCACTGGTGTCTTGGGTCTTTGTTACTATGGCTCTGCCAACTGCAACAATTGTGCCCCTTCCACACTTGAGTAGGAGTGCTGCTGACTGATGCAGCTGGTTTTTTGACTCTGCGCATTGATGATCTGACCTCTAAAACTTGGAAAAATTGGCAACACTCCTGATTGCCATATTTAGCTTAACTATAAGCCCCTAGTATATGGTGTATCTAGAGCCTGTAGGATAAATGCCACTACTGGACTGCAGCACATATTGTGCCACCACTAAAATGAAACTGAAAAACATGTCTCCAGGCAAGCGACTACAGCCTGGGTAGATAGTTTTGAAACTGCCAATTCGACATGGCGAAATAAAAAAATTGCCAGGGCTAAACCTTATTTTTTAATACTTGTCAGTCACCCCTAAGGTAGGCCCTAAATGCCCACAGGGCAGGGTGCATGGTATTTAAAAAGAAGGACATGAGCACTTGTGTTTTACATATTCTGAGAATGAAAAGTCTCCAAAGTTGTTTTTTTATTGTGGAAGAGCTTCTTCTCCCATAGAAATGCACCAGGTTATTTATAACACCTCATAATGCATAACTTCAGTTTGGAAATAGCTAGGGAATTGATTCAGGACTCATTTTAATATCAACTTTAAATCCAATTAAATGGTCAAGATGGATTTTTATTACTATTTTGAAAATGGCACTTTTAGAATGTTGCTATTTTCCTGTCTAGGCTAAATGTATCTGTCAGTGTTCAGTGTCACCTTAGGTATAGAGTGAATGGGGCCACCTCCGGTAACTTTCACCCTATTAGTTAGGGAGTGTCAGTTTCCCCCACCAACAGGCTGGCACTGTGCATTAATATGGTACACCCAATGGACTCTTCAGAGCACCTATAGACCTGGTGAAGACAGAAGAAGGACTGCACTTGCTGTTGTGATCTGTGAGGGTACCCCCAAGGGCTGAAACTGCTCCCTTTTGTACTCAGGACTGAGAAGTGGAATCCAAGGGTTAGTTGGCTGACTTCTTGTTAAGCTATAGGGACACATAAGCTGCAGGAAGTCTACTTTCTTGAAGAATCCAGCTGACCACTTCCAACAGGACCTGCTCTGTACCCTACTGCTGGGTTCTACGAGAATGAGTCCTTACCCTACGTGGTGTCCCTAAGTTCCTGAGGCACTTAGAAAAGTATCAGATTGTACACCTGTTGTCTACCCTCTCGAAGCTGAGACTCAGAAATGTTTTCAAGAATTTTTGCCTGATGACACAAAAGACCGTCACCAACCTACAATGCTGATCTGCTGAGGTTGCAGCTCTGGAGTTTGCTCTAGCTGCTGCGATGTTCTAATATAGATGTCGGAATCCATCGACGCAGCTTTGACTCCCTCCCACAGCGTACTCAATGACGCCGCCCGCAGCAGTCGGACGCTTCCTGACTGGCATTGTAAGTGGAATGTGGCATGTTGATCCCCCCTCCCCGAGCCGTTGTAGACCCCCAGATGCCCGCCCCCCCCTGGGGCCCATTCCTTTAATTAAATTAAGGGGGGCCAACCCGCCCTCCTAATGAACCATTGAAGGCTTCAGGAACCCCATCCCCCAAGGACGTCCTTGGGGGCCAATTACCCTTCCTTCTACCTCTAGTAAGTCCCACACAGCAGGATTGCTGAGACCTGGTAGGAGGCCACGCCCCCTCTCCCCACCACTCTGCAAACGTGCCTTCTGGCGCAGTACTAGAGGCACGTTTGCAGAGTGGTGGTGAAAGGAGGCATTGCCTCCGACCACGTCTCAGCAATCCTACTGTGTGGGGCTAACTGGAGGTAACTTCCTTACTGTGCTCTATGGCTACACTGTAAAATATCATATGTGGTGTTGAAAGACTAACCCAAAATCATAATGATTTTTATAAAAAAAATATATATATATTTAAAAATGTTTAAAAAAATATATATATATACACACACACACACACGTACAATATCATGATTTACACAATTAAAATATGAATCTATGTCAATAATTGAAACCAAGATATGGCTGTTGGTATTTTTTTTTTGATACAACAAAAATCCTAACGGCAATGTAGATAGTTATACTAAAAACCTTAAGGAGGCTAAAATTTGGCTTCTCCATCAATCTATGAAATGTAGCACACTTAAACTATTATTATAGCTCTGTGTAGCATTATAGTGTTTCCATTATTAACCAGCTTAAAAGCTAACGGATCCTTGCGTCAATCTCGTAATAGTTGTCATTTTGTCAGGCATCACAAAATCAGACCATGTCAAAGTCAAAATCAACTTTATTCGACTCATGAAAGCCACAAAAGTGTACTTCAAAACATTCTATTAAAACAGCGTTAAAGCCTATACAGAAGGCCATATACCCGTAATGTTAGAAAAGCCTTAAGGATTTAAACATAGACATCAATCTTCCGCCATTTGACGGTTAAGTGCAAGCATACGCAAAAATGAGATAACAGTTTTTTCATGGTAAAAAAAAATAGTCAATCTAAAGCTCAAGTTGACACAAAATTCATAAACGACACACCTCTTTAATACTAGCCATCATAAAATAACTACAGTTTAAATCAAGAGTCATCATAAAATTCATAAGAGGAATATGCGATAATGATAATGCCAGCCCAACACAATTCATCGTAGTAGTAAAAATTAGAAATTACTACATGAAAATAGCCCTATATACACTTTCCATGGTGGCCGCATGTTAAAAAGATGATATCAATAATGCTAAAACAGCATCTTGGACGCCGACATGGTATCTCTGCATAATTGTGTTACACTATACGTCAAGAAAAAATATATATACGAAGACACAGTGTCCGGAGTAGCTAATTCGACGGCAGCCTATTCCTGAGTTTAATAGCCCCAATTAAAAAACTTGCCACCCCGGTACAGACTATTGGTGAAGCTAACATTTGTAAACAAATCAGTGCCGGCCTTACTTGAACCAAATTGCAGCCTCTGAACAAGGGGAGAATGAACTTCCTGCGCAGGGAATCGTAATAAGCACAGAAAAACATTAAATGAAGAGTATCTTGCTCAAAGAAGTTGTCGCCAGGCCAGGGCTTTAATGATTCAGGATTGGTGTAGCCTTTAGGAAAAGCCAATAACCAGGGAACCATATTAAGTCTGAATCTCGTCAAGATATAAAGATGATAGGCTTTGTTTACATATGACAAGCTCACAAAAATAAATGGCTATACCCTTGGGTGGGGGCAGATTGATCCAAACGAATTGACAAATAAGGTCGTAATTGCAGCACAAACAGAAATTCTGAAGTGCTTAGATATGGAGGTATCTGATGAGGAAGTCCTATCCCATTTTAAGACGATCTTAGGTAAAGTAAATAAACACCTTACCGTGAAGCAGAAAGGGGCCTCGGAAAAAAGAAAAGGATGGTTCAACCATGATTGCTCAGTAGCCCATAAAAAGCTAAAAAGAGCACTAACACAAACAACAAGAGATAAAGAGGAGGTCAGGAATCTGAGAATAGCGTATAAGTTGGCCTGTAAAGCGAGAAAAGAAGAGCTAAAAAAGGCATTATGGGACCAGCTGCATGAAAGCTCATTAAACAAAAACAGCGAACTATTTTGGAAAGTGGTTAAAGCACCTTTCCTGACGGATTCAATAGACCAGCCAAGTCTTGATGTAGCCATTGAGGGACATACCTGGACAAATAACTTCGCTAAGATTTTTGGCAAACCACCAGTAGAAGCTGCTAGTGGAAAAAATAACAGTATAAATGAGGATAATTCATTCCCAATTCCACTGGCAGTCAACCTATACGAGGTAATAAACGCACTGAATGCCAGTAAGAGTGGAAAAGCCCCAGGCCCGGATGGGGTACCAGTTGATTTTTTCAAATTTAGATTAGATCTTTGGGCCCCGATAATAAAAAGGGTGTTTGACGCAGCAATGGTGTCCGGATTACTCACATCCTGGACCCAATCAATTCTGGTACCCATCTTTAAGAAGGGAAATAGAGAGGAGGTGACTTGTTATCGTCCAATCTCCCTCCTGGACTCACTGGGGAAAGTACTGGGCAGAGTGGATCTCCAGCGTTTACAGGAGTGGGCAGACGATACCGGGACCCTCTCGGACATTCAGTATGGTTTCCGAGAGGGCCACGGAACAACGG
This sequence comes from Lissotriton helveticus, assembly GCF_964261635.1. Lineage (NCBI taxonomy): Eukaryota > Metazoa > Chordata > Amphibia > Caudata > Salamandridae > Lissotriton > Lissotriton helveticus. The sequence goes on from NC_136067.1 coordinate 832,054,590, forward strand.
AACAAGCCCTGAACCTGGCCTTACTGATGGGAAAGTATGTCTCAGCAAAGCGCGAGAGGTTGTACATGGTTTACGTCGACCTCTCTGCCGCTTTTGACTGCGTCAGTCATGCAAAACTCTGGTCAGTCCTGACCAACATGGGAATGGACGAGGTTCTCGTGACCTTCCTCAGAGAACTTTACTCCAACGCTTCCGCGAGGGTGCGTTTTGGAGTACGGGGTGAATTGTCAGATTCCTTTCCTGTAGAGCGCGGCGTCAGGCAGGGATGCGTCCTTGCCCCTTTCCTTTTCTCCCTCTATACCAATGGCCTCGAGGTAGAGATGTTACGGGGGGGACTGGACTTACCCCGTGTAAAAGATCGACTGGTGCCCGCGCTCTTGTATGCAGACGACGCGGTGATCATAGCACGCACCCCACGTGAGCTACAAAAATCCTTGAATAGTTATGCAAAATTTATGAGCGATCTAGACCTTCTTATAAACATAAAGAAAACTTTTGTTATGGTAGCTGGACGGGTTAGGAAAAACGGAAAAAACATCTTTTGAAATAACGAAAAATTAGAATCCAATCAATCAATCAATCAATCAATCAATGACACTTATAGAGCGCGCTACCTACCCGAAGGGTCTCAAGGCGCTGGGGGGGGGGGGGGGTGCCGCTACTGCTCGAATAGCCAGGTCTTCAGCTTCTTCCTGAAGGAGAGGTGGTCTTGGGTCAGGCGCAGGTCGGTCGGGAGGGAGTTCCAGGTCTTGGCGGCCAGGTAGGAGAAGGACCTTCCTCCTGATGTCGCTCTTCGGATGCGGGGGACAGCGGCGAGGGCGAGGCTGGCTGATCGGAGGTGGCGTTTGGGAGCGTGGAAGTTGATTCGGCTGTTGAGGTAGCTCGGGCCTTGGTTGTGTAGGGCTTTGTGTGCGTGGGTGAGGAGGCGGAACGTGATTCTTTTGTTGACGGGGAGCCAGTGCAGGTCTCTCAGATGTCCGGAGATGTGGCTGGTTCGTGGGATGTCGAGGATGAGTCTGGCTGAGGCGTTCTGGATCCGCTGGAGTCTCTTCTGGAGTTTGGCGGTGGTCCCGGCGTAGAGGGCGTTGCCGTAGTCCAGCCGGCTGGTGACGAGGGCCTGGGTGACGGTCTTCCTGGTCTCGGTGGGGATCCACCAGAAGATCTTCCGTAGCATGCGCAGGATGTTGAAGCACGCCGAGGAGACGTTGTTGACTTGCCTGGTCATGGAGAGGGAGGAGTCCAGGATGAAGCCCAGGTTGCGTGCGTGGTCCGTCGGTTTGGGTGCGGTACCCAGGGCGGGGGGCCACCAGGAGTCGTCCCAGGCGGAGGGCGAGGAGCCCAGGATGAGGACCTCCGTCTTGTCCGAGTTTAGTTTCAGGCGGCTGGTCGTCATCCACTCGGCTACCTCTTTCATCCCTTCGTGCAGGTTGGCTCTGGCGGCGGCGGGGTTGTTGGTCAGGGAGAGGATCGGCTGGGTGTCGTCGGCGTAGGAGATAATGCTGAGGTTGTGTTTGCGTACGATGGCCGCGAGGGGGCTCATGTAGACGTTGAAGAGGGTTGGGCTCAGAGAGGATCCTTGGGGGACGCCGCAGATGACTTCGGTGGCCTCTGACTTGTACGGTGGTAGGCGGACTCTCTGTGTTCTTCCGTCGAGGAAGGAGATGATCCATTCCAGTGCCTTCCCCTGGACTCCGGCGTTGTCGAGGCGCTGCACTAGGGTGCGGTGGCAGACCGTGTCGAAGGCCGCGGAGAGGTTAAGGAGGATGAGGGCCGCTGTTTCTCCATTGTCCATCAGGGCTCGGATGTCATCGGTGGCGGCGATGAGGGCGGTCTCGGTGCTGTGATTGGCTCGGAAGCCAGACTGTGAGGGGTCGAGGGATCCGTTCGTCTCGAGGAAGGCGGCCATCTGCTTGTTGACGTTCTTCTCAATGACTTTGGCTGGAAACGGGAGGAGCGAGATGGGGCGGTAGTTCTTGAGGTCGGTGGGGTCCGCTGTTGGTTTCTTGAGTAGAGCGCTGAGTTCGGCGTGTTTCCAGCTCTCCGGGAAGGTGGCGGTGTCAAAGGATGTGTTGATGATGTCTCGCAGGTGGGGTGCGATGACTGCGTCGGCCTGGTTGAAGACGTGGTGAGGGCAGGGGTCGGTTGGTGATCCGGAGTGGATGGAGTTCATCGAGCGGATGGTGTCTTCGGTGCTGATCGGGGTCCAGGCGTGGAGGGCGGTGGTGGGGGGTGGTTGTTCGGTCATGGTGTGCGTTGGTTGGTTGTTGAAGCTGTTGTGTATGTCCGTGATCTTGTTGTGGAAGTATGAGGCGAGGGAGTTGCAGAGGTCTTGCGATGGGGTGATGTCGTTGTTTCCTGCGCTGGGGTTGGAAAGCTCTTTCACGATGTTGAAGAGTTCCTTGCAGTTGTGTGCGTTGTTGTCCAGCCGGTCCTTGAAAGCTGTTTTCTTGGCGGCGCGGATCAGCTGGTGGTGTTTCCGGGTGGCGAGTTTGAAGGAGGTCCTGTTGTCCGGTGTCGGTTCCCTTTTCCAGACTTTCTCGAGGGCTCGGCAGTTCTTCTTGGAGCTCTTGAGTTCGTCGGTGAACCATGGGGCCTTCTTGCTGCCGGGTCTGCTAGGCGGGGTCCTCAGAGGGGCGAGCTCGTCCGCGCAGTTGCTGATCCACTTCGTGAGGTTGTCGGCGGCCTGGCTGGGGTCTGCTGAGCTGGCAGGAGGGTGTTGGCTCAGGGACGTGGCGAGCTGGTCTGCTGTGATCTTGTTCCAGCTTCTACGGGCGGTCTGTTGCTGGTGGTGGTGGGTCGTCGTTCTCTTGAAGGTGAAGTGGACGCAGCTGTGGTCTGTCCATTGAAGCTCAGTGGCGTGGCTGAAGCTGACGTCTTTGCTGGAGGAGAAGACTGCGTCGAGTGTGTGTCCGGCGCGGTGGGTGGGGGTGGACACCAGTTGCTTGAGTCCCAGGTTGGCGAGGTTGTCGAGCAGGGTGCTGGAGTTGCGGTCGTTGTTGTTTTCCAGATGGAAGTTGAGGTCTCCCAGGAGGATGTAGTCCACTTCCCAATACCCCTATTTGGGAATTATGATAGATGAGAAGCTCAACTGGAGAGCGGCCATAGAAGCGCGCAAGCACCAACTTTTGCGCTCCATCGCTGCTCTCATTAAATTTGCCCAGAAATTAGGGAAAAAAACCCCGGTTGAACTACTCCAAATCTATAGAGCTAAGTGCCACTCAATCGCACTTTATGGGGCGGGTTTATGGGGCCATAAACACACAAAGGCTCTACAGGTTGCGGAGAATACCTTTATAAGATTTTTACTGTCAGTCCCTAAAAGAGTATCCACTTTTGCCTCACATGCAGAACTGGGACTAGCACACATTGAGGACTTGGCCAAAATTGAACCCGTGCTTCTCTGGCGCAGAATATGGGTTTCAACAAAGAATTCTCTCACTAAAGCTATCGTTGCGGATTGTATGACCCTAGATCGCGCAGATAAAATAGACTGGTTAACATATGTTAAAAATCTTCTCACTGATCTAGGAATGGCCGAGTATTATTATAACCCGGAATCTATTGTAGGAATTCCTAAGAAAGAGCTCAAGGCAAAGGCGTTGAGTCACTTTGAAGAATTACGTATCACTGTGGAGATTAAGAAACCATCTGTACAGCACTCTCTGGCGGTCATGACGACCATGGAAATGGATACATATTTAACCTACGTAAACTCGCAGTTTGAACGATTTCTATTAGCGAGATTCAGGTTGAACATTTTCCATAGGGTCGTAGCATTCCCAAACAGAAATAGCTGGGAAGAGAGTTTAATGCCTTGCCCATGTGATGAATTATCTGAACAGTCAACAATGCACACTGTACTGTTCTGTAAATATTATTCCGCCCACCGAAGGCTTTGGCTAACCCCACTGTTGAGAACTCTAGGCCTTCGAAAATGCCGTCCCGCTATATTGTGGTTACAATTTTTAAGCTCAGAATATGTATGCAAAGTCGTTAGTACTTTCTTAAAATGCATTTTTAAACTAAGGCTTAATCTTCAGAATAATACCTATTAAATTGTCTTGATTAAGCATTATCTTTACAATTTCTAAATGAGCTGAATATGTTTTAGTATTGTTAAAATGCATGCAAATAAAATGTATAAATGCTTTTATGGTAATTCATGGAAAATGAACGCCGAATAAAGATTTTACTACTACATATGACAAGTATGGTTGCATCTTCTGGGCCAGACTCAAAGTAGCGAACCTTCTTACTGAGGGTTTGATTAGTTCTTTCTCCTTCCTTAGACCTTGGCGTCTGTCTATAAACTGTTGTTTGAAAGCTCTAATGGCAGTCTTGCCTAAGGGGGTGGGGGTCAAAAACAGACCGGGGCAACCGAGAATCTCAGTCTGATCCTTAATATATTTCAGCCAGGGAATGTGTAGAGCCTTTTCTAGGGCTATACAATCTAGGATGATAAGTTGATTTAAATTTGGTTGGGCCCAAATTCTCAGCCAGAGTAAAAGCGGCGCAACCGCAATCTGGTCTGAGATATAACCCACTCCCAGTTCTTCATGCAAATTAAAAATCGGTGTGGCTACGGGGACTGAAAGAAGGTTACGCATAAAATGATTTTCAGTCCCTTGTATATCTTTCACATCCTTGTAACCCCAGATGTCACTACTGTAGGTGGCCATCGGGATACACTTCGCATTGTAGACCTTCAGGAGCGCAGAGAATGGCTTTGAGCCTATTCTTTTGCAAAATCGAATACAGACCCTGCACCTCTAGCTAAAACATTTTTTTTATGTGTGTTGCGCACGCCATGAGCGTTGGTCATTGAATAGAACCCCTAAGTATGGGAACGTGGACACCTTTATTAACTCAGCCCCCTTACAATAGAATTTGGCCTTGGCCACCTTCCAGTAGCCTATGGTCATGGCATGTGATTTCATGTGATTTTTTAAAATTAGTTATTAAATCCAAAGAGTCCATAAAATCAAAAAAATAGTTTAAAAGTAGTTGCAGCCCCCTTGCTGTTCTGGAAACTGCATCGTCTGTGTATAGAAATGTGGGAATCATTTTGGTACCGGTTCTTGGTATGTCCTTACAGCAAGATGTTAAGGCGTCCCCCAGTTTGTTGATGTAGAGGGTGAACAGCAAAGGAGCCAATATGCATCCCTGTTGGACTCCTCTTCTCACAGCCCACGAATCAGTCAGGCTCCCATCTTCATTAAAGAGTACTACAGCCATTGTGTTATCATGGGCAGTAGCCAGAAAAGAGATCATCTAGCCCCATATCATGAAGGATCAACCACAGCTTAGACCTATTAACAAGATCGAAGGCTGAGGTTAGGTCCATAAAAGCCAGATGTAAATCCCCTCCCTTGGCGACAGTATACTTCCCAATCACCAAATGGAGGTTGAGGCATTGATTCAAAGTCCCGTTCCCCTGCCTAAAACCATATTGGAGGTCAGAGATGATGTTAACATGATCAAGCAAGGCTGTTATACACTCCAAAACTACTTTCCCCATGATTTTAGCTGCATAATCAAGAAGCAAGATGGGTCTGTAACATGCCAGGTCATCCCTTGTGCCCTTTTAAAGATGGGGATAATAACCGCCTTTGCCCATGATGGGGGAAAGCCGGACACACAGGCTGCATTAAAGACAAGTGTTAAGATCTTGGCCCAAACTTTCGGGTCAGTCTTATAAAGGTCGGCCGATACTCCATCAGGGCCAGGTGCCATTCCCCCTGAGGTTAAAATAATGGCTTTATAGACTTCATCCGCATTAAAAACAAGAAGAAACGGTTTGTCCCACAGAGTCCCCTAAATTGTCATCGCTATAGATTTTTCCAAAGTGCTGGACCAATCTATAATTTGGTGTGTCAGTAAAAAAAGAGCTAATAACAACAGACCAGAATGTTTAGCTATTGGCCAGCACGCTGCCTTGGCTAAGCTCCTAGTAGAGCTCCTCCCAGGCCATCTCTCTTAACTGTTTTTTCCTACTCCGGACCGCAAGTTTATTAGCCTTCCTACTATTCTTATTGAGTGTTTCCTCCCTCGGTTTTTGTTTAAGGTCCTTCATAAGCTCCTTATGGGTACCCACGCAGGTCTCATCAAACCACCTTTTTAGTTTTGGGGTCCTTGCTCTAGCCATGGTGGATAGATTAGAGGCAACCAGTTTAGTGATTTGTTCAAAGGCATCTAGGATGGATCTTGCATGGGATTCCTGATCTAGACACACTTTGAACTCGGTGGCACAAGTAGTACACAGGTTATCAGTAAAGCCTTCTGGGATGATCCTTTCCCACTTCACTCTGCGTGATTGATATAATGGTTTTATTAGTGACTTTGCTCGTAACCCTATCCTTGCGGGCAGCCTGAAGGTGAAGGACCAATACTAATGGGTTGTGGTCACTAAAACAGTTCTGAGTGACACTTAGGTTCCTAAGGGCCAATATTAACAGGGAGGATAGCAGAATATGATCAGTTATCCTATGGCTAGCATGCCCCACGACGGTGGAAACAAATGCTGACCTATCTGGTTGTTGTAAACAATTCAGGTTATAGGCTGACAGGGTACTCTCTAGAAAGGTGCCAGATGGGAATGCTCAAAGGAATTTTTACCCTGATGGCCTTCTTCCTCCTCCAATAATGCTAAACAATTAAGGGGGCAGATACGGATGTTAAAATCTCCCAGGATTAGTAGATCATAATAGGCTTCTGTTCCTTCACCATAGCTTGACAAAAAACCCTCTAGGTCCATTAAATGCTCTTTCTCGTGGATTCTTGTAAAGGAATTATAGAAATGTACCTCTAATAAGGTTGGCAGATTCTTTCCTGACAGTTCCACAGCTCGAACATGAGGCAAACAAGAGTCAATCATCTTGGCACTATAGGAAAGTTTAAGACTAATCATCAAAAAAAGCACCCTCCCCCCCCCCCGGCTCTACCTAAATTTGACAAAATAGCAAGTTTGCTAAATGACATAAATCTGTCCAAATAAAAATAGTTAGTGGGCTCCCATGTTTCTTGTAGAGCAATAATGTGGTGTGTGGCAAGGTAGTGCTCCCAAGAAGTGTCCCCCTTTTTTGACCTTAAGCCTGCTATGTTCCAGGAAAGAACTTTCATCATAGCATCTTCAGTAGTGGTCAGAGTGTGACTGGAGTTAACTAAGTTTGCCTGCACTAATTGAGATAAAGGGCAGGATACATTATAATTGGAGGGACTAACGTCGTTGATATTGATGGGACTGACATCAAAGACGAGGGCTTCCACAGTCACAGAAATAAAACAGCTGTCTGCGGGGACGAGTGCAACAGCGGCAGGAGAACGTAATCTTGCAAGTCCTGCACAGAGAGCGCATGAAATCCATTAAAAGTGTGGGTTAGAAGAGTCACGTTCGGACAGGGCCCATGGTTTGGCTTACAGAAGTAGCCAAGTGGTAGTGAGCATATGGTAGAGCTCTTAAGTAATTCATGCTCCCAGGGTCTTAACAGGTGTCTCAACAAAGCTGGCCTGCGAAAATTAATTACAGTGCAGTCCCCCTCGATATTCTTTATCATAGATGTGCCAACCCACCCAACTCTACGTACCATGATAATGTCCCTCATGTCCGATACCTGGAACCTCTTATTCCTTGATAACCAGTCTACACATTTATTGCGTAGTTGGTCCCATGACTCAAACTGGTCTCATGACTCAAACTGGTCCTTTTTTAGAGTTGGTACCCCTGCCAAGACCAGCACATTGGGGCATGCAGCAGGTGGCAGACACAGAATGTCTTGATTGCCTACCGGGGGCTTGCTATTGGCGGTGAATAGAGAGTTACTACTAAATTTGCCAGTCGGTGTGTTCTGAACTGCGCTACCAGGTCGACTAGGGCCATTTCTGTTCACTTGGGTGGTATGGGTGCGTGTGGTGATAGGATGGTTACCAGTGGGTACAATGCCTTGACAACCCGAGTTTAATTCAGGACAGAGCAAGGTTTGATCCTGTGACGTATGTGAATTACTCACAGAAGTGGTAGTCCTAACAGTAGGGGGTTGAATTCCAGGTGGAGCATGGATCAGTATACCCGTTTTACTCATTGTTACACCCTTAGTGCTCCCTTCACCTCCCTTGGTAGTGGTGGACAATTGTGAATTCCCTGGCAGGTGGCCAGCCCCCCCAATCAGTAATGCTAAATTATCTATACAGGCTTTAAGCTGAGTAAGTTTTTTTCTCCAAAAGTACATTAACTTGTTTGTAGACTAGTGCAAAGATATCATCCCCACAGCTTTCCATACACAATGTTTTCATGGTCTGAGTGCTAGTTGAACAGCAAGCACATCTTTGTTGTCAGTGTTGTCACCGGAGATTCAGATACTTCGGTGCTATTTGTGTCATTGGTTAAAGGTGGTTGTATTCAAGCAGTAAGACATGTTCGTGCGAGTGATACCTTTTGGTACTGATAGTATTCCCAGCCTTTCTCTTCCGTTTAGCCGCAGGGATTCCTACAGGCATGGCAGTGTTGTTAGCCGGGTGAGGCTCAGCTGACCTAGTTGCAACCGGCTCGCATTTGCGCCCATTTACAAGGGGGGTTTATCAATATTGCGACCGCTGGGTTGGAACAGAAGTGTTTCTGGGGTACAGTCTGCTAGGGCGCCTCTAAGATTTTAAATAGCCGCCCGCCCCTCGATATCCAAGGACAGGCACCGCTCTGTGAGTTCTATTTCACCTGAGACAATACTGACCGCCCTCTCAAGCACGCTGTCAATACTAACAGTTAATGGGTGTACTGGTGGTAAGTACATCTAACATCTCACAACCTATAAATAATATTTGTACCAATATAAATATGTGATTTTTTTAACATTACGCATTACAATCCTAAATGTTGTTTTGTATAAATCACACACTATGCATAATTTTATTTTATTTTAACAAAATTATAACAAATATATACACATATGTAATCGCAAATTATAGTATTCAGGTGACAACCAAATGTTATACATTTTTATCAGACTACAAACGTTTGTTGTGGTGAACAATTTTTCCTACACAAGTTTGTTATTTGATATACACATTGGTACTTTTGGAGAAGTAATAATGTTGAGCAAATATGTATACTATATGAAGTAACATCTAAATTTCTATTTATAAAAAACATACATTTCCTTTTTTAGTAAAAACATTTTAGATACATTTCGAAAACATTCATACAAAACAAATTTAAGCTTTGCAGTAATGTTAATTACTGTGGATGTTCTCCTGCTTTTAGACATCTTTAGATTGGTTTATAGTCATGAATCATGAGTCTCATTAGGTTATGCATTTTTCGTGTATACATATATATATATATATATATATATAATATATTTATATATATATTTTTTTTCTTCCGTATCGGGATCATTCATACCAAAAGACGGACACGGACCCAGAGTAAGTGGTCAAATTATTTTACTTCATTTGTCGCCATACTCGTTTTGACCTGCTTAGATGATTTTTTGGTACTATCAGCGTAATGATTGTTCAACTGCCTCTGTATCATATTTAGTACATGTAGGTGAATCGCATACGGAACTGTAATGTGGGTTCGAATACCACTGGTTACTTGTGGTGAGAGCCAAATGGACTTGTACAAGGTGTTAAATAATATCTCATGACGCAGTAGATTGAAGGGAAAATGACACTAACAGTAGCAAGTAACCATCCTGATCTCAAACAGTCCAAGACATACTAGTCTACATGTGCACATTCCGTTGGGACACGGAATACCTATAGGTCTTTTGAGTGTGTACAGTCATACACATCTCATGATAAAGTGCAAATGTAGCTGTGCAAATATAATGTGCAAAGATGCTTAAGCCCTATATCATATCCTGTGTAAACATACATCACGGGTAAAACTACATCATGAGTAAAAATACATGCTTGTCAATAAATACATATATAAATATACATATAAATATATGAATAAATAAATGACTATGCACTTGGCATATAAATACAATCCAATAAAAAATATAGTTAAAACACAGTATGAAAAAACAGTATGCATCTTAAATTGATCTCCCAACTTGTGTGGAGACAAGACCTATATAAAGCCAAGCACAGCAATATGAAAAACAAACCTAAAACCGTGTTGTACCAACCCATGAGTATGACATAAAATTACTGTTTAGAGACATGTATACAAATCCTCTGTGACATTAAGACCTCCTGGATATTTGGTATCTAGTTGTAATATATACATAGTCTCCAATTTTCTCAATTTGTGGTCTCTGTCACCTCCACTTCTACTAGGTGGTATTGTGTCAATCACAAAGTAGCTAAGATCTTTATTGTTAGATTGATGGAAATCCCTAAAAAGACGAGCTACTGGGTATGTATTATCTTGGTTTGTGATTGCACGAACATGTTGGAGGACCCGTTTATGGACTTGTAACTTGGTGCTACCTATGTACTTAAGGCCACAAGGGCACATGAGTACATAGATAGCAAATTCAGTTTTACAGGTTAAAAGTTTTTGAATGTTATATTCCCTGTCATTGAACGGGGTGGAGTATGTGCTGGTATTCACTCAATGGATACATGCTTTACAAATCTTACATTTGTAAAATCCCTTGTGTGTCTGGAACCATGTAGTGATGTCAATAATCTCAGGATTGGTCATGACTAGACTGTCTCTCATTGATGGCGCTTTACTGTATGTGATGGACACCATCTGCGGTAGCAGGAGTCCAATCACTGGGTCATTGAGGACGAGAGGCCAGCTAGATTGTAAAATGTTCTGAATGGCTTTGTGTTATATATATGTAATTTTTTTAACATATTCAAATTGAGCATGAACTGTTGGAAGAACAATCATAATGGCTCTTAAGAATGAAAATTGAATACATTGAGTGCTGGATGGGGAGGTTTCGGTAATACATGTATTATATGAATACATATATAGAGAGGTGTGAGAACATGAATCAATAGTGCAGACAAAACAGTGTTCATAAAGTGGCTTAACAGACAACAATCATTATACGAAGACACTTTGTAATCCCAATGGTTGTGTATACATTCCTGTTTGCAAAGGTCAAGAGAGGCTTAATAAGTTTGGCCACCCTTGTTGTTCAATTCCATTTATCAACCAATTGGGAGTACTGTCGATGTTTCAACCCAAACAAAACATAGAGAGTTTTCCTCAGGACTTCACCATCAGGCTACCACACCAAAGGTGGCCTTGATGCTTTGAACACTTCAAATAAAAGGTTCCACATCAGCATGTGACAGATGCCATGTCAGCTCCACCACACACTGGGAATTACCAGATGCGGCTCAATCGAGAATAGCAGTTCCACGCTGGCAATGAAAATTCTCCTTGTTACAGGAATAACAAGCGGGAGATCTCAGTGCTCCTCACCTACACGATCTGCGAACATCTGCCATGGCCACAGATCATAGATGGACTCAGGTCTCCAGCACTGGTCTTAGAAGAGGCACTTGCAGTTTTGAAAAGCTTCTCTGTTGGGCAGGACTTCATCGCTAATTGCAATCCAGGTTATTGGACAACAACGTACTCAAGTAATCAGCACCTGGATCCCATTCACTCAGCAATGTCTGGCTTACAGAGAGATTGATATCCCCCAAGAGCCCCTTCTGACACCAGTGCTTCTCCCACACCTCTACCTATTTCTCCTTCTACCTTCACTCCTCACTTGCACCCTTTCCAACTCCATCCCCTATTGAAACACTGACCTTGTTTAAAATCCCCCCATTCTCATCCTAACATGATAAAACTAATACTACACACAAACAATTCCCACACTTTCCACACCTAAAATAAAAAAAACACTTGCATGCACATGAACAAACACATTCACAATGAACAGATTTTCAGCCATCCACCTAAAGAGGTCGACAAACATATATTCCGAAATAAACCCATGTACTTGAAACTTCTCACTCCCCTAATTTCTCCTCTGCTCCTACCTCTTTTCATACCCCAAACCCTCCCCTGTTTCCATACATTTTCTTGGACCTTGGACAAGCGACCTCTGACTGAGGTGGACTCGTATAAATATCCAGGCTTCCAAATTGATCGCAACCTCAATTTCAAGACACACCTAGACCAAGGTTGTACAAAATCCAAACAGCAGCAGTTCACCTTTAAAATCTTAAAAAACAAGTTCACAGACTACTCTACCGGTCATCTATTAAAGATAATTGCAGCAAAATTCCTTCCCTTCCTCTCATATGGTACAGAAATCTTGAATGGCAAAGAAGGCACAGGTCTGAATCTAGCACAATCAATCCTTTTCAAGAGATTGTTTGCAATCCCCAGTCACATTCCGCACGCTCAAATTTGGCTAGAATACGGTCTAAGAAACCAGATCCTCGTTAGACAAGGTACACTAGTCAAGTGCTATTGGAGGATGAGGGACGCAGAGGACAACACACTCGCTCAATATTGCTGGGTAGAGATTGAAAACCAAGCCAGGCTTAATAATTCAATCTTCAAAGTTCTGATGGCTTCACTCTCGGCATTGCAGCTAGAGGAGGCCTGGCTTACTGCTTCTACCTACCCAGGCTTTAAATCTGTGGTCAACAAACCCATAAAACGGTATTCTTTATCATCAGACAACACAGCCCTAGCAAAAATATTCCATGCCTGGACCGTGATACAGACGTACCAGAGGCTGCAACCCCAAGCTTATTTGCTAGATCATTTTTCTCATCAGAAAAAGCACTTCTTCACGTTACGAAGGCTTGTGTCATATCCATCTAAGGACCTAACCCCGAAATAGAAATACCCATGGCAATCAAAGAAATTCCACCTATGCTGGGTAGGGGATAAGTCCTTACTGCACCTAATATGTATCTGCCCTGTCCTAGCAGAAACACGCAAAATGTTCCTTCAAGAGGTCTTCAGGAAGGAACAAGTAAGAACCTGTAGAGCAACACTGATTCATTGTCTTGGAGGCTCATCAATCCCACTGTCCTGCAGTGCCAAAAACGTTTTGAAAAACTTGGCAGAAGAACTGGATAAAATAGAATCTGCAACCAACTCAAGTAGTTTCAGAACATACAGCCCGAAACACTTCTATTGCACTGCTTGCACGTTTTAAATACCTTTTTAACTATCGCTCCTTGCTTTTCGACAAAATTTCCATGTCCTTTCCCATATTTTTTAAATCAAAAAATTTATATTGTATGCACGTTTTATCAATGGTGTTTTTTTCACCCTCCACTGATCCTACCTCCTCCAATGCAGCTAAACTCACACAGAAAAAAACATCCAAAAATAACACCCAAGGAAACATACGTCCACAAATATATCCAAAGCAGCATATCCATAGACATCCTCAAAAATCACAAAACTGACGTAGGTCCTAGGGCCAGACTCCATCTTGAGCAGGCCAATACTCCATATTCTCTATTTTCACCTAATCATTGACATGTTTGCCTTTGATGCAGATGTCATTTCCAAGAAGCAGTGAAAGGGTCAACTTATTCAGACAATGACGTCGATAAGACACCTTATGCAACATCAGTAGGGATAAGTTCCTTGCTATTTCTATTTCATGGTCAGATAATAATAATAACATAATCAATCAATCAATCAGGGGGTTTACATAGTGTGCTACTCACCCGTGAGGGTCTGAAGGCACTGGGGGGGGGAGCAGCTCCGGATCAGTCGAAGAGCCAGGTCCTGAGGTCCTTCTGTACGTGTGCAGGGTCGGGGAGCGTCTGATGTTCACAGGGAGCTCGTTCCAGGTCTTGGCAGCGATGTAGGAAAAAGCTCTGTTTCTGCGGATGCGGGGACCTCTGCCAGGGCGAGGTTGGTGGAGCGGAGGTTCCTCTTGGGCACATGGAAGGATACACTTTCGTTGAGGTATTTGGGTCTGGTGTTGTTGAGGGATTTGTAGGCATGGGTGAGGAGTTTGAAAGTGAGCCTATTCCTCGATGGAGAGCTAGTGGAGGGCTCGTAGGTGTTGGGTCAAGTGTTTGGGACGTGGTGTCCCAAGGACAAGTCTGGCCGCGGTGTTCTGGATGGTTTGGAGTTTGTGTAGAAGGGTTCTGTTGATTCCAGCATAGTGGGCTTTGCCGTAGTCCAGTCTGCTGGTTATGAGTGCATGGATGACAGTCCTTCTGCAGTCGGGGGGAGATTCATTTGAAGGTCTTATGGAGGATCCGAAGGCAGTTGAAGCTAGTGGAAGTGACGGCGTTGATCTGGCGGTTCATGGAGAAGGAGGAGTCAGGGATGATGCCGAGGTTCCGAGCGTGGTCTGTAGGGGTGGGAGGGGTCCCGAGGGCAGAGGGCCACTAGGTGTTGTCCCAGGCGGGGGTGCAGGGTCTGAGGATGAGGACCTCGGTCTTCTCTGAGTTGAACTTCAAGCAGCTGTCTTTAATCCTTGCTGCCACGTTCTTCATTCCTTCCTGGAAACAGCTTATGGTGTCTTCGGGATTCTTTGTGAGTGAGAGGATACAATGCTGAGCGCATGCTGTCTGACGATGGTGGCGAGGGGGGCAATGTAGATGTTTAAGAGCGTGGGGCTGAGTGATGATCCCTGGGGTACTCTGCAGTTGATATCCGTGGGTTCGGAGAGGAAAGGAGGGAGTCGAATCCTCTGGGTTCTGCCGGAGAGGAAGGATTAGATCCAGTCGAGGGAAGCTCCTTGTATCCCCGTGTCATGAAGTCTGGCTGCGAGCATGCAATGTGACACAGTGTTGAAGGTTGCGGAAAGGTCTAGAAGGATGAGGGCCGCAGTGTGTCCCTGGTTGAGTACTATGTGGATGTCGTCAGGGGAAGCAAGGAGGGTGGTCTCTGAGCTGTGGTTGCTGTGGAATACAGACTGGGAGGCATCTAGGATGAAGTTCTCTTCGATGAAGGCGGTCAGCTGGGCGTTTACGAGTCTCTCAGTGACTTTGGCTGCAAAGGGGAGGAGAGAGATGGGCCGGTAGTTTTTCAGGTTCGTTGGATCAGCCGTTGGTTTCTTCAGGTGGGGTTTCACCTCCGCCTGTTTCCAGTCATCTGGGCAGATGCCAGATCTGAGGGAGGCGTTGATGATCCGTCCTAGTTCGGGTGCGATGGCGGCGGCATCCTTGTGGAATTTGTACGGTGGGCAGGGGTCTGTTGGGGCTCCTGAGTGGGTTTTATTCATGGTCGTGGTGATGAGTTTGATGGTAGCGGGATCCCAGGTCGTGATGGTCGGCTTATCGGAGTTGTTGGGTAGGGGGTGGTGTCCAGCGTTGGTTTGCTGAAGTTGTCGTAGAGGACCTTGATCTTCAGGTGGAAGTAGGAGCTGAGTTTGTCGCAGAGTTCCTGGCAGGGTGTGACGTCTGCAGCTTTGGTGGTGCGTTTTGCAAACTGCTGTATGTCGTTGAACAGTTCCTTGGTGTTGGTCGCGTTGGTCTGGACTTTGTCTCTTAGGAAGGTCCGTTTGGTGTCTCTTATGCGCTGGTGGTATTCCTTCAGGGTGCTCTTGTAGTTGTTCCTTGCTTCAGAGGTTTTCTGGTTTAGCCAGGTCTTCTCTAGGCGTCTGCAGGGGTGTGTGGCTTCTTGAAGTTCTGTGGTGAACCAGGCGGCCTTCAGAGGGTGTGGTTTGGCAGGGTGGGGGAGGGGTGCAAGCTTGTCGGTGCAGCAGGAGATCCAGTGGTGAAATTCCATGGCTGCGGATTTGGTGTTGGTCGTGGAACTGGGGGGGTTTGAAGGTGGGTGGTGTTGAGGTGTTCTTCTCTGACCCTGCTCCAGTTTCAATGTGGCGGGCGCAGAATGAGCTTGGGTGCGGTGGTGGTGTTGAAGGTGAAATGGACGCAGTAGTGGTCCGTCCAAAGGGGCTGGGTGGTGTGGCTGAAGTGGATGTTTGTTCCTCCCGCGAAGATGGGGCTGAGGGTGTGCCCCGCTCTGTGGGTGGGCGCATTGACCTGCTGCTTCAGTCCTAGGTTCTAGGTTGGTGAGGTTGTCAAGGAGAATGTTGGAGTCGGGGTCGTTGCAGTTGTTGAGGTAGAAGTTCAGGTCCCCAAGGAGGATGTAGTCCGTGGAGGTGATGGCGTGGGGTGCGAGAGCTCGGCGATGGTATTAGCGGGCTGGGTGCGAGGTCCTGGCGGTCTGTAGATGAGGGTGCCGTCTGGAAGTGGAGGTGTTCTGTGTTGGAGTGGGAATCATTCATGCTGGATGCGGAGTGTCGGAGGGAGGTCTTGTGTGCGATGGCGAGACCTCCTCCTGGGCGGTGCGAGCGGTCCTTTCTCTGGATCTTGTAGCCTTCGGGGATGGCAGTGGCGATGTCGGGACCGGAGGTGGCGTTGGTCCAGGTTTCCGTGAAGAAGGTGACGTCTGGTGAGAGGGTGTTCATCAGGTCCCAGATTTCTACGGTGTGTCATTGCAGGGAGCGCACGTTGAGGAGGATGCATGTCAGTGTTTCGGTGGTGCGTGCATTAGGCGTGCTTTCGGCGGCGTGGGAGCTTTGTCGATGGTGAATGATCTGCGGCAGGGTCTGCAGGAGAACTGTCCAGGGGTGGTGTTCGGAGAGGCTCTTGCGCAGTCGGCGTTTCTTCCGAGGTTGAGTGCATGGAGGGTGGTTGAGTCGTAATGGTGAGGCCTTGGAGAACCAGGGTTCCTGGCGTTGGTCGCGGTCGGGTCACAGACAGTTACAGATGGGCTTACCTTAGGCACACCTTTGGTTCACCAGCAGCGCACTCGCTTCACGCGTCCACTGCGTGACCGGCATGAAGTAGCCTGTGTCGTCTGAATTGACATGTTTTTTCCTTATTTGTTTATAAGAATACATCTAAAACTAGCATATTGATGCACACATGTTAATGTCAGGCATTCCTAAGGTTATGTCAGAAATTCCCATATCAGATAGGTCAGAGTATACAATGCCTGTCAAGTGATCATTTGGCAGGAGTGGTCCTTTGCCCCAGATTATTGTGCCAGACACTACCAGTTCTGCTGAAAGTTGATACAAAGCCAAGTCTGGGAGGAGAGGATCTGATGCAACTTTTCCTTTTGAAGGAATTCTCTCTCCCGGCTATTGATGACAACAGCCTATTGCTGTAAACAGAGTTGCAGCGTGTTGATTCCCCCAAAGAAACTCTAGATGCAAGTTGCACTACTCCCGACTCTCACAGTTTAGTGCATAGAAGTAGGTTTTAGGGTGTTACGTTGGTAGATGACAATTTCACTAAGGTAGAAAGGTTCATATTATTTTCGTAGTGTGCAACATGCATTAGTGCTGTTTTAATAATATTATGTGACTTTAATTTACATGTGCTAGGCAACAGGATGAGTCGGTTGAAATAAACACTTTTAAGCATCAAGGGCCAGATGTAGGTGGCCAATTACCGGTCGGTAACGGCCGAATTCGGCCGTTTCCGACCGGTAATTGGATTTTGAGATGTAGGGCATGCATTTACAGAATCGGTATTTGGAATGTTGGGGTACAGTGCGTCTTGCACGCTCACGTATGGCACCATGCAATAGTGATACGATGCACACACACACCAGGAATGTTGAGGTACGGTGCGTTTCACGCGCTCGCGTATGGCACCATGACAATAGTGACATGATGCGCACACACGCCATGAATGTTGGGGTAGGGTGCGTTTCACGCGTTTGCGTATGGCACCATTACAATAGTGATATGATGCGCACACACGCCAGGAATGTTGGGGTACGGTGCATCTCACATGCTCGCGTACGGCACCATCACAATAGTGATACAAGGCACACACACGCCATCAACCCCATGTGGCCAACAGTATGGGGGTGGGTGCAGAGGGCTCCCAGCAGTGCCCAGACATATGAGTGGTGGGTGGATATGAATCCCAGCAGTGCCCAGCAGTATGGGCGTGGGTGCAGAGGACTCCCAGCAATGCCCAGACATATGAGGGGTGGGTGGATATGACTCCCAGCAGTGCCCAGACATATGAGGGGTGGATATGACTCCCAGCTGTGCCCAGAAATATGAGTTGTGGGTGGATATGACTCCCAGCAGTGCCCAACAGTATGGGGGTGGGTGCAGGGGACTCACAGCAATGCCCAGACATATGAGGGGTGGTTGGATATGACTCCCAGCAGAGCCCAACAGTATGGGGGTGGGTGCAGAGGACTCCCAGCAGTGCCCAGACATATGAGTGGTGGGGTGGATATGACTCCCAGCAGTGCCCAACAGTATGGGGGTGGGTGCAGAGGACTCCCAGCAGTGCCCAGACATATGAGGGGTGGGTGGATATGACTCCCAGCAGTGCCCAACAGTATGGGTGTGGGTGCAGAGGACTCCCAGAAGTGCCCAGACATATGAGGGGTGGGTGGATATGACTCCCAGCGGTGCCCAACAGTATAGGTGTGGGTGCAGAGGACTCCCAGCAGTGCCCAGACATATGAGTGGTAGGTGGATATGACTTCCAGCAATGCCCAACAGTATGGGGTTGGGTGCAGAGGACTCCCAGCAGTGCCCAGACATATGAGGGGTGGGTGGATATGACTCCCAGCAGTGCCCAGACATATGAGTGGTGGGTGGATATGACTCCCAGCAGTGCCCAACAGTATCGGGGTGTGTGCAGAGGACTCCCAGCAGTGCCCAGCCATATGAGTGGCGGGTGGATATGACTCCCAGCAGTGCCCAGACATATGAGGGGTGGATATGACTCCCAGCTGTGCCCAGAAATAAGAGTTGTGGGTGGATATGACTCCCAGCAGTGCCCAACAGTATGGGGGTGGGTGCAGAGGACTCACAGCAATGCCCAGACATATGAGGGGTGGGCGGATATGCCTCCCAGCAGTGCCAAACAGTATGGGGGTGGGTGCAGAGGACTCCCAGCAGTGCCCAGACATATGAGTGGTGGGTGGATATGACTCCCAGCAGTGCCCAACAGTTTAGGGATAGTTGCAGAGGACTCCCAGCAGTGCCCAGACATATGAGGGGTGGGTGGATATGACTCCCAGCAGTGCCCAACAGTATGGGTGTGGGTGCAGAGGACTCCCAGAAGTGCCCAGACATATGAGGGGTGGGTGGATATGACTCCCAGCGGTGCCCAACAATATAGGTGTGGGTGCAGAGGACTCCCAGCAGAGCCCAGACATATGAGTGGTGGGTGGATATTACTCCCAGCAGTGTCCAACAGTATGAGGGTTGGTGCAGAGGACTCCCAGCAGTGCCCAGACATATGAGGGGTGGGTGGATATGGCTCCCAGCAGTGCCCAGACATATGAGTGGTGGGTGGATATGACTCCCTGCAGTGCCCAACAGTATCGGGGTGTGTGCAGAGGACTCCCAGCAGTGCCCAGCCATATGCGTGGTGGGTGGATATGACTCCCAGCAGTGCCCAACAGCATGGGGGTGGGTGCAGAGGACTCCCAATAGTGCCCAGACATATGAGTGGTGGGTGGATATTACTCCCAGCAGTGCCCAACAGTATGGGGGTGGGTGCGGAGGACTCCCAGCAGTGCCCAGACATATGAGGGGTGGGTGGATATGACTCCCAGCAGTGCCCAACAGTATGGTTGTGGGTGCAGAGGACTCCCAGCAGTGCCCAGACATATAAGTGGTGGGTGGATATGACTCCCAGCAGTGCCCACCAGTATGGGGGTGGGTGCAGAGGACTCCCAACAGTGCCCAGACATATGAGTGGTGGGTGGATATTACTCCCAGCAGTGCCCAACAGTATGGGGGTGGGTGCAGAGGACTCCCAGCAGTGCCCAGACATATGAGGGGTGGGTGGATATGACTCCCAGCAGTGCCCAACAGTATGGGTGTGGGTGCAGAGGACTCCCAGCAGTGCCCAGACATATAAATGGTGGGTGGATATGACTCCCAGCAGTGCCCAACAGTTTGGGTGTGGGTGCAGAGGACTCCCAGCAGTGGCCAACAGTATGGGGGTTGGTGCAGAGGACTCCCAGCAGTGCCCAGACATATGAGGGGTGGGTGGATATGGCTCCCAGCAGTTCCCAACAGTATG
This sequence comes from Lissotriton helveticus, assembly GCF_964261635.1. NCBI lineage: Eukaryota > Metazoa > Chordata > Amphibia > Caudata > Salamandridae > Lissotriton > Lissotriton helveticus. The sequence goes on from NC_136067.1 coordinate 832,074,519, forward strand.
GGTGTGGGTGCAGAGGACTCCCAGCAGTGCCCAGACATATGAGGGGTGGGTGGATATGACTCCCAGCAGTGTTCAACAGTATGGGGGGTGTAGAGGCCTCCCAACAGTGCCCAGACATATGAGGGGTGAGTGGATATAACTCCCAACAGTGCCCAAACATATGAGTGGTGGGTGGATATGACTCCCAGCAGTACCCAATAGTATGGGGGTGGGTGCAGAGGACTCCCAGCAGTGCCCAGACATATGAGAGGTGTGTGGATATGACTCCCAGCAGTGCCCAACAGTATGAGGGTGGGTGCAGAGGACTCCCAGCAGTGCCCAGACATACGAGGGTGGGTGGATATGACTCCCAGCAGTGCCCAACAGTATGGATGTGGGTGCAGATGACTCCCAGCAGTGCCCAGGCATATGAGGGGTGGGTGGATATGACTCCCAGCAGTGCCCAACAGTATGGGGGTGGGTGCAGAGGACTCCCAGTAGTGCCCAGACATATGAGGGGCGGGTGGATATGACTCCCAGCAGTGCCCAGTGCACAGGCATATGAGGGGTGGGTGGATATAACTCCCAGCAATGCCCAACTGTATGGGTATGGGTGCAGAGGAATCCCAGCAGTGCCCAGACATATGAGGGGTGGGTGGATATGACTCCCAGCAGTGCCCAACAGTATGGGTGTGGCTGCAGAGGACTCTCAGCAGTGCCTAGACATATTAGGGGTGGGTGGATATGACTCCCAGCAGTGCCCAGCCATATGAGTGGTGGGTGGATATGACTCCCAGCAGTGCCCAACAGTATGGGGGTGGGTGCAGAGGACTCCCAATAGTGCCCAGACATATGAGGGGTGGGTGGATTTGACTCCCAGCAATGCCCAGACATATGAGTGGTGGGTGGATATGACTCCCAGCAGTGCCCAACAGTATGGGGGTGGGTGCAGAGGACTCCCAGCAGTGCCCAGACATATGAGGGCTGGGTGGATATGACTCCCAGCAGTGCCCAACAGTATGGGGGTGGGTGAATATGACTCCCAGCAGTACCCAGACATATGAGGGGTGGGTGGATATGACTCCCAGCAGTGCCCAACAGTATGGGTGTGGGTGCAGAGCACTCCCAGCAGTGCCCAGACACATGAGTGGTGGGTGGATATGACTCCCAGCAGTGCACAACAGTATGGTGGGTACATCATCATCAGCATAGCACAACTACATGGGGGTATTTGTACATCCCTAACTTGTGACCTTAATGATAGTGCCATAGCAACACATCACTAACAGCAGTGTCCCACTCCTTGGAGGATATATTACTTTCACACACTGCGTGACACACCACATTTGGGTGACGATGTCAAATTACACATACATACCCACCCAAGGAGGCTGCAGGTGAAATACACACCCTACCATCATGACACAATAGTGTATAGTCATGTGACAGCCTACCAAACGAAGAGAGCGAAAGGTAACACACACTGTCACGCACATCCCAGGACTGATATGAATATCCAGGTGGTGGTCAGACCACCATGATGTAGTCTCTCATGGAAGGAATAGGTTGAAACCCCTCAGATACAAGAAACAAAATTGTGAGTCATGTGCACAAATACCCTGCATAACAATTCCCAACATAGGGATAAGCTGTGATTACATACATGCATAGTTGTGAAAAGGGTGAATGTGTCCATGAAGGCATTTGTACATACTCAAAACACAAGTACAGTGAGTTGCAAGCATGGCACAGCGAATGAGCAGTAGACATCTGTGAGCAGGCATGGCCATTGTTGAAGGGAACCATCACCAAAAAAGGAAATGTGCACACATGTTAGCACAACAATTGTGCAACTGTCTGCAGTGAAGATGTCAGGTGCCACAGAGGAACAACACTCCTTGGGACATACTGAACACACACAACCAATCATTAATTACAGAGACATTGTGATGGCATACAGATACCATGGTCCACCTCATGACCATCAACAAAAAACATCTTTCAGAACCCCAAACCATTACCATGACACCAACTCCAGGCCCCTCATCACCAAAATCAAGTACCTGAAATGCAATAGTGTTGAACGTAAAATAAAAGGCTTTATTCAGCTGCAAAAAATAATATGTGCAAAAATGAGTCCCTGCTCAAATAAGGCCAATGGCCAGTCCACACAAATGTCCTTGTAGGGAGACGTTGGGTAGGCCGTCTACCCCTAACTTGCCTGCACATGGACTATTTAAGGGGATGTAGACCCTTGGGGGCATCATCGGGGGCAGGACCAGGCACCGCAGAGAGAGGAGTGGGAAGGGTAGGTGTGGTGGGAGCAGGGGTGGACGTATCCTCCTCAGTGGGTTGTGCAGCGCCAAAGGTGGACAGATACTCTGCGCTGCACACTGGGGGAATATTGTATGGAGATCCAGACACACCATTTATCGCTAACACTGGCCTCTTTGAAAAGGTGCCAGCGTCTTACATGAAAGTGGAAATGTAGTTTTGTGTGCACTACCTTGTGAGACATCTATCATGCAGGCACATAAGTGTTACATACACAATTCGTCATATTAACACATTCTAAACATGAACAACTTTTAACAAGTGTTGTGAGTGCCAAGGTACAATCATTTATGTGACACAACTTGAAATATGTCAGTCCTCACATGGGCATCCATTCCCTGGTGACACAGTTGCGTGCACATAAAACCTACTGGCTGTCATGTGGAGTGGCACACATGTCCCAACTCAGGACAATGCTTAAGCTAATGGGCCTTCAATTGTGATGAAAAAAATCATTGCTGCATTGTGGACACACCCTTATTCCCAGGCAAAATGTCGACACAGATGTCTGCACACAAAGACAAAACAGTGTTGCATCTGAACTACATACATGTGGCAAAAATGTATGAGTCTGAATTATGTCTGGAACAAAACAACATAGGCTGCAAAGCTACAAATGAAATCACTGGTCACCATCACAGGGGCAGTGCATGGTGAATCATTGTTCAGCCAATTCTCACCCACAGGTCAGACCTGGCAAGGCCAAATCAGGCGGGCCCATGTAGGCCTCTCCCGCACAACACATCCATACCTCAGTCAATGTGATTGATACAGCTCAAGAAGTGAGACCTCTGAATCGGGGTAACAAAAAATGTGCAGCAACAATTCCAAAAGTAACCCAACATCACCTCGTGGGACTGGCAAAACATATTTGTGACAAACAACCATCAACAGATTGTTGTGAATAGGCAGGCACTGCCCAGTGTGAGTACGCACAAGCCAAATGTTGTATCCCTGTCCATGGACACATGTAGCAGACACAGAAAATAAAAACTATGCCAGGGACCAATGCCACAGAGGCATACCCATGCTGAACACACAAAAAATGGGCACAGTGTTGGATGACACACATGATTAGGAGGCCTGGGTGTCTCAGGGGACTATAGTGGGCACATTGATCCGTGGGTCTGGAATGAGATGAGCTGACTATACCATGAGCAACCGTCATGGCACTATGCATATCTCCCACTGATGTACATCATGTCTTAGGACACCACATACGTCATGCATGCTGCAAGGGTGCGCAGTTGAAACCTTACACTCCTATGTTGAGAGTCATCGTCAGTGCCAACAAATATGGAGCCCCAACACAGTGCACAGGTCATGGCACATGCAAGGTCCCAACATATGTCACAGACCACCCTCCCACATGATGCGTGGATAAACACTGGTGGCCCCCTACACTAGGACCTCCCCCCACCCCTAAGGAGACTGTTAAAAACTTGGGCGTGATGTTGGACAACTCACTCTCGCTGGAAACCCAGGCCAAGAGAGTGGCTGGTACCTGCTATGGCCACCTACGCTCTCTTAAGCCTATTCTTGGTTTCTTTGAGCCATATACTCGGCAGACTATAATCCAGGCTCTAGTCTTATCCCATCTAGACTACTGCAATGCTCTTTTGCTAGGGTCTAATCTGACAGTGATAAATAGGCTACAAAGAGCCCAGAATGCTGCTGCTCGTATCCTGTGTGCACTACCAAAGACCTGCCATGCTTCACCTATTCTTCGCCGTCTGCACTGGTTGCCGATCAAACAACGCATCCAGTTTAAAACTCTATGTTTAATTCACAAAATTATGCATGGTGTTGGCCCCCAGATCTTGCAGGAACTATGCTCCCTCTACGTCCTTACGCGTGCCCTCCGTTCGGCGGACTTATTTCTTGCCCGTACAATTAAGATCCGGAGGAGTAGAGCTGGCGGCCGCTCCTTCAGGTATCTGGCCCCGAAACTCTGGAACCCTATCCCTCTAGGAGTTCGGTCCACCTCTAGCCATTTGCTATTTCGTAAACAGATTAAAACCTGGCTGTTCTCGTCTATTTAATTTTCCTTTGCTGTTGTGTTGTCGTGCCCTCTGGTATGTTCACAAGCGCTGGGACGCCCCGTTGCTGGGGTAGCCATGCGCTATAGAAGCAGATTTAACATAACATAACATAACATGCGTAAATCAATGTGAAGTCTTATGTTCTTGCACCTTAGATGAACATGTGCACATTTGATTACACACAGACCAGGGGACACATGTTAAGGAGGGGAAGGGATGAAAATGAGCACCATGTGACTATGGGGAGCTGAAAAGGCACTGCACATATAACCTGTCTGAGCTGACACCCCAACTGTGGGAGTGTAGCCAGGCTTCAGAGCACTTCAAAAAGCAGCTGACACACAACACAACAAATAGCCATGTACCTACCACCTCCTTGCTGCTGTCTCTCCTGCAACTGCCCATGGAGGTCTGGGAACACCACCGCCAGGACACGGAGCATGTGGGGGGTCAGGCAACGGCGTCCACCATGCCAGCGTGGAGGTGACAACTTCAGCTGGACCCAGGCGATATGCCAGGTCCAGCACCGGATGTCCTGCCACCTCTTCTGCACATTCCGCAGGCACCGGCGAGTGTCCCCCGCAGACCTGATGGCCCTGACAATGTCCCGCCAGATTTCCCCCTTCTCCTGGGCAGTTACCTGTCAGTGAAACAACATCAGTACACCTGTTCCATGTCCCAGAGACACACACTTGCACATCTTTGATAATGTGAACAGGGCATAGGATGCTGACAGGACTTGCATCATTGTCCATGTGAATTTGGCCTGTGTGCAAGCCCCAATGCACTACATGGCATTGAAAGCCAACAGATGGCGTGACGGGTGCAACACACTCACTGATCATGGCACACACTGGGCAACACATGCAACTGCAGGATGTGGGACAGCACGTGCTAAGTAGTCACATATCCCACTCCACTGTAGAACCCTCAGCAGACCAGACAGACACACCCTGGCACAGATCACTCGCCTGTCACTGACAACAGCGGATACAACCCTCACTTTGCACATGTGCCACTTGCCACTGGGGTGTCACAGGTGTCGTGCTAGCTTTGCAAGTCACTTCAAGGTGTGGGATGTGCACAGACCATAAATTTTCTCTGAGTTAACCGTGCTCCGTGGGTATCACTCTCCTCCCTGAGTGTACTTGAATAATCCAATGGTCGCAGGACTATTACGACATAGTCCTCTCACCCCGGGCACAGGACGATTGCTGGGTCTCCAGCTGTGTTTAATACAAACGTGGCTTCGTAGTAATTGTTTATATGTGAATTTATTCCATCATCATAATTCACATTAATCAGAAAGGTTTACATGTCAAATGTTTCTTTCAACATCATGTATTTGGTTCCCAAATTAATCATGTCCAATGCATTTCGGTGCATCTAGCACCTTCATCAGGGAAATCTGTAAATTAATTAAACAACATAGTACTTGCTTTAACCTCCATTATACTTTGTAGTTCATGATATTTAACATTGCCACCCTCTTTACATTTAGTTGCGTTAATTTTCACAATTGCATGACATAGTTCAATCATACATAACTGCGCTGCCACGTGGAACATTCTGCAAACTGAATACATTCAAGCGCTACCGCGTAAAACATTCTGCGAGTTTAACTCAATCTATACTTGGCGTTCAGTGACACAATGTATCGCTACTGTTGAACTCATACTACGGTACTAGTATGCCGTTTAACTACGCGCTTTCATGGTTTCTGAGCCGCTCGCTCGCTTGCATGCATTAATGCTGGTTGTAATGAATATATAAAACGCAACTGACTCTGGCTCATGCTGGTACTCCAAACGCTCACCTGATTCGTAGAGTTAACCGCTTGTGTTAGCTCCTTGCTGCGTTTTCTAATGGCGCCGGGCTCAACTGTGTTGGTTTTTCTACCCGTTATCTCGCGCATGCGCATTGCTATGTGCCGTTTTTTTTCTCATCTTTATTAACGCTACCTAAACGTTACCCTGGCAATATACGTGTGTTTGACTGCGTGTGAGTTTAGCTGCGCGCCCTTACTATATGGTGCCTGACAAGGTTTAAACAATATATAAGGAACTTCAATAAACTGCACTATGTTGCACATGTCATGAATTTTACAGTTCGACCAAAAAAGTTCACATATGATCATAAATAGCACAGAAATTCAGTTCGATCATTAAGCCCATTGGGCTTCAAGCTGTTCAAGTAGTAAATCCAATGATTCTCTCTTTTGAGTAAGTTTTTTTTGTTACTTGTGCCCTCTGTTTTGGGCACGATTTCCAATATGCAGGCTCGCAGTTGGCTTATGTGATGGTGTTTTTCCTTGAAATGGACTGCCACCGTTGATTTTATGGATTCAGTTCTTATATTGCTTTTGTGTTCTGTAAGGCGCGTTTTCAATTTGCGCTCAGTGTGGCCTACATACACTGCGCCGCCGTGTCACTGAACGCCAAGTATAGATTGAGTTAAACTCGCAGAATGTTTTACGCGGTATCGCTTGAATGTATTCAGTTTGCAGAATGTTCCACGTGGCAGCGCAGTTATGTATGATTGAACTATGTCATGCAATTGTGAAAATTAACGCAACTAAATGTAAAGAGGGTGGCAATGTTAAATATCATGAACTACAAAGTATAATGGAGGTTAAAGCAAGTACTATGTTGTTTAATTAATTTACAGATTTCCCTGATGAAGGTGCTAGATGCACCGAAATGCATTGGACATGATTAATTTGGGAACCAAATACATGATGTTGAAAGAAACATTTGACATGTACACCTTTCTGATTAATGTGAATTATGATGATGGAATAAATTCACATATAAACAATTACTACGAAGCCACGTTTGTATTAAACACAGCTGGAGACCCAGCAATCGTCCTGTGCCCGGGGTGAGAGGACTATGTCGTAATAGTCCTGCGACCATTGGATTATTCAAGTACACTCAGGGAGGAGAGTGATACCCACGGAGCACGGTTAACTCAGAGAAAATTTATGGTCTGTGCACATCCCACACCTTGAAGTGATCACTAACCATTCCCCGAAGGGAACGTAGCACGCCCAATTTAAAAACATGCAGTATGAAGAAATTACACACTCTACGGATATTAGAGCGGACACATTCGCCTTCACAGCTGATGCTAGTGAAAGAATATATTCTTTAATTGGCACTGAAAGCACAGAACACACGTTTGTGAAAAATAAAGAACAACAAATAAAACACTTGCTATACCTGACTAGAAAGGAGATAAACCAGCGTCTGCACGCCAGTACCATGGTGAAATACCACAAAGCCCAAAGAATCCCACGAGGCCTTCGGATTTCCCTGCGACCATCATTGTGTAAAAATTCAAAACCTTTCACAGAGCGGTGGTACGCTATACTAAACAAGTGTAGTTTAGACTTAATTTTATTAATCATCGAGGAGTTGTCTAAAATACTAGAGGAATTGAAAACAGAAATAGAGATTACCACAGAGGAACTAAAGAAAGCAGTATCGGAAGAAGAACTCAAAAATATCATAGATGAGATAAATAATCAACTAGTGAAACACACACAAGAAATTAACGAACGAAAATTACGAAAATACAAGAGAGACACTTTAGATTATAAGTTACAGGAAGTGTACACGTGGGCTGAAGTATATGCCAGAAGACGCCAAACAAAAACATATACTTCTCAAACGGATTCATCCTCCACGGACGAAGATAGACGACCCGGACGTACAGAAAGAGGTAGGAAAACTCCAGACTCTTCCGCACAAGCAGGAACATCAACTGAACAGCGTCCTTTTTTAGAAGGAGGCCCCACAGAAATGGGAGACCCCGGAGGGGACTCAGAAAGAACAAGAGAAATAGACAAAACGACGCCACAGACAAGAAACGTTACGTCCAAGAAAACCAAGAACAAGAAAGGCAACTAGAAAGTAAGAACCTGGTCATCAACATATCAGACGAAAGACTCACCAAATTTCAAATGGATACGTTACAAAAAGGGATGTCATTCGTCCCCACAGCCCGCACCAATAAATTGGAACTAGAGGTGAGCTTATTTAAATTGACGCGAAAAATAAGACTTAGACATTTTTTTGACAATGTTCTCACGGAACCCGCGTCAGAGAAACCAGATGAGTTAAGAGGATTAAAATCCACAAGTACTTACATGCCACCAGTAAGTCATAAGACAATCGACCTATTTGAAACTTTATGCAAACAAGAAATAGAAAAAGTCAACACCAAGAAGATTCCTAAACAGAAGAATATGACTAACAAAGAATATGGTACCATACAAGCACTGGCGAAAAATGACAAAATTGTATGCCAAAAGGCTGACAAGGGAGGGGCAATGGTCATTTTGAACAAATCGTATTATGAGACAGTGATTAAGGAGCATATAGAGGATGATACCTTATACATAGAAATTGACTACAATCCTACGGAAGAAATTCGAAAAATCCTGTTTGATATACTATCAAGAGCACGAGACATGGGAACCATAACAGACAAAACCAAACAATATCTAACCCAAGAAAATCCAAAGAGCCCAGTTATATATATGGTACCCAAGGTCCATAAAGACTTAAACAATCCACCCTGCCGCCCGATAGTTTCCACGAAAGGCAGCCTCCACGAGCCAGTGGGGAAGTTCATCGATAAATATTTGCAACCACTTGTGCTACAATCAGCCTCATACATAAAGGACACTACCGACTTTTTGAGAAAATTGCACAGCTTGACAACATCAGAGCAAGTAACAATGGTAACTATTGACGTTAGGGCACTCTATACGTCCATACCCCACAAAGAAGGCCTGGAAGCCATAGAAAAAACATTATTGAATAGTCCGTATGAGCAACATTTGCAAATATTTCTAATGGAACTAATGGAGTTTTCTTTGATGAATAGTTACTTTGAATACCAACGACGATGGTTCATTCAACGGAGTGGTACATCCATGGGCAATTGCGCCGCACCGGCGTATGCTAATTTGTTTATGACTGATTTCGAAAACTTGCATATTCATCAACGACAAGAATGGGCCAGCCAATTATCGATGTATGTAAGATTCATCGATGATATCTTTCTAATTTGGAAAGGAGACGAGGCAACTTTACACCGTGAACTAGACAGATTGAACAGCAGGAATGAAAGGATAAGCTTCACGTGGCAAATGAGCACCACGAAGATTCAATTTCTGGATGTAGAAATCACCAGGAGTGAAAATCAGTTTCACACTAACCTCTATCGGAAGCCAACCGACAGAAACAATCTACTGAAATTTGAAAGCCATCACCCCCTACCCCTGAAGACACATCTGCCATTTTCACAGTTTCTCAGGGTACGAAGAGTGGTCTCACAAACAAAACAATGTCAAGACCAATTGACAATAATGGCAAAAAGGTTTCAAGACAGGGGATACCCTGAAGGAACGATACAACCAGCACTAACTAGAGCACAACAACCATCCAGAGAGGAACTTCTAATGAACAAAACAAAGGAGGTAACCAAAAGAATAACATGCGTGAGTAAGTACTCAAATGTAAGTACCCAATTTAAGAACATTATCCGAAAGCATTGGCAAATTTTGAAATTGGAAGTGGATTTTAAAGGCATTTTTTCTGAAGAACCACTGTTTGCATTTACGAGAGCCAAAAACTTAGGCGAAATGTTGAAACATCCAATTGAGCGGCCTCCTAAGAACACCTATCGCGGAACCATTCAATGCATGAATTGCAGCAGCTGCCATAACATCATGAAGGGGAATGTAATATCCCATCCAATGAAAGGTTTCCAAATACCGCTAAGAGTCAATGGCACTTGCGATACAATGAACATCATATATATGTTGAAATGCCCCTGCGGCGCAGTGTATGTAGGCCACACTGAGCGCAAATTGAAAACGCGCCTTACAGAACACAAAAGCAATATAAGAACTGAATCCATAAAATCAACGGTGGCAGTCCATTTCAAGGAAAAACACCATCACATAAGCCAACTGCGAGCCTGCATATTGGAAATCGTGCCCAAAACAGAGGGCACAAGTAACAAAAAAAACTTACTCAAAAGAGAGAATCATTGGATTTACTACTTGAACAGCTTGAAGCCCAAAGGGCTTAATGATCGAACTGAATTTCTGTGCTATTTATGATCATATGTGAACTTTTTTGGTCGAACTGTAAAATTCATGACATGTGCAACATAGTGCAGTTTATTGAAGTTCCTTATATATTGTTTAAACCTTGTCAGGCACCATATAGTAAGGGCGCGCAGCTAAACTCACACGCAGTCAAACACACGTATATTGCCAGGGTAACGTTTAGGTAGCGTTAATAAAGATGAGAAAAAAAACGGCACATAGCAATGCGCATGCGCGAGATAACGGGTAGAAAAACCAACACAGTTGAGCCCGGCGCCATTAGAAAATGCAGCAAGGAGCTAACACAAGCGGTTAACTCTACGAATCAGGTGAGCGTTTGGAGTACCAGCATGAGCCAGAGTCAGTTGCGTTTTATATATTCATTACAACCGGCATTAATGCATGCAAGCGAGCGAGCGGCTCAGAAACCATGAAAGCGCGTAGTTAAACGGCATACTAGTACCGTAGTACGAGTTCAACAGTAGCGATACATTGTGTCACTGAACGCCAAGTATAGATTGAGTTAAACTCGCAGAATGTTTTACGCGGTAGCGCTTGAATGTATTCAGTTTGCAGAATGTTCCACGTGGCAGCGCAGTTATGTATGATTGAACTATGTCATGCAATTGTGAAAATTAACGCAACTAAATGTAAAGAGGGTGGCAATGTTAAATATCATGAACTACAAAGTATAATGGAGGTTAAAGCAAGTACTATGTTGTTTAATTAATTTACAGATTTCCCTGATGAAGGTGCTAGATGCACCGAAATGCATTGGACATGATTAATTTGGGAACCAAATACATGATGTTGAAAGAAACATTTTACATGTAAACCTTTCTGATTAATGTGAATTATGATGATGGAATAAATTCACATATAAACAATTACTACGAAGCCACGTTTGTATTAAACACAGCTGGAGACCCAGCAATCGTCCTGTGCCCGGGGTGAGAGAGCTTTGCAAGTCAGGCACACAGCACTGCTTACTTCTCACATCAGATGAGTAGAGCTGCTGCATACCCCATGCAGCAGTGGTGCAAAACATCACATAGCGCGGGGACACGCCTGTGGGCGTAAACCAGGCGCTTTATAAATCTCCCTAATAATAATACACACTCACCCACGTGACAAGGCACATTCACACATATAAAGGTCCATGAGGTTGAACACATCATTTGGACAATCTCACCACAGGATCCCCTAAAGTCATAAACAACTGTGAGTACAGTCACCTGGCACTCCGGGGGGACCACTGTTCCACCTCAGGACATTTGGAAATAAAGCCACCAAGGTCTGGCACGGCTGAATGTGTCATGCACTATGCAGTGAATGTCACAGTAAGCACAATGCAAGTGAGGAGTGAACACATATGAACTACATCATGCTCTGCATGAGAGACACCACCATGTACACCCCCTGGGACTCACTCCAAACCACATTGCATGTCTGTCCCACCAATACACATTGCCTGTTTTGACACTCACACAACAGGTGCACAGTCAAAGGTAGTGGAGTCAGCACTCACCTGCTCCCCTGGTCTCCCATACAGCTTGCTGTACTGTGGTAGGAGGCTGTCCAGAAGGGCCTGCTTTTCCTCATCAGTGAAGGCTGGGGCCCTCTCCTTAGTGCGACCCATGAAATGCCAGGGGATGCAGAAACATAAGGTAAAAAATGTGAAGCCTACGGAACAATTACACATATATTTTCTAGGAACAAATAACATTAATTATCTATTCCTCAATAAAGTTACTTTTTTTTAGGTAAATCGTGACTTTCTTTTATATTTCTCCAACTGACAGGCAATTCAAAAAAGTTATTGGTTTATATATATTTCCTTTTAATAAACCATTTTTTTCAAAGAATTAGTTGTATATCACTTATTACTCTTTTCTACATATATATATACACATATCATACATATATATACACAATGTACAAACAAACTTATATATATACAAACAAACACAAATCTCCTTGAACCGTTTTCAGGGTTCTTTGCCCATTCTAATATCAAAAAGGATGTTTTCCACTCAATTAAACCACAACATTCCTTCTAAACAGGTCACCAGAGCTAAATAGGAGCATCCAAGGTGTATTCCTTTTAACCTCTTATTATTTTAGTACTCCTTTCAAATCCCTTTTAAACCCCTATTATGCGGAGTGCCTCAGGGTTCTGCCTTGAGCCCTCTGTTTTTTAATGTCTATCTTGCTCCGCTGGCTAGGGTGGTAGAATCTTGGGTGGGTCAGAGTGATCTCCTACGCTGATGATACTCAGCTGGCATTTTCATTTAGAGATCACTCTGACTCCAATTTTATCAATTTTCACAACTGCCTTAGCAATATTTGCTCTTGGATGACCTCTAATCATCTTAGACTTAATACCGATAAAACTGAGGTTTTATTTTTTAATCAGAAAACCGGGCTGCCTGCCATTCAGTGGTGGCAAACTGCGAATGATTAGGAAGATCTTCCCATACCTCCCTCTTGACTCTCGCAAAACCATTATTCATGCCCTGATTACATCGCATCTAGATTATGCTAATAGTCTTTATGCTGGTGCCCCTTTGTACCAAATTGAACGCCTACAAATAGTACAAAATGCTGCGGCTAGATTGATTGGCAATATTCCTTTTCGCCACTCGGTTGCATCATATCGGAGGAAGCTGCATTGGCTTCCCATTGCCCGGCGCATTCAGTTCAAGGCTTTGATTCTTGCTTTCCGGGCACTTAATGGGTTGGGCCCAGGATATTTGAGAAAGAGGCTTAAACTGTCCCAGTCTGTCAGGTCTCTGAGATCGAACAGCCTACGCCTTCTGGTGTTGCCCAGATTTCGTCGTGCTAGAAGTGTTGGCAGAGCGTTTAGCGTAGTAACAGCTAAACTCTGGAACAGCTTCCCACTGGATCTTAGGTTTGTCTCCTCTGAATCATTGTTCCGAAGCAAACTGAAAACTTGGTTGTTCACTATCTCATAAGTAGCTCCTTCATTTCTAGCTTGCAGTCTATAGCGCCGGGACACCCCCATTGGGGGTAGCCGTGCGCTTTATAAGCTTCTTAATAATAATAATAATAATACATCATTTTCTCATGTTCATAGAATTTTTGCAATGGTGCCTTTTAAATAAACTGTCGATGCGTTTCAGCCTACACGATTTCAGGCATCATCAGGACTTTAGGGCAAACAAGGTTCTGCAGTCATCTCATGCATTCATATGCAATCTCGATATTGCGCTCTCACTTACGATCCCGATTCGATGGCTCGAAATTACCTTCATCAGCAAAAATCGGAGTCCATACTCTTCCCAACTTCTTTTCACCGATATTTCTTAAATGTTTTCAAAGTGGAGCATACTCTCAGGCCGCAATCACGATCCCGATCCCAAGAGGATGCAGAGACAGCAGCAGTGTGGTCCACTCCAATGTTGTGCAGGCAAGTGCCCTCTCAGGGCTTCATGCTGCCTGAAATCAGTGCTGCTGAGGGGCTTTCAGTTCGAGGAGTACAGAGTGATAGGTCAGAATCGTTTGCATCATACGCTTCCTCCAATCCCTTTAAACATACGGCTCTGACACGCCTTCGCATCGTTTAAAATTTGAGTTTCAGCTCAGCAATCATTTTGCAACATTGTATTTTTTGGGCCAACTGACTTTTGCAGGACACCTGTTGGACACATAGCAACTCAAATCTCAGTATCCATGACACCCAGGATGCATTCAGGGCCTACTACTCGTCCCCTATGTTTCCCCTAAGTAATTTTGAGATCCACACACGTGTGCGGTGTGTTTTACGCACTCGCGTATGGCACCATTGGAATAGTGAGGCGATGCGCACATATACCCGGAATGTAGGGGTACGGTGCGCTCGCGTATGACACGATTACAATAGTGAGACGATGCGCACACCCGCCCGGAATGTAGGGATACGGTGTGATAGGGCAGTGTGTGGCACACATCACCTTGACACTTGTTACATGTGTATCATTTTTCCGATTTTGTCATGCACAGCAACACTGGGATGGCACAGTCATCACTACCGGCACCTGTCTCCTGATGCCAGGGACTGGGGCACTTTGTCAACTGACATGTCATGCTCAGCATGACCGTATGTGACTATGTCAGGTGTGTGTCATGTGTAACATTGAGCTTGCTGTTTGTGTTCCGTAAACTGCATCTGCTGTTGGTGCATATTACATGGGTCTTTGTTGAGATGGCAATGGTTTCACATCTAACCACACCATGCCACATGTGTATTCCCACGGCTGTTGAGTCTGATGGCATCAGACATCATATTTCCCTAGGCATACATGTCTGCATTGTGACAATGGCTGTGTTGTTTTGTTGTCACGTGTACACCTTAGTCCCAATGTGTTTGATATGTACATTTGACATTCCATGTGACCTGTGCGTGTGCCTTGTAGTCAGCTGTGTGGATGGGATGACAACCTTCCACTGCAGGTATTGTGACGTGTGTCACTCCAGTGATATCTCGGGCTGTTCACTCAGACCGGCCCAGCAGCTCATTTCAGGGTATGTCATGTTGATTTGTCAATCAACAGGTGTATCTGGCTTTTCGTAGGAGTGCCAGCAAGCTGGCATATGTGTCCTGGA
The DNA here is from genome assembly GCF_964261635.1 of Lissotriton helveticus. Taxonomy (NCBI): domain Eukaryota; kingdom Metazoa; phylum Chordata; class Amphibia; order Caudata; family Salamandridae; genus Lissotriton; species Lissotriton helveticus. Next base: position 832,089,603 of record NC_136067.1, read on the forward strand.
TGTATTGCACAAGCCAGACTCCATAGTGACCTGATGTCTAGTAGCAGTTTTGCATGTGCTATGTACATTGCCATTGATGGTGGCTGACAGTTAATCTACATTTTTCCCAAATATGTCCTGCAGGGCACCGCCTCTACCAAGGCCATTCCCAGACTTGGCTTCCAGGAGGGAACGTGCCTGCATCCAACGTTACAGATTCACTCAACAATTGATTCAGGAGTTGACATACAAGCTAGCACCACATCTCCAACCACAACGCAGGTATCCTACTGCGCTGACCCCCAAGATAAAGGTGATGGCAGCCCTCCATTTTTTTTTACTACAGGTACGTTTCAATTAACCATAGGTGATGTAGGTGGATTGTCACAGATGATGTTCAGCCGTGTCCTACATGATGTTTTGGCAGCCATGTTGGAGCACATTGATGAATTCATCAAATTTCCGACTCATGAAGAGTTGAGAGATGTCAAGGGTGATTTCTATGCCCTGGGAGGGATGCCACATGTCATTGGGTCCATTGATGGGACACATGTGGCTTTGGTGCCATCACAGGCACAGGAGCAGGCATACCGCAACCGTAAACATTATCATTCAATAAATGCCCTTGTGGTGTGTCTTGCTAACATGCTGATTTCCCACGTTTGTGCACGTTTTCCAGGATCGGCACATGATGCATTCATCATGAGGCGTAGCAGGGTGCCACAAATGATGCTGCAGCTGCGCAACGAGTGGGCATGTCTTGTTGGTGGGTTAACTCTGTTTGTCCTGTGTGTTTCAGTATCTTATGCTCTGACGGCATCTCCTGACCCACTTATTTACATGATTTATCTATGTAGGGGACTCGGGATATCCCAACATGCCATGGCTAATGACACCTCTCCGCAACCCAAGAACAGCTGCAGATCAGTGGTACAATAATGGTCATGGGCAGACCAGGCAAGTGATTGAGAGGACGTTTGGCCTCCTGAAGAGCCGATTCTGGTGCCTCGATAAGACCGTCGGACGCCACCCCTATTCACGGGGACAAGGTGTGTAAGATCTTCATCCTGTGCTGCATGCTGCACAACATGGCAGTTGAGAAGGCAGTGCCATTCATCCTGGATCCTGAGGAGCAGGAACATCCACCTGTTGAGGATCAAGGGCTTGGTCACGATGCAAGTGATGAGGAGGAGGAGGATGATATCCGGAGTCAGCTCATACGCAACTTCTTCTCATAATTGTGAGTCACTGGGAATGAGTGGGCAAGCTTGGAGCATTGAGTTGCATGTGTTGTAATGTGTGTGTCCAGCTGACTATATGGAAAGTGACTTTAACCCCTTCCATGCTCATGACAAGCTCAGCTCGTCATGCAGCACAGTGCTCGTGTGCTTATGACGAGCTGGGCTCGTCATGACCACACCCGTTTTTATTGCTGTCCAGCACAGCAGAGGAAACTCTCTAGCAGCGATGAGGTTAATGTGTGTTCTGATGTGTCACGCAAGTGCTGATGTCATGCCACACAGTAATGCGCAATGACTTTCCTTGAAATTTGCATGTGTCCTACATTGTTCCTGTTTCGTAACTGACCATGTCCTTTGCAAAGATTTTTACCTGTGAACTCTTGTGTGTCTGTCATTCCCAGGTTGCTGTGCCTGTTGTCTGTTCGTGTCATCTTAGTCCTCCTGCTATTCCTCATGATGATTGCAACGTGGGCTGAATCAGCGTTCCATTAACGGACATGGACATCACAACAACAGGCTCTATGGGGAATTGCAGCCTCGCTGTGTGCAGCAGGATGTATTTGGCTCATCCACTTAATCTTGTGTGCCGGTACATTTTGATTTCCAACAACCATGTTGTGAAGGTGTGGGCCAGCGTATGTCCCACATATTCTGTCAACTGTCCTGTGAGTCTGTTCGTATGGATGCATTGCCCTTTGTACCAGTATGTCATGTCACTGTTACGTCGCTTACTCAGCGCCGGTGGAGAGCACTGCTTTGTAAGCCTTCTCGGTAAGTTGATGAGAAATTTCTATTCCCATAAAGCCAAGAACGTTGCCCTGATGACGTCACAACGTTGCGCTGTAGCAAATGTAAACGCTTCCGTGGCACCACTCGGGTGCCGTTAATTCCAGGATTCTCTTGTAGCGTGCTGCATATCCTGATCACGGTAGGGGTGCTTTTGTGCCATCGCTCATCATTACTCTCTGTTGAGTTCAGGCCCAGCAGCTTGTTCTGTTTGGCATTTCAAAGCCCAGTTGGACGAGCCGATGACTGGCTCTTGCGGGGCTTCCTTGTGTTTACGAATTCCCTCCCTCATTGGACGAGCTTCTTAAGGGTCTTGCAGGAGATGTGTAATTTCCCTTCTTGACCCTCACTGATTCCCTGAGGTAACTAAGGATTGTTGGCTTTGTGTGAGTGGCGCTGCAGTGCATTTGGATTTCGGTTTATTGGACCTTATTCATACACTGTGATTTTCAGGATTAATGCATGGCTTTAATTGCCTTGAGGCAGCCTGCAGAGCATTATACCCCCTTCATATCGCTGCAATACTCTGCTACCTTTTATGTGTCTTCTGTGATCCCTGTGCTAGTTGCACAATCTTTGAAACAGGATCATAATATTGGCCATTTCTTTTGCAACTCGTACAACATAATCTTTGGTGTGTTATGGTGTTTCATCACCTTTCTATGTGCTATAAATTCATGGGGATTGTTCATCTCTGTTTTCACAGCAGGGGCTTGTAGTGCTCGTCCTGAAGTAAGCTCAAATGTCCCAGTTATGTGGCTGTTAAGAATTTTTTGGGTATGTTGAAAACTGCTGGATAAATACATGTAAACGTATGGAACAGCCTTCTTTGTAAGTGTGTAGTAATGTCCTTGTTCAATCCTCAGATCTAGTAGCACTTTCATTACTGTGATCCCAACTAGGATACAGTGCCAACCTTGCTAAACAAACAACCATCAGTTACCTTTCACCCCTGAAACCCGCAACACACAGACATCACCATATCATCAGCACGGACAATAGGACATCCTTCAGGTAGGGCGTAGGCACCAACACATACAACATAAAGGAGCTCATCGGCAACGTGAGTGAACTATCTAACCCCAGCTCTCCATCCAAAAGACAACCCACCCTTGCAAGGCCAAGTTCAAGTTCAAGTTCAGAAATTTGTATAGCGCACTACTCACCCAGAGGGTCTCAAGGCGCTTGAGGGAGGGGGGGTGCATTATTTATCGAATATCCAAGTTTTAAGTTGCTTTCTGAAGGAGAGGTGGTTTTGTGTAAGGCGGAGGTGGGTGGGTAGAGAGTTCCAGGTTTTGGCCGCTAAGTAGGAGAAGAATCTACCCCCCATGGTGGATTTATGGATGCGCGGAATATCGGCAAGGGCTTGATTGGACGATCGTAGATGGCGGGTGGGGGTGTAGAAGGACAGTCGCGTGTACAGGCATTCGGGTCCTAGGTCGTAGAGGGCTTTGTGTGCGTGGGTAAGGAGACGGAACGTTATTCTCTTGTTGACGGGGAGCCAGTGGAGGCCTTTCAGGTGACCGGAAATGTGAGCTTGACGGGGGATGTCCAGTATGAGTCTGGCTGAGGCGTTTTGGATGCGTTGGAGTTTTTTCTGTAGTTTGGCTGTGGTTCCTGTGTAAAGGGTATTTCCGTAGTCCAGGTGGCTTGTGACCAGTGCGTGGGTGACCGTCTTTCTTGTTTCGGTGGGGATCCAGCGGAAGATTTTTTTGAGCATGCGTAGGATGTTGAAGCATGATGATGAGACGGCGTTGACTTGTCTGGTCATCGAGATGGAGGAGTCCAGGATGAAGCCCAGGTTACGTGCGTGATCCGTAGGTATGGGTGCGGTTCCCAGGGCCGGTGGCCACCATGAGTCATCCCAGGCAGAGGGGGATGATCCTAGGATGAGGACTTCCGTCTTGTCTGAGTTCAGTTTTAGGCGGCTGTTCTTCATCCACTCGGCTACTTCTTTCATTCCTTCGTGTAAGTTGGTTTTGGCGGTGTTTGGGTCTTTGGTGAGTGAGAGGATAAGCTGGGTGTCGTCTGCGTAGGAGATGATGTTGAGGTTGTGTTGGCGCGCGATGGATGCGAGGGGACTCATGTATACGTTGAAGAGGGTGGGACTGAGTGATGATCCTTGTGGTACGCCGCAGATGTAAATGTAAATGTAAATGTATTGCGACTTATATAGCGCACATATCACCCGAAGGTATCAAGGCGCTTGCTTAGGGAACCCGTCCTGGTATTCCCCTGTGAGATACCCCGGCAGGGTATCCACAAGGTGAAAGCCAGGCATCCCGCCGCGAGGGGCCATAGTGGAGATTAAGCAAGCTATTGCCCAGAGTCGCAGAGTGTGACCCCGTGAGTCGAGTAGGCACCGGAGTGAGAATTGTCGAGTCCGTGGAATTTTTGAGCCCAAGACCCGCCGAGGCGGGGAATCGAACCCTGGTCCACGGCTGATCTCAGCTTCCGGGTCTGCCGCCTCTAACCACTGAGCCACGCTTCTCCCACTTCGACTTCGGTGGCCTCTGATTTGAAAGGGGGGAGGCGGACTCTTTGTGTTCTTCCGGCGAGGAACGAGATGATCCAGTCTAATGCTTCTCCTTGTATTCCGACGTTGTTTAGGCGTTGTATGAGGGTGCTATGACAGACTGTGTCAAAGGCTGCGGAGAGGTCAAGTAGGATGAGGGCGGCAGTTTCTCCGTTGTCCAGTAGAGTCCGAATGTCGTCTGTTGCTGCGATGAGGGCGGTTTCAGTGCTGTGTTTGGCTCGGAAGCCGGACTGTGAGGGGTCGAGGGATTTGTTGGATTCAAGGAAGGCGGCGAGCTGATTATTGACGGCTTTCTCAATGACTTTGGCAGGAAATGGGAGGAGCGAGATGGGGCGGTAGTTCTTAAGTTCAGTGGGGTCTGCTGTGGGTTTCTTCAGAAGGGCGCTGAGTTCGGCATGTTTCCAGCTTTCCGGGAAGGTGGCAGAGTTGAAGGAGCAGTTGATGACGTCTCGGAGATGGGGTGCGATAATGGAGTCTGCTTTGTTGAAAATGTGGTGGGGACATGGGTCGGTTGGCGATCCTGAATGGATGGAGTTCATCAGGCGGATGGTGTCTTCAGTGGTGATTGGGTTCCAGGTGCTAAGGTTGTTAGAGTGCGGTTTTGGTTCGGAGGTGGGTGGAGTGGGCTGGTCTTCTGACTGGTTTTCAAAGCTGTTATGTATGTCGACGATTTTGTTGTAGAAGAATGAGGATAGAGAGTCGCAGAGGTGTTGGGAGGGAGTGATGTAGTTGGTGCCGGCGGTGGGGTTGGTGAATTCTTTGACGATGTTGAATAGTTCCTTGCTGTTTTGGGCGTTGTTATCAAGTCGATCCTTGAATGCTGATTTCTTGGTGGATCGGATCAGTTGGTGGTGTTTCCGGGTGGCGTTCTTGAAGGTGGCCAGGTTGTCCGTGGTTGGGTTTTTTTTCCAGGCTTTCTCGAGGGTACGGCAGAACTTCTTGGATTTCTTAAGATCATCGTTGAACCAGGGGCTTTTTTGCTACCTTGCTTGGTTTGATGGTTTTTCAGGGGTGCTAGTTCGTCGGCGCTGTGGGTGATCCATTGTGTGAGGTTGGTGGCTGCTTGGTTTGGATCCGATGATTTGGCAGGAGGGTTTTGGTGAAGCGATGTGAAGAGGTGGTCGGTGGTAATTTTGTTCCAGTTTCTTCGGGGAATATGTTGTGGGGGGTTGTGGGTCGTGTTTTTTTTGTAGTTGAAGTGAACGCAGCTGTGGTCCGTCCAATGGAGAGCTGTGGTGTGATCGAAGGAGATGTGCTTGATGGAGGTGAAGATTGGGTCGAGCGTGTGTCTGGCATAGTGGGTGGGGGTATTGATAAGTTGTTCGAGTCCGAGGTTGGCCAAGTTGTCCAGAAGGGTGGTGGAGTTGCTGTAGTTTTTCTTTTCTAGGTGGAAGTTGAGGTCTCCCAGTAGAATGTAGTTCTCTGAGGGGTGGGCATGTGGGCTGATGAATTCAGCGATGTCTTCGCTGAATTGTGTGCGGGGTCCTGGTGGTCTGTAGATGAGGGTGCCTCTGAGTGTGGTCTTGGGGTCGGTGTGGATCTGGAAGTGAAGGTGTTCGGCGGTAGTGAGGTTGTCGTCGGAACTGGTCGAGACGCGGATGGTGTTCTTATGGACAATGGCGATTCCTCCTCCTGTTTGGTTGGTGCGGTCCTTTCGGATGATTTTGTAGCCGTCCGGGATGGCTATGGCGATGTCGGGAGCTGATGAAGCGTTCATCCAGGTTTCTGTAAGGAAGGCGACGTCCGGCGATGTAGTGTCGAGTAGGTTCCAGAGGTCGATGGAGTGTCTGTGGACAGAGCGGGTGTTGAGGTTAGTGTCGGAGCTCTGTTTGGAGATTGTGGATTTGGTGTGGGTCCTGGTGCTGTCGAACTTGCAGGAGTGGCAGCCGAAGGGTCCATGGATGTGTCCTGGGGCTGCTTGGTAGCAGATAGGTGGGCGACCGGGGTTAAGGGCTGAGAGGGTTGCGGCGTCGTACGTTATGCGGGCAGGGAGTATATTGCGGGGGGCAGGGGGTCTGGCCCTGGGCGCGGTCCAGGCGCGGACGGGCGTAGAGGGGCTTACCTTTGGCGCACCTTCGGCACGCATGGGGCGTGTCCGCTGCACGTGAACGCTGCGCGCGAATGCATCTGTCATAAGTGGCTAGTGGAGGGGGGCGGAGCGAGGGAGGAGCAGCTGGGAGGCGGGTTGCGGGGTGGAGAGGCTGGCTACGAGGCACAACAAACAAAATGGCAGCGAAAACAAAACAGAAACAGGACGAGATTGGGACAGACGCTATGGGCAGTGGTAACAGCACAATCAGGCAATAATTATTAATTATAAAGTCCAGCAGTGCGAGCGCCACAAATTAAATGCGAGCGAAGGACAATAGCAGGCACAAAGATCTTTGCGAGTAATGCTAACAAGCGCTACGATACCCAAGCAGCAATATTTTTACAGGCAAGCAGTGAGAGCCAAGCGCTGCGATATCCAGGCAGGGAGCGTGGGGAGCGACCGCTTCTCACAGAGTCAGAGAGGTCACAGCGGTGCTTTCAGCGGGACGAGCCTAATCAGTCCGTGGGAGGGAGGAGCAGCTGGGAGGCGGGAGCGGGGTGGAGAGGCTGGCTACGAGGCACAACAAACAAAATGGCAGCGAAAACAAAACAGAAACAAAACAGGATCCCTTGCAACATTCTACCACTACAAGCTCATGGACAAACATGACAGCCTCGCCACACAGAGGCAGACAGGGCTATTATCCACAGGACATACCCCCCTCAGTTCCTGAACTCCCGTCAGCAGCAAAGACACCACCCGGCTCATGTACACAATCCACTCTGGGTCTCCATCAGGACCCTTCCCACACAACATCTCAATCACAGCATACCCCATCCTTGGAGCCCACCTCCCGCACGTCATGAATATCTCCTTTGAGTATGCCACATTCCATGGGAGCTGGAGGCATGCAGAGAACCAGGCCCTTCTTTAACAATGGACGGCAGTACCGCAGGATCGCCTGGAACATCACCCTGCTTCCCTACCCGGCAAATGTCATGAATAAGACAGTCAACGAGCAACTGGCCATCTCCCTCCAAGCAAACACCTCCAGGCAACCCGCCCCAGCCCATCTTCCACAGTAATCACCCCACTGCAACAGCCCTCATTGCCACCACCAACGACATCTTGGACCCTGCTCAACAATGGTGAGACCACCACCGTCACCCCCTCGACCTCTCAACGGCATTCTACACCATGTGCTAACACACTGTCAGATCACACATCCCCAACACTGGGATCCAGAGGAGGGCCCAGGATGAAATCACCAAGTATCTCACCAGCAAGGCCCAGGGAGTCCGCCTCCCCCCTTCAGAACGTAGTACACTGGGGTCATCGTGGCCATGCCCCAGGGCGCATCTCTCAACGTGTCAATCTACAATGTCTCCATGACCCCCCTCTCCACCATCACATGCGCACACAACGTCATCATCATGTCCTATGCCATTGACACCCAGCTGCTCCTCACCCTCAGCAAAGACCCAGCCACTCCTAGATCCAATCTTCATGAAGGTATGAGGCCCGTTGACGAATGGATGAACATCAGCCACCTAAGGCTGGACCTGGACAAGACTGAGGTCGTCATCTGAGAATTGTCCCCTTACAGCTGGGACAACTTCTTGTGTCCCAGCGGCCTGGGCAGCTCACCAGCACCCAGTGGCCACGCACGCAAGCTGGTGTTCATTGTAGACTCCTCGCTCACAATTACAATGCAACTCAATACCATCTCTACCTCATGCTGAAATACCTCATGCTGAAACACCCTCCGCATGCTGCAAATGATCCTCAGATAGATCCACTCCTAGGCAAGACAGACAGTCACCCAGGTCCACGACACCAGCCGGGTCAACGAAGGCTCACTGTCAACTGCAGGATCACCCTCAGCCACACTCAGGAGGCACTCCACAACCCCAAACCCAAAAAAGACCATGGACGTCTCTTATCCCACACACCATTGCCCCAACTCCGTCCAGCCAACGTTGCCCTGGCCACCATTCATCACATCCACAGAACAACTGCATGCGGGAGATAGTTCTCCCACCTACCCAAACAGACCTGGGACTCCCTCCCCGGGCACCTCCACATGACCCATGACCTCTACGCCTTCATGATACTCTTCAAAAACTGTCTGTCCGAGCAATATGGCATGCCCCCTCCTCATCAGCTTGAAAACATCATGGGTCAGTTTTGCACTCCATGTATGTATTTGATGATACAATGTGACCTATGTGTGTCCTCGACCGGACTCAGATCCCAGTGTATCGATGGCTTGAGTTTGTTCCACACTCAGGCATACTTTGACATGTCCCTACATGTATGTTGTTGACTCATGCAAAATGAATGCAACATCAATTTTCCTTGTGATTGTTTTGTTTATTTATCTATCAGGTGAGTGAATCGTGAGTAAGTGATAGGTGCTGTACAAAAATGCCAGGAATCCAAAGTTCACAGAGGGAGATGTGATGCCTTGCAGTTGGAGTCACCAGAGTCCAGACCACAGTGCTTGGCATCATTGTTCAGACTGCAACCAGCAAGTACATGTGGCAGAGTAGGACAGTCAATGAGGTGATGCTGTTGCACACAAAGTCCGGGTGCCAGGCCAGGTGACCTGGGAGATGGGCATGGCCCGCTGTCTCTCACTGTCTTTTCCGTGTACGACCCACCTTCCTTGGGGGACCCTCATATGCAGGCCTTGACGATGCTTGGGACGCTCCGTTGGATGATTCCTCCTCCTCCTCCCTCCCTGTGCCTGGTGGCGGTCTTCGCCTAGAAGTGTCTTGCCTGGTGACACAGGGAGGGTGCTCCATGTTGTCAGCGATCCGACGGAGTGAATGGCTTATGTCCCTTTGCACCGCAAGGAGCTCAGCCAGTCTTGCCTCCATTCGTCCTTGGTGTTGTTGTTGATTGGTATGTTGTTCGGCCTGCAGGTTTTTCATCTCTGTGAGGGTCCCCACTACCTGGCTGATCTCCCTGGTGTCCCGCCGGTATGCCTCTATGATGTTACGGAGTTCAGACATAACGGGCCCTACAGCTGGCTGGTCAAGTTCTTGCCTCTGCCTGGTGCCACTCCCACCATCCCTGCCCACATGAGCCTGGCCTGCCGTTGTGGGCACATCGGGTCGACGGGACCCCTGGGGGATGTCAGTGGTGGTGTTGTCTGCCACCTCCTGGGTTCCCGGCGAACCTTGTTCCTCATTGTCAGACTGGCTCAGTTGTTGACTGTGGGCGGGGCTCCGAGATGTCTGCTGGAATGTGGCAGGAATGGTGGTGGTGGTTGGCGCAGATGTCCCTGATCCAGGTGCTGCAGGGCTTTGGACACCAGAGGTGGCAGGTTGGTCGGGGTCATCCGTGGAGTGGTGAGAGGCGTCGCTGTTAGTGGGATCAGGGTCCTGCGGAGCCTGGGACTGTGAATCATCGCCCCCATTGTTGGGGGTAGATTCCGCACGTTGCCCTGTGGGTGTGAGAGACAGACAATGTTAATGCTATTTAATGCAACATCCATTTGTCATACACATTGTAGTTGGCACTGTTCCACCTGGTAGTTGTCCATGCTTTGGATTGTCCTCAATGTTCACTTGTGGATGAGTATGTTGTGGGGTCAGATGGATATGTGCTCCAGAGTCATTGACATGTGGGGGCATATTTACAATAACTGGCACAGCCCTGCATATCAGCAGGGATTCACCAGTCATTGTGCACCACAGCTATGCCAGCATGGATGCAACACATTTACAATGCGTAGCACCATGGTGTAAAAATGGCACAGCTGCGTCACGCATCTGTGCCGTATAAGTAGGCGCATTGCTGGAGTTGCGTGACCAGCGCAACGCAGCTCCAGCAATGTTCTGTGGGGCCCTATCTGCACAATGCTGCGTCAATCCTTACGCCTGCTTCAAGCATGCACAGGGTTTTGACGCAGCATGTTCTTAAAAGTGACTGAGTGAAATCTTGTAGATTTCACATAGCCACTTTTGGGAGGAGTGGCTGCGCCGTAACGCCCACCCCCACCCCTCCCCTCCTGCACCAGAACACCTACTTCTGGCGCAGGGCTTTAGAATGTGATACATATCCCAGATGCGTCACCTTGTAAATACCCAGCACCATGGCGCCACTTTTGTACCGCCGCTGTGTCACTAAGGTGACGCAACGGCGGTGTGGAAGAAACGCCAGGAGCTTGTGAATCTGCACCGTGCATTTGTTGCTTGGATGCTTCATCAGATCTGAATTGGTTTTGTTGTGTGACATGACCATTGTGACAGTGGGGTACTGCATTGCCTGTCCCAGGAGGGTATGTTTGTGTAAGGGGTGTGTGTGACAGGCTGTGATGGTAGTTGGAGTCTGAGTTGGCACTGGGCCACCCTCGTGGTGTGGCTGTCCCCCCATGTACCATGCTGCCATGACAGTGGTTGTGAGTTCCTGTCCAAGATATCTGACCTTGTTATCCTGGTTTTTCTGGTGGCACTGGTCACAGGAGGGCCTTGTGCTGCCTACACCAGGGCCCCGTGTCAGCTATCTTGCCAGTACTTTCCCACTCCCTGTGCATTGAGCATGGTGCATGAGTGTGTACCTGGGCCATATGGGATGTGGGCAATTGGGCATGGGCGTCCATAGAAATGTTTCCAGGAGTGGGCAAGTTTTAGAATTCATCACCATCCCCCTTGCACCCTTCTCCCCACTGCCTTGCACACTTCTCCCCACTGCCTTGCACCCTTCTCGCCCTCCCCCTGGCACCCTTCTTGCCCTCCCCCTTGCATCCTTCCCGCCCTCTGCCTTGCACCCTTCTCGCCCTCCGCCTTGCATCCTTCTCGCCCTCTGCCTTGCACACTTCTCACCCTCTGCCTTGCACCCTTCTCGTCCTCCACCTTGCACCCTTCTCGTCCTCTGCCTTGCACCCTTCTCAGCCACCCCCTTGCACCCGTCGTGCCCTCCCCCTTGCACCCTTCCCGCCCTCTGCCTTGCACCCTTCCCGGTCACCCCCTTGCACCCTTCCCACCCAATGGAGGGAGCAATGGCACAATTTCAAAAGCATGATGGACTAGGGCCGGTCCTGACTGGGCCTTCACCAGACGCACGGCGCTCCGGGGAGGGGGGCAAGAGCCCCGCTTGGCTCCCCCTGCAGACATCGATACAATTGGGTCTGATTTGGAGTCCCACAATGCATTTTGTGACACCCACCCTCCCAGCATACTGGACGTCCATTTTTGGGTCTGTGCTTCCTGTAGCATGGGACATGGCATGGCCTTGCTTTCTCAATGGGACATACACATGTTAGTGGCATTAGCGTTGTTTTGGGATGTAGTTGTGGGTGGTGGGCGCGTTGGTGCGGGCATTTTTTGTACTTGGGGTGTGGATGCCATTAAACCCATGTTACATGCGTTGTTTGTGTACTCACCAGGCTCTACGACTCCTTCAATTCCATGTACTCCCACCGGTGGTAGCAGGGCCATCACCTTCTCCTCTCAGGGCAGGTACTGTACTGGTCTGCGGGTACCACCACCCCCAGTGTGTACTCTTCGTCCATCTTCCGCTTGATCATCCTCCACAGGTTGTACCACCTGGCCTGGCACTCCTTCCTTGTGTGTCTGATGGGTGCAACAGCATTCACCCTATTGACTATCCTCTGCCACAAGCGTGTTTTCTCAGCTATGCTGGTCCGTCTGACCAATGCGCCAAACAGCTGTGGCTCGACTCTGATGACTTCATCTACAAGGATCTCCATCTCCTCCTTTGTGAACTTTAGATTCTTCTGTGCGGACATGGTGTGGGGTGACAGTGTGTATGGATGTGGGTGTGTGGGTCTGAATGTGAATGGGGTGTGTGGGTCTGAATGTGATTGGGGGTATGTGTGAAGGTGGATGTGTGCAGTTGGTGGTGTGTTGTCAGTGTCTCTTGCTAATTGGGTATATTGCAAAGGATCATGGTTTGTGTGTGTGGGCCCTTTTTATTGGTCCATTTGTGGGTAGGGCTTAGTTTGAATTTTTGGTGGGTGTGTTATAAGTGGTGGGTCTGAGGTAGCCACTCTGTTTGCCTGTTTGGATCTGGCCAGGATATTCATTTCCATGGTTTGTACACTGGAGACGTGTTTTGTGGTGTTGTGTGAGTCGTTTTCTTCCTCCTTGTGCTGTTTCCACACTTCGTTCAGTGTGATTTTGTTTCGTATTTGCTTTTGTGGCTCGCTCATACGCAACTTTTTTACAGGGTTCGCGTGCGCTTCGTTCGGTGTGGGTTCGATTTGTATTTGCATTTGTGGCTTGCTCCTAAGCGACGTTTTTACGGGGTTCGCGTGCGCTTCGTTCAGAGTGGGATTGATTCCTATTTGCTTTTGTGGCTCTCTCATACGCGACATTTTCCGTACAAATTGCATTCTGAATCCCCGGTCTGGATCGTACTTGTCGGGTCATACGGCATGTTTACGATTCACACTGTTCACTTTCAAGGTCATACATATCGTACGGATTTTCCCTTGCTTTTCGTACAGTTCGCATAGATTCAGATTAATTTTTTATATATAACATTTAATGAAACATTAATTAAACATATACATAAACCACATTTTATATAAACTTACTTAATAATCAGTTTTAATAATTATTTTATTAACTTATCAATTATTAAAAAACATTATAAATCGCAAATACATCTATATACACAATACAAGAACATAAATACAAATTAAATAATTATGTATACCAAATTAAAAAAAATTATTTACTTTTCAGAATTTTAAAATTAAATATATACTACATTAACTAAAATAATACAAAAAATATTATATAGCAGAGAGAATAAAACTAATATTCCAACTCCAAAAAAAACAACAGTAAAGATAATGTTGGATCTTACAATTACTATTCCCACTCCAGGGAGTGCAATAGTAGGGAAAGTGTTGGATAGTGTAGGGGCTAAAATTACTATTCCCTCTCTAGAGAGTGCAACAGTAGGGAAAGTGTTGGATAGCGTAGGGGTATAAATTACTATTCTCACTCCAGAGAGTGCAACAGTAGGGAAAGAGTTGGATAGCGGGAGGGTAAAAATTACGATTCCCACTCCAGGGAGTGCAACAGTAGGGAAAGCGTTGGATAGCGTAGGGGTATAAATTACTATTCCCACTCCAGAGAGTGCAACAGTAGGGAAACTATTGGATAGAGTAGAGGTTAAAATTACTATTCCCACTCCAGGGAGTGCAACAGTAGGGAAATTGTTGGATACTGTAGGGGTATAAATTACTATTCCCGCTCCAGAGAGTGCAACAGTAGGGAAAGCGTTGGATAGCGGCAGGGTAAAAATTACTATTCCCACTCCGAGGAGTGCAACAGTAGGGAAGGTGTTGGATAGCGTAGGAGTATAAATTACGATTCCCACTCCAGAGAGTGCAACAGTAGGGAAAATGTTGGATAGCATAGGGGTTAAAATTACTATTTCCACTTCAGAGAGTGCAACAGTAGGGAAAGTGTTGGATAGCGTAGGGGTAAAAGTTACTATTCCCACTCCGGAGAGTGCAACAGTAGGGAAAGTGTGGGATAGCACAGGGGTATAAATTACTATTCCCACTCCAGAGAGTGCAACAGTAGGGCAAGCGTTGGAAAGCGGGAGGGTAAAAATTACTATTCCAATCCAGAGAGTGCAACAGTAGGAAAATTGTTGGATAGCGTAGAAGTAAAAAATAACATACTTATAAATAAAATAACTTTTAAAATTAATTAATGAATTAATTATTAAATAACTCTAAACTATTTACAAATAGCAGTAAATAATTGATAAAAACATGATTACCAATGAATAATTAATGAACAATAAAATAATAATGAATACCAATAAATAATAATTATTAAATATGAATGACCTAATAATAAATACTGATACATAAAATATTTTTAATAATACAGAATAATAATTATGAAACAGTAATCACCAATTAATAATTACTTATTGATATATTAATTACATTTATCAATAAATAATATTGAATAATATTTAATTACCAATTAATGATGAAGCAACAATAAATGTATTTCCATAACCTAAAATTATAAATTATAATAATTAATAATTAATGTCCAATAAATTAAATATCAAACCCCCCGACGGATTTTTAAACGAATGTTTAAAATTAATAAGTAATATATAACATTTAATGAAACATTAATTAAACATATACATATTGTTAGAACTGGGGGTCTCTAGTTGACAGAGGTAGGTACCACTGTCCAAATAGGGACCCTTGCTTCTAGTCAGGGCAAGGAGATAACCCTCTGAGATAACCCCTGCTCACCCTCTAGGTAGCTTGGCACGAGCAGTCTAGGCTAACCAGAAGCAATGCGTTAAGTATTTGTACCAACACTCACAGTAACACAGTGAAAACACCACAGACTGACTCCACAACAGTTTAGAAAATTAAAGGTATTTTTAATCTAAACTACACAAGACCAAAACGACAAAAATCCAACATACACAGTTCAAGAATATGGTTTCAAAAGAGTTCTTAAGGTTGCGTTAAAATTCTTTAGGTTGCGATAGAATTCTCTACGTTGCGATAGAATTCTCTACAGATGCGTGAAAAGTTCACAGTTGCGTCAGGTTTACTCACAGTACCTTTTAGTTGCAACAAAGTTCCCAAAGCAGAAGCTGGTGCGGTGGAAAACAAGCGATGCGTTGCTCCTGAGACCCTGGGGAGGCGTTTGCGACAGCCCTGCTGCAGCAGCGGGCGTGTTGCGACAAATCAGGTCTGTATGAGGAGGAAGGCCACTTGTATGGTCTCCGTTGCGTAGGTTCCGTAGGAAGTTTGTTCTCGCAAAGGCACGATGCGACGATCTCGAAGGGGCAGTGACGATCTCCGGGGCGACGATGCGCGGTCCAGCGGTGATCCTCTCTCTCGCAGCTCCTCGATGCGATGACTCTGCGACGATGCTCGCAGCGACGTGATGCGGTCCGCAAGCAAGCGGTGCGGCGTTCTCACCCAGCGACGACAGGCTCTGCGACGATACTCGCAGCGATGTTCGATTCTCTCGCACCGGTTCTGGTGCGTCCCGCAAACAAAGGATGCGACGTCTCTGGCAGCGGCGTCAGGCGCTGCGACGATCTCAACCTCCGTAGCGGCGGGAAACTTCTCGCACTGTCAGGGATGCGCTCCGCAAGCGAGCGATACAACACTTTTCAATTTCAAAAGTCTCTCAAGCTTAGTTTCAAGCTTCCCAGCACAGGTACAACTTCCAGAGGCCCCACAACTGGATCAAGCACTCTAGGAAGGACATAATTCTCTCAGCAGAGCTCAGGGAAGCTGGGGGTGAAGTCCTTTTGTTCCTGGGACTTCAAAGCAGGGAGCCAGCTCTACTCAGGCCCTTGGAGATTCCTTCAAGACAGGGGACACAGCTCAGCAGCAAAGTCCTTCCCCTCTCCTTGGCAGCAAAGCAACAGCAGGTCAGTCCAGCAGAGCAACAGCAGGACAGTCTTCCTTCTTCAGGGTCAGCTTTCTCCTTGGCAGAGGTTCCTTCTTGATTCCAGGATGATCTAATTTTCTGTTGTCAGGGGTCCTGTACTTATACCCCTAAAGTCTTTGTTATCTCTGTGCATGTGGGCCCTGAGCCCGGTCTGAACCAGTTCTGGGTGGTTCCTGAGTACTTTGTTTTGCTGGCTTCTTCTTTCCTTTCAGAGTGAGGGGCAGGGTCGTCAGCCGCCCAGCAGGAGGTGGAGCCAGCATTGTGGAAGGAATGCACAGCCCTATTCAGGCCCAGGTGCTAACTCCTCCCACCACTCCAGTTGCAAATGCAGTCATTCAGCCTAGGGCTGACTCAGCCAGCCTCCTGGGGCATCCCCAGCCCCTGTCACTCTCAAACCAGACAGTCAATACACAAACAGGCCCAGGCACACAGAAGGGTCAGACTAGAGAACAGCAACTTTCTAAAAGTGCTGTTCCCAAACACAGGATTTAAAAACAACCTTTCCTAAAAGATGTGTTATTAAATTCTGAGTTCAGGGATACTAGATACTTATGTCCTATCTTGTTCCTATGGGAAGAAATGCTGTTAACCACTGTAGTCAGCATCCCCCATGTTAATCTATGGAGCAAGATAGCCTTACAATAGTGCAAAACGAAAATTGCTGCCATTCACTATCAGAGCATGTTACCTGCACTAGTACATGCTCTACCTTTTACATACACTGCACCCTGCCCAGGGGGGTACCTTGGGCCTTCCATAGGTGTGACTGATGCGCACAAAAAGGGAAGGGTTAGGCCTGGTCAGTGGGGACACTGACCAGGAGGACATGGCAGTTTCTAAACTGCACAAAGGCACTGCAGTGGCAGGCCTTAGACACTATTTTAGAGCTACTCCTGTGGGTGGCACAATCAGTGCTGCAGGCCCACTAGTAGCATTTGTCATCACCAGCCCTGGCACACCCAGTGCACTTTACTAGGGACTTCATGGTGATACAAATATGCCAAACATGTATATCCAATCATAATAACAATTTACATAGAGAGCATATGCACTTTAGCACTGATCAGCAGTGGTAAAGTGTGCAGAGTCATATTGCCAACAGCCACGGGTCAGGAAAAATAAGGGAGGAAGAAGCAAAACGTTTGAGGATGACCCTGCAAGAAGGGCCAGTTCCAACACAACCCCCTTCCGGCCTAAAGTCATGGTAGACCAAACGATACCTCGATGGGATTCCCTGCTTAAGGCGATAGAACACGGAAACTGGCCCACACAGCAGGGCAGTCCTGTTCTACGCCGTAACTGGCCCACACAGCAGGGCAGTCCTGTTCTACGCCGTCCTAAACCCAGTTCAATCACTCTATCCATACTCTCAGGGTCCACCATGCCAATCCATGTGGAACCCTTCTCCTCACCTGTGGACACCACCTGTGCAACACCTAACCTTAATTTCCTCACAGATGTGTCCCAACAGACCGCCAGCAAGCCACAGTGACCACCAACAGTGATCAGGGATGAGACCCAGGCCTCATGCCTCTCATGGCTCTCAAACACCTGTGGCATCAGAGGATGGGTGGCAGTAGCCCCAGGTGCTTGGCACCATTTGTCCATTCTTTCTCTTGTCAGGTCAGGTCTAACATCTTGGCACCGACTCACCAGTCCCGGACCTGTATCCGGCGGCTGGACAGGAGGCTGAGGTGGGCTTCCCCACACCAGGTCATCTTCTTCCTTGGGGATCTGTACCCTCCCAACTGGAGCGGTACCCCCTTCTAGAATAGTCAGGGCACCTGTGGCAGGTATCCTGGACCACTCATCCACCAGTTCGGGGTGCTATCCTGCAACTGGTACTCCAGGTCAGGGGGGATACCCCGGGCCTGGCCCTCAAACCTAGGCTCCAAAGCCTCCAGGTCAGACAGCACCTGACCCTGGCTTCCCCGCCCAGGGACCAAGCCCTGTGGTGGAACACTTGCCTGGCGCACCAGGACTTCACTCACGGATATGCCCACACTGGTACACAGTACCCACCTGGCCAACACAACGCTGTGGCCCAGTCTACCCCTAGGGTGAGACTCCTGCCCCCCTTCCAGGGGCAACCCTGTCCACCAGGACAACCAAGAACACAACTCTCCTACCAGTTCAGGACCTCCGTCCAGCAACTGGGCTCCCAACCTAGAGTTTAAGCCCTTAGGTTGCACCGGGGTCAGAGGCGAGGACTCCCTCCCTCTGCACCCCCTTCCAGAGCGCTGCACCCTCCCTACTAGAGGGGTACCCCTGGGAACCATATTGGTCAGGACACTGGTTACAGATGTCCTTCCTTCCAGGTCAGGCAAATCCTGAACCTGGTCTCCCAACCCAGGGACCAATACCTGTGGTTGTGCACTTGTCTGGCATGCCAGGACTTCTGGGGACTCACATAGTACCCCCTTGAGGGTGACACACAATTCATGTGTCCTGTGACAGTCTGCCTGGCGCAGATCTCCCGACCCCTGTCCACCTGACAGTGCGGTAAGATCCCCCAGGACAGAAGTGGTGTCACCATGGTCACTCCTGGGAGACTCAGCTATTCTGACTGGTCCCTGACCCACTGGTTCTCCCACTGGGGACTCCTTCCCCCTCTCACCCCTCAGTTTTGACTTCTGCACCCTCCCAACTGGAGTGGCACTGCCAGACACCAGAACTGATGGAGGCCTGGTTACAGGCACTCCCCGTTCAACAGACACTAGGAGATCTTCCTCAAATGGCCTACTAGTACAGTCTAGGTCCCCAACCAGGTGTTCCCTCAAGGAACCCTCCAGGCCCTGAGACTGGGTTTCGGGCACCGTGAGACACACCGTCCCACACTCACTCCTTCTCCACTGAGACCGGACATGAGCCCCTACACCCCTCCCACTACACTGGGACCTAACTGGGCTACACTGAACCTCTTCCACCTCACAGTTCTGGAAGATATCTGAGCCACTCCTTTTGGGATCACTCCCCAATGCCTCCTCAGACTCTCTGGAATCCACCAAGAGGTCTGCCTCTAACGCAAGCTCTCTGGGATCAGAGAGCTCACACTCCACCGGGTGTTGGCATAGCTCTGGAAAACAGGGACTTAAAATATGCTCTCCAACAAATGAATCACACAGCCCCCCACAGTTGTTAACCAAGCTATCCTTTGCCTCACCCTCCAGTGCCTCACACAAGTACCCCACACCACTCTCCTGAGACTGGCAAGACAGTATCTGACTGTCTCTGCCACACAACCCACACTCTTCTGGCTGGTCTTCACACACACACACACCAAGGTTTCTACCATGGGGGAACCCCTCTCCCTGTACCTCTCATCTAGGGTCAGTAGAGTGTCCCTCCCACCACTAGGAATATGGTCCCCTGTGCCAGTCCCCCAATCTACTTCAGGGACACTGCACTCCACTGGAACTACATCATAAACCTGCACCCCCTGGTGTATGTCGACCCTCTCCCTCAAGTCAGGCGCCACATCTCTGGGTGTTTGTACCTTTCTCTCAGCACTGGAAACTATAATCTTGCTGCCACCATCTGAGCTGGACTCCACCTCCAACTCAGCAAAGCTCACCTCTTGAGCTACCCATGTTTCTTCTTCAGCTGAGACCCTCATGGCCTCATGCCTCTTGAGCTCCAACTCAAGCTTCCTCATTCTAACTTCATGGGCCAAGGTCAATTTCAATTCCTCCAAGGCACGGGCATTTTTGCTCTCCTCCGCCGCCCTTTCCATTTGCTTCAGCTCCATTTCAAGCCTCAACATTTCTAACTTATGATCTATAGCCCTTTGGTTTTCCTCCAACTCCTCTGGGGAAAAACTTTCAGCTGAATGGTTGCTGCCAGCCCTTGAGGCTGCTCTGGACACAGGCAGATCCCGTGGCCTGAAACCATTCCTTTGTGCATCCTCATCCACTTCTGCATCATCTGTCTCCCCAGCCTCTTTGGTCTCCCACCAGGCCCTTAAGGCCTCCTGTAGCTCCTCCTTCTTGGAGCAGTGTTTCATGGGGCATCCAAAGTTCCTGCAGAACTGCCTGAGTTGACCTGCTTTGTAATCACTTAACATTTCAATATCAAACTCCAGTTCTGCAACATCACTTGCTGGTTTACCATTCTGAGACATGATGCTTGAATTCTTTCAGGGTTATGATCAAAAATAGAACCGAAAATAAAAAACTTAACCGTGGTATGCAGTGGCGTAGTGGTCTGCACTCACTAGTGATGTACACCAATTACTGTGGGTCAAGTACAAATATAAGTTCAAATCCCACCGCCTGACCACCAAAGTTAGAACTGGGGGTCTCTAGTTGGCAGAGGTAGGTACCACTGTCCAAATAGGGACCCTTGCTTCTAGTCAGGGCAGGGAGATAACCCTCTGAGATAACCCCTGCTCACCCTCTAGGTAGCTTGGCACGAGCAGTCTAGGCTAACCAGAGGCAATGCGTTAAGTATTTGTACCAACACTCACAGTAACACAGTGAAAACACCACAGACTGACTCCACAACAGTTTAGAAAAATAAAGGTATTTTTAATCTAAACTACACAAGACCAAAACGACAAAAATCCAACATACACAGTTCAAGAATATGGTTTCAAAAGAGTTCTTAAGGTTGCGTTAAAATTCTTTAGGTTGCGATAGAATTCTCTACGTTGCGATAGAATTCTCTACAGATGCGTGAAAAGTTCACAGTTGCGTCACGTTTACTCACAGTACCTTTTAGTTACAACAAAGTTCCAAAAGCAGAAGCTGGTGCGGTGGAAAACAAGCGATGCGTTGCTCCTGAGACCCTGGGGAGGCGTTTGCGACAGCCCTGCTGCAGCAGCGGGCATGTTGCGGCGAATCCGGTCTGTATGGGGAGGAATGCCACTTGTATGGATTCCGGTGCGTAGGTTCCGTAGGAAGTTTGTTCTCGCAAAGGCACGATGCGACGATCTCGGAGGGGCTGGAACGATCTCCGGGGCAACGATGCGCGGTCCAGCGGTGATCCTCTCTCTCGCAGCTCCTCGATGCGATGACTCTGGGGCGATGCTCGCAGCGGCGTGATGCGGTCCACAAGCAAGCGGCACGGCGTTCTCCCCCAGCGACGACAGGCTCTGCGACGATACTCGCAGCAATGTTCGATTCTCCCGCACCGGTCTGGTGCGTCCCGCAAACGAAGGATGCGACATCTCTGGCAGCGGCGTCAGGCGCTGCGACGATCTCGGCCTCCGTAGCAGCGGGAAACTTCTCGCACTGTCGGGGATGCGCTCCGCAAGCGAGCGATGCGACACTTTTCAATTTCAAAAGTCTCTCAAGCTTAGTTTCAAGCTTCCCAGCACAGGTACAACTTCCAGAGGCCCCACAACTGGATCAAGCACTCTAGGAAGGACAGAACTCTCTCAGCAGAGTTCAGGGAAGCTGGGGGTGAAGTCCTTTTGTTCCTGGGACTTCAAAACAGGGAGCCAGCTATACTCAGGCCCTTTGAGATTCCTTCAAGACAGGGGACACAGCTCAGCAGCAAAGTCCTTCCCCTCTCCTTGGCAGCAAAGCAACAGCAGGTCAGTCCAGCAGAGCAACAGCAGGACAGTCTTCCTTCTTCAGAGTCAGCTTTCTCCTTGGCAGAGGTTCCTTCTTGATTCCAGGATGATCTAATTTTCTGTTGTCAGGGGTCCTGTACTTATACCCCTAAAGTCTTTGTTCTCTCTGTGCATGTGGGCCCTGAGCCCGGTCTGAACCAGTTCTGGGTGGTTCCTGAGTACTTTGTTTTGCTGGCTTCTTCTTTCCTTTCAGAGTGAGGGGCAGGGTCGTCAGCCGCCCAGCAGGAGGTGGAGCCAGCATTGTGGAAGGTAGGCACAGCCCTATTCAGGCCCAGGTATTAACTCCTCCCACCACTCCAGTTGCAAATGCAGTCATTCAGCCTAGGGCTGACTCAGCCAGCCTCCTGGTGCATCCCCAGCCCCTGTCACTCCCAAACCAGACAGTCAATACACAAACAGGCCCAGGCACACAGAAGGGTCAGACAAGAGAACAGCAACCTTCTAAAAGTGCTGTTCCCAAACACAGGATTTAAAATCAACCTTTCCTAAAAGATGTGTTATTAAATTCTGAGTTCAGGGATACTAGATACTTATGTCCTATCTTGTTCCTATGGGAAGAAATGCTGTTAACCACTGTAGCCAGCATCCCCCATGTTAATTTATGGAGCAAGATAGCCTTACAATAGTGAAAAACGAAAATGGCAGCCATTCACTATCAGAGCATGTTACCTGCACTAGTACATGCTCTTCCTTTTACATACACTGCACCCTGCCCAGGGGGGTACCTTGGGTCTTCCGTAGGGGTGACTGATGCGCACAAAAAGGGAAGGGTTAGGCCTGGTCAGTGGGGACACTGACCAGGAGGACATGGCAGTTTCTAAATTGCACACAGGCACTGCAGTGGCATGCCTTGGACACTATTTTAGAGCTACTCCTGTGGGTGGCACAATCAGTGCTGCAGGCCCACTAGTAGCATTTGTCATCACCAGCCCTGGCACACCCAGTGCACTTTACTAGGGACTTCATGGTGATACAAATATGCCAAACATGTATATCCATTCAGAATAACAATTTACATAGAGAGCATATGCACTTTAGTACTGATCAGCAGTGGTAAAGTGTGCAGAGTCCTATTGCCAACAGCCACGGGTCAGGAAAAATAAGGGAGGAAGAAGCAAAAAGTTTGAGGATGACCCTGCAAGAAGGGCCAGTTCCAACACATATAACACATTTTATATAAACTTACTTAATAATCAGTTTTAATAAATAACTTATCAATTATTAAAAAATATTATAAATCACAAATACATCTATACACATAAAACAAGAACATAAATACAAATTAAATAATTATGTATAACAAATTAAAAAATTGTATTTACTTTTCAGAATTTTAAAATTAAATATATACTACATTAACTAAAATAATACAAAAAATATTATATAGCAGAGAGAATAAAACTAATATTCCAACTCCCAAAAAAACAACAGTAAAGATAATGTTGGATAGCATAGATTTTAAAATTACTATTCCCACTCCAGGGAGTGCAATAGTAGGGAAAGCGTTGGATAGTGTAGGGGCTAAAATTACTATTCCCACTCCAGAGAGTGCAACAGTAGGAAAAGTGTTGGATAGCGTAGGGGTATAAATTACTATTCCCACTCCAGGGAGTGCAACAGTAGGGAAGGTGTTGGATAGCGTCGGAGTATAAATTACTATTCCCACTCCAGAGAGTGCAACAGTAGGGAAAATGTTTGATAGCGTAGGGGTTAAAATTACTATTCCCACTCCAGAGAGTGCAACAGTAGGGAAAGTGTTGGATAGCGTAGGTGTTAAAATTACTATTCACACTCCAGAGAGTGCAACAGTAGGGCAAGCGTTGGATAGCGGGAGGGTAAAAATTACTATTCCAATCCAGAGAGTGCAACAGTAGGAAAATTGTTGGATAGCGTAGAAGTAAAAAATAACATACTTATAAATAAAATAACTTTTTAAATTAATTAATGAATTAAATATTAAATAACTCAAAACTATTTACAAATAGCAATAAATAATTAATAAAAACATGATTACCAATGAATAATTAATGAACAATAAAATAATAATGAACACCAATAAATAATAATTATTAAATATTAATGGCCAAATAATAAATAGTAATACATAAAATATTTTTAATAATACAAATTAATAATTATGAAACAGTAATCACCAATGAATAATTACTTATTAATATATTAATTACATTTATCAATAAATAATATAGAATAATATTTAATTACCAATTAATGATGAAACAACAATACATTCATTTCCATAACCTAAAATTATAAATTATAATAATTAATAATTATTTAATTACATTTAAATTACTTCAAAAGCTATTACCCTATAAACACAAAACACTCTCCAATAATAAACTAATGCACTTAACATAATTTTCTTTTTATTATTATTTTTTATTTTAAAGACCTTTATTTGATATAGCACGTGTCGTACACAGCACATGGCCTACAACCCGGAGGCCGGCCGCTCGAAATGTCAAGGAGGAGTAACTACACGTATCTTGTACAACACAGCCATTAAGCCGACAACCCGGAGGTCCGGCAGCGAAATAATTCAAGAGTGTGAAACAAAAGCAAAACGGGGGGATCCTCTGAAGGAGAAAGTCATCTCACATCCCTAGGTGAACCCTATTGTGTCCAGTAGTATGTGTAGTCTCCAAGCCCTGCTCCGCAGCGCCAGCAATCCATGTTCTAAAGAAGGTCAAAACACAACCAAAAACTCAACAGAAACCCCTCCCCATCCCCCCCACCATGCACATCTATCCCCATTTTGTTCCTAAATGGCCGCCACTACCTGCATCTAAATCTAGACTACTCTGCTGCCTCGCAAGTACCATAATGGTCAAAGCTCTCCTTCCCATGCCTAGCTGCATGCTGTGGGGAGGTCCTGATCCAGCCCCACATCCCCTATCAATTTGGTATTGCTCTAAGGTGCTAAACAAGGGCAACCCCAATCCTATCCACCAGTCTCACAAACTCCCGCCCCCCTGAGCCAGCACCCACGACTGCTCCGTCGAGTCAGAAACTATTCCACTTCAGCATTTTGCTCTCCTCCAGGTGCTCCCCCCTCCTCAGCTGTCTCCTCCTCCTCCACTGTATCTAGCTCCCTAGCCTGTAGGCGCATCTGATAGAGACCCCAGAAGTTCTTCGGACGACTGGTTGGTGGCAATAGCTCAACGTAATGCTCCGACTAGGTGCAGCAATACAGTATGTTGTGGGATCATCTTTTCACCGCGGGCAGAGGCCCTTCCATCCAGCATAACTCTAGCACGCACCTGGCAAGCAGCATTCCCATGTCCGCAAGGCGCCTAACAGCCACCGGCAGAGGCTTGGAGTATCCCAGTAGCGCCAGCACCGGATCAGGAGTCCAGTCTGTTCCAAGGATCTCGTTCAATTCAGCGTAGACGCCATTCCAATATTTACTGACCCCCGGGCAAGTCCACGCCAGATGCAAAAAATCCGTGACCTGCACGCGGCAACGCTCTCATTCCGCCGAGTGCCGGAGGCCATATCTATGCAATCGCTCTGGGGTATAATAAACCCTCTGGAGGAATTTAAAGTGAACCAATCTGTGACTACCATTTAGCGATATCCTCTTTGTGCTCGTGCAGCAGTATCTCCACATGTCATCATCGACAGTGGTCTGTAAGTCCTGTTGCCAGGCGGACCTGGCTTTCATGTACTGTGGCTCCCTATGTGTCATTGCAGTCTTATACAGCACTGTCACAAGCTTGCGAGGTAACTCTGCCTTAATTACATACGTAAGCTCCGGAACCTACGGTGGCTCCGCCAAATCAGGCCCCAGCAATTCCAGAAAAGCGCTGCGGACCCTGTAATACTGGAACTTCAGTAACAATGAGCTACGGGCTATGTCCGTCTCCACCTGGTCCCACCTCTTAACCGTGCCATCTAAGAACAAGTCTCCCATCGTGAAAATGGCCAGGCTGTGTAGCGCTTGGATTACGGCACGCTCTGTAAGCGGCGAAAGCCAGTAGGCCCATTTTATTGGCATGGAGGGCGAATATATGAGAGCTCCCCCCTGCGCCTGCAGGAGAGAGTGCCAAGCATGATTCGTGGCTGTAATAGAGTCCAATATGCCAGTCCTGAGGACCATCGGCCGGCAAATCGTGGCCGGCAGGGGAAGTGGGTCTGCAAAAAACCGTTCCATCCGAACATGGGGAATGTGCTCATCCCCATGTATCCAAGTGTGGAGGTGTGCTGCCTGTGCCACTCTGTAGTACAGTTCGAGATCCGGGGCCGCCAGGCCACCCATGTTGTATGGAAGTGTCAAAAGAGACCACCGTACTCTGGGCTGTTTGCCCGCCCAGGCAAGCTTAACCATTAGATGTGTCAGAGTCTGAAAGAAAGCCTTCGACAGCACCATCGGAATAGCGCTAAATAGAAAGAGGAACCTTAGGAGAACTACCATTTTCATGATAGCAATGCGCCCCATAAGTGAAAGGGGGAGTTTGCGCCAGACATCAACATCATCTTCCAGCTTACTACAGGCTACCCCATAATTTTCTCGGAGTAATGTCTCAGGATCCGTGTGGATCCGGAACCCCAGATTCCTAACTGGGTCACTGGACCACTGCAGGGGGAACTCCATGTCAAATTGTCCCGTTACCGGGGTGAGCGGGAAGGCAACCGATTGCGACTAATTGACCTTCAAACCAGAGAGAGCCCCGAAGCGAACAACCTCTCTAAGCATGGAGGACAAGTTGTGCTCTGGGTCGGGGACATACAACAAAGTGTCATCAGCATAAGTCGAGACAACAATCTTGTAAGACGGAAAGCGGACTCCCTCGTGCCCGTGGTATTCCCGCAATGCGCAGGCCAGTGGCTCTGCCACCAAGGCATATAGCAGCGGAGAAAGGGGGCATCCCTGTCTCGTTCCTCTGCCGATCTGGATAGGGTCAGTAACCAGATCTCCCAGACGAAGTCGCGCTGTCGGCTTATGGTACAGTGCCCCTATCATTTGGAGAAACGGCTCGCCCACACCAAACCGCCGCAACACCAGGGCCATGAATGGCCATTCGACAGAGTCAAACCTTTTCCATGTCCGGGAAGACAGCAAGTGCCTTTGCGTCCTACCGAACATGCTGTATGGTGCCCAATACTGTTCGTATATTATACGTCAAGTTTCTGACGGGGATAAAACCAGCCTGCTCCGGCGCAACCACTTCATGGGCCAAGAGGGCGAGGCGAGTCGCCAACACTTTAGCATAGATCTTGGTATCCACGTTCAACAATGAAAGAGGTCTGTATGAGCTGCACTCACTTGGATCCTTCCCTGGTTTGAGTATGGTAACTATAAGAGCCTCTCTCATCGAGGGAGGCATGACGCCGTCCACACAAATGTCATCAAAATGTTTCGCTAAATGGGGAAGTAATTTATCTTGAAAGGCTTTATAAAAGGCAACAGTCAGGCCATTGGCCCCGGCACGCTACCTGAGCGCATGCTTGCGAGGGCCTCCATTATTTCGTCCCGTTCTATGGGTTGCATTAGGAATTCACGATGAGTATTGGACAGTTGCGGCAAATTGATGTGATCCAGATAATCAGTCGCCTCATCAGTGAGGTCCCCCCCTTTAGTGGAGTAAAGATCAGAGTAGTACCTCCTAAATTCATCCGCGATGTCCAGCTCTCCAGTCACCGTACGTCCGTCCGAGACCCGCAGTTCCGAAATTAGGGACTTCCCCCTATTCCCTTTGAGTATTCTAGCTAATAAAGAACTCGGTCGTTCCCCCTCCCCATATGTGCGTGCAGTAGCATATTTCCCCATATGCTGCACCTCTCTGTCAGCTTCCTCGTGATATTCGGAGATCAGTGTTTTTATTTCCCCAGTCACCGCATCACAAGGTGAGGCCTGCTGTCTTTGCTCGAGGGACGCCAGTTGTTTTTCCAGTGCCGCCAGCCGCTGGCGGAAGGATTTAAGCACGCTAGAGTGCTTTGACATTGCCACTCCACGAATATAGACCTTAAAGGCCTCCCATACAGTGAGGAAACTATCCACAGAGTCAATATTTGCCTCGAAGAAGATATCTATCTCCTCTGCTAGTTCGCCCCTGAACACTGGGTCTAGCAGCGAGTAAGGTGGAAAGCGCCAGGTGAATGGAGGAATCGTTTTCTTAGGGGATTCCAGCACCAGTAGCAGAGGGGAGTGATCAGACAGCGTCCTGGGCAATACCATGCAGGAACTAATTTGGGCCATCATGGAGGAGGAGGCCAACCAGTAGTCTATTCTGGTATGGATGTTATGAAAAGCAGAATAATGGGTGTATCCCCCCTGATTACGGTGCTTAAACCTCCATACATCTTCCAAGTCAAGTGTGGTAATCGCCAGCTGTATCGCTTACGCCGCAGCCGAGGGCCTGCGCAGTGGGCCTGCAGACCTATCTAGCGCTGGGTCCAGTACTAAATTCAGATCTCCCCCCCACAAAAGTTGCCCAGCAGGGTAAGTGCGTGCTACAGCTGTCACTTTGTGAAAAACTCTGGGGAGTCGTAATTCGGGCCCTAAACGTTGATTATCGACAGGTCAAGCCCCATCCCCGCACATCGGGACACCACAAAACGTCCCTCAGGGTCAGCAGCCAAAAGTGTTTGGGTAAGCTTAGATCTAGGGTTGACCCAAGTCAGTACTCCCCTGGCTTGGGATGTAAAGGCCGCAGCAGCTAAGTTACCCGCCCAGCCTTTACTAAGCAGCATTCTACTCGCGAAGGGTAGGTGCGTCTCCTGTAGGAGAGCAAGGTCTACACGGTGTCGCTGTAAATAGTTCATCACTTTCCTGAGCTTGCGGTGATCATTAAGGCCGCGCACATTCCACGTGAGGGCTCTGAGTAAAGCTTGTGGAGCGCTGTTATTCAGCGTATGCGTAGAAGTCATAAGGGTCGTACAAGTACAGCACGTACATCAGGCAGTCTCTCCATGGCTTAACAGGCGATGTGCATAAACAAAGAAACCACAACAGACTCCTCAACCCACCGTCTATCAACAAACAGTCCTCAAACAGACCCACCCCCCACCCACAGCAGACCCCCCCACCCTGGCCTTGCCGTCCCCAAATCCAACCCACCCACCCTCAATCCCTCCCCTTAGATTTAACAACTCAAAAGAGTCATTTGGGAGCATCGTGCACCGGGGGCCGAGGTTGCCATGCCACCATCCACCAATGCTTAAATACACAATATCTCAGCAGCCTCGTATGGCTCCCGCCGTGGCTTCAAATTCACACCAACCAGTAAACAAGGGACCTGGAGCGGCCCGAGACATTATCAGCTATGAAAAACAGTGTAGAGAGCAACACGTCCCCACCATCTAGGGAGGGATGGCACCGTGAAGGTGTCCCCTCATAGAAGCACAGCAATCGGAACGATCATAAACACTATTAGCACAAGCTATTCGTAGGGTACAATCAGAATCTTGGGTCCCACCACAGAGCACAGCCCCCACCCCAGTGGGACTGTTCGGCATATACGACAACGTCCATGGTCCTGGTCCGAAGCATAGCCATCTCAGGAGAAGACCCCCACCTCCACCTTACTGCATCTCATGACCTGCTTCAGTAGGGCCACTACTCCTGCTCGTCCAGATGGCTATCCGCTTCAGCCTCAGTGCGCTGCTCCGTGGCATCGCCGCAACGCTCCTTCGCCCATTTTTTCAGGGCCTGTTGCAGGGCCCGAGGGTCCGTGAACAAGTGGGAGTGGCCTTGTCTGTTAACCCTCAGTTTGGCTGGGTAAAGCATTGCATAATCCAGCCTCAGTTCTCTGAGCTGTTTCTTATAGGGAGCAAAGTGCTTACGGGCCTCCTGTACCTTGGCGGTGAAATCCGGGTATAATGATATTTCTGAGCCCTCGTATTGCAGCGACTTCTTTTCTCGGGCCAGTCGCAGTGCAGTATCCCTGTCCCTGTAGTTGAGCAGTTTAGCGAT
The DNA here is from genome assembly GCF_964261635.1 of Lissotriton helveticus. Lineage (NCBI taxonomy): Eukaryota > Metazoa > Chordata > Amphibia > Caudata > Salamandridae > Lissotriton > Lissotriton helveticus. The sequence continues at coordinate 832,119,125 of NC_136067.1, forward strand.
TACAGGACGAGGCGGCGCACCCGGGCGCCGGCCCAGCGAGCAGTGCCCTCTTTCGACGATGAATACCTGAGAGAAGGATTCATTCCCTAGCAGAGTAACCGACAGCTTTTCAACAAAGTATTCCATATTGCCCATCTGCGTTGTCTCGGGAATGCCCGTTATTCTGACGTGAACGTGCCTCCAAGTTCTCAGTTTTGTCCAGCAGTGCTTGCATCAGTTTTTCCACCTTCTTATGGTCCGTGCCGAGCTCCATCTGCGACTCTTCCACCTCTGTGAGCCTTCTCTCAGACATGTCCAACCGCTCTGCATGCTTATCTATCCTCTCCGCCATTCTATCCATCCTGTAAGTCAGGGCATCAATTTTGGAGCTTAAGGCAGTCATACTGGTCTGTAAGCCTTTCTCCATAGCTAGCAGGATCGTCTTTATATCCGTAGTGTCAGCAGCTTCATCGTCTGGATGCATGGCTCCCGTCTCAGAGTCTGCAGCGTCCTGCGTCTTAGTCCGCCGTTGACCAAAGCAGAGCTTAGACTGAGTCTCATCACCTTTACCCATTTCTGGGGGGATTCCAAATCGGGCTCCACTATGAGTACTGCTCTGGGCGTTGCAGTACTCCTGGTCGCCAATGCGTAGGTCGTTCTGGTCCTCAAGCTGTTCACTTTTCTTGGCCTTGGGGTTGATGCAGGCCTTGCCGCACTCCACCACCTTCTAGCAGTTACAGTTCGCAGCAGGCAATCGTGAGTCCGGCCAGGGACCCCACCAAGAGCCACGATCTCACCACTCCCGGCAATCGTGTCAGCACACTGTCGCAGTCCTCAGGTTCTTGTTCTGATGTGGGCGTTCACAGCTACTCACAGCAGTGGTCGCAACCCACCAGGGTGCGCAGGGGGGCACCACCTCCGGTGTCCGGCCAGGCACATCGGTCGCCGAGCCGCTCCTCCCGTCTCCTCCTGCAACCGCCGCGGACGCTTCCCTTACAAATCCCTGTGCCCAGAGCAGCGTGCAGTCTCAAGGGCTTCCGTGGCAACATCATAATTTGTTCCCGCCACCTGCTGGTCCAGCAGCGCCACTGCAGCACTGGCGTTAAATGGACTATGTAGGCCCACTCGCCTCTAGCCCGCAGCTCAATGTCCAGACCCAGCTTCCAGATGCAAATGGCACTGTTCGCGCCTATTGTGTGTAAGATGAGGCAGCCTGCATCCCACACGATCTCCCGCTGTCCGAAGGTCGCCGAGTACGCCTGGGGTCACCTGCAGGGACAATGCAGCACCACCTCCGCAGGGGAGCCCCCACACACAGTCTTCCTTCTGGGCACTCTTTATTTAAAGCGACCCTCGATCTCAAGCTCTAGGCCCCATCCAGTATAGCAAGCAGCCACTCTCACCACCGCTCTGGGCCGCCTATGTCCACTCCGCCGCACAATTGTCGCCGTCTCCTCGTGCTACTCTCTTACCAGGGAAACAGGCGATCACAACTCCTAGAAGTCCAGCCAGTGCGCCGGGACGCTCCTCGGTAGGACCAGTCTCCGGTTCGGCCCCTGCACGGCCGCCAGCCCGCCCGCCGCAATCAGTCTTCCGCACATACCAGCAGGCCAGTCGGCCTCTTGTTGTACGCTGGGTCATGGCTTGCGGCCCAGCACGACCGGTCTGCGCCGCTCACACTCCCAGGGCGATCGCGGGAGGCAGCAACTCCGGGAGAGCCGCCGCAGGCGCCTTTTCTCTTCACCAGCGCGAGTAGCGGATTGCCAGCTGTCCTGCCATCAGTTGGTGTAGGATAATGAAGGATAGTTGTGAACCACCGAGCAGAGCTCAAGGCTTACCCTGCCATCTTAGTTGCCGGCAAGCTCCGCCCCCAATGCACTTAACATAATTATCAATTAATCAATTAATACAAATTAATAAATGAATTACCAATAAATAACAATTAATTACCAATTTATTAATTAATTAACAATTATATAATTACCAATAACAATTATTTAAAATAAATTATTACTTAATTACAATTAAATTACATCCCACCCTATTCCCCTATAAACCCACAACCCGCTACAGAACTTAAACGCAAAAATGAATTAAAATTAATTTATCATTCCTAAAAATTAATAATTAATTTCGTATAATTAAATTACTTCCCACCCTATTCCCCTATAAACCCACAACCTGCTATGGTACTAAAAAACAAAACTTACTTAAAAAAATTAACATATAAAAATTGTATACATATATTTTAAAACAAGTAGGAAACTTAACAAAACACATAGAACACATACATATTTTAAAATAAAAGTAAGTTCATAACAATAATATAAATATCGATATTAGTAACATTGATATTAGCAACATCGATAAATTTGATATTGATATTACTAACTTCGATATTACTTACATTGATATAAAAAAAATCGATATTACTTACCTTAGGAACCGATATTCTGTCCATCGATATTCTTAACATCGATATTCTGTCCCTTCGATTTTGTGACATCGATATTAGTGTAGGTCGATTTTTTTTTTCGATATTTAGACTGCCCACCCAACAGCATACCTTATAATAATATAGGGGCCAATTACGATGGCGGTGAATCCGCGACCGCCGGGCCGGAAAAGGTACTGCGGCAGACAGAAAGACCGTCTGCCGTGGTCCTGCAAGGCGGGCCTGTTCCGCCCACCGTGCGGGACCAGGTACAGGGGGTCAATGGAGGCAGTGCCGTGCAGGCACCGCCGTGGGTATTTGGATGCCTGTCTTTTTTGGCGGAAAGACAGGCAGAAAATGCCTTCGGGGGGCCCCCAGGGGAGTGAGGGGTGGGGTGCTGCACGTGGGGGGTACCTATGGTACCCCCTACATTTGCATGTACAAGGTGGCAGGCACCGCGCGTTGCCTGCCACGTTGTACAAGCAAATGTGAAACATGTATTTTACATTGTGCCGGGTGCTGCCACCCGCCACAATGTAAACATACAGGATGCGCCCGCCAGTGTGGCGAGCGCATCCTAATTTGTTTTGCGGGACCGCCGCACCTACGGCGGGCGGTCCCTTTTGCACCACGATGGCGGGCAGACTTTGTCATCGTAATCGGCCCCTAAGATCTTATTTAAATTGTATTTTAATAATGTAAATACAATATTTTTATACAAAACAAAATATATATGTTTTTCTGCCTCTGCAAGAAAAAGATATGTCTCTGAGGCATAAGCAACACAAAATTCGTAATAAGCCTTCAATTTCAGTGAAGTTGAGATGGGGGGTTGAGCGGTGTACTCCTTTTGTTGGTGATTAAACTGTAATTTTAAACTTATTCCTTATCGCAGTTTTATTTTGGTGTGCTAAGAGGGAAGGAGGAGCCACCCTCCACAGTGGTTGAAGTAGATAATTGAACTAGTGACGCTGGTCATTAGACCCTTCTTGCACTACCTTTGGCAGAACTCCATCTGCTTGAATAGACCACAGATTTACTGATGCTTTGATCTGTTTGTGAATTTCTTTTATTTTGAAATAAATCACTTCATTTTCTCATGATTGTCTGGACATCCATTATTTACATTTTCTGCAAGCAATCAATCTGGCTTCATATTTTTTAGCAGCCAATCAAAAATGCTTATAACCAAAACTGAGTAAAATTTCTGAAATCCGCGCACCATCCATATTGGTAAAAACGCCACATCGCAACATTCACATTTTTCTTCATGGTAAGGATCTTCCCAGCTCTCTTTTTCTAAATGTCCAACTTTTGCATATAGTCCCTGATAGGGTATTGTTATTAAACACAATTCACAAAACATTTTCCTCTTTTTTGGCTTAAACATAGTTAGAGTATTCGTACACTCAGACCCTTGACCAGGATAACTATTGTTGGTTTGTTGTTATAACTCTGTATTATCATGATTTACACTGTCTTTTCGTGTATTTTAAGTTTTCAACCTGAACTTACTCCCAACTACATAGATGATTAGTATCTCTCTTGTGGTTAAGTTTTTTTGCTTCATAAACATTTATAGTACTCATGGAGAGAATAATGTTTCTAAATTCTAGGAAATTGCAATGTTAGTTTCAAGTGCTGAATGACGGACTTTATTTAACACTAGGGTATTATTGTTTTGATGTCTTTATGTTTTTCAGCTCCCCTGATGAAGGGAAATATTCCCGAAATGCATTGGGATTTGATTTTGCACCAGTTTGATTTTACTCAGTTTTGGTTATAAGCATTTTTGATTGGCTGCTAAAAAATATGAAGCCAGATTGATTGCTTGCAGAAAATGTAAATAATGGATGTCCAGACAATCATGAGAAAATGAAGTGATTTATTTCAAAATAAAAGAAATTCACAAACAGATCAAAGCATCAGTAAATCTGTGGTCTATTCAAGCAGATGGAGTTCTGCCAAAGGTAGTGCAAGAAGGGTCTAATGACCAGCGTCACTAGTTCAATTATCTACTTCAATTTCAGTGAGACATGTTATTATCGAAAAATATAAAATGCCTCTTTGTTTAAAAGCATTGTATTGGAAGAAAACACAGAAGCAGATACTCTAAAGACAGAAATTAATTATATTGGTCACACAAGAGGAATTGAAAATGTTGAATAACAACATTAAAGTTTCTGAACTTCATCCTGGGAAAGTTTATTACGTTTGTAAAAATATTCACTTTACTAAGAAACGTGATTTGTAAAGACTGTTGGTGTTTTGAGTCAATTATCTCAACACAAGGCACATTTTTCTGGAAAGTTACTAAAACACGATCATATACAAATTAAAAATAACTAATGCATGTGAGGAGAATGAAGTTGTCCTGTTTGTCCATTCAAAATAATATAGTATAAGAATTATTATAATAAATAAAATAATTTTATTGTGTGCCTTCATAAAATTAAAGAAACATCAAGAGCAATTGCAGTGGCCAACTGACGAGTCGTACCTGGACCTGCACTGTACTATCCTGTTGTGGTATGTTACAGTGAGTCCTGGTCCTTTAGTGCTATACATAAGGTCACTGGAGCCTTGTGGATTTGATTCTTAACAATTATAAATGCATTTTAAATAAAAAATGACCCCTAGAAAAATGTTGACTTTGCAGAGCTCTGGAGGACTATCTCTAACCTAGGGCCCGATTACGGTGTCCGGCGGAAACTTTCCTCCCGACTCCTTGTCGGATTCAGTCCCGACCGACTCGTGATTTTCCACAGGACCAATTATGATGCTTCCGAACACCGTTTGGAACGACTCCTATTGACTTCTATAGGAACCTGTGTTCTGACTGACAACACAGGCTCCTATGGGGAATATGGGTGTTTGCGGGAAACCTTGCATCCTGTTGCATGCACCTCATGGTGCATGCCACACAGTGCATGGTTTTTCATGGGGGTCCCTTGGGTATCCCCATGGCCCACAACCGGAGGCCTCATGATGAAGTGGGCCTGCTAGGGCCCCTAAAGTCACTTTCCGACAAATTTTTCATGTTGGACAGACTGACTCAGAAAGGCTATCAGAATTCGACATTGTAATCAGTCTGTCGGAAACGCTGACCGTAGAGCTGTATTAATCGGCTCCAGCTGACTCAGATTCTCCAAGTGCCGGTCAGAACCGATTCGGAATGACTGAACGATTTTCCTTCCAACCGCGAGCATTGTAATCGGTCGCGCAGAAATATTTCCGACCGAGTTGGGCGGATGGGTTCCGACGCGGTCTAGGGGAATCCAACTGTCGGTGGGAGGCTCACCGCACTACATCGTAATTGACTCCCTAGTTTTGCTATCCGACCTACACTCTATTGCAGTCGCTGAATGAAGGCCCAAGTTCCGGCTCAACCAGAGGATGTGATTAGTTTATTGAGAAAAAAGGTGTACATTAGTTTTAAATAAAAATAGACATTTATCAGACATTATTATTACAAAGTTCACATTTATGTCTAAAATATATATTGGATTTCAGTATTAAAATATAAACAGGGTGATATTGAGTAACACATTTCAATTTAGATCCATTTTACTTATTTTAATAAAAACATCAACACTTACCTATGATTTCCTCGTGGATTGACTTGCTCCTCCTCGAGGGTTGCCAAGAACTGGCCAAGGCCGTGCAGAAACAGCAAAATGTTTGCCGACTCATAGGCCATGTTTAAGCCTATTTAGATGTTGTTTCTCAATCGGTAGATGGGTGTGTGAATGAGTGAAAGGATGGATGAATGGAATGGAAGGGAAGATGTGTAGCTGGAAGGTTAAAGGATGGATTGATACATGAAAGGAAGGATACAATAGTTATAGGGTGGATTAGTTAACAGATGAATTAATGAAAAGATAGTGGATGGTTGAAAGGATGGATGGATAGAATCGTAAAATGATGGATGAATGGAATGGTAAAAAGATGTATGAGTGGAAATTTAAAGGGTGGTCGTATAGAAGGAAGACGACAATGGGGGGAATTCATTATTTATTTAATTTCCCCTGGTGGTCGTTTGATGAATTAACCCCCCCCCCCTCCACTGCTCTTACCTGTACGTGCTGCGGCTGAAGGATGGTAGGGTGAAGGGAATACCTCTAGGGTGAGTAGGTCTTGCTTAATGTCATTAGAAGTTTAAGTCATAGTAGAGGGGTACTACTTTTCTGTTTACTCCCTTGATTACATATGTAAATTTACAGATTGTTGTTAATCCCATGAAAAAGTAGATATTTGCAGGTTCAAAGCTGTAAACTGACACACGCGCCTATTTATGAAGCGAAATTTAGGACCTGATGTACCAACATCAAACCAAACCATTTTTCAATTGCACACCCTGTGATGTGCAAAATCACAGTATTTGGAACCACAATACAGCTGAGTAGCTTTCCCTTTTGGAGTTAAAGGGACAATTCCCTCTTCCACCCGATGTGTTCTCTAAGGGGATTTTTATTTTTAAAATTAGCACCAGTTCCTTTAAGGATCAGGAGCTAATTAAAAACTAATCATGTTTGTCAGTGCAGTGGTGCTCTGCTGTTGTGTGCAGACCACCATATTTATGTTTGCAGTGACCTTGCCAATTAATATTTTGATAGGCATGTCTTCCTTGTCGTAAAATGTTGGTTCGTTTTATTTACATCAGGATCAGGCCCTAAATTCAATGAAAGGGGTCTAAACTGGGTCGAAATCTGTGCAGCATACGCTCCAGACTTCAATAGCCGGTTTATATTGCTATGGTCTATCGGATTGTATTTGTACCTTAAACGCTAAACTCTAATTTCGTTAGTTAGCTTTAAATGTTAGAGATTAAATCATTAGAGATTAAAAAGTCTTCACTTGGCTAATAGACTATTTTTTATAACTCATGATTCTCTTAAAACCTGTCGCATGTCTTAAAAATAAGTCTTTTTCGCATTATCAAAAAGAAGGACTTAAAATGCCGTTCATGGAAAAATACTCCTCATCTATTTTATAAAGGGCTCTGGGTTTGCAGTCATTTTACAATTTGGCACATTCATCACACGAGAACGGAACCGAAACTGGCTGCTTTGCCAAGCGTTACTCAATAGTTCCTTTTAACACTAACTCATGTAAGTCTTGGCACCTGCACTTTGGGACTTTAATAAGAGAAGATTAAATCAAATATTGTTAATGGATCTTAAAATTAAATGTTAGTTCTGCGGTGCATTTTGTTAACACTTAATTGATTTCTTGATTAATGTACATGCAGGAAGAGCATGTGATAAACAACATGCTTTGTCTGTTAATTTAGTTTTGTGAAATTGGTCGAGGCGATGAAAATCTAAAAAACTATAAAATATGCCATTGTTTTTCATTTTCAGCTGTGAAGGTGAATTAACGGAGGGGCATATTATCAAGGACAGGCGATACATTATCGCTGCTTTTGTCGGCAGGAAACTGCCGATAAAGCGGCGATAATGGCCTTGATATTATGCTCTATGAATTCCAATCGAAGCCCATGTTAGATGTGTTCACATCTAACATGGGCTTCGATTGGAATTCATAGAGCATATTATCAAGGCCATTATCGCCGTTTTATCGGCAGTTTCCTGCCGATAAAAGTGGCGATAATGTATCGTCTGTCCTTGATAATATGCCCCAAAGTTCCATGCCACCAGATAAAGCAGAGTTATTGAGAAATCAGGAGTCCAACCGAGAATAAAAAGTAAGGGTCCGATTCACAAAGGCAATCTGAGACAAAAGTCTAACTTTATGACTTTTGGTATTCATAGATGTCATTTACGAGTCATACCTCTACATCCGCAGTCGGGCCGGGATCTCCGGGTTTGGCTGTAGTCTCCGCACCCGGGCCGTACTCTCCGGCTGGAGCTGTACTGTCCAGCTTGGGCAGTAGTTTCCATGGTACGCATGGTGCGCAAATTATGGACTGCATGTACTATGTTGCAAAGGAGCAAACTTTTCTCAGATATGATGTAGTGTCCGACCACATCCTTTTTCCTTCCCAAACTGATATTCAAGATCTCCTCTACCATTTATCATATGTTCCTAATGTTCCTTTTTGTAAAAATTGAATTCAGACCCATTGATTACACTTCAACCGGCCCAAGCCGGAGAATACACCCTGAGCCGGAGAGTACAGCCCGAGTGCGGAGAGTATGGCCCGAGCCGGATATTCCGGTCCGACTGTGGACTTAAAGATATGACTTGTAAATGCACTCTGTAAATATCAAAAATCTTAAAGTTAGACTTTTATCTCAGACTGGCTTTGTGAATCAGGCCCGAAAAGTTTGATAAAGAGGGTTACATTAGCAGATGAACTGATTTGTAAGAGAGGTAACGTGTGATGAGATTGGCCCTATCAAGAAATGAAAAAATAGAAGTGGATGTGTAATACTATAAGATTAGAACCAATAAACAGTAGTCCTCGCCGATAGGTAAGTCATGGCTCCATGAGTAAGGAAACAGGTTGCCAAAAGCCATTCAAATTGAGAACTTGGACAAAAGCAGAAAATTGTAGGCTTTCTCTACTCCTCACTTAGATTATCAAATCTAAGCCCCGACTCAGCACCACATATGTGTAGTGACATCTTACAGCGATGACTGCTACACTTCTCACATACCAACACGTTACCCACACAAACATGACAATGAGGCTGACAAATGCACTGAGCATGCCCTGAGCATGTCCATTTGTGAATGTGCTGGATATGTCCTCTGAAATGTAAGTGGAGTGGAGAATAGCTCCACCCCTTGCATCCAGGCAGGATGGAGCATCCTGCCAACACCTTTTTACCCTTTGTCTCGCTGCGTGCAGATGACAGTACAACCTCATGAAATATTCTGTGCTTAAATGTGCCACTGGTGATCATCCATGCCTGACACCTGTTCCTTGGGCTTACACTGTCGTGCTGATTTTATACGGGACATCAATGCTGGCAGCCATAGGTATATCTCTGGGGACGCAGGAGTCAGCATTGTGCTGGGGTCTTGGGTGTCCAGAGCAGTGGATGCGAGACGGCTGCCAAAAGGTACCAGTTCCTTCTGCCTTTAAGTGCTCTTAAACCAGCCCATTGTTATAAACTTCACAAGCTCTAAAAAGTGTGGAGCTCATAAAATGGGCTCCAATGCCTGTTTGAACAATGCCAAGCTATCACTTGCGATTTGATGTCGAATGAAGGTGACGAATCATCCATGTCTGTGAACTCCTTGGCAAAGGAGCTCAATCAAGCAGATGATCCAGGTGGTTGCTGCCTTTAAATGTTAACAATGCCTACCTCCTCTCCTCCTTCATGGGCATCTGGTGAATAGGCTAGTATGTGAGTGGAATGGCATCCGCAGACATGATATGTGACTCTACTTTGGATGCAATGTCAATGCAGACTGTGCCTGTTACTAAAGATAGGCTAGTGCTCACAACTACTGTGAAGTTGATGTAGTTTCAGTTGAAGCTATTGTCACAACCATCATGGGTGTGATAGAGATGGCCATAGCAGGTCCATGGACGTAATTGTACACGTCAGCATGGTCACACCTCAGCAGATCCGTACTGCAGCAGCTTCACCTGCTAGTGTAGATAGGAGCAATGGTTGGTGCAGTGTGCAGCTCAAATGATGCATTAATAGGACCCTTGCTTCTTGTAGTGTGTGCAGGTTAAATGACGTGTTGATTGGACCCTTACTACTTGTAGTGTGTGCAGCTTTGGATCGTGCGAGGGTAGGCCCTTGCTGCTTGTGGTGAGTGCAGTTTTGGATGGTGTGGTGGTGGGGCTCCTGCTACTTCCAGCTGGTATAGCTTTGGGTGCAGCACTTGGTGCTGCAGATGGGCTTTGCTAGTCAGGCAGATGGAACGTCGCCTTCAGAATGCTCATGGTGTCTGTCACCTTCAAAGAAAGATGTCAGTTCAACATCTATGAAGGCTGAGGTGCACTGTCATGAAACACATATCAATTGTGTCTGTACATTTGCAGGCATGGCAGAATGCAGTATGTTTTTTTTTGTTGTATTTTTTTTTTTACAAAAAACAAAAATTTAAATGTCTTATCCTCATGCCCGAAAATGTTTCATGGAGCCCATTCTACATCATGTGAATGGCAGATTAACATTTTGTTTCAAGCTGTATTAATCCATACAGTAGACCACATGTACAATTTAACCATGTGCAAAATGCAGAGCTGTCACTGACGTGGGATGATAGTGAAAAGTCTATGATGGCATGTCACATTTATGCACAATTCTACATTCTAAAGCCCTCAAATGTTTTGTGTAGACTTTGGTAACATTCTTTTGTCTTACATAATGTGAAATTATTGTATCATATATCTTTCAATGTTAGCAGATAGTACACTGATGACATATATTACACATAGGAAATATGCATTCAGCTTGATTTCACTTATGAAGTCCCTTACACTCACATTATTTCACAAGGATTGAGAGAAGCAGCCCTCCTTGTACATACTAAATTGCTGATATTAGTGTATGCTTTGGGTGCCTTCAAACTCTAGCCTTGAAGCAGTGCCCTCAATTCCGGAAGGTTCAAGAGTACTGAGCCCGTATTTAAAAGGTAGGACATGGGTTTTTAAGTTTGCATATCCTGGTGCTGAAAAACTCCTAAATTAATTTTTCACTACTGCAAGGCTAATCTCCCCCACTGGATAACATTAGGATAACTTACTACATTTAATAAGTGCTAACATTTAATCAGGAACAGAAATGAATATCAAGTTTGGACTTAAATGAGTTGTAATTTAAAATCCTCTTCAATGGTAAAGTTGAATTTTAAGTACAATTTTGAAAATTGCACTTTTAGAACATTGTCATTTTCATGTCCTAACCATTCGGTGCCTACAGCCAGTGTCCTGGGTCACATGACGGTGAATTATTTGTCAGTTGGCCTTTGTGCATTCCTATCAAACAGCGAGACAAAGGGTAATTAGGTGTTGGCAGGATGCTCCATCCTGCCTGGATGCAGGGGTGGAGCTATTCTCTGCTCCACTTACATTTCAGAGGAACTTATCCAGCACACGCACAAAGGTACTTGACATCAGTCTTTTGTCACCCCAGACTACCTGGAGCCTTGACAGGGGAAGGGTAGAACTCTCCAGACTAAGATAAGGAATAGCCAGGAAGTCACCCACACTTCAAAGGCTGGCACCAGGTATAAATACTGGGCCTCCAGAACCACCTCTTTAGTACACTCCTTGACCTATGGACTACAGAAGAAGAACTGCCTTGTTTACCGGAGGACTGCCTTGCCGTTTGGGGCCTGCCCTGTTCTCCAGAGGTCTGCCCTGCTGATACCAGAGGACTGCCCTGATGCTTAAGAACTGCCTCATTCACCAGAGGACTGCCCTGCTGTGTGAGGTCTGTCCTGCTTTTTGTGAAGGAAAACTGGACCCACTCTCTTCACGCCAGGCTACCTTAGGGGACTGCAACGGTCCGTTGCCCCTGTTCTGAGCAACAGGGACACAACAAGCTCCAGAGGCCTCCTTGTAACAACCCAGCTAACGTGCTGAAACTGGGGCTGCCTGGACCTGCAATTGAACCTGCCTAAGCCGTGCTGGCATTGGCTAGGGTGAGTCCCTAATCCCCAAGAGGTGCCGCCTCCAGCCCTGGATCCTTGGCTGGCATTAGAGTGCACTTCCCTGTGGAGAAAGGGGAAATCTTGAAGTTTTGGTCTCTTTGCAACAGTGAAAGGGCTTGTTTGCACAACGACAACTGCTAACTCAAAGCTCTGATGAACCCGCCTTTACACGCTACAGTGACTACCAGTGCCAACCAGTAACTCAAGATCAGGACTTCGCGATACAGCAACGACAGCCTGCTGTAACCCCCAACAAAAAGCTCCAGCAATGACCGTCTACGATGCCCCACCGGATCTTTGTGCTGCGGAGATGACCATCCCCAACAGCAGGCATGCTCTTCGCACCTCAGCGACGACCATCAGTGATGATCTCCCAGCTCCTCGTTGCCTCCACCACCACAAACTGGGCTCTTCATGCCGAACCTTGAGAAGGTAGCTTTTCAGCTGGACTTACTTGCTCCCTGTATCTGGCCTTTGCGCCATCGCGGTCGGCCTGAACTTGAGGCTTTACCAAATCTTACACGACCAGATCACTGAGTAGCATTTTGCATTTTAGGCACCATACTTACCCAAAACTTTGAAATTGCATATCTCTGGTCTTACTGATTAGATTTTTATTGTTCTGGTCATATTTTGATTATTAATATTAGCTCTTTTTTAAAATGGGTGTAGGACTTTTTGTGTTGTGTTTTCACTTTATTACTGTTTGTGTTTTGCATAAATACTTAAAACTGCACCTTGAAGTTAAGCCTGATTGCTTTTGTGCCAAGCTACTAGAGTGTCAAGCACAGGTTAATTTAGTGACTTTTTTGGTTCACCCCTGACTAGGATTGTGATGTTTGCTTGAGAAGGGTTTACACCCCCTCAACCAATAACCCCATTTCTTACAGTGACCTTATTGCATGTTCAGGGTTGTTGGGCTTTTAAAGCTCAAATTCAGCTTTAGAACTGCCTCTCACTCTCCAGAATTAATACAATTGGGATTTCTGGGTCTAATATCTGTGTGCTATATATCGAGCAGGTTAGATATAATTTATCAATCTTTAACATAACCATCAAATGCCGCACATGCACATTTTTTGGGGTAATCATCATTACCCAAAATTAACGGCACCACATTTTGGATTCTGTAGGGCATGATCAAAATTCTGAATCAGGCTGCTTTCATTACACGGATTGGTTACTTATTGGTGTCCACCAAAATGTCCTGCATTGGAATGCGCTCTTTGCACAGCTGGTGCGCGTGTTGAGGTAGGACACACCTCGTAATGAATCCTTCAGCAAAACGCCAGAAATTACACACACACTCTCACAGACCTCAGTTTGAACGATTTATTTTGTTCGTAGCAGTGCCATTATCCCCCTTCACTGTGAAGGGGGATAATGGCACTGCTATGAACAAAATAAATAGTTCAAACTGAGGTCTGTGAGAGTGCGTGTATAATTTCTGGTGTTTTGGTTTCTTATTGGGTATGGTCAATTTTGCATATATACTGCAGAACATGTTATGAAGCCATGACCAAAATACACTGTTATATGTTTCCATTGTTCCTACCCAGCCCTGACACAGTGCAGTCTGTATATAAAAAATGCAGCAGAATATTTGAGACTCAAATCTAATCTGGCACAAACTAAGGATCCATAGAAATCCACAGCTCTCATTTAAGAAATACAGCTTAATCCAAGTGATTAGCCTGCCTTACTACTGAACACTTAGGGTCTTATTTAGAGTTTGGTGGACAGTGTAGCCCATCACCCAGGTGGTGGAGTACACCAAATTCATGCTTTCCCCCTTGAGTTACCAGATTGCACTTGAGCACGCCATCAGAACCTTTGTTGCACTGCTGGTGGGTAGCATTAACTGACAGCCTGGCGGACATTGGTCAATGGAATTGAGAGAGTCAACCCTGTAGAAGATGGAGGTTTTTATTTTTTTTCCTGTTTGAGATCACCATTGAAAGCCAGGTAGGCACGATTAGAAAATAGTATAAATGACCCTCACATGTTGGGAAAAGCACTCCCGTAATGAAAGGTGCATTTATTTTTGCTTCCCCCCAAAAAAAATTAATAGGTCCCTAATTTATAAAAATGCTTGTGATTAGTTGTCTGGGCTAGCACATGTGAAACCCCATCCACTCTTCCAAATGCCGTTGCTCAATCAAGTCACAAACCCAGCTAGTACGGATGGCTCAGGTGCTTAATTTGAGCAAGAGTTTGTAGGCGGGTCCCATTGACATTCATATTTAGAGACCAGCACTTATTTTTCTGCATAAAACTTTGACCAAGAGCAAGACAAAGGGAGAAAGCAGGGAAGAAAAAGAACCAGAATTACTAACATAAAGGGGCAACAAGTGTATAGTGATGGATGAAAGAGACTTGAGGTAGAATCACAACTAAGGGGCCAATTATGATGTAGTGAGGAAACTTTCTTCCCTACACCGTCTCGGATTCGGAACCGACCAACTCGCAGTCAGCGGTTCCGAGCGGGCCTGATTACGATGCGATCTAACACTGTTTGGTCGGATTCCCATTGTTTCCTTTTTGAGCTTGTGTTCTGCCCAACAACACAGTTTCCTATGGAGAAATGGGGTGTGTGTGTCAAATTCTGCACCCTGTTGCAGACACCCCGTTTTGCCAGCAACACAGTGCAGAATTTTATATGTGGGTCCCGTAGGGACCCCCTTGGCCCCAAACTGAGGCCTCAGCATTAAGGAGGGCCTGCTAATGGCCCTCAAAGTCACCTTCTGACGGATGTATGTCATTACCACGCATGCTTTTACGGCGCATGCCTTTACTACGCAACTTTCACAACGCAAGTAGTTACAACGACTTGCGTTGGGGGGTGCTGGATAGTGAATAGTTTAATTTACTATTCCAACTCCAGTCCCCGTGGATAGTAGGGAAGGTTTTGGATAGTGAATTAACTATTCCCTATCCTAGAGCGCCCCCCAGCGCAAGTCGTTGTAACGACTTGCGTTGTAAAAGTTGCGTGGTAAAGGTACTGCATTGTAAAAGTTGCGTTGTAAACGCTGTTCCCCCTTTCTGACAGCCTTTTCATGTTGGATAGGACGACTTGGAAAGGCTGTTGGAAATTGGCATTGTTATCACACGGTCGGAAATGCTGTCCATTGAGGTGTACAATGCGGTTCCGACCACCACTAATTCTCCGAGAGCCAGTCAGAACCGAATCAGAATGACTGCGCGGCAGGGTTTACCTTCCGACTGCAAACATCATAATCGGTTGGGGGGGCGGATTATAAACCAACCAAGTTGGTCGGAAAGGTTCTGACACAGTCAAGGAGATTCCGACTGTCGGAAGGAGGTTTTCCGCCCGACATCGTAATCGGCCCCTAAGCATCCTTGGTATTTAGAAATTCCGATATTGGGCATATTTGGGCACCGGAACTTATTATTTTACAAAGTAAACCCTCGATGGCTCAATAGAACAAGGCATCAAGGGACCATTAAACAGCAAGGATAAATACACACTTTGTCAATCCACGAGGAAAGTAGATGATTAAGACATGGAAAATGCTGCAATTGCAGTTTACATGAATACATAAACCACAGCAGTAACCTGGCCTCAAGTCTTCATACCTCACTCTTGGAAGTGGTATATCATTGAGATCTTAGTAACCTTGACCCCAGAACACTCATGAGGTCATGTTTTTATTTAATACATAAATAAACAATCTAATCAAATGGGTGGGCACAGATACTGAAAATTGAAAAAATGATTGCTTAAAGAGTAACAATAAGAACAAGGAATGTGGAGGGTAAACTAGAGAAAATGAAACACACAAATATGAACAGACAGCAAAGATAACGGATCAAAAATAGGTTCTCAAATATTAAAACTAACAATTTGAAGATGCGCTTCTCAGTCTGCCCTCAATTCAACAACCCCTGGGGCATGCTGTTCTGTTGCTGTAAAGGGGGATGCAGGGAGAGGACTCCAAAGCCCAGAATCACCTGCCCCGCCGTCACTCACCAACACGCCTGGAGGCGCATTAATCAGTTGTGCGGCTCCAGCAGTGCAGGAAGCCTGGGACCTGCTGTATCATTGCCGCAAAGGGAGTGAAGGGAGAGTACTCCAAAGCCCTGAATTCCCAGCCCCACCGTCACTCACCAATGCGCCCAGAGGAGCATAAATCATCTGTGCGGCTCTCGTGGTGAAGGATGCACTCGGACTGCAGCTGGACGAAGCTGCACCCGTCAGCACCAGGAAGTGGCACGCTGCCCCCCCCCCTAATATCCCGCACACAAGGTACTGTCTGTTTTCTGGTGCTCCTTTTTCATGCATCCACAGTTTCATAGTTTTCTGGAGGAGGATCTATTGCTGAGCAGAGGGGTCCAGGACTTTGACTTTTATGCTTGGCATACATTGACTTTCTGTTCCCCCAGGATCTTGTGTGTATAACAGTTTGTGTAGCCCTGTTTATTGTTGATTATTGCTTGTGTAAGTTAAGGGTTAATTTGTTTCCTGTAAGTCACCCTGCATAGGCTGCTATTGCTCTTAGGGGCATGGGTAAAAGAAAAACAGGAGAGGGTATAAGCAATCAGGGGACAACGAAAACGGCAAAAAGGAATGCGGGGAAGAAAGCCAGGGAAATTGTGTAATAGATCATATTGATGATCTCTAGGGAGAATGTGAACAGTTGCTGACTCCAGCTCCTATTGTGCCCCCTGGAACGGAACCTATGAGGGAAATTCCCACACTTTGGTAGTAACAGACCGGTGCCATCCTCGAATTCCAATAATGTTCATGAAAGTAAAAAAATGCTCTGAGAGCGCGCAAGTGAACATGGCCGAATGTAGGAATCCTGATCTAGACCCTATTTCGAGGACAAATATACCATCTGATGACATTGAATTCCCCTGTAAAAATCGGTTTTTACCAAACCCCGGGCGGGTAACTCCGCTCCGCCAGCAGAGTTTACAGAGTTTTGCCTACTCCGCGCTCCGTTGCGAACACGTAATTTAAGAAAAACTCTGACTCCTTGGCAGAGCCGAGTTAACCAGCCCCACCACCCTCCCTAATAAATGATAATTTTAAAAAGAGGCACTTACATGCTGTGGCTGCCTCCTCCTCTCTATGGCCTCTCTCCTTCCTTGTCTCGCCATCCTGGTCTATTAGAAACCCCTACATTGTACGTCTTGTGCGCAAAATTATTAATTAATTAGGGAGGGGGGAGGGAGGGAGCAGAGCGGGGTTCCACTGAGCTTTTCCCAATTCTGTGGAAATCCGCGTAGAGGCACTACGCCAGCTCTGGCTGGGCGTATTCTTACCCCTACTCGAAATAACAGATTGTGTAACCCAGTTGAAACCTAATACTGGCTATTCGCTTACTAACTCTATAGATGTTCATACTTCTCCCACCACAAGTTTAATACCTGCTTCCATGCCCTTTGCTTCTCCTGTCATTGCTCCTGTTATTGACTATGTTCCACTGATAAAAGGAACTTAAGGCTGAGGTTGGAGAGCTAAAAGCTATTATCAGTCAGTTGTTAACAGCAGTTAAGTAACTTCAGTCATCTCAAAATGCTCAGTTAGGGGTCCCTCTTGTGTAGGCTACTGGGCACATTCCATTACTACCACCTTCTCTCCTACTACCTAGCAGACCAGCGACTAACAACTGACAACCCATTCTTAATACTGAGGTTTTTGGTCATGAATTATGTGAAAGAAGGCCCAGTAATCGGAGAATTACTAGGTGCTTGCCCTGACCCACTTCTGTTTACCAGAATTTGAACGGGCAATTAGTCTACTATTCACGCGATAGAGGGCCAACGAGATCTGTCAGGTTGTGAAGAGGTGGAATAATAGGCCTAGCTCAATCCATAATAATAGGAATACCCTGTATATATGAGATTCTCCTGTGACTAGAATTCACATGGTTAATGTCCTGAAATGTCAAACCTCTGGTGGGAAGTACGAGTCAGGAGACTCTCTTTTCAAAAAAGTAACACACTGGAATAGGCACGTCAGAGGGTGTCATTCAGTGATCTGAGACAATATTCTTGGTGCACGGAGATGTCCTGCAGAAAGTTCTTGCTTCAATGAGATTGAATAAACCATGAGGGGTAGGGAGGTAGGAGAGAGCCTGGTTGCATTGGACGCTAAAAGATGCCCGCCAAAAAATTCAAATATACAGTTTATGTGTGGAAGCCAAAGGTGGGATCAGGTTACGGGGCCCCTATGGGGTAGTAGACAGACATCATGTTTGAAGGATGTGGATTGACATGAGGAATGTACTAGAATTGGTTTATCAAAGCACTGTTTGACTTTAGAGGCAGGAACAAAGTGGCTCTGGTCTAAGGGGGGGGTCAATGTGTACCCTGCCAGCATATAGCACGATGACAGACAAAACTATTGTTCTTGGACCTGGTAGTAGTGAAAGGATTCTAAGCTATGGTACTGATGGCAAGGTTGCTGCTACCTCTCCGCCATGGGAGAATATAAGCATTCAAAACACCCATACTGAGAGTGTACAAATACACCCGGGGGCTCACATTCTGTCGCCAACTATGGTTTGCATAGTACTACTTCTAACTATGTTCTCCTAACTGATCCTGAACATTTGGTTCATTGTAATTCTAAGGGGGAGGAGCTTACTGTAAATTCCAGCTTGTCAGTTATTTAGTGGAACATTGCTGGGATCCATTCAAAACTTTGCATTCCCAGGAGGCTCACGTTGATAAATGACAATGACATCTGTATTTTCCAGGAGACCTGAGCTACTGAGAGGGATCTTCTCAGTGGTTTCACCACATATAGCACTGAGGCATTAGCCCCAAGAAATATGGGGAGGGCAAGTGATGGCCTGGGAATTGTTGTGAAAAACTCCATTGCCAGCACTCATAAACGCATAGAAATCAATTCACCTGACCTAATGGGGATCCAGGTTACCTTTCCGTCCGGCCTAGTATTAACTATTTTTAATGCCTATTTAAGATCTGTCCCGTCAGGTAATGACTCACTTACACTACATTTGCTAGACGAGCAAGATGTTGGTAGCTGGAGATTTAACACCACGTTTGAACCCTCAGCGATGCTTAAAACACTAACTGAGGATGAGGATAAATCGTGGGGAATCCCTAGGTTCGTGAACAAAACGGGTGGATCACGTAATACTGGGGTAGCTCTCCAGCTCATCTCGCTAGTAGCAGGGAGTTGTTTAAGAGCATGTAATGGTTGGACTCGCTCAGACCTAGTGAGGCAGAGTACATTCGAAAGAGGTTGCAGTTCAAGTGTGATAAACTATATCCTAGTGCTGTGGTTCCCAAACTGTGCGCCGCGGCGCCCCGGTGCACCGTAATGAGGTGCCAGGGGCGCCGCGCACACTAGGGTGACCAACCGTCCGTAAATTCCACGGACCTTTTATCTGTAATTTTGGCCATCACAGGGAGCAGTGCTGCTTCCCTGTGAGAGGCCTCACCCCTGCTGCTGGAGGCGCCTCTCACTCCTCCAGGAGCACAAGAGCAGCCCCTCCCGCCCATTGTTATTCAGTATGCCGCGGATTGCCACTTACTGAATGACAATGGGGCAGTCTGGGGGTGTGATACCATGTGGCGGCCTCCTCCTGCCTCAGTGTACAGAAGGGCATTCTGTACGATAAAAAGTAAAACGCCCAGCTGCAATGTTAGAAAACACTTCATTCAAAGAAGCCTGTAAAATAAGTTTAAAAGAACAGGTTATCGTTCTCTCACTG
Organism: Lissotriton helveticus; assembly: GCF_964261635.1. Taxonomy (NCBI): domain Eukaryota; kingdom Metazoa; phylum Chordata; class Amphibia; order Caudata; family Salamandridae; genus Lissotriton; species Lissotriton helveticus. Next base: position 832,138,835 of record NC_136067.1, read on the forward strand.
TCCTGTCATTTTAGAACTGAAGTATTTTCAATATTGTATTCAACAAAGCCATGGTTGCTCCTTTTTTTTTTTAAGGAACTAGCAACCATTGACAAAGCCAATAGTCCTGGCTTGTTGAGGTGTAATGATACTCGCTGTATTATATATCAGGATGCAATGACAGAGACAACATAATACCAGTGAGGCGGAACACTATGCTAAGCGCAGATTTTTAGCCTAGGTGTTTTAAGCTGCGCTCTTAATTACGTCAAACACCCCCTTTGAAGAGACCCCCCAGTTTTTTTACACCGCTTAAAGCCCTGGAAACAACACCATGTTACAGTAACCTCACATCCTGGCACTGTGCATCATGCATGACTTCTACGTTTTCAGTCTGCCTATGTGCAGGGGCATAGTGAACTCTCCACCATTCCACCCCTTGCTGTAGTTCATTCTTGAAGGGACTCTTCTGCCTGCAACTCTGCAAACAAAGGCTCAGCTCATAATGTGAAAAGGTGGGTGAATAAATAAGTGAAGGAATGTCTGAATGGCTGGATGGATTACTGAAAGGATGAATGCATGAATGAAAGGGGGAATGGATAGATAATGAAAGAAAGGATGGATGGATGAGTGAATGAATGGAAGTATGGATGAGAGAAAAGGTAAATAGATGGATGTATGGGTGGAAGGGTAGATGTATGGGTGGAAGGGTAGATGGATGGGTAAAAGTGTGGATGGGTGTGTGAAAGGATGGATGGATGAGTGAAAGGGCAGCTGATGGGCGAGTGAATTGGTGGATGGGTGTGTGAAAGGATGGATGGGTGGATGAATGAAAGGGTAGATGATGGGCAAGTGAATGGGTGGATGGATGAATTGATAAGTGAAATGGTGAATGGATGGATGAGTGAAAGGGTGGATGTAAGGATTGATGAGTTAGTGAAAGGGGGTAGATGGACAAAAGGATGGATAGATGAGTGAAGTGAAAGGGTGGATGGATGAGAGAACGGATGGCTGGATGAGTGAACCGATGGTTGGATGAGTGAAAGAATGGATGAGTAACAGGATCAATGGATGGATTCATGAATGGATGAGTAAATGGGTGGGTAGATGGATGGATAAGTGAAAGGGGGATGGAGAGAGAAAGGGAGGATGAATGACTGAAAGGGTGAATGGGTGGAAGGATAAATGACTGGGTGAATGGATGAGTAAGTGAATGGGTGGGTGGATGAGTAAGTGAATGGATGGCTGGGTGGAAGAGTGGATGCATGGATGATTGTACAGATGGATGGGGTGAAAGGGTGGGTAGATGAATAATGGGTGGATGAGTGAAAGTGTGGATGGAGGGATGGATGAGTGAAATGATAGACAGAAGGATATATGGTGGATAGGTGTGCAAATGGTTGAATATGTTTGGATATAGATGGGCACACAGATGGAAGGACAGACCTTTTTAGTGTAAAAATAAGGCTGGGGATACTGATTACGACAGACCAAACTCAATGTTCCATTTTCTCAGAGCGGGTCTCAGTACCAAAAGGTACTGAAAGCAGCAGCTGGCATAAATAAGGGTTTGGGACCAGGCACTCTGTTGGGGATAAAAACGATGGATTGGGATGCAGCCAAAGTGATTGCCAGTGGATGAGATTAATAATTCAAGCATTCTAACCATTATAATATCTTCATTGCGTCCCAAATACTTTAAGGAAGATAACAGGAGGTACACACCACCCACCCACCCACCGGTAAAAAAATGGTGGGGAGCCACGGCCAACTGCCGATTAGGTCAGGGGAGCCACAGGTCAAAAAAGTTTGGGAACCACTATCCTAGTGCATGCTATATTGTGGTCTTTGGTGGGTGATATGATGATTACAAACAGGACTGATAGTGACAGCAATCCCCTCTTTCTCTCGCTGTATGGTACACCTCTTTCTAGGGGCCGGTCTGGTGACAGTATAATATAGCAAAAACCTCTCATATCTAATAACTCTAGGAGTGTACTGTGGCCAAAAAATCAAAAATGCCAGCAGATGGCAGGCAAAAATATACGACCTGCTTGTGCAACATCTTTCTAGTCTTGATGCAGCCACAATTCTGCCAGACCAAGTGCTGACTGCTCATGTAGGGTTTTCTAATGAGTTAAAAGGAATGTGTTTAACTAAAGATACTGGAAAGAAGGTAAGTGTGGGGAAGACTAATGTGTGATATAACTGTGACTGTAAGCAGGCAAAACTGAACTTAAAAATAGCGATTTGTGGGGGCGTGGCTAGCAGCCAAGAAAAATGGCCGCTGCCTAGAGGAGCTCCGGGGACAGGATCGCTTCCCCATTAATCCTGTAACTTATCCACAGCCATAATTACATCCAGAGTCCGTGCACGCGGACCGGAGATGGAGCGCGGTCCACCGATCTAATTTACCGGAGCCAGGGAGTGCCCAGAAACGTGAAGGGCGATCTCCAATCGGTGAGGCCTGAACATATCACTGCAGCCGGGGCCTCAATTAGTCACGAGCCGCCCGGGGTCTGCGGGGAGACCGGCAAGCTGCGAGACGGCAGGGAGAGCAGAAAGACTGATCCTGCGTGCCGGAGTGGGCGCTAAGTGTGCTAGCTGCCCGCCGCCACCTACAGGAATGCACTGAGGACCGTTGAAGGCCCCCGCGAGGGCCCGACAGCGCCACCTCCAACGGGGACATTGGAACGACCGGTCGGTCACGCCTGTGGCCGCCATTTTGTGTCGAGGGCGGTTGGGACTCCCGCGGCACTGAGAGGCGGTAAGTATAATGCTGCCCGGTGGCGCTGCCACTGGGAACACCTGGGGAAATACTGGACACTTAGCCGGTCCCCCATATAGCAATTCATTGGTGCACAGGGAGTTAAATAAGGGCCCCGCCCGGCGTATACTGCATTGCACCCAAGGAGAGTCCCAGAGGCGGGGAGGGGCATACAATACCTGGTGGAACAGCGACGACCAGGCTTAGAGTCTGGAAGAGGGAAAGAACCATTCTCACAGACGTGCAGATAGACCGACTGGAAATTGTGCTCTGCAGTTACAGAAGGGCTGGACTTGGACTATCCTGGGGTCCCTCGCACCCCCCAGTAGTGAGGGGGCCATTACGTACAGCAGAGGACCGGCGGAACGCTGCAGCGCTATTACTGTGGTGAAAACCCGAAAAATAACCACCTGTTGTGAATTGCGCCTGCAGGTCCTAAAATTTACGTGCCAACCATCAGCATCATGAGCGGTAGGGGACCTCGTGCGAACCAACAGAGCAAATTGGATCAGTATGCTTACACGAAAGACTTCCCCCTGCTCTCGGACAAGGCGGACCAACCAAAGAAAGACACAGTGGCGTCAGGGGTGCCCAAGGTTACACTGGAGGACATTATGGCGGCCCTTAACAGAGGTCAGACAACGATGGGCTCCATATCGTCAGACATCACTTTCCTACGCGCCGACTTCCAGAAAATGTCCGCCAGAGTAACAGACATTGAACAAGTGACAACATCCCTTTCAACGGACTCTGCACTCCTGATTCAGAAAGTTACGCGCTTAGAGGACGGGAATAGAAGAATGGCGGCTAAGCCCGATGACCAGGAAGGACGCTCCCGCCGCAACAACGTTCGGATTACAGGGCTTCCGGAGACAGAAGGGGGCCCTGCAATGTCGAGGAACTCATAAAATCACGCCTGCAACCGAAAGGTCTTTCAGCCTTCTTCTTGGTGGAACAGGCACATAGAGTGCCGGGTGGATGTCCAAAACCCGGAGCCCCTCCACGGCCGGTGCTGGCCCGTATCTTCAATTTTTGGGACAGAGATGCAATATTACAGACGGCCCGGGTGGCACCACCGGTTAGGGTCCAGAATTCTGTCATCCCATTCTTTCCAGAGTACACTGCAGCGGTTACGGCACGGCGCAGGAGCTTCTTGGAGGTAAAGAAGGCACTGAGGGCCCGGGAACTGCTGTACTCAATGCTATTTCTGGCTAAATTGCGTGTCGTGGCTGATGGCAAGACATGGTTCTTCGAATCACCAGAGGAGGCCCATGACTGGTTAGAAGGGTGGAGAGTGGCTGGAAAGGAAGGCAAAGCACCAAAAGGTAGACGACCTCGTGGACGACATGAAGACCCGGAGAAGGATGAGCACATTCAAGACGTCAACAACCTGTCACAGGCGAGGCTGGATGACGCTGTGAGCTGAAAAGGACTCGGGCACTTCTTGGCGATATACCGGCAATGGAACTATAGCTGAAGCAGACTCTGGAGCGTGGGGAGCTGTTATCCTCCTTGGACTTCCCGCTCCCAAACGTGCAAGTACTGTTTACAGGGTTGGGTATCAAGCACTCTGCTCAGTTGGTGTGGCGGGCAGTTTTGAGTCGGCAAGGCAGGGAGGAAGGGAGGGGTTCGGGGAGGGTGGGATTGTCATATGTTTGTTCTAAAACGAGTTCTCTTAGGAATCAGCACACGGTCTGTAATGCAGTAACACAACACATGGAGCGCGACTCTCACTTTATCCTACCTGATAGCGTTAGTCACGGTGGACATGGCGGGATTGTCATCGGAAGGTACGGTGAGGACTGAACCCCTGGGGTCCCTGATGCCATGCGGCCTACTCTCTCCCTGCTAACATGGAATGTGAGGGGTCTACGGGACAAAATAAAGGGAGGAATAGTTTTACAGAGCATCAAGATAACGGGTTCGGCGGTGGTACTACTGCAAGAAACACACCTTACAGGTACGGCCAGCAAGGCGATGGATAGGTGGGGATACAAAATGGTAGTCCACTCTGAATTTACGTCCGGCTCCCGTGGAGTAGGCACATTAATGAAGAAACAGTTCCCACTGATAGTGCATAGTACTAAAATGGATACACAAGGGAGATTTGCAGCTATCAGTACGCAGTGGGAGGGACGACCCATTAATATTGTATCAGTCTATGTTTCCCCGGCACTGCATACTGTGGCTTTGCCGGACCGCAGTGAATTTCTACTTGACCTTCCAGAGGGAGAACTCCTTTTTGGTGGGGATTTTAACACAACTTTACATGACACCCTGGACAGACTCCAGGTGAGAGTGGGTACATCTGGAGGGTTACGCCTGCAGAGTTTTCTGGAGGATATGGGACTTATAGATCTTTGGAGGAGAAACCATCCTACAGAACGCCAATTTACGTATCATTTGGGGGTACATAACAGCCTGACCAGGATTGATTACTTCCTAGGCTCATTGGGTAGTCTTCAAAATATTGACACTATAGAAATCAGACCCCGGGGCATTTCCGACCATTCTCCTCCACTCTTACTTCAGTACACATATCACCAATAGACACGACGTAGGGTATATCCAATTCGCCCTGGATATTTGCATATACCACAAATCAGGAGGGAGCTTAAAAAAGGGATTGAAGACTACTTTAATGAGAACGTGGGCTCAGTGGCCTCCCTTACCACCCTTTGGGAGGCCTTTAAAACGGTCATCAGGGGTCAGGTCAGGGGTCAGGCAATCTCTTCCATAGCGACACATAAAAAGGAGGGATAGGCAGACTTACAAAACTTAGAATCTGAACTATATGAAGCAGAAGCCTCCCATGCTAGAAGTCCCACCCCTGATAGGGCTGCTAACCTCCGCTGCCGGCAGCTCAGACATAAAGAACATCTCACCACATTGACTAAGCAACAGATACACAAAATATATGAGGTGGGGGACAAAGCAGGGAAGTTGCTAGCCTGGTTAGACAGAAGAGAAAAAAGTGACAGATGGATAACGCAGCTCCGTACGGACGGAGGAGACATCACAACTGACCCACACACGATAGTGGACATGCTGGCACGCCACTTTTACACAATTTACTCCTCCGACTCAGCAATGACCGAGGAAGAGGCGCTGACGTACATCCAGGATCTCCGTATGCCCAAACTGACGCCGGAAGCGGCAAACAAATTAGAGAGCGACCTGACGTTAAGTGAGCTGACGGGGGCCATAGGGGCACTGCAGTCAGGCAAGGCTGTGGGACCGAACGGGATGCCGGTTGAATTCTATAAAAGTGCAGCGGATCACCTTGCGCCTCACATGCTGAATATGTTCCTTGACAGTCTGGAAAGAGGTGAACTACCCCCAGACCAGCGTACGGCCACAATCGTAGCAATTTTAAAACCCGGTAAGCCGGCGGAGAAGTGTACCTCGTACCGACCCATCTCCCTTATGAATGTAGAAGCCAAAATCCTCGCGAAATTGTTGGCTAAGCGACTCACGCCACACCTCGCAACGCTCATACATCCAGACCAGTCTGCCTTTATGCGGGAAGGAACACGGCCTTGAATTTATGGAGACTACATGGGTTATTAGCCCGAGCGGAGTACGTGAAGGAACCGGCGGTGGTACTTTCCTTAGATGCCTATATGGCTTTTAATATGGTTAAGTGGCCATTCTTATTCGCTGTGTTAAAGCACTTGGGATTTGGTCCTAAATGTATCTCCTGGGCACGACTCCTCTATACCAAGCCGCTGGCACATGTTACTGCTAATGGTCACATATCAAATGACTTTCCCCTGGCACGGGGCACACGCCAGGGATGTCCACTATCGCCATTGCTTTTTGCATTGGTCATTGAGCCTCTGGCGGCGTGGCTACGGTGGGAGCCAACAATCAAGGGCCTTAAATGGACGGACGACTGGGAGGACCGAGTATCCCTCTATGCCGGCGACCTGTTGCTCTACTTGGCCAACCCAAGGCGCTCTATAATGACCCTACTGGATGTGTGTGCGACCTATGGTGTAGCTTCCGGATATACCATTAACTGGTCAAAATCCATACTCTACGTGCTTCATGGCCCTCCGCCACTCCTCCCTGACGATTGTCCGCTTACGATAGCCGGAAGCTCGTTTAAATACTTAGGGATTCATGTCACCGCTGATTCCAGGGAATTTTTCACAAAAAACCTACAGCCCCCACTGGAGCATCTTAGGAGGGATGTGCGCCACTGGGAGACACTGCCACTCAGGTCCGCACCCGGAACTTCTGTGTGGGAGCACCCTCCCCGCCGTCTGCCTACCTGATTTCTGATCCCGCCGAAAAAGAGCGATTTCTCGCCTGCCACTTCCAGACTTAATACTCGGACACCCCTGCATCCTAATGTGAATGCGTGTCATTATTGTGTGGCACCACGAACTTCTTGCCTTTGGGGCACTGCCTCCGCCGTTGAGCATTCCCCTCAGCGCAGCCGTCCACGGGATCTGGAGCCACATCCATCCACCCATCAGCAGCCTGGTCCCGAGCGAGGGCCGGGTCGGAAGTATCACCGGCTAAGCGACCTGTGGTCCTTCTTCTTCTCGTCACAGCCCTGATGAGTCGTGCAAGCACTGTTACCGCTTGACGACGAAACACGTGTCGGCTGGCCCTTCATGAAATAAAAGAGGATTCATTCAACAACTATTCTCCTCTGCCTCGATCACTGTTACTTGTACCTTTATGTCCATTGAGGCATCTCCTTCTTTACTGTAATTTGGTGTGCAATTGGTATTTGTTCTTGCACTGCCACTCACTTTGCTGGGAAAGGCAGTGATGGAGCGGTAATTTCTTCTGGTAGTTTCTCAATGCAAAACCTTAATGCTACCTCTAATTTACCGCTCAAAAGGTGTTGGGCCCTTCACACCATGTATTACCTTCAGGAGACTTTAAATAAACCTGAACAGTCAAAAATGCAATTTATTATTCAAGCCAATAAAGAGAGTTGTTGAGTATTTTAAAGGGTTTTATTTTCTAGTCAAAAGTTAATTTTTCTCTGACCCTTCATTCATTAGTAAAATATCAATCAGGTTACAGAATTTGGAAAACAGGAAAAATATCAATAATACAGAACACATTACAGTCTGCATATAAGCATTACATGTAGTTATGAAAATGTGGCGCACAATTCTTAAAGAGTTTGTAAGAAAAATAGTCTTGCAAAGCTAATCATTGATTAAATAGTTGGCAAAAATCTCCCATTAAGAGAAATAAATGCATAAGTCAAATAAATCTTTTCAGACCTAATTAATTAGTCAAAGCATAAACTTAAAGTTTAGCATCTAAATCTAAAGAGCCTTTCTATCTGTTGCTGCTCATGTGCATCTCTGTGTCTAAAGAGCAAAAAGGAGGGAGACAGCCCGCCCTTCACCAGACCTCAAAGGAATGCGGCCTGCAGTGCCAAGATATGACGTGGAAGCAAGAAACCTCCCCCTGAATCTCCTCGGACGCACCTTCCCCTTCAGCAATCTCCCGGGACGTTTCTCGTACCTAACCCATAGAAGCCAGCTGAGCTGAAAAAAGCCAGCCCCCATCCAGAGAGGACATTATTTTATACCCTAATTATTGGCAGACTACACAAAGATGTAGCATCTTTCAGGAAAACCTGTATGTGATTGGTCAGTCATGATGGCATGAGTTCTCAATACCCTGACTCATTCTAAAATCCTGACTTTACCAGTTTTAACAAAAGAAGCATACATGAATAACTACATTTATAAACATTTGCAACATTTACTAGGAAAAATGTTTCATTCTAATTCTCCTTCCTTCCTTCCACAGCGTAGTCAGATGGACACTTTTAACTAACACTGGTACATTGGCAGAATCACAAGAATGTACAGTTGAAGATGTCCTTCACTTCTTGTCATGAGGAAAGCAGCCACAGTCTGCGCATGCTCCCTTCTCATTAAATTGCAAGCCATAGCCTTGATGGATTCACAGGCAGCCATGTTTTGTGTAGGCCCCAAAAATAAAACAAACACAAAGATAATATTAATTTCATGTAAATCAGCCCATTATGTTTCCCTCCCTCATACTAATACCCCTTATAAATGTTTACCTAGCCAAGCTATTAGTGAAAAGCAGCTTTTCTATTATTTTATGACAACCTGCAAAATAAATGTGAAATGTGCAACATAGCATTTTCATGCATTTAGTGTAAAATTTAAAAGCACACACAATTAATATAGTGCACACCACAACATGCATTAGTGTTTTAGATAGCTTTTCATGCAAAAAGCATTTAGTCCCCTGTGTAGTGTTTGGTGCATTATTAATTCACACACATTATAAAAAGAGGTGTTATTAACTGAAAAGGTTTATCAAAATATGCAACAAGTCAAAGTCTTTTAAGACAGAAATATTGAATTTTAGATTGCATGGGATGGGCTGGGAAGAGAAAAACACATTCTATTAATCTTCAAAGCTAAAAAGGCCACTTTTCTCTACACTGTAAAAACACATGTTAATTCAGCACAAGCATTTCAGACTGAATAGGCCTCACTTTCATGTTTTTCATGTGCCATGTTTTTAACTTGCACCAAAATGTGCGTGGCAATTTAAATGCAGCCTGTCTGTAGCACAAAAATAAAACAATGCCTGACTGCAGATGAAATCTGCTCCATCAATCCACCCTTCTGATGATTCAAATCATAATAACATGATTTATAATTCATCACACATATTTAATTTCACTAGTGACATTTCTTATTGCGAAATCTGAGCATATAACAATGTTACTTCTATTTCTAAGGCAAACACAAGTCTGGTCTGTAATCAGATCATATATAGCCAAGCTCAAATGTTTTAGTGCAGACATCTTTAAGTAGCTTCTTGGAACAGTTAGTCTTCTTTAAAATAAGTAACTAAAATAATAAAAAAGGAGAATTCAACAGGACAGTTTCAGCATTTCTTTGCTCTTTGTCATCAGCTTGCCATCAGAATGGCTCATACAGTGTGGCTTTCTGTACATTTTCCATGCAAATTAGACTACTTAGGTGCTGAGAAATTCTGACAGAGCACCATCAATCCTTTTGCACTTTTTCAACCAAGGCCTTTCACTCTTATTTTCACTTTGATCAGATTCAGATGTTTCACCACAGCATCTCTCAGATCAAAGCCGTTGCACCATCCATTATGCAGATCTTGTGTAGCAGCTGCAATCTGGTGAGAAACTGCACACTGTACATCAACCAGACCTACACAGCAATGGCTAGTGTTTTCATCAGTGTTTTCCACAAGTGCATTTGCATATGCATTTTCAAGCCACTTTAGTGTTGCTGAAACACAGTCTTTTGCAAAAGGTAACTCTGTGCTGCCATTGTGTTGCTTTATTATGCTTGACACTTCAGGCAGATAGCTACAATCCATTCCTTGTCCAATCTGTTGTTCTGCACTCATTATCTTTGAGACCACATTATGATCTGATTTCAGAGAAACTGGCAATCTATACCTGGGCATCAGTCTTTGCAATAACACATTTGCCACTATGCAGTTGCCACTTTTCTCAAAAACAGTTCTGATACAACCCTGTTGTGCTGCTTCAAAAACATTTTCTTGAGCCTCTTTTAATTAAACTGTGAAGATTCCATTGAATGTATATGCTAACAGAACACAATTTTGTGCAACTGAATTAGCATTTCTCTCTCCCATGACAACAGTGACTCTCATTTGAGCAGATATACTGCATGTTATGGTAAGGGCAATCAATTTCGAATTTTGGGCTGGGGTAACTACTGAGAGCCATGAACCTTTGACAACATCATGTATAAGGAGCACAGCATGTGCTTCTTTTAATGTGTCACCTTTCAAACATGGGCCATCTACAAAATGGACATTGTTGGGCTGACTCAGACATTCATCCATAAAGTCTGAATTTGGCTTTATGCATATTTTCATGATATTTAGACACTCATATTCATTTTCATCATAATCCAATTCATTTGCTGACATTTCTGTGAAGTTAGGGTCAAAGGTCATTGGGCAATACATCACAAACCTTTGAACACAGTCATCGTTTTCAATAGGCAATGAGAGAGCGCAGCCCTCCCTCTCACTGCAAATTAGTGTATTTTCTTTCAAATAAACTTTCATTCCTAGTGCTGGGGCGCGACATTTTTTCTCTTTCAACTCTAGGAATACTTTTGTGCAGTTGTTGTCCAATGGAAGCGGATCAGACACACCTGAGTGTGTCAGCCTCAGTAAAGGCTTAGCCACTAGGGAAAGGTTTAGTAACCACTCTCTACAGCAGCTAACCATTCCCAAAAATGTCCTGACTTCTTTCTGAATTTGAGGTGTATTCATCTTGGAAATTATTTCCACCTTCTCTGGTGACACCTTTCTACCTCCATTTCCAATTTTGTGTCCCAGACATTCATCCTCTTTTTGACAGTACTCCTGACTATTCTCATGCAATGGCACTGTGACATGAACTTGGCAAAAATCAATACAAATAAGCCATTCTTCACCACATGGAATGTGAAAAAATATATTGGCTGGATTCGGTACCACAGGACAACATGGAAAAAATATGCTTTTAATCTCCTGCACTATTCTGTTCTTTTCATTTATTTTCTGTGAACCTATGATCAGAAAGTTACACAAACTTCCAATCAATTCCATCAAAAATCCTTTTATTGGTAAAATTCCTGCAACTGATGGTATTCCTGAATACATGTCATCTGGTTCAAATTTTAATAAGACATGTTCTGCACATTTTATTATTCTGGCATCCTTCTCTGTGAACTCTCTTATTTCTGTGTTTATTATTTTCTCCAAAGCAGAAGGTAATGTTTCAACTGTCTTTTCTGAAAATAATGCTACAGCTGTCTCTTGGGTCATTTTAAAATGTACATCATCATCAGGAAACTGAAAATGAACATTATCTGATGTACAGTAATCTGTGCTGCTTAATTTGCAAAATAATTGTTTTCCTGGTAGGCCTGAGTCACAGACAACAGTTTTGCAATTTTCCTCAAATGGGCCTATTTTTGGTGCACATTTTTCTAAAACTGGGTTTGTAATTTCTTTGTTTAAAACTCCTGCAATTAAATCTGGACTTTCCACTGCCTTCACAATGGACTTGGCAAATTCAGAATTGTGAGGGTTAAAACTCTCATTTGCAAACATAGTAACCTGTTTGACTGGGTTCTCATTTTGTCTCTGGAAATAATTCACATTTGCTCTGGACACCTTATTTAAATTAACTTTAGCATTTGCCATATTTTGTGGGTCCATCTGTGCTTGAAAAATTCCTGCCATAGGTACCTGTTTCTGAACTGACATTTGCATTTGCTTAGCTGGCATATTTTGCACCTGCATTTCTCCATGTTTTTGTGAATCATGTTTAAATTTATTTTTCTTCTTCCAATGCTCAAATCTGTTATAAAGATGGCAAAAGGACACATTTTCCAGCAGTACAACATCCATACCTGAATTTGCACAAACCAAAACACCTTTACTTCCATCCTGTGCTCTTTTAATCTGTACCCAATCAACATCCTCTGCTGGCACTCTGCCCTTCAGGAAAGTAATCACTGCTATGTTTTCCTCCATAACAACAGAAAATGATGGTGCATTCATGCAAACCCTTTTCACTGTCTCCTCACCTGGCCCTTGAACAACAACTTTAGATTCAAACCACAATTTAGTCAGCAAGGCAATATAAAAGAACATTTCTAAATTAATGCACAACTCTTTCAATATTTCATCAAATCCATCAACTTGTGGGTACCACAGCATAAATGTGTCTCTCAATTGTGGGATTGTGTTCAGAAATGCTGCAAGTTCACTTTTATTCTGTGGCATATGCACATACATTTCTCCCACCTTTTCTCTCAATGAGTAAGCAAAATCTTCTCCCTCATTCTGCTGATTAATATTCTCAGTTATATCTGGTGGCTTCTTTTCCTTATCCATTTTCCTTGCTAGGTCTGGTGGTTTCTTTTTCTTCTGATGTTTTCTTGCCCACTTGTCTCCTAATTTCTCAAGCCCATTGCATTTGAAAATATATTTTATTTCTGCAATGTGCAATTGCATTCCTGAAGAACACATTTTGTCATTTGCTTCATCATCCATGTGTACCCTAAAACCTTTCTGAAATGGAAAACTTCCTGAAACATCATTTTCATATTTTTGAGCCAAATCTGTCAGTCCATTATGTGTAGTTAATGCACATGCAACTGTTTCCATACTCAGGGAAATGAATTCTTTTTCCTGACACTGGTTCACATTTTCATTATTCAAACAGCAAGGACTGTTATTTCCCCCATGTTCAAATGCTGAATTTAAAACACTAAGCTGTTTTTCTTTTTCATGGTCTGTGTTAATATGTTCTCCCATGTTTTCTATCTCTTTAATCACTGCTGCTTCCTCAAAGCAGGTTTGAGAAATCCCATTTTCAAATATATTTATTTTATCCTGGTCTGCCGATGTTGTAAATACCATTTTTCCCTCACCTTTTAGTGCTTGGGGTAATTTCTGTTCACTAATCTGTGAATTCTGAGTTTCTGAAATAAACCCTGGCAAAATCACTGATTCTGCAGCTCTTTGAACTTTTTCAGTAGGGACCATATTATTTGGGACAGTCATATTTTTTCTAGGCATTATCTGTGCATCTGCAGTTTGTAATTCTTTGACTGAATCAGGCACATTTGAAGCAGTAACACCTGGAGGTATCACTGGCAGTACTGAATCAGCAGGTAATGGGTCAATATAAAATGTCTGCACAGTTCTCTCAGTCTGTATTTCTCTCTGTTCAACAGAAGCAGTAGCCCCTGTAATATTTACTGGTACACTATTTTCAGTATTTTTCATGGGAACCACATAAAGTGGTGGACACTCAGTTATCAATGCATCCATTATTTCATCCCCTGAATCATTATTTATTTGAAGCTCTTTATCATCACTAATTCTCTTCTCCTGAATTTGGTGCTTTACCTTTTTATCCTCACTTGTTTTCTCTCTTGCTGTCTTTTCCCACATGCTTAAGGCCTCAAATTGTGCAGCTTTAGATGGTGTCTTTATTTCACATAAGACTTCCCTTAATTTGTCAATAATTTGCAATTCAAAAGTACCATCTTTTGGAAACCTCAAAGCACCTTCTTTTTCAGTAATCTTGCACCATTGGTGAACCCACATAAATGTATTTTGTCCCAAATTGGTAGACATAAAATGCACAGGTGTTCCTTCAGGAGCATCACCAATAAAAAACGAATTTTTCACTTTACCTCCTAACAGCTTCTTTAAACCTTCAAACATTTTCATTTTTGCAATAGTTCAATGCAATTTCTTTTCTCCAAAGCTGTTAGTCTAACTTTTAGTCAGTTTTACTCCTACCACCGACCCTCCACAAAATCTTACTGCAATATTTCTCTTAATCAATAACTCTGTTAGTAACAACATAAATACATTCGCTACTCTGTCTGTTGTGCTAAATAAAGGATAGATTTATATTCACTGCGAGTAACACATTCCGCTTACCCTTCACAAAGTAAAGACTTTCCGTTTACTCTTCATACACTACAGGTAAATCCCTTCTGCTTACCTTTCACTCAAGCTCAGAAGAACCTGCTACTCCTTTGGACTCATCCTTCAGGATATATCTTAGTCCAAAGTTTCACCAGCGAACCCTTTTGCTGTCAATCAAGCTCAGAAGAACCTGCTACTCCTTTAGTGTGACCCTTTCTAGGTGATATCAGACCAAAGTTTCACCAGCAAACTCTTTGCTATCAATCATTCACACAGAAAATAGTCCCTAATTTAACACTGCCAGCCCTACCTAGCTTCTCAGTGTTATTCCAACAGACGAGTAACCTCAGTGCAGTGTGGCTTCCAATTACCACCCGCTATTCCTTCCCGGGATTCCACAGGTGTGCATACCTGCGTGTTCCAGACAACATAGAACAAGACACTAACTTAACATGAAGAGTTAAAACATGTAATCAATAACCAAAAATTATGTCCTATGAAATTACCAATATAATCAATAATACCATCAATTCAAAATGAGCAAAATGTCACCAACAGTAAAAAAAAAACTTAATATTTTCAACACTTCAAAAATACATGCAAGCATATTAACAACATTTCACAACCCTATTGATACTCACACCACTTCTTGCATCACCTGCCAGTACTGCTTTGCCAGTCTTCAGGTTCTGAGCATTGGAGTCAGGAATCAGGACTTGGGCATTTATCTAACTTGGGCAATTATTTGACTTCCCTCTAAAGGTCAATGATCCATTAGTTGAATAGTTGATGATGAAATCAATAATCAATAATCACCAAACTAATCAATAATAACCATCCTCTGCTACCAAAAACTGATGGAGCGGTAATTTCTTCTGGAAGTTTCTCAATGCAAAACCCTTATGCTACCTCTAATTTACCGCTCAAAAGGTGTTGGGCTCTTCACACCATGTATTACCTTCAGGAGACTTTAAATAAACCTGAACAGTCAAAAATGCAATTTATTATTCAAGCAAATAAAGAGTGTTGTTGAGTATTTTAAAGGGTTTTATTTTCTAGTCAAAAGTTAATTTTTCTCTGACCCTTTATTCATTAGTAAAATATCAATCAGGTTACAGCATTTGGAAAACAGGAAAAATATCAATAATACAGAACACATTACAGTCTGCATATAAGCATTACATGTAGTTATGAAAATGTGGCGCACAATTCTTAAAGAGTTTGTAAGAAAAATAGTCTTGCAAGGCTAATCAATGATTAAATAGTTGGCAAAAATCTCCCATTAAGAGAAATAAATGCATAAGTCAAATAAATCTTTTCAGACCTAATTAATTAGTCAAAGCATAAACTTAAAGTTTAGCATCTAAATCTAAAGAGCCTTTCTATCTGTTGCTGCTCATGTGCATCTCTGTGTCTAAAGAGCAAAAAGGAGGGAGACAGCCTGCCCTTCACCAGACCTCAAAGGAATGAGGCCTGCAGTGCCAGGATATGACGTGGAAGCAAGAAACCTCCCCTGAATCTCCTCGGACGCACCTCCCCTTCAGCAATCTCCCGGGACGTTTCTCGTACCTAACCCATAGAAGCCAGCTGAGCTGAAAAAAGCCAGCCCCCATCCAGAGAGGACATTATTGTAAAAACACATGTTAATTCAGCACAAGCATTTCAGACTGAATAGGCCTCACTTTCATGTTTTTCATGTGCCATGTTTTTAACTTGCACCAAAATGTGCGTGGCAATTTAAATGCAGCCTGTCTGTAGCACAAAAATAAAACAATGCCTGACTGCAGATGAAATCTGCTCCATCAGCGGCGCTTTTCAAGATGATGGCTTTGCCTTGCTTCCTCTATGTTCTGGAAAACACACCATATCAGATACAACCTACCTACTTCAAAGCTATCAAAGCACAGGTCTATAGCCTCTTATGGGGTAATAAACCGCCGGGCATAGCTCAGGTCAAACTGGTGAAGGGATGGTATGATGGTGGAATAGCGCTCCCTGATGTACAGCTCTATTACTGGGCAGCACAGCTTAAGGTGATTAATCACTGGCTACATGTCCCACACTCAGACCCAGGGTATAAGGCAGATAGAGCGCAGCTCGGCACAAGCACCATACTCTCTCCCCTCTATGATAAAAAATTTGCGCTGACAATGTTCGGCCCACTACTGCATACTCTGCTATTGTGGCATGCTGCACAGACAAAACTGGGGTGGAGGGACGCAACTTACTCCATTATGGGACAACAAAAAACTGTGAAAGCTTCGAAACAGTAGGGGCTTCACCCACTGGGATGACATAGGAATATCGACAGTGGGAGACCTGTGGCAGGGTGGGGAAATGGTGTCGTTCGAACGTCTCCAACAATTATACGATATGGCGCCCTCTGAACGGTATAGATATATACAAATTAGACATGCCCTGATGTCAGTGATACCTCCCGGCTCGGATATCCCTGAGGCGTCACCTACGGAGGATAGACTGTTGACAGATTTCATGCATAAGAAGGCTACATCATTCACATATCGTAAATTGATAAACAACTTACCTGATCCCACAGGCCCACTCAAAGTTAAGTGGATACAGGACGTGGGCGAGATGGATGAGTCTGAGTGGCAGGAAGCGTTGGCATCCCCGAGGGAGGTGGGAATACCCTCACGCCTTAGACTAGTAAAAATAAAAATTCTGCACCGTTCATACTACACCAGACTAGTTTTATACAAGATGAAACTAATAGATCACCCCTTTCGTCTCAGAGGGTGTGGAGACGAAGGAACGTTCTTCCACACGATATGGGAATGTCCCAGAATAGCAACATACTGGACCCAGGTGATGCGTACTGTGTCACAGGTGCAGGGGGTGTTGCTTGTACTTAACCCACGCAGATGTTTATTAAATGTGTGGGAACCCAATGATCTTACACGCCATGGGCAAACTTGGGTCACGTTCAGAATAATGATAGCTAAGAGGAATATGGCACAGAGATGGGGCGAGGTGGAGGTGCCTTCTCTCTCAGTGTGGAGTACAAACATGGATGAGGCTATGATAACTGAACGGGCAGTGTTTAGTAATTGAGAATGCCCCAGAAAGTGGTCTAAAATTTGGGAGGCTTGGAATGAATACAGGGGGGGTATTTGTGATTCACAAGCGGAGAATGACAGTGATAGCTAGGAAGGGGATGAGGAATGAGGGAAGGAGGGTGGAAGGACTGATCCGGGCGGTAATGGTAGGCAATCGGGGGGATAAAATATGTATACTCTTTGAAGAACTGTGTATTGTTCAACTGAGATGTGTTCCAGATTTGTTGTGTATACGATTGTTACAAATTGCTGATGGGATGAAAACAATGAAAATGTTTTTTTTTTTAAATATAGCAATTTGTGGGGGATACGGATTTCTATTGTCCGAAAACGTTACAAGTATAAAATAGCTTTGGGAAAAAACAAACATGATTGGGCTGACAAGAACTGGCAGGACCTGCTGAAAGCTACTAGGAATAAAGATAATCAAACATTCTGGCACATTATATTACAAGGAAGCTCAGAAGGGGTAACAATACCGGACTACTTTATTCATCCTGAGATGTGGGTTGATAATTTTTCCTTATTGTATGAAAAGAGCGAATTAAACGCTTGCTCGGATGATCGGGAAAACGTACCCGATTGTACACCCAATGTAATAAGGAGGGTAGCCGGTACCAGGGACCTCTCTTTAGCCTGGATGACACTCTCAGAGCAATAGAGAAGATGGAACCAACAAAGGCCCCACTGCCCGATAGGATACCGGGCGAATTGTATAAGTCTGAACCACTTGTCTAGGCTCCTTATTTAAACCCTGTGTCCAATGCATTTGCTAATGGGGGTAAAATACCTGAGACCTGGAGAGGGGCGGAAATAATAACCATATACAAAAAGGGTGGCGCTTGTTCTCCATCGAATTATAGGCTAATTAGCCTGTTAGACAAAATGCAAAAAACTTTGCCAGGCAGGTCCTGGATAAATGATCAAAGTGGATGAATGAGAACGAGATTTTGTTGCACTGTCAAGCAGGTTGCCACTCTAAAACTAGTACCTGTGACCATGTGTTTCGGCTCACCTTTCCTATTTGGAAATATATGCAACTTAAGAAGCAAAAATTGTATGTGGCTTTTGTTGACCTTGGTACCTCAGTAAAGGCTTTGTTTGGTTTTAAAAGAGTTGGGAGTCCCAGACCAATTGGTAAACTTGTTGGAAAGGCTGCATTAGTCCAACTATACACAGGATTTTTAGGGGAGAGCTGGAGAATTAACTGAGAAAATCCCTATTAGGCAGGGAGTAGAACAGGGTTGCGTCCTTGCGCCCACACTGTTTTCCCGTTATGTGAACGGAGTGGTCAGCGAACTGCAGGATTGTGCTAACGACCCTCCATTGCTGGACGGTGGGAAAGTACCGATTCTGCTGTTCGTTACTTCTTTCCAGGTCCCCAATGAACTCGAAAAACAAAATATATGGTCTTTGGTAAGGGGAAGTGCAGGTCAGTAAAGATAATGGGGAAACCACTAGAGAGGGTGTCCAAATTTGATTATCTGGGTGTAAGACTAACAGAAACACTGAGTTGGGAGCCCCAAATAGATAAATGCCAACTAACCTTATACTACAAGTCTCAGTCCATACTACGCTTTCATAAGCAGTCCTAGTCCAAGTCAATCACCCCTGAGATCTACAGAATGAAAGCGCAAAATGCAGCACTTTATTGTGCTGAGCTCTGGGGTAATGGAGACTTACACAAGCTAGCGGTGAGTGAGAATACATTTTGTAGTGCAGAAGGTCCACTCAGGAAGGTAGTATATCAAGATGATTTATTTCAAGAAGATAACAGGCTGTAAGGTACAAGACATCATGTAGATATGTGGTAGATTGACGAGGTGGCCGAGTGGTTAAGGCTATGGATTGCTTATCCATTGTGCTTTGCACGCGTGGGTTCGTATCCCATCCTCGTCACCAAAATATGTAGTGATGAAGGTCCACTCAGGAAGGTAGTATATCAAGATGATTTATTTCAAGAAGATAACAGGCTGTAAGGTACAAGACATCATGTAGATATGTGGTAGATCAGAGCCCCACCAGGAGCTGCCTGTCAGCTGCTCAGCCCATGACCAACTGTCACTCTGCTTCCCTCAGTCCCAACATTCCGAGGCATCATCAGACTCCAACATTCCAATGAGTCAGAGCACAGGCACTGGCAGAGCAGATCTGGTAAAACACCTTACAGTATAATATGCAGGATACTACACATTTGCTAGGGCATTGATCCCAGTTCCAATTAGTACCCCGCTGACTCCTCTATTTTTTGATCTAGGGATGAGGAGAATTGCTGATGTGGCAGTAATTAAGCCACTCACTTAGTGGTCACCTGTTTGGCCCACCCCAGAGATAACCTAATATTGTAGATCCATGAAAGACGTTCTGAACCTAAGTGGTGCTAAACGGATTCCCTGGTTTAGACATAAAATCATGGTGCACATTGTTGGGGTTGTCCCATCTGTGGGAATGCCCAGAATCTATCAGCAAGAATTATATTCCAAAATTGAAAGCTAAATACTGGGCAGACGCAGAAAACCAATATGCAACCTATAGATCAGTGGTTTCTGGAATCGAATAGAATCGGTAACTGGTACAATTTCTATACGCCTTAGTTCTATAAACACGTGAAACAATGCTATAAACAATTCCTTTATTCTTTCTCATATGTATATATACTACACTTGTACTATTTTCAAAATGGCCGACAAAAGTTTCTGTTTTTGCTCGTATCCCGACTAAACCAATGTGCTCGCAAAAGCCTGGGTGTTTGATGTTTATTGGACTAACAAAGGTACATTAGGTCTACTTTGAGTATGGCATGGTTATGACATATGAACTAATGCTGCATATAAAACTCTTTTCGCGTGCAGATATATTCTTTCCTAAGACTCCCATTTCAAAATGGCCGACACATTTCATAGTTTGATTTTAATTCGATTAATCATTTGTTTATAAAGGACTTGGTATTTAGGGGTCGATTACGATGGCGGACGGAAGGCCGACCGCCGTCCTTGAGTAGGCGGAAAATGCCTTTTTACAGTCCGCCAGCCGCGGCCAGTCCGTCCGCCATATTAGGATGGGAAGCACTGTCAAATGTCCGTACGCCGCGGAAGAGCACGCACTGCCGCGGAACTACAACCGACCCCGCGGCGGACGTAACTAATCCAGAGACACCGCCGTACGGAATGGCGTCTCCGACCGTCCTCTAAATCACGATGGCGGAAAACACACATCAAATCGCTGCGGAAAAACAACCTGCCGGAACACGGCGGATTCACCACAGCGGAGAGGCACAACATTGCAGAGATACCCACCACAGGCAGATCGCTGTCATGGACCCAACGCTACATGCATTCCCTATACTCTTCGTGCTTCACCACCAGCAAGTCATGGACCATCGCCGACGACAACGCAGGTACGCCAAAACACCAATTGCTCTCGGAAGGGGAGTACCTTCCCGGGCCGTGACGTGGGGAGGGGGAGGGTCATGTTGGGCAAACAGCATTTACGATAGCACCAATATAACAACAATGCAAGGAGACAACCGGGAATGATAAAGACAAACCACTACACACAATTGACTTGCTTTATTGCACATAATAGTGGTATAATCCGAGAGTAGCCAAGAGCATGGGCACTGGGTAGAACAGAGCAGGTACATCTGAAGCTGCACATGAGAGGGCACAATGCAGTATCATAACAGCAGCAGGGCACTGTCCAGAACAGAGCTGGTACATCAGAGGCAGCACATGAGAGGGGCTAAGTGCATCAACAGTCCTTGGCAAGGCACAGGTACATCTGAGGCAGCACATGAGAGGACACAATGCAGTATCAAAACAGCAACAGGGCAGTGTTCATAACAGAGCAGGTACATCTGAGGCAGCACATGAGAGGGGCTAAGTGCATCAACAGTCCATGGCAAGGCACAGGTACATCTGAGGCAGCACATGAGAGGGGCTAAGTGCATCAACAGTCCATGGCACAGAGCAGGTACATCTGAGGCAGCACATGAGAGGGCACAATGCAGTATCAGAACAGCAACAGGGCAGTGTTCATAACAGAGCAGGTACATCTGAGGCAGCACATCTACACAGCCTCAAGTGCAATCCCGATAAGTCTGAGGTACTCTTCTTCGGGTGTGATGTGGAACCAGAGTGGCAGGCCTGGTGGCCCATTAACATGGCCCCCCCTTCGTGTTCATCCCAATGGGCTAAGAACTTGGGTGTGAAGATGGACACGGGGCTAACAATGAAGGCCCAGATCCTCGGAGTGTCGGGTATGTGTTTCGGCCTCCTGAAGATGCTACGGAGGTTTCTTCCCCTACTATCGGAGGAGCACAGGAGGCTGACTGTGCAGGCCCTGATAGGTTCCAGGTTGGATTATTCCAACGTTCTATACCTGGGCCTGCCAGAATACCTGTTACAGCGGCTGCAAGTTGTGCAGAATGCTGCGGCGCGTGCAATCTATGGATTGAACAGACGGGCCAGTGCCACGGTTCTGCTACAGACCTTGCACTGGCTGCCAATCCGTAAGCGGATCGCCTTTAAGACCTTGACTCTGACGTACAAAGCGCTTCATGCGACGGGGGCTAAGTATCTCCAGAGGAGACTCACCTTTTACCAACCGGCGCGCTCCCTGAGGTCAGAATCCTTACTTCTGGCGACCGTTCCACGAGTAAAGCGTGCACGCCTGGGAGGCCGCTCATTTGGTTTACTGGCGCCCCAACTGTGGAACTCTTTGCCCCTGTCTCTTCGGGGAGCATCTAGTTTATTAGCCTTCAGAAAGGACCTTAAAACATGGTTATTCTCCCAGTAGGCCCTCTGTGTTTTATTTTTATTTTTTTTTATTGTGTATCTGTTATTCTCTTTTTTAATGTGTTATGTTAGTTTCACTGCAGCCTTGTTAATTAAAAGCGCCGGGACACTCTTTTTGAGTAGCCGTGCGCTCTATAAAAGCCACTATAACATAACATAACATAACATAACACATGAGAGGGGCTAAGTGCATCAACAGTCCATGGCAAGGCACAGGTACATCTGAGGCAGCACATGAGAGGGGCTTAGTGCATCAACAGTCCATGGCAAGGTACAGGTACATCTGAGGCAGCACATGAGAGGGGCTAACTGCATCAACAGTCCATGGCAAGGCACAGGTACATATGAGGCAGCACATGAGAGGGCACAATGCAGTATCATAACAGCAACAGGGCAGTGTTCATAACAGAGCAGGTACATCTGAGGCAGCACATGAGAGGGGCTAAGTGCATCAACAGTCCATGGCAAGGCACAGGTACATCCGAGGCAGCACATGAGAGGGGCTAAGTGTATCAACAGTCCATGGCAAGGTACAGGTACATCTGAGGCAGCAAATGAGAGGGGCTAAGTGCATCAACAGTCCATGGCAAGGCACAGGTACATCTGAGGCAGCACATGAGAGGGCACAATGCAGTATCATAACAGCAACAGGGCAGTGTTCATAACAGAGCAGGTACATCTGAGGCAGCACATGAGAGGGGCTAAGTGCATCAACAGTCCATGGCAAGGCACAGGTACATCTGAGGCAGCACATGAGAGGGGCTAAGTGTATCAACAGTCCATGGCAAGGCACAGGTACATCTGAGTCAGCACATGAGTGGGGCTAAGTGCATCAACAGTCCATGGCAAGGCACAGGCACATCTGAGGCAGCATATGAGAGGGCACAATGCAGTATCAGAACAGCAACAGGGCAGTGTACATAACAGAGCAGGTACATCTGAGGCAGCACATGAGAGAGGCTAAGTGCATCAACAGTCCATGGCAAGGCACAGGTACATCTGAGGCAGCACATGAGAGGGGCTAAGTGCATCAACAGTCCATGGCAAGGCACAGGTACATCTGAGGCAGCATATGAGAGGGCACAATGCAGTATCAGAACAGCAACAGGGCATTGTACATAACAGAGCAGGTACATCTGAGGCAGCACATGAGAGGGGCTAAGTGCATCAACAGTCCATGGCGAGGCGCAGGTACATCTGAGGCAGCACATGAGAGGGCACAATGAAGTATCAGAACAGCAAGAGGGCAGTGCTCATAACAGAGCAGGTACATCAGAGGCAGCACGTGTAAGGGGCTAAGTGCATCAACCGTCCATGGCAAGGCACAGGTACATCTGAGGCAGCACATGAGAGGGGCTAAGTGCATCAACAGTCAATGGCAAGGCACAGGTACATCTGAGGCAGCATATGAGAGGGCACAATGCAGTATCAGAACAGCAACAGGGCAGTGTACATAACAGAGCAGGTACATCTGAGGCAGCACATGAGAGGGGCTGAGTGCATCAACAGTCCATGGCAAGGCACAGGTACATCTTAGGCAGCACATGAGAGGGCACAATGCAGTATCAGAACAGCAACAGGGCAGTGCTCATAACAGAGCAGGTACATCTGAGGCAGCACATGAGAGGGGCTAAGTGCATCAACAGTCCATGGCAAGGCACAGGTACATCTGAGGCAGCACATGAGAGGGGCTAAGTGCATCAACAGTCCATGGCACAGAGCAGGTACCTCTGAGGCAGCACATGAGAGGGCACAATGCAGTATCAGAACAGCAACAGGGCAGTGTTCATAACAGAACAGGTACATCAGAGGCCGCACGTGAGAGGGGCTAAGTGCATCAACAGTCCATGGCAGAGAACAGAGCAGGTACATCAGAGGCAACACAAGTACGTGGTTCAAGCGCACGGTCCCATGGACAATAATGATGCAAGGGTGGTTACAAGGGACAATCTAGACACCAAGTCAAATGACATGTGAGTGATGGGAGCTATACCTCACAGCACAGAATCTGGTGGACTGGTTGACCTAGTCGCCTCGGACACACTGCCAGCACCAGACACAGGAGTGTGAGACACAGCCACAGCTCTAGTGACTGACACATGAGCCATAGACCCAGACACACTGCCAGCACCAGAAACAGGAGTGTGAGACACAGCCACAGATGTAGCGACTGACACATGAGCCAAAGACCCAGACTCACTGGCAGCACCAGATACAGGAGTATGAGACACAGCCACAGATCTACTGACTGACACCTGAGCCATATACCCAGACACACTGGCAGTACCAGATACAGGAGTGTGAGACACAGCCACATATCTAGTGACTGACACATGAGCCATAGACCCAGACACACTGCCAGGACATGTCCCTGTACAGTGACCAACAAGTACCATGCCAGCATCTGAGACATGAGAGTGGCGAACACACACAGTGCCAGTACCTGAAACAGGAGAGGGCACAACTGACACAGTGCTACTACATGAGGCATGACATCGAACAACAGACACTGTGCCACTATCTGACACATGAGAGTGAACTGCAGCAGACCCACTAGGACCACTGAAATGATGAGCCACAGGGCTATAAGGGCCAGGAGGCAGGGTGGCTCTGGGAGCTGGGGACAGCTGTACTGGAGCGACATTGGTGTGGGCAGGTGTCACTTTGGGATATGTAGGGGCACCCCGGAAATTACTGGACTGGTAAGTGGTGTGGCCTCATCAGAAACAATACCCATCAAAGCTGGATCATGTGCTGTGGGGGTCTGCTCTCTGGGGACGTGCTGGACCCTGCTTGACGTTTGCTGTGGGCCTGCCTTATGCCCTCTGCATCATGTGTAATGGGGGATGCAACAATAGTGTACTCCTCCTCTGCTTCTGCGGGGTGTGGATGGGAGTAGAGGTATGGGGTGACTCCAGCGCAGACACATTTGTCTTACCTTCCTTCACCAACATCAGCCTCAGGGCAGCCAGGGGTGATGTATGCCTGTCCTTGATGGTGCTCGTGTCCATGGGAGAACCCTTGGCCCTGTGAGGTGCCTTGGCCGTAGGAGGTGTCCTGTCTCTGGAATGTGCCTGATCCGTGGTCGGTGCCCTGTCCCTGGGAGTAGGCTTGTCCTTTGTAGTGTCTCTATCCATTGTAGTGTACCTGTCCTTTGAAGTGTCCTTGTCCTTAAGAGTGTCCCTGGCCTTGGAAGGTGCCCTTTCCTTTGTAGTGTCCTTGTCCTTGGGAGTGTCCCTTGCCTTGGGAGGTGCCCTTTCCTTTGTAGTGTCCTTGTCCTTGGGAGTGTCCCTTGCTTTGGGAGGTGCCCTTTACTTTGTAGTGTCCTTGTCCTTGGGAGTGTCCCTGGCCTTGGGAGCTGCCCTTTCCTTAGTAGTGTCCTTGTCCTTGGGAGTGTCCCTTGCCTTGGGAGGTGCCCTTTCCTTAGTAGTGTCCTTGTCCTTGGGAGTGTCTCTGGTCTTGGGAGCTGCCCTTTCCTTAGTAGTGTCCTTGTCCTTGGGAGTGTCCCTGGCCTTGGGAGCTGCCCTTTCCTTAGTAGTGTCCTTGTCCTTGGGAGTGTCCCTGGCCTTGGGAGCTGCCCTATCCTTTGTAGTGTCCTTGTCCTTGGGAGTGTACCTGGCCTTGGGAGGTGCCCTTTCCTTTGTAGTGTCCATGTCCTTGGGAGAACCTTTTGAGGGGTATGCCTGTGTTACATGTGAAGGCCTGTCCCCCAACACCCCTTGAGGATCCTGTGTGTCAACTCCAGGGTAGCTGATGTTGTGTTCGGTGAAAGATTTCCTTGTCCTAGGGGATGGTGTCTGTGTCCTCCGTGCCCTTCCTTGCTGCCTGTGTCTGCTTCTAGTGCAATACCCAGAAAATGAGGCCTGGTCTGGAATGTCACTCTCCTCTGAGACATCAAGTTATGTGGATGGATGAACTGAAGTAGAACCTTGTCCATGCGACTGTAGAATGGCTGAAGACACAGTGTTTGCTAATGACTGAACTGTTCTGTGGAGACCAGCAACATCGCCATGCATCCACTCCATGAATGCTACCACCTGCCCCAACTTCCTATTGTGGTCTTGGAATGCATTGATCATGTTGGTCTGCCCTACACACAGCTGTCGCAGCAGATCAACAGCCTCAGCACAAAGTGCACTTTGTGTCACAGGGGCAGGGGCAGCGGTGCCTGCACTGAAGGCAACTCTGCTCCCCCTACTCTGGAGAGCACGAGCAGTACTTGTTGCAGTTGGTGGCAGTGTGGGCCCTGTGTGCTGTGTACCGACTGAAGGTGTGGATTGCCCACTCCCTGTGTGTAACAACAGTGCTGACTCACCAACACTGTCTGAAGATGAGGACGATGGTGTCTCCACATGTGAGTCCTCAGGGACGGTTCTGTCCCCCTCTCCGGGGCTGCCCTCTTCAGTGTCAGTCTGCGTGTGTGTGATCTCGGATCCGGATGCATTGCCACCACTCATCTCAGTCGTCTGTGGGTCAGTGCCCTCGGCCAAATCTGAAAGAGAGAGAAAAGATGTTTACCTAAGTGCCACACTCACGTACTGAACGTTACAAAAACACAACTTTCCTTACAGTCGACTAACACGTAGCACCCATCGTGCATACGAACCACCCCTACCAGACATCCTCATGTCAAAGAACCTGGGGTGCCTGTGAAACATGTACATCAAACAAATAGGGCAAGTGCATGCAGACCACCACACATGTCATGCCATGGGACCACAGACCTCAACGGCATGTCCTGGGACCCTCCACTACAAAGCAACTGGTATGTCCACCTGGCGGACATGGATGCTAACGCTCACTCCGCTAATGGCACCAACATGCAATTGCAGCAGAACATACCCACCACGGATGTCACTACTGTGTCTGAGCACCAATACATGCATGCACTCACAAGTCACAGACACATACAGTCTGCTTACCGCTAGTTTGCTGTTGATCCCCTCTCAGCCGGGCGGACAGGTCAGGATGCGTCACAGCTATGATACGGTGCATTAGAGGGGTCATGGTGCGTCGTGCAAGCCGGGTTGAGCTTGGAATCAGCCCCAGTGTCATCTCCAATGAATGTGGGTGAAAAGTGCACTCGAATAATACTGTAATCAAATTAACTCGGTATGTGTGCTATGTTGGAATAATGCCCGCTAAGCATTGAACTGACTGTAATGAAAGTGGCCTAGCCCCACCCTGGCTGCTAGGACTCCAACATGCTACAACGTAATTAAAACATTTTCAGCTTTTAGTATTTTAATACTTCTTATTCAAATAATTCAACATCATCTTCATGAAAGTTACATTAGTAATTCAAAATAATTGATTCCAAAAAGAAAATAAGCATAAGATTTAGACATAATGCAAATACATAATTCATCACATTGTGATCTCAACTCATTAAACCCAATGCATTTCGGGACTTAAAGTCCCTTCATCAGGGGTTTTCTGTGGAAAAAAGAAAAAAGAAAGCATATTCAAAAGATGCACATGTTGGCTTATATACATAATTTCAAAATAACAGCAATAAATTTCTCTGTGAATCATGGAGTAAACATTGCTCAACCAATTTATGCAATCCATCAACTGTGATAGTGTTTCCAGGTTGCCTATTCAGAAACCGATTAACTCTATAGTCTAATGCACTGAAAGGACGCTCTTTTCCCAAAAGTGATCACCGAATAATAACATAGAATGCCTAAAAATATGTTCAAACACAATTTTACAATAACCAGAGACGCGATCTGCCTAACCTTATGTCAATGTCAGGAAACATGTGAAAACTTGTGTTTAATCAGGAATCTTCAATTCCGCCTCATTCTAAAAAAGATATCGATTTTTAATTCGCAATACTTGCTGACTTTTAAGACAAGAGATATTTGGCCTTGATCCAGCGGGCTATAGAAAATATATCATAAACTACGCTACCCAATTTCATAACCTATAAACAAAATTCTAAACTATACATGGACCCATTTATGAACCTGATATATTTTGGGCCTACTGAATCAGGTGGTCAAATAAATCTATATACACATTATTTACAAACTATAAACATTTTATACATTTGCAGAAAGAATATTGTCATTAGAATAAAACCCAACCATTTAAACGACCACCATAGGCGACATGATCTAGCTTAAAGGTAACCTATACTTCTA
Organism: Lissotriton helveticus; assembly: GCF_964261635.1. Lineage (NCBI taxonomy): Eukaryota > Metazoa > Chordata > Amphibia > Caudata > Salamandridae > Lissotriton > Lissotriton helveticus. The sequence continues at coordinate 832,167,081 of NC_136067.1, forward strand.
AATAACCAAGACCAGCTTGTTTGTCAAAAGTAAGATTTTATTTTCTAAATTATGGTATATAAGTTGTAAGTTTTATAAATGAAATTTATTTGCAATAAAGCAAGCATGATGGTAAGGAAATTGAGAAAAATACAATTTAAGCAATTGAATCAGTTTAAAGAAATTATATAAAGTTTAGCATTTCTAAAACCTATTTCCCTAACTGAGCTAAATAGACAGAAATTAAAGTAAAGTTCTTTGAGGATTCTTACGTGCTCCACGCAAAGTCCAGCAGCACATCACCCTCATCGGAAAGTCAGAAAGCAGCAGCCAGCCCAACCCTAAGGGCATGACTTTTTATACCTTTCTACGCTAACTAAACTAGCAAAGGAAAGTTTTCAGTATTACTCGACGTCCCATTGGCTGAGAGTGACAAGTGACATGTCACCCGATTCTTAAAAAGTTCCACAAAATCATGTCTTACAAAGACCATTGTCTCTTCCACGTGAAACCAGAGGCTTCCTGCGATTGCAACTTTGTTTTAAGTCATCCTCGCAGCTTCCATAGTTTTACAGCACAACTTCCGCGGATGCCAAGTTAAGGACTGACAAAAAGTTCACTTTCGACCTTGGCCATGTCCGACAGAATGATGTCAGCTCATCAGTTTTTGCTTTGTGAATGCAGCTTCAATAAACGTTTTAATTCAGAATGGGCGTCTCGTGACTTTCTGCAGAAATATGGATTAGCTCTTTTTGTGCGGCTCAAATAGTTAGGCCTCAAAAGCAGGCAACTTATGATTTCTAGTATAAAACAAACACAAGAAAAGTATTAATGTAAGAAATAAAGTATATTCTGTATCCACCCCATGGTTTACTAAATAATTAACCCACCCGATTAATCAAAATGTTACCTAGCCATTGCAAACAAATAAAGCAGCGTTTATATTTACCAGTCTCCGTTTTTCTATGAGACCCATATGCACCTAGAATAGTAGAAATGACATCACACAGACAAGAAAAAGCAAAACAAGCACATGCTTATTTTAAGTATGCAGCAGTTAGTAATGACAAAAACGAAAACAATAAATTATTTTATTATTTTGCACGAACAAAAAGATGCAACATTTATGCACGTTTATGAGCACACATGTTAGTCCCCCCACGTGTAAAGTTTAATCTAGGTTGTATTAGCACGACATATCACAAATCATTAATAATTTTATTCATGTTATGGAAATGTGACTTTGCGAGTTTAAACAAAATTTTGTTTTCTATCTCGCTCCATCAACTCCCTCATCTGGTGATTAACAAATCACCACACCAGCACTCAAAATTTTGGTAAATTTAATTTATAAGAAATCGATTCAAATTCATTGTATTAGTAAACCTAAAAGTCTGTTTCAGCATAATCCTTGCAATTAACATGACGCTCTCTATGTAACTCCTGCAACTCAATCTCCCTTTCCTCTTCTTTTCTGAGTTTATAAATTCTCTTCTTTTCTCTCAAATGCTTCTTTCTTTTATGCAACAAACAACCTACTTTAGTCAAAATAAAAATGAATATAATTATAATCAAAGGTGCCAGAATCTTGCCAAGAATTGAACTTCCGATATTATGAAACCAGTTTTTAATTGCTTGAAACCTATTTGAAAGTTTCCCAGTAAAATCTTCTTCTTCTAAAGGAATTATTTCAGAATGCATTTGTGTAATATTCTTAATATACATTTCAATATTTTTACTTTCATCCGGTATATATGTACAGCAATGTTGGACATGTAAAATGCCACAGACTCCTCCCTCTTTTGCTAAGAGTATGTCTAAAGCAAGACGGTCTTGAATTACCATGGATCTAATTGCAATAACTTCAACATTCACTAATTGAAATCCATCAGCAGTGTCAGTTGATAATCTATCAACTATAGTGGACAATTTTCTGATTCTCCCTGCATTTAGGGTTATACCAACAAAAGGTATTACAGCTTGAAAAATATCTCCCAGAACTTCAGTAAAAGTTTCTCTTTTAGCTCTATTTACATAATTATGGATTTTAAATAATCCTTCTGAATCTCTGTCAACATGAAACACTTTAGGAAAAACAATTCCCACATAACAAGTTCCATACCAATGGTCTGGAAGGTTGTAGTAGGCTTTGTCACCACAAACAAAATAAATTCCAGGAAAGATAGGATCTTTTCCACCTTTAAATCCCCAACCTCCCATAATCTGATAAGTATCTTCACAGTTGCTTGCACCTACAAAATAATTATCAAAAAGTGTGTTATCTCTTCTAATGCAAAGCTTTCCACTAACAGGTTTGTCTATGTGAATTGCAATATTTTCAAGCATTTTGCCATTTAGTTTCTCATCCTCTTTTTGCCAGAATGATGACTTAGTCTGCTTGACTAATTCATTTCTCTTATAAATTGCTCTTCTCTCCTCAACCATATTCAGAAATTTCTTCCCTTCAGCACTTAATTTACATGTTAGATTATTCTTGTAAGCATACTCATAAGTGAGTTCATTAGTAACAAGGAAATATTCTCTCAATTGTTTAGCTTTCTTATGCTTATTTAAAGCATTATCAATCTTGACATTAGCAAAAATCTCATCATAATTTGAATAGTAATATTCTAAACGACCAGTTTGATAAAATAAACTAGTTAATACACTACATGTAACAGCATAAGTGAGAGGAAGCATATTATATGTTACTCCCTCAGAAACAGAAGCGGGTAACTTAACGCATACATAACAATCCTTTGCATCCATTACCTTTACATATTCACTCAAAAGCTTTGTGAAAGTATTACTTGAAAAATCACCTATTGATTTATCTTGATGAATGTTAGGCTGATGATCAATAACCTTTGCAGATGCACTATGTTTAGTTTGGCTAACTAGAGCTTTGCTTGTTATGTTAACTTTGTGTAATTCTCTATTCATTTCTAAAGGTATGATCACAGCTAGTACCAACCAGAGCAGAACTAAAATGAGCAGACACACCAGAGTCATCTTACAGCATCTTTTAAAAACAGAGCATTTTGAAGTGCTCTCCTTAATGTAAGGCATTTTTAGGTTAGTTTTAGCCTCAAAAATAAAATTAAAAATAAATTTTTAAAATTTATATACACCCCCCTTTTAAAATATATTTTTCTTTTATAACCCTAAACAAGATTTCTTCGACCTTATGTCATACATAAGTTTTCTTCTACTAGACAGTTTTTCTTCGACCTTGTGTCAACTAACAGGATTTCTTCAGCCTTATGCCAATTTAATAATTTTGTACTTCAATCATTGTCACTAATTTCTTGGATTTCGTTTTCTTCTTCACTACTATCATATATGTCTATAACAGGTGGAATTACTAAGTAAGTCCACTCAGGAGACTTGTATTTCTGGTTTGGTCTAATTATTCTCTTCCCTTTTCTTGATATCACTTCTATTTTCCTCCCAACTCCAACTTCTTTTCCAGGACTCTTTTGACTACTTATTTCTTCAACTTGTTCTATTGGCTTTTTGATTAATCTCACTCTCAACCTTCCACCAGGCCAGAAGTCTGCTTTTCTCACGTACTTTTTCTTTGGTTCAGAATTATTTGATTCTGACTTCCAAGTCCTTTTCTTTCCGTTTTCACTTCCACCTTCCACGTCACTTTCCTCAGTTTCGTAGTCTGAAATTTCAATTGACTCAGGAACTTCTCTATATGGCAATTTCACTCCTTCAGGAACTTCACTTTGTCTTCCATCACTGGTACTCGGTAATTCGTTCTCCTCCTCTTCCTCAATTACCTCTAGCTTCCCAGATTTCGGATTTTTGTTCCTTACTTCAGAGCTTGTTCTCTGCCTTTCGATACTCTCCTGGTCTGAAACTTCTTTTGGTTCAGCTTCTTTGTCTTCAATATAGACAACCGAATCCTCAGTTATCTTTCCTTTTAACAGATTCTCTTCACCTTCAGAATCTATTTCAATTATTTCTAAGTCTTTTCTTGTCAGATTTCCATTCACTGGCACAGTTTCCAGATGTCGACTTTCTTGTCGATCTTCAGAATCTGGAATTACTTCACCTTCTGTTCTGTCTTCTGCTTCAGAATCAGAGTCATCTGTGGTATCACTTTCAACATCAGAATTCTCAGGAGTTGGTATTGGAATAGTATGACTTGGATGAATCCAGCGCTTCAATCCTCTGCACTTTACAGCATTAGTAGTGATCAAGATTACCTGCCTAGGTTTCTGCCATCTAGGAGATAGACAATTCCTCCTCCGATGTACTTTCGTTCTGACCCAGTCTCCAGGTCTCAGATCATGTGTCAAAACTTTGTCATTTGATTGTGCTTCAGTTCCCACCTGATTAGATACAGAAGTTACCATATCAGATAACCTTTTACAGTAATCCAAAATTGCACTGTCATTTATGCTCAACAGTTTACCTACAGGTACAAAAGCTTGCCTCATAACTCTTCCCATCAAAATTTCATGAGGACTCAAACCTGTCTTTTTATCTGGTGTACTTCTTATTGACATCAAAACAAGTGGAAGAGCATCAGTCCACTTCACTCCTGTCTCTAGACACATTTTCCCAATTCTGTTTTTGATAGTTCCATTTATTTGTTCAACTACACCTGATGCCTCTGGTCTGTATGCACAGTGTATTTTCTGCTCAATGCTCATAGCTTCGCAAATTAACTTCAACAGTTTGTTATCAAAATGACTTCCTCCATCACTCTCAATAGTCACTGGAAAACCGTACCTTGGGATGATTTCTCTGAGCATTAGTTTTGCTACTGTAATTGAATCACAATGTCGTGTAGGAAAAGCCTCTACCCACCTTGAGAACAAGCATACAATTACAAGTACATATTTCAAACAGTTGTGTAAGGGCATTTCAATGAAATCTATTTGTAACCTGGTAAAGGGACCACCCTCTCGACCAATTATTCCTGTCCCCACCACTGATTTTCTGTTTGGATTCATTTGTTGGCATGACAAACACCTTTGACAAAAAGATTCTGCAATGGTTCTAAACTTGGTATTGAACCATGTTTCTTTAAACAGTCTGACCATAGAATCTCTTCCTAAATGTGCAGGACCATGATATAATCTGGCCATGTCAGAAATCATGCAATTTGGTAAAACTACTCTGCCATCTTTGTAAACCCACACTCCATCTTCATCACGTTGTCTACAATCTGATCTTAACCACTGGTCTTTTTCTTCATCATCTGCTTCGTTTTGTAAATCTCTAATCTCATTCCATGTTTCTACAACAGTTGTTAGCATTAATGAATTTGAATCAGTTTCTGTACTTCTATTCCGATTGTAAGAATAATTTTTCCTTGCGCAGTACTTTGCTGTTTCATCTGCGAAGGCATTTCCTTTGGAAATATAATCAGTCCCTCTAGTGTGTGCTGCACACTTGACTATGGCAATTTCTTTTGGCAATTGTATTGCTTCAATTAATCTTCTAATGAAAACTGCATTTTTAATTGGTGATCCTGTTGATGTCATGTATCCTCTCTGTGACCAGAGTTGTCCATAATCATGCACAACTCCGTACCCATACTGACTATCAGTAATGATGGTAACTCTTATATCTTTTGATATTTCACATGCACGAATTAAAGCAATCAATTCAGCCACTTGTGCTGAACGAACTCCTTCAAGACATGATGCTTCTTCAACATCTTCGACTGTACAAACTGAGTATGAAGCTTTCAAGACACCACCTTCGGATCTTAAGCATGAGCCATCTACAAAGTAGACAAAATCCGATTCAGGCAAAGGTCTGTCTTTGATGTCTTTTCTTGGTTTTGTGCAGAATTCCATGACATCTAAACATTCATGTTCTGTCTCGATGTCATCAACAATTTCAGAATCAGGCAGTAATGTAGAAGGATTCAGATTCAAACATCTTGAAATCGAAACATTATCTGCTCCCAGTATGATTTTCTCATACTTTGTCAATCTGCTACTTGTTAAATGTTGAGTCTTACCTCTTGTCAGTAATATTTCAACTGAATGAGGCACAAAAACTTTTACAGGAAATCCCATAATGATTCCTTCACTTTGTTCAAGACTGATACTTGTAGCTGCCACTGCTTTTAAACAACCTGGTAATGCTTTTGCAATTGGATCAAGAACTGCAGAGAAATATGCAATAGGTTTCTTTAGGTTCCCATGTCTCTGAATTAACACAGATAATGCACATCCTTCTCTCTCACTGCAATACAGTTCAAAATCTTTCTCATAATTTGGCATACCCAAAGCAGGAGCTTGGCATAAGCTCTTTTTCAAGTTTTCAAAAGATTCCATCTCAACATCATTGAGAATAATTGGATCTTTTACATCTGATTTGGTCAGTCTTTGTAGTGGTTTCGCAATTACTGAAAATCCACTTATCCATTGTCGACAGTAACCTACCATTCCCAGGAACATTCTGACCTGTCTTTGTGTTCTTGGCGGTAACATTGCTTGAATCATTTTTATTCTCTCTATTGTTACTTGTCTTTTTCCTTTTGCAATTCTGTGACCAAGATATTTCACTTCCTGTTTGCAAAACTGTAGTTTTGCTGGGGACACTTTATGTCCTTCTTCTGCAAGGCGATTTAACAGAATTATTGTGTCTGTTACACAATTTTCTCTTGTCTTTGCAGCTATTAACAAATCATCAATATACTGCACCAATGTAGACCTACCTGGTAAGTCTAAATCTTCTAATGATCTTTTTAACAGTTCGTTAAAGATTGAAGGACTTTCTGTATAGCCCTGAGGGATTCTTGTCCATCCAAGGGTCTTACCTTGGAATCTGAAAGCAAAGATTTCATAACTGTCTGGGTGTAGAGGAACAGTAAAGAATGCATTGCAAAGGTCAATGACTGTGTACCATTCAGCATCATATGGAATCTGAAATAGAATTACTGCTGGATTTGGAACCACAGGACAACATGGAATAACAATTTGATTAACCTTTCTCAGATCTTGTACGATCCTAAATGTTCCGTTAGCCTTTTTAACTCCCATAATTGGTGAATTACAAGAGCTACTCTTCATTTCTTTCAATACACCTTGCTTGATTAATTTTTCAATTACAGGTGTAATACCTTCAATTGTCTCTGTTTTCATTTTATATTGTGGAGTGTTTGGAAATTCTATTCCCTGCTTCAATGCAATTTTAACAGGATCTACGTTTTTCATCAGACCCATCTCATTCCCAGTAAAATCCCATATTTCAGATTTCACTGTTTCTTTTAGCTCTTCAGGTAAATCTTTTTCTTCAAATGCAGGAAACAATTTTGTTTCTTCTGCTTCCATCATCATCATTGTCATTCTGTACAAACCATCTTCCTCCATTGTTTGTAATTCAACTCCTTCAGGAGAACAATATATTCTGCAATTCATTTTACATAGGATGTCCCTACCTAATAGATTTACTGGACTACTATTACAAACCACAAATCTGTGTTTGTCTCTGTAATTTCCAATTTCAACTGGTACTGGATCAGTTAAGTCTGTTTTAATTTGCTGATTACTTACTCCGACAACTTGGATGGTATCCCCAGAGAGAGGTAGGTTTTCAATTTCCACTGATCTAACAGTAGAACGGGTAGCACCAGTGTCCACTAGAAAAGTGATGTCTACATCATTAACTTTCCCGTTTACATAAGGACCAGACTGGTCAACCTCAAGAGTGGCTCCAACAACACACTCTTCCTCCTCTCTCGGGCACCGTCAGCAATAATCATCAGAATCACTGTCTTGGCTTTCTGTTAATAAAAATTGTTGTGAAGCATTTTGCATTTGAACCCTTTGCTGCTTTTGCTGTTTTTGTGGTTTTATTACCTGTTCACATCCCTGAAATCCCACGTTTGGATTATATTTTTGAACTCCCCCACAATTCGGAAAAGGTGGTTGTGGCAACTGGTCCTGACGATTATTCACCTGTTGTTGTTGCTGTTGTTGTAATTGTCGCTGAATATTAAATTCATTTAACCCCTGTTGCATCTGTAGCTGTTGCTGCACGTTAACACCATTCTGCATCTGTGGATTCAATAAGGGATTCTTTAAGTTTCTAGGAGGATGAGGACACTCGTCCCTCCAATGTCCAATTTCGCCACAATTAAAACAAGGTAATCTTTGTTTCAGCTCTTCTATCTTTGGGCTAAATTTCTTTTGGAAATTATTACCTTTAAACTTTCCTTGTATCTGGTTCGTATTTCCAGTTTGAACAAAATTAGTGTTCTTATTTCCCATGCTGGCAATCTGTTGCTCAGCTACCTTTACCTGTGCCCACATGGCTTTCTCCTTTAGCTTCTTCTGTTTTACTTCTAATTCATCGCTACAATATTTTGCTTTTCTCAGAATATCATCTATAGATAGTGCTTGCCATCCGACAATACTAGTTCTGATCATTTCTCCAATTTCAGGTTTTAGTCCATAAACAAATCTATAGATAAAATGACTCATGTCTTTCTCATCTAATTTTTCATAACCACTGTATTGTTTAAAGATTAACAGTAGTCTTTCATAAAAAGAATGAACTGATTCTTTTGTTTCCTGCTCTGTTCTTTCTATTTTAACCCAATCAACTTCTTTGGGTGGAATTTTGTTTTTCATCCAAACAATTACTTTCTCATAAAAATCCATTACAAGTGGATTTGGGGCACCTGTTTCTTTGATTCGCTCAGGTTCTGTTTTTGGCCAACTAATAGATATTTTACATTCTGTCCAAAGATCAGATGGAACAACAATGTCAAAAAATCCATCCAAATCAATCCACAGAACTTTTGACACTTTGATAAATCTATCGACTTGCCTGTACCACTCAACAGGTTTCTCTCTTAATTTAGGAAAATCATTTGTGAATAACAGAATGTCTTGTCTCGACCATGGGACATGAACATATCCTCCACCTGCAACTTCTCTCATTGGAAATTGTTTTGACATTCTTTCTAATCTTTCATCTTCCTTCCTTTTAGTCCATTTCACTCTCCATTTGTTCAGTTCTCCTAGCTTTTTGATATAGACAATTAAATCTTTAATGTGAACTATTCTTCCCATTGAGTTCAAACTCTCAATGTCGCTTTCTGAGAAATCTAATCTATAATGTTTTGCAAAATTCTTTTGTTTACTCACATCGATTTCAAGTTCTGCAGCTAGATCCTCTAATTGATCATATTTATTTTTCGTTTTCCATTGAATACTTTTGCAAATGAATAATAGTTCATCATCCCGATAGTAATTTAAACTATCTGGGCCAATTGTTCCAATTATTAATTCTTCTATATTCGCTTTTAATTTGGCCACATCAAGCTTTGGTGTAGTTACCCTGACTTCAGGACTTCCTACATCTGACATAGCACCCATTGGTGTTTTTGGAGATAAATCCTCATTAAAGGTTAAATCAGGCATTCTCGATCTAGAAGTGTTTAATTCTGTCAATTCTGAATAAGATTTTTCAGCAGGCTTTTGAATTTCTGTATTTAAAGGAATAGTTAATCCAGTTTTGTTTGTATTTCTTTGATCAAATACAGGCTGAACAGGACCTATTGTTACTGGAACTGTAACAGCTTCCATGCCTTTTGTCATTCTTTTGATTAATTCTTCTTTAGACCTTAAGTATTCATTATAATCATCATCCTCAACATTTCTTGTCTCTCTTGTATAATCTTTTGGAGGTTCCCTTGCTCTTGGAGTCATTGAAAAATGTCTACCCTCATTTCGAGCATTCTCAAATTCTGATCTTCTAGGAGTTTCAGTGATTTCACAATTATTTGGATAAAGTTTAGGAGCTTCATTAATTGGAGGTGCACTCGGTGAAGTTTCAGTAGAAACCACCGGAGTAGACCATGATCTAGGAGGTCTCAAAGGCTGATTCGGCTGTTTATTTCTAGCAGTTGTATATATTTCTTCCATAATTGCATCCTCAGATTCACTTTCCATAGATTTTCCTGTAGGAGAACCCATTACCATTTCATGAATTAAATACAATCCTTCACTCATGTTTCCCTGTCTCCACATTCGTAATCTATCTTCATGAGTTTCTCTTTTCCATGATGGATTTTTAGAAGGTCTTTTAATTCCACTAGCTTCTCTTTGTAACTGATACATTTCATCTTCCCACTCAACTAAAGCTTCAAATTGAGTTGGTCTCGGTTTTGGAACAAGAGCATTCATTTTCTCTCGTAAGTTTCTTAAAACTCTTACATTAAATGAACCATCATCAGGCCAAGCCAAAACACCATCGTTTTTAGTATAACGTTTCCAACTGTCGAACCATAAGACAGTATGATATCCGTATTCACCTTCCATGTACGCTGCAGGTGTTTTATACTTATGAAGTAGTTTACCACCTCGCGTTTCGATTTTCTTGTCAGGTGAAAATAAATTCTTAAATTTCTGAAATAATGTTGTCTTTTTCTCAACATGTTTAAAATGATAACTCATTTTTAAAAGTAAAATTTAATTCACAAAATCGTTCGTAAAATATTTCCGGGATGTTCTGCAAAACAACCAATCCGTACGCGAAACACACCAACAAGCCAATGGCGGTTGAGCTACGTCAGTTTCCTGCTCAACCAATAAATTTGGAGAATTTCTGAAGGACCAATCAGCTCACAGGCCGTCAGAGACTCAGGAGCCAATCAGAATACAGCTTGTGACGTAGGTCACCCAATCCCAGCGCGGCTCTGTGACGTACACAGCAGCTGCGGTTTCTCGTTTCTCACTCCTGGCGCTTACCCCTCCTTCACAAAATCTTTTCACAGCGCCATTTTAAGAACACTTTTCAGTGTAAATTAATTCTTAACAATGACTTATAAAGACAACATCTGTTCGTTTCACTAATTAGGATAGTTTACATACATTCAAGTATCCACACTTCGGAATAGACGGCGCTATTCACACTAAGGATAATATTCAATTGTCAGTAGAGTAACCTTACCCCACCCTTCTAACACGTATATTTATGAACTCGCTTTGCTCTGAACCCACCGCGAAGTGAAAGTTCTAAGAGTTCCACTTGAACATAAAATACAACTCAAACTCGCACTTTTACACGGAAAATTCCCTAAATTCAAACACACACGAAATCCGTACAGGACTCTCACCTGTTTATAGAATTCATGCACCGTTAGCAAAATAACGACGTTATCCGTACAGGGCTCTCACCTGTTTATAGATATGAAACATGTACCCGTACAGGACTCTAACCTGTTTATAGATAATCATGCACCGACGTTAAATTTTACCCTTCACTCAAGCTCGGATATAACTAATACTCTCATCACAGTGAGTTTTATGGAAGGCGCTTTGTCCCTATTCTCATGCTGCTTTGATTTCTTAGAAAATCCTCACTATACAAGATTCAGACCTAGCCCTAAAACTGTGCTGCTCGGCGACAACACTATGGTACACGGCGATACCTCTTGTGATACTCGGCGATATCACTACAAACGAACAGATGGCTTGCGTGACTAATTTCTCGCCACACAATCTATACCGGTATAGCTTACAGATAGGCACGAAAAACGAACTTAACAAGTGTTAAAACATTAATCCTATTTGCATACCATGACGCAATCCTTAGCAACCAACATGTTACCTTGGTTACCCCTTAGCAACCATCAATTTCTGCTACCAGATAATTGATCCAGCGGGCTATAGAAAATATATCATAAACTACGCTACCCAATTTCATAACCTATAAACAAAATTCTAAACTATACATGGACCCATTTATGAACCTGATATATTTTGGGCCTACTGAATCAGGTGGTCAAATAAATCTATATACACATTATTTACAAACTATAAACATTTTATACATTTGCAGAAAGAATATTGTCATTAGAATAAAACCCAACCATTTAAACGACCACCATAGGCGACATGATCTAGCTTAAAGGTAACCTATACTTCTAAATAACCAAGACCAGCTTGTTTGTCAAAAGTAAGATTTTATTTTCTAAATTATGGTATATAAGTTGTAAGTTTTATAAATGAAATTTATTTGCAATAAAGCAAGCATGATGGTAAGGAAATTGAGAAAAATACAATTTAAGCAATTGAATCAGTTTAAAGAAATTATATAAAGTTTAGCATTTCTAAAACCTATTTCCCTAACTGAGCTAAATAGACAGAAATTAAAGTAAAGTTCTTTGAGGATTCTTACGTGCTCCACGCAAAGTCCAGCAGCACATCACCCTCATCGGAAAGTCAGAAAGCAGCAGCCAGCCCAACCCTAAGGGCATGACTTTTTATACCTTTCTACGCTAACTAAACTAGCAAAGGAAAGTTTTCAGTATTACTCGACGTCCCATTGGCTGAGAGTGACAAGTGACATGTCACCCGATTCTTAAAAAGTTCCACAAAATCATGTCTTACAAAGACCATTGTCTCTTCCACGTGAAACCAGAGGCTTCCTGCGATTGCAACTTTGTTTTAAGTCATCCTCGCAGCTTCCATAGTTTTACAGCACAACTTCCGCGGATGCCAAGTTAAGGACTGACAAAAAGTTCACTTTCGACCTTGGCCATGTCCGACAGAATGATGTCAGCTCATCAGTTTTTGCTTTGTGAATGCAGCTTCAATAAACGTTTTAATTCAGAATGGGCGTCTCGTGACTTTCTGCAGAAATATGGATTAGCTCTTTTTGTGCGGCTCAAATAGTTAGGCCTCAAAAGCAGGCAACTTATGATTTCTAGTATAAAACAAACACAAGAAAAGTATTAATGTAAGAAATAAAGTATATTCTGTATCCACCCCATGGTTTACTAAATAATTAACCCACCCGATTAATCAAAATGTTACCTAGCCATTGCAAACAAATAAAGCAGCGTTTATATTTACCAGTCTCCGTTTTTCTATGAGACCCATATGCACCTAGAATAGTAGAAATGACATCACACAGACAAGAAAAAGCAAAACAAGCACATGCTTATTTTAAGTATGCAGCAGTTAGTAATGACAAAAACGAAAACAATAAATTATTTTATTATTTTGCACGAACAAAAAGATGCAACATTTATGCACGTTTATGAGCACACATGTTAGTCCCCCCACGTGTAAAGTTTAATCTAGGTTGTATTAGCACGACATATCACAAATCATTAATAATTTTATTCATGTTATGGAAATGTGACTTTGCGAGTTTAAACAAAATTTTGTTTTCTATCTCGCTCCATCAGCCTCAAACGAGACATGCTCATCTTACCCAAGACTTGCTGCAGTTTTGAAACTGTTCGATATTCCATTGAGTCTTCAGTCTCATCTACTACGCTGCTTATCACACGCTCCCTGAAAGTAGCATTGAGATATAGAAGTAAACTCACACGGTCTGCCTATTGCCTGATAGTTCTCAGAATCGTTTCGAAAAAAACGCTCACCTCAAGAAAATTGAAACAGCGTATACCAAACGGACCAGCAGTAATGGCGATACCCCCAACACTGCAAAATAAAACATTAAGCGATTCAGTCGAAAAGTCCAAGCGAAACACGTTGCTCAAAACTATGCTCTCTCATGTGTCTTCACTCACCTAATAATGACCAACCACTACGTTGTGTCGTGACCCGGAGTGCAGTGAAAGTTACAGCACTTGAGGTGTATTGTTTAAACTCTTCCGTGGGGAAGCTTAACGTAATGACGTCAAACCCTGAAAACAAACGACGGCTGCGGAGTACGCATGGTGCGTATCTCACTCATAAACATAAATAAAGGACTTACGTGTCACGCAAAGTCTGAAAATCGACATTGAAGAAGGGCGAATATCCCGATGTTGTGTCTGTTTGACTAATGCAAACTTTATACGGTTGATCCCCTAAACGGACAGTTCACATGTTATCACCAACGTGTAAATTCAAATGCTACATTGATGGATAATAGCAAACAATTTGTTGATGGACCATCTCATTGTGTAAATGGTATTTGTCAACGCTGGTTCATAATGATTGAATCATAAAGCACAAAAGTACAGGACATTTCAACAATATGTAAACATAGAAATAACAGACAGATAGTTTGTAAATGTGTGAACATTACCCCAGACTTATTCATCATTCTAGTATTTTGTGATGTTATGCGTCCCTATCATAACCAAAGGTGTATGACTTATGTGTGATCCTACGATAAGGTTGTGTCTCGCTCTGTGAAATTTATAAAAAACAGGACATTTCCATTTTGTCATTGAGCCCGAAGGGCATCATAGTCTGTAACTTCTTGATCCAAAAGACTTCCCTCTGGAGGAGGGTTCGAGAGTTATTTGCTTCTGGCAATCGTGGAACTTGTTCAATAATTTGGAATTTGATCTGAGCAATTGTATGACGTTCTGTAGTCCAGTGTACCGCCAAGCTTGAGGTGGTGCTTGCTTTTGGTACGAATTCTGCTTTTGCGCTCTGATAACCTGATCTCTAGCTTCCTCTCAGTTTTACCGACATATAACAATCCACACGGACATTTGATCATATAGACGACGTGCTCAGAATTACAGTAAGTGCTATGTCGTAATTTGATGCTTGCTCCTGTTCTAGGATGTAGTAAGATATTGCCAGGGATCACATTATTACAGTTTTTGCAATTCCAGCATTTCGTTGTTCCTCTTGGTATTTCTGTAGATATTGTCTTTGACAATCTTGTATTGATGGTTAAAAGCTCTTTCAAATTTTGTGCACGAGTGAAAGCAAAAAGAGGTTTTTCTTGGAACAATGTGCCAAAATCAGCTTCAGATTCTAGTATCTCCCATCTTTTGGAAATAATTCTTTTAATGTCTCTTGATGCAGTAGAGAAGTGGTTCCCAAACTTTTGGCTCCTGAGGACCCCCATTGAGTCAGCACTGGAAGCCGGGGACCCCCAAGCAATCTGTATGATTTAAATTAAAAAACATTAAAACAGTAATTTGAAAAAAATAAAAAAAAACACAGGTGTGCACACAAAACAAATAGTCGAATTACTAAGGATTTTAGTATTTTATATTGAAAGAATCTGCAAAAAACAAAAAACTTTATTGGGAAGGTTGATTCTGCATCTCCATGACTAACTTTTAAATGGTTGGTTTTATTAAATGGTTGGTTTTATTTCACAGTACGAGGCTCCTTTACCTCCAAGGGCCAGACTGGAAACCCAAAGCAGCCCTGGCAAATGTTTTCAGACCAGTCCCCATACGCCGCACACCAAGTGCAGTGAGTGAGTCTAACCACTACAAAGGGAGCTTTGGGAAGTTCTCCCCCCCAAGACAATTTAGGAAACAATAACGCATTCTACAACACCTTTATCATTATATATTGATTTGTTTTAGCTTTTAAAGAATAGTAAATGATGACCTTACTATGCACCGGGATACGACAATCTTTATTGGGCTTCTTCAATGATTCCCTTATTTTCACCCTCCAACAGTGCCGCTCATCTCTCCATAGTCCCTCTGTCACATGTATTTAATTTGTTTTATAGCATCTCTCATACCATTGTAGGATGTCAGAGCACTTTACAACACACACACATATAGGGCAGATTTACAAGCCCCTTGCGCAACCGGTGCATCACAAAAAGTGACGCTCGACTGGCGCATTTTAGTTCCCCATATTTGCAAGGTCAGGAAAAGCCACCCTGCGTGATTTTTCCTGTTCTTGTAAATATGGCCCCTTTGCACGCCGCACTTTGCGTGAAAGGTGCGTTCCTCGGGTTTTGCTGTGAGTGTTCCCACGCAACACCCATAAAACTAGGCACATTTCCAGATTTACGAGAAATCGTAAATCTGGAAATGAGTCTGAATGCTACACCTCCTCAAGGGAGGCATAGGGAGGCGCAACAAGAAGAAATGTATTCATTTCTCCTCGTTGTTTAGGGAGATGAAATCCCCTCTAGTGATTGTTTATGTGTAGAAAGAGAACCCTTCCTGCACATAAACAATCTCCCCACAACGCAGGCATCCTTGCACCATGGTGCAAGCGTACCGGCGCATGGCAGCAGTTTGTGCGCCAGCGCAGGGAGAGCATTGAGATGCAACATACTGTGGTAAATATGCTGCATCCCTGTGCTTCGAAAGTGACTAAGTGCAGCACAGCCAAATGGCTTACGGCCTCACTGGGTCACTTTCCTTGTAAATCTACCCCATAGAGACAATGAATCATAAATGTAAACCAGTGTATAGAAAATGTTACATAAGGCAAAGTCGACTACTAGTTGTAGGATTCACATCATTCATACTGGTAGGCATAATACAGTGTTTAGCATTGACTTTAACAATGAAACTTTATTTCCATTCAAATAAACCTTTTTAGCAGCATCAGGATAATGAAAGACTGGGAAGAAACTTAAGTTACTATCTTGTACCATGCAGTTTGCAAACATCTTTTTGATACCAGTTTATACGTCACTGTGCTAGATCACGATTGTCACTTATAAACTGCACAGTAACTAAAGAATCTCTGTGACAAAAGCAGTAACCCATTGATCTATGCAGATAAAACACAGTTGGTTTTAAAAAATACAGGCACACTTTCTTTGTAAGAGGCATATTAACCCTCTGTGCTACATTAAATAAGTCAAGCTGCCACTGGACAAAACTCATCTCTCTCCAGCAGGAACATTAATCACTGGTGTTATCTTGACACTTTTATTGTTGCTCGAAAACCTCTAATTATACTTGGAACTTTGCAGTGCTTTTAAAACTGCTGCCTGCGGACCCCCTGGGAATGTGTCACGGACCCCTAGGGGTCCGCGGACCACAGTTTGGAAAACGCTGCAGTAGAGTATTTCTAAACAAATACCATTCTCTTAGTAGTTGTCTTAGGTCGTTTGACAAGCAATTGTTCTCTAGTTGTATTGCGAACTTTCTCAAGATGCATGTCTTAAATTTGTTCAGGATAACCTCTGCTCATATAATTCAATTTTTGTAATTCCAGTGTTTCTTCGCACACATTGTCATCCGACGAGATACGTCTCGTCCTCAAGAACTGGGATACTGGTACATTTTTGATCAGAGACAGAGGATGGCAGCTTTGAAACAACAAGGCATTATTTTTGTCAGTCAATTTTTTAAACACCCTTGTAGAAATTTTATCTGATTGAAGTTTAACCATGACATCTAGAAAAGATAATGCTTTCTTGCTGATTGAATATGTGAATTCGATGATTGACTAAATTCAAAGTTTGAATATTGGCCAATAATGAGGTCTCTGATTTTTTCCAAATGAGGAAGATGTCATCAATATATCTTCGAAAAAAGACGAGCCCGTCTTTCCATGTGGTGTCAGATAGTATAAAATCATGTTCAAATTTTGCCATAAAGGTATTGGCATAAGCCGGCGCTCCAGGACAACCCATGGAGGTTCCGTTTAACTGAATGTAGAACTTGTCATTCCATGTAAAATAGCTGTTTTGGAGACAAAATTCCAGTAATTGAATGATGAGACATTTAGGTGTTAAAGGATTCTCATCTTGCAGCAAAGCCCACTCAACTGCTTCGACACCATTGGCATGAGGAATTGATGTATAAAGTGCAACAACATCAATAGTGCACAAAATCCAAGTTTCTATAGGTTCAAACTCTATGTTCATTAAGCTCTTAAGGAAATCTGTTGTATCTTCAATGTAGGTGCTCCACTGTTGTACAAATGGTTGTAAATAGTTGTCGATGAAGCATCCTGGTTTTTCAAAAAGAGATTTGCAGCCTGACACAATGGGTCTGAGAGGACGATCCTGCAGATTTTTGTGTACTTTCGGTAAAAAGTAAATTTTTGGTCTCCTGGGATAAGGTTGCCAAAGATATTTCTTAGTAGTAGCATCAATCCAGTTGAGAGTTTCAGCTTGATCTAGGATTTTGCTCAACATCTGTGAGATTTCTCCTGTTGGATCTTTAGCAAGCATGTCATAAATCGTTTGATCTGATACGTGCTCTGTTCCTTTCCGTTGATAAAATTCCGTGTCCATCATCACGAGTCCACCTCCTTTGTCAGCCTTTTGAAATGTCACAGCCTGGTTGTTGGACAGAGATTTCATTGCACTGTATTCCGCTCGACTTAGATTCTTTGTTTTCCTTTTAAAGTTTATCTTCTGAAAATCAGCTTTGACCAAAGTTTCGAAAGTATCTAAAGTTTTGTGAGACACCGGTGCCAAGAAAGTACTTTTCGTTTTAAACTTTGGAATAGTTTCTTCCATCGGTTCTGTGGGACATATGAATGTAAAAAAAATCCGTAATCGTAAAGTTTGCATGAACTTAAACAATGCCACTTCGGTCTCTAATTCGGTGGTGTGATATGTACTAACGAAGGAAGATCCTTTGTTTAAAACATTTTCCTCAAATTTTGAAAGTTTGAGTTTGGATATGTTAATTACGAGATTTTCCCTTGACTTCTCAGACCCTTCTTGGTCTTTTCCTTTTCCTTTTCCTCTTCTTGTCTTTTGTCTGCGGGTTTGGTTGTTGAAGAGTCTGGTGGTCGACCCGATTCTCCCACCTTCTCTAAAAAAGACACATTGGATCCAGAGGCAGTAGCTTCAAGTTCTTGACCAGCATTTTTGTTAGATGGTATCTTAGAAGCAGGAGGTCTAGAAGTGTCTGTATCTCGATCTGAGACAATACTTTCCTCAGAGGAAGTTTGTCGATTCCTCTTGGTAAATCTACGTTGTGAATAGACCTCTGCCCAAGTGTAGGCCTCATTCAACTTGTAGTCAATAGTGTCTCTCTTAAATTTGCGCAACTTTGTTTCCTGCAATTCTTTGCCATATTTGTCTAAACGCAAATTGAGATCTTCTAGAAGCTTTGCCCAAGGTTCATCTTCCGTATGTTTGGAAAAATCATTCTTTAAATTGAAGATTTCTTCTTCCAAGTCGTGTATTGTTTTTGACAATTCTTCAATCAATAACAAAATCAAATCTAAGGAGCATTTATTTAAGATGCAATACTATTTCTCCATGAATTGCTGATTGGTGTTTAACCTGAATAACATTGGTCGAATAGCAAGATGTAACCCTCGTGGGATCTGTTTAACTCGGTGATATTGAATAAGTGTTGAGGCATGCAAGCGTTGATTCAGTTCTCTCCTAGTAAGATATTCCAGTTGACGGAGCTGCTGAGTAATAGTTCCACTGTGTGCATCAAATGATTTTGTTTCCTTTATCAAATTGTAAATTTCATTAGCTTCGTCATTTGTGTATGCTTTGGTAGATGCACGGTTTTCCGTAATACTTGCAATGGACTCAAATGACATTTTTCCGCGGTGCTACTTTTTGTTATAGCAGTAAACCTGTAACAATGAATGTGGGTGGAAAGTGCACTCGAATAATACTGTAATCAAATTATCTTGGTATGTGTGCTATGTTGGAATAATGCCTGCTAAGCATTGAACTGACTGTAATGAAAGTGGCCTAGCCCCACCCTGGCTGCTAGGACTCCAACATGCAACAACGTAATTAAAACATTTTCAGCTTTTAGTATTTTAATACTTCTTATTCAAATAATTCAACATCATCTTCATGTAAGTTACATCAGTAATTCAAAATAATTGATTCCAAAAAGAAAATAAGCATAAGATTTAGACATAATGCAAATACATAATTCATCACATTGTGATCTCAACTCATTAAACCCAATGCATTTCGGGACTTAAAGTCCCTTCATCAGGGGTATTTTGTGGAAAAAAGTAAAAAGGAAGCATATTCAAAAGATGCACATGTTGGCTTATATACATAATTTCAAAATCAGATAAAATTTCTACAAGGGTGTTTAAAAAATTGACTGACAAAAATAAGGCCTTCTTGTTTCAAAGCTGCCATCCTCCGTCTCTGATCAAAAATTTACCAGTATCCCAGTTCTTGAGGACGAGACGTATCTCGTCGGATGACAATGTGTGCGAAGAAATACTGGAATTACAAAAACTTGAATTATATGAGCAGAGGTTATCCTGAACAAATTTTAGACATGCATCTTGAGAAAGTTCGCAAAACAACTAGAGAACAATTGCTTGTCAAACGACCTAAGACAACTAGTAAGAGAATGGTATTTGTTTCGAAATACTCTACTGCATCAAGAGACATTAAAATAATTATTTCCAAAAGATGGGAGATACTAGAATCTGAAGCTGATTTTGGCACATTGTTCCAAGAAAAACCTCTTTTTGCTTCCACTCGCGCACAAAATTTGAAAGAGCTTTTAACCATCAATACAAGATTGTCAAAGACAATATCTACAGAAATACCAAGTGGAACAACGAAATGCTGGAATTGCAAAAACTGTAATAATGTGATCCCTGGCAATATCTTACTACATCCTAGAACAGGAGCAAGCATCAAATTACGACATAGCACTAACTGTAATTCTAAGCACGTCGTCTATATGATCAAATGTTCGTGTGGATTGTTATTTGTCGGTAAAACTGAGAGGAAGCTAAAGATCAGGTTATCAGAGCACAAAAGCAGAATTCGTGCCAAAAGCACCACCTCAAGTTTGGCGGTACACTGGACTGCAGAACGTCATACAATTGCTCAGATCAAATTCCAAATTATTGAACAAGTTTCACGATTGCCAGGAGCAAATAACTCTCGAACCCTCCTCCAGAGGGAAGTCTTTTGGATCAAGAAGTTACAGACTATGATGCCCTTCGGGCTCAATGACAAAATGGAAATGTCCTGTTTTTTATAAATTTCACAGAGCGAGACACAAAGTTATCATAGGATCACACATAAGTCATACACCTATGGTTATGATAGGGACGTATAACATCACAAAACACTAGAATGATAAATAAGTCTGGGGTAATGTTCACACATTTACAAACTATCTGTCTGTTATTTCTATGTTTACATATTGTTGAAATGTCCTGTACTTTTGTGCTTTATGATTCAATCATTATGAACCAGCGTTGACAAATACCATTTACACAATGAGATGGTCCATCAACAAATTGTTTGCTATTATCCATCAATGTAGCATTAGAATTTACACGTTGGTGATAACATGTGAACTGTTCGTTTATGGGATCAACCGTATAAAGTTTGCATTAGTCAAACAGACACACCATCGGGATATTCGCCCTTCTTCAATGTCGATTTTCAGAATTTGCGTGACACGTAAGTCCTTTATTTATGTTTATGAGTGAGATACGCACCATGCGTACTCCGCAGCCGTCGTTTGTTTTCAGGGTTTGACGTCATTACGTTAAGCTTCCCCACGGAAGAGTTTAAACAATACACCTCAAGTGCTGTAACTTTCACTGCACTCCGGGTCACGACACGACGTAGCGGTTGGTCATTATTAGGTGAGTGAAGTCACATGAGAGAGCATAGTTTTGAGCAATGTGCTTCGCTTGGACTTTTCGACTGAATCGCGTAATGTTTTATTTTGCAGTGTTGGGGGTATCGCCATTACTGCTGGTCCGTTTGGTATACGCTGTTTCAATTTTCTTGAGGTGAGCGTTTTTTTCGAAACGATTCTGAGAACTATCAGGCAATAGGCAGACCGTGTGAGTTTACTTCTATATCTCAATGCTACTTTCAGGGAGCGTGTGATAAGCAGCGTAGTAGATGAGACTGAAGACTCAAGGGAATATCGAACAGTTTCGAAACTGCAGCTAGTCTTGGGTAAGATGAGCATGTCTCGTTTGAGGCCAAATATATCTTGTCTTAAAAGTCGGCAAGTATTGCGAATTAAAAATCGATATCTTTTTTAGAATGAGGCGGAATTGAAGATTCCTGATTAAACACAAGTTTTCACATGTTTCCTGACATTGACATAAGGTTAGTCAGATCGCGTCTCTGGTTATTGTAAAATTGTGTGTGAACATATTTTTAGGCATTCTATGTTATTATTCGGTGATCACTTTTGGGTACAGAGCGTCCTTTCAGTGCATTAGACTATAGCGTTAATCGGTTTCTGAATAGGCAACCTGGAAACACTATCACAGTTGATGGATTGCATAAATTGGTTGAACAATGTTTACTCCATGATTCACAGAGACATTTATTGCTGTTATTTTGAAATTATGTATATAAGCCAACATGTGCATCTTTTGAATATGCTTCCTTTTTTCTTTTTTCCACAGAATACCCCTGATGAAGGGACTTTAAGTCCCGAAATGCATTGGGTTTAATGAGTTGAGATCACAATGTGATGAATTATGTATTTGCATTATGTCTAAATCTTATGCTTATTTTCTTTTTGGAATCAATTATTTTGAATTACTGATGTAACTTACATGAAGATGATGTTGAATTATTTGAATAAGAAGTATTAAAATACTAAAAGCTGAAAATGTTTTAATTACGTTGTTGCATGTTGGAGTCCTAGCAGCCAGGGTGGGTCTAGGCCACTTCCACTGTCATCTCCGCCACATTCTTGCTGAGCCTGGAGATGTCGTCCCAGCGCTTGCGGCAGTGTGTGTGTCGTCTATTGCACACCCCCACTGCCCGTACATCACGTGCTATGGTCCTCCACGCGGCCTTGCGAAGGTGAAGCTTGACCTACCATGATGGGAGACAAGAGTGGAACGTCAGTGGACAGTTGGACATTCACAAACATGGTAGAAACACATATCTTTTTTTCGGCAGCCATGCTCAGTACAACACATGTGAAGGTCCCACAGCACACCGCCAAGCTTGCAGAAGCCAGGAGTCAGTGACCACCTCATGCACACCAACATGTTCCCCACTGCACTTACCACCTGTCCGGGGGCACCGTAGAGCCGTTCATAGTGGCGGAGCACACCGTCCACAAGGACATCCAGCTCCGCTGCGGTGAAGGGACGAGACCGGATCTCTCGCACTCTCTGCATGGCAAGGTCCATGACTGTGGCACTACAGCAGCAGTTGTTGGATAGCTCAGCAGCAGCAGGTCAAGGTGATGGTCGCAGGCAGCAGTTGTTGGATAGCTCAGCAGCAGCAGGTAGAGGTGATGGTCGCAGGCAGCAGTTGTTGGATAGCGCAGCAGCAGCAGGTTGAGGTGATGGTCGCAGGCAGCAGTGGCTGGAAGCAGTGAATGTGTGCTCCAGAAATTCACACATTTATAGGGTCCTGAGCTCATATCAGTGGCACACGTCTGCAGCAATTGGTTTTCCCTGGAAAATGAGCCAATGACTGGCCCTGCTGTGGTGGTGCACGGCTTCCTCTATTTTTTAATGCACTTACACGCCCCGCGTTACCTGTTTCCATTGGCTACATGTGCACGGACCGGCACGGTCACACACCGGCAACCGCATGTGCGCGCTACCGCGATGGTGCATCATTTCAAATTAATCACTCACTGGCGTCGCTATGGCGGAGCATGCCTTCCGCGGGGGCGGTGCAGGCTAACACATACATTTGAATATGCAAATGGAAATGGCAGTTGGTACCCCCCCTTGCAGTCACATTGCATCACCCACCGCAGACCGCCGGGTGCTGCCCGGTCACCCACCGCCGGGTGCTACCCGGTCACCCACCGCTGGCCATGCCTGGTAACCTACCGCCAGCACCCGGCGGTGGTTGACCAGGCAGCACCCGGCGGTGGCTGACCAGGAAGCACCCGGCGGTGTGTGACCGGCCAGGGCCATCCATGCCAGGGTGACCTCAATGCACAGGGCGCTCACCCACCGCCAGCACCCGGCAGTGGGTGACCGGCCAGGGCCATCCATGCCAGGGTGACCTTAATGCACAGGGCGCTCACCCACCGCCAGCACCCAGCAGTGGGTGACCGGCCAGGACCATCTATGCCAGGGTGACCTCAATGCACAGGGCGTTCACCCACCACCAGCACCCGGCGGTGGGTGACCGGCCAGGGCCATCCATGCCAGGGTGACCTCAATGCACAGGGCGCTCACCCACCGCCAGCACCCAGCGGTGTGTGTCCGGCCAGGGCCGGCGGTGGGTGACCGAGCAGCAGCCAGCGGTGGGTGACCGGGAAGCACCCGGCGGTGGGTGACCGGGAAGCACCCGACGGTGTGTGACCGGCCAGGGCCGGCGGTCTGCGGTGGGTGCTGCAATGTGACTGTAAGGGGGGTACCAACTGCCATTTCCACTTGCATATTCAAATGTATGTGTTAGCCTGCACCGCCCACGCGGAATGCGTGCTCCGCCATTGCGATGCCTGTGAGTGATGATTTTCAAAAGATGCACCGTCGCGGTAGTGCGCACATGCGTTTGGCGGGGTGTGACCGTGATGGTCCTTGACCATGTAGCATATGTCATGCACAATTGCAGTATCAAGCATCATCTTCTGTGTTGGGGAAGGCGTACCCAGATGGCGTGTGTACACACACTGCATGTCTCCGCACACATGTAATGTTCATAGTTGTACATGTGTGTCAGGACATGTCCGGAGTGCATCAAGAATCATGATGTCAAGTCAATGGCCCGTGTCCACGTGTGTCATTCATGTCCATTTGTTGCATGTGTGGTCATACTATTGACCTTGCCAGTGGTTAACAAAGGCCAGTGATGTGCACCCAAGTTGCGTCAGATGTGCATGGCGATGTGTTGACGTCTTGGTTTTGCGGACACACGTTTCCATTTGTACACATCTACACAGTACATCAAGGCTGTGTACCCACATTCATAAGCTGTTGTGTGTGGTTTGTGTGTGCAAGTAGCAATGATGGGGTATACATGCATTCTGTGTATGCGTATGTGTGTTGCTTGTTGTGTGCCCATGCATGTCATGTGAGGATGCCCAGCATTGTAGGTGGGGTGATGGGTGCATGAAGACAAGGAGGGTGTGTTCCATGTTTGTGTTGTGTGTGCACGTCCATGTGTGTCTGTGGGGACAATTGTCCACACTTGTGCCCTCACTCATGTGTTGTTGGCAGTTCTTTCAACATGTGTGCACGTTACATTGGACATGTTTGCACACAGGATGTTGTTTGTGGGTGAACATTGTGTGTGTAGTTAGCTGTAGTGCCTTATATATCGGTCACGTCACACATAGAGTCAGTGTCTGAAACATGCATTATATGTATTGTGTTGGTCAGGAGGTGATAGTGTGGCACAGCTATGCGGTGTTGGTCAATTGACATCTGCTCCCATCTACTCCCACACAGGAGGGCTCCAAATGTGCATCAACCATACACTGTGCTGGAGGACATGGTTAACGAGGAGGTGATCCGCAAATTCCGCCTTGACCGTCGTAGATTGCAGGAGCTTGCAGCCCAATTGGCACCTCATCTGCAGCCATGCAGGACATATCCAGGATCTATTACACCCACAGCAAAGGTGATGGCGGCACTTCACTTCTTCGCAACAGGCACTTTCCAGTACACAGTTGGTCATGCCGGGGGGATGTCACAATCCATGTTCAGCACGGTGCTGCGGGATGTTCTGAATCCCATGATGCATTACAAGGATGATTACATCCATTTCCCACGTGCGGCAGAGCTGGCTGCAGTGAAAGGTGACTTCTATGCCCTGGCCCGGATACCACATGTAGTGGGTTCCATTGATGGCACACATATTGGTCTCATTCCACCCCAGGCACGTGAACCTGTACATCACAATCGGAAGCACTACCATTCGATCAATGTGCAAGTGGTGTGCCTGGCTGACAACATCATCTCCCATGTGTGTGCCAGATTTCCCGGGTCCGCACATGACTCCCACATCCTGCGGAGCAGCATTGTCCCCCAACTGATGGCTAATCTGCGTCCAGAACGTGCGTGGCTTGTAGGTGAGTGTGCTGTGAGGACTATTGTGTTGTATGTGTGCCATGGTGTTCCCACCAATCCTGGTAATGATGTATGTGTCTGTTATCCCCCCACCTAGGCGACTCTGCGTACCCAAACCGGCCGTGGCTGCTAAGCCCCCTACGGAATCCTACTACCCCTGGTGAAATGCGTTATAACGAGGCCCATGGGAGGACACGTCGAGTGGCGGAAAGTACTTTTGGACTGCTGAAGTCTAGGTTTCCCTGCCTGGATAAAACCCGAGGGGCCCTGCCATACTCACCAGGCAAAGTATGCCAAATCGTGATTGCCTGCTGCATGCTCCACAACCTGGCCTTGCGCAATAATATTGAACTGATCATGGACCCTGCAGACCAACAGGTTGCTCCGCCTCCTATCCCACCCATGTCCACTGATGAGGATAGTGGAGAGGAAGAAGGTGTGGACCAGAGGCGTCAGCTCATTGATCCCTACTTTCCATGAATGTGAGTAACTACCTCTTGTGCTGCTGGTCAATGCGTGATGTATGTTTGCTGGTGATGTGTGGATGTGGTGTGTGAATGCTGCCTGTTCTGGTATGTTCTGTTCGCAAATGGGTGTGGGAGATGGTGTACATGCAAAGCTCCCTGATGTGTGTCCTGTGATCCACTTATTTGGTGATGAGTGTGGTTTGTGGGATGTTGCAGTACAGTGTGTTGTGATGGGTGTGAATCAGTGTCCTGACCAGTGCTTGTTGTTCTCTCATTATCCCTAAGTAACTCCCACCGAGGCATGATTTTCAAGAACATTGATCCCTGCACCTGGTAATGACAACTTATAAGACAAACATGTGATTAAAACATGGAGGTCACACAGCATTGAGTGCTTACATGGTGTTTATTTACAGGTTGTGGATTGATGTTAGTGCATATTTACAAGTAGGTGTTGGGGGGAAGTGAGAGTTGAAGGTCATGGCAGATGAAAATACCGTGGGGACACCACATTGTGTGATGTACACCTAGTCACACCTAGTCCAACAGACGTGTGCCAATGCTTGGCATTGTGGGGCAAGGTAGTTCGCAGGGTGAATGGCAGGCTCAAGGAAGGGTGAGTGGCGGCCCCTCTTCGAGCGGATGGATGGTGCATTGCCACTGCTCTCAGCTGGATCCAGCCTCGGACGGCCCTCCGTCTTGGTGCCGGAGCGGAGACAGCTGTGGGGGCGGGTTGGTCAGGGACCACCTCCCTATCAGTGGCCTCAGGTGATGGTGGTGGTGGTGTTGGTGAACTGTCCCGCTGGGCACTTGGGTGAGGGGGAGGTGGTGTGGCGCGGGATAACCACTCCCTCCAAAGAGCTGTTTGCTGCCCCATGAGGTCGACAATTTGGCCAATGCGAGTGTCCATGGACCGCAACAGCTGGCAGCTCTGTAGCGAGTCTTGGTGGGCCCGATCTGCCTGTGCCTGCGACCGCTCATAGGAGGCATGGACTCTGGCGATGGTATCCAGGGTCTCCGTCCCAGCATGGGGTGGGTCTCGTTCCCGACCTCGCCTAGCACCTACACTCCTGTCTGTGAGCTGTGGCCTCACCTGTGTCCTCTCCCGTCCACTCTCCCTGCAAGCCGGAGATGTCGATGGCCCATCATCGGGTGATGGGTCAGGCAGGGTGGCACAGGTAGGAGTGATGGTGGTGGTGGTGGTGGTATCTGCACAGCTCACAATGGCAGGTGTTGGTGTTGTGACACTGGCCAAGGTGGTGAAGGCCGGGATGTCCTGGGAGCCTGATGGCACTGGGAGTGTGATTGGCCCAGCATCGTCCTCTGCACCTGAGGTGTCAATGGGATCCTCATCAGAGAGTCCGGGCTGTGAGGGGGGCGACTGGTGCTGGTGGTTGCTGCTTTAACCTGTCAAGTTGCGATCACCTGAGGGACAAGAATTTCAGAATCAATGCTGTGGACATGACAGGTTTTTGGTTGTAACATAACAAAGCACTATGGTATCAGGACATGGTTGTTGTTGTCATCATGCTGTTGTGGTTGACAGTACAGGGCAATATGGTGGTGTGGAGGTGGGGAGAAAATACTTGGGTATGTGTGGTCCGGTCCTGCTATTGGATGGTGCCCCTGTGAAGATGTCTATCTACCTGTAAGTTTGAAGGAGGAGATGCACTGGTCAGCAAATGGTGGGCGGACTCCATCTTGCTCTGATATGAGACATGGGGGCCTGTTGGGAGTTGTAGTGCTGGTATCTCACACACCCCACCCACCACCACCCTCCCTGTCAACATGGGGGCCTGTTGGGAGTTGTAGTGCTGGTCTCTCACACCCCCCACCCACCACCACCCTCCCTGTCGACATGGGGCCTGTTTGTAGTTGTAGTGCTGGTCTCTCACACACCCCACCCACCTCTTTCACCCCCCCCACCCATCTCTCTCACACCCCCCACCACCACCACCCTCCCTGTAGACATGGGGGCCTGTTGGGAGTTGCAGTGCTGGTCTCTCACACCCCCCACCCAACACCACCCTCCCTGTTGACATGGGGGCCTGTTGGGAGTTGTAGTGCTGGTCTCTCATACATCCCACCCACCTCTCTCACACCCCCCCACCCACCACCACCCTCCCTGTAGACATGGGGGCCTGTTGGGAGTTGTAGTGCTGGTCTCTCACACCCCCCACCCACCACCACCCTCCCTGTCGACATGGGGGCCTGTTGGGAGTTGTAGTGCTGGTATCTCACACACCCCACCCACCTCTCTCACACCCCCCACCCACCTCTCTCACACCCCCCACCCACCACCACCCTCCCTGTAGACATGGGGGCCTGTTGGGAGTTGTGGTGCTGGCTGCTTTGACAACATGCAAGGCTGGGAACGTAGGAGGCAACATTTGTGTTTGGTCATGGTGGGTGCATTTGAGCCCAGGACTTCACATTTAGGTGACTATGTGGGCCACATGCATGGATTGGAGCCTGGGAGATGTGTCTTGGCAGTTGTGCAAGGCAGATCATGGCAGTGTGATAGTGGTCATTGGTTTGTACTTACCAGCCTCTAGTCCCTCTTCGATTCCTTCCAGGCTCTCAGGGTGCTGTATGCCCAGCACCTTCTCCTCCCATTCTGCAAATGGTATAGGCTCCGGGGGAGTGCCGCCGCCAGTGTGGTGTGCCCGCAGGTGGTTCTTGGCCCTGATGCCTTTCACCCTTGCCTTGAGGTCGTGCCACCGCCTCTGGATCTCGAGTTTGGGGAGTGGCACGGTCCCTGATGCATTGACTCTGGTCACTATCCTGTCCCACATGTTTGTTTTGGTTGCCAAGGTGGTCTGCTGGACTAGGGTACCGAACAGATGTGGTTCAACACGGATGATTTCATCCACCATGACCTTCAACTCACTGTCTGTGAACTTGGGGTTTTTCTTGGGTGCCATGGTGTGTGATGTGCAAGGTGTGTGTGTGGTGGGGTGGGGTGTGCAGGTGTGTGGTATGTAGGGATGGTGTTGTGGGGGTTTGTGTGGTGGGTGTTTTTGTGTGCAGGTTGTATGTGTGTTTGTGTGTGTCTGCTGTTTGGGGTATTCAGCCTCTTTCTTGCTGCTATACTGTGATGCAAAGGATTGTGGTAATGGGAGGGATTCATTTTATACTCTGTGTGGTTGTGTCCCAATGGTTGTTGCCAGCCAGGTGTTCTGTGGGTGTGGTGACTTGGGTGCATTTTTCGGTGCTTGGGAGGGGGTGTGATTGGGGCGTGTAGTTGTTGGGGGTGGGTGTGTCAGGTGGGTGTGTGCCCTGTTTAGTGTGTTTTCTATTTACTTCCGTCATTTTGGAATCGGTTTGACGGCAGGGATGTTGTTCGTTTGGTCCTTCCGCAGTCATGCTCCGTTTGTCGAAGCATTGTTTCCGCTGCGGTCGAGGGAGGTGGTGAGTTCCGTTGGAATGGCGGCTTTATCGTAATCGTGCGGCCGGAACCTCCGCAGGTATTGCGGCGGTTGGGCCTGTTTCCGCGGTCATGTCCGTCCGTGGCGGAGGGTGTTTCTTTGGTACCGTCCGCTTACGGCGGTCTTTGGTGTGATCCATCCGCCGCGGACGGTGTTTGATGTGATCCGTCCGCCGCCGTTGGTGTTTCTTGACAGGAATGTCCTAATCGCAACCGTGGATTATCCACGGTGCGGTCAGGAGTGTTTTTGTCGCGACCATGGCGGACGGGACACGTTTCCGTCCGCCATCCTAATAGGCCTCATAGTATCTATTGGACACAGGGACTTATTTTAGTTTTATTTTGGATATGGCGGGGTATGACGAAAAAATCGTTTATAGTTTATGGACATATCGTATGTACAGATATACTTGTTTTATTCTTTTCTTGAACTTCCAAGATGGCCGACAAATTTTTCTTTGGTCGTTACCATGACTACATGAATACATCCGGGTTCAGGAAACGCTGCGCTTTCCGCCGTATTGTCACACAGGTGTTTCTGTTTTATCAATCAACCAGCACTATAAAATGGGTTGGTTTGCGGCATGGATTTTAGTACTGTTTCTTGCCCCTGGCTACCATGCCCTACAACGGTGAGTCTGCATTGTAGCTGTGGTTAAATTGATGTTATACTTTGGGATTTGATCACTTTGAAGTGGTGATCTCCTTGGTTGTAATATTATAGCTCATTTTGCTGTGATTATCGACTGAGTGGGTTCTCTTTATACTTAGGTTTTTTTATTAGTGTTCCCTTGGTTATGGCTATCATGCCTTATAACTGTGAGTTTGAATTTTAGTTGTGACTAATTGGGGTACTATTTTGTGGTTTTTGGTTATATTAAGTTGGAGATATTTTTGAATTAATACTGTAGGTTTTCTCTTTGGTATGAAATTTGATTTAGTAACTTTTTTCGAAATTTAGGTCATTCCATTTATTTTTTATAAAAATTATGGCAACACTTAAGTAATTTTTGATTCTTTCTGTCCTTTGTTTACAGTACACACAAGCTTCAGTCAGATCATGACAGGTATATATAAAGATGTGATTTTTCCTCTTTTTCTAATTTTTATTGTTTAACCCCAATAACCCGTTTATCAAAAAAGACATTTAGTGACATGCCTCTATATTTTTAGATAATCTGTACAGTTTCTTGAGATATCTTTGATGTTATATTCTTTAAAGAGGACTGAATCTGGTTACACCCTTGACAATTATCAATCAGGTTTCCTATAACCCCAGCCCTTTTTGCCAAATTCAAAGTTTAAGCTAAGAGAGTAGAAGCTGGCTATATTCTAAACTTGCAAGTATCAAACACAAAGTTTCCACATAACCTAGAGACTGATATTGTCTTTTATACTTGTAGCGTGTAAAAGATATCTATTAAAAACTGATACTCCTTAAACAGGGATACATAAGATAAAGGATTCTTTTAATGATGAATTATTAATCAAAGGAATAATTTAATCTAGGGAATATGAATGAAAGAAATATTTTTTAAATAAAAAAATGGATTGTCTAAAAACAAAATTACTGTTATGTAGGGGCTTATTACTATAGCTCCAATCTTATAAAAATATCAGAACATATGGTATTATATCTTTCTCACATGTTCTCTCATCTAATATGTTCACAATATAGATTGTTTCAAATAGGATTTTTAACATCTATGGTGCTATTGGACAATTAATTTTTTTGGATCAAATTGATTTTATGTTTCTTTTTAGAATACAAAGATATGTAATTTTTTGTTACTGAATCTGAACCAGTACAGACAACCTATTGAGGTATGTGCTTAGATTTATTATATTGAGCAAATTACTGAGTTCAGGTGACACATCATACATTGTATGTGTTTTGTGAACAGCTACGAGAATGACCTATGACAACCCTTTATAGGAATGTGTTTGAGATTGTTATCTCTAATGGTGATTTTTTCTCCATCGACAAAATGTTCCCAGAATTATGCCTTGTCTCCCAATCCTTCTTTTAAGAATTATCAATTAACCATTAAGCTTTGTTTTCTAGTAGAATATATAATGAAGTCTTAACATGTAAGCTAACTTGGAACGGCTTAAAAATGCTTTTTTGATATTAGAACAAATGGTTGCTTTAAATTGGGTAAATATTTTGTATTTATACTATGGTTTTGTAATTAGTTTAATTTTATTTTTAGCCCTAAAGAAGTCTCATTCTTGAGACGAAACACGTTGGCTAAAAGAAATTACATGTATATTTGGATTTTTTGTTTTGAACGATCAATAAAGAATTTAATACGATCATCACTGAAGTCCGGACCTGCTCATTACGAAATTCTCCTTGGATTTAATTGATAACTAAAAGACTTTAAGATATATATTTTTTTGATGGGTGCTAATTCCAAATTCAGTCTGTTTGTAAATTGGGACTATGCCCAATAGGGATTAAATAGGGTTGTATTCCCTGGTTTTATAAGCACCATCACAAGACTAGCCATATAGTGATGTTAACAGGTGCAGATCCTTTTTGCCTCGACCCTCTTGTGTTGTTCAACATTAACAAAAAGACAAGAGGGGAAAGTGAAAATGACTTATACAAAAATGCAATAGACGACCTAAATATGTACTACAAGCCCAATGTATGCTTGGGAGTGGACGGTACAAGTTCTTCCACAGGAAACAGGGAAAAGAAGAATCTGTGGATGATTATGTGTCAGCACTCAAAAACTTAGCATTGAACTGTAGATTTGGCCTGCGTGAGGAGTTCATCAGGGACCAGATTGTAATGCAAGGTTCTAATGCAAACATACAGGACAATTTATGGGCAAAAGGAAAGTACCCACTCCAAAATATAATAGACATTGCCAGAAAAGCAGAATTGACTGGCCGTTGGGCAAAAGCAGTAATTGCTGAATGCAGTGTTAAAAAGGAGAGTGCGACAGTCAACAGAGTATTGCAAGCCAAGCGCACACCAAAACAAACATGGGGTAACAGAACGTCAAAACCAGTATACAACAAACAAACAAACAGTAAAAAGAGACGTTGCTATAGATGTGGCGATATATCACACTGGGCAGATGACAAAAAATGTCCTGCAAGAGGAGTGAAATGCACGTACTGCGGAGTCAGAGGACATTTTCAAAAAGCATGCCGAAGGAGAAACACACGTTCCGTCAAAATCATCAACGATGAAGGTACCTACCAACAAGAAACATCGGATGAAGAAGAAGTTAGCATGTTCGTCCTCACTATAGAAGAGTGTACGAACAAGTGAACAAGGTCAGCACAAGCAAGACCACGAAGACAAGGAAAACAGTCTTTCGAAATGACAATAGGTGATGTAGGAATCAGCATTGTAGCAGATTCAGGCTCACCCTACACGATCGTAAACAAAAAAGTTTGGTAAGTAAAATTCTCACCACAGATTGGAGAACACCTAGATAAGGCAGACATAGCTATAAAGTCAATGTTTGGGGATTAAGGAGGCTCAAATTCACTTACAAGGGAAGAGGATCAGATAGGAAACTATACCTAGCAGCTTTAGGACCATCTGTACTAGGATGGATGGATCAGGGCGACTTAGGCATCATCCTTGACCCTAGCAAATGTGACCCTGTCCTAGTTATACAAGGAATAGACGACTACAGCAAGACCGTGTTGGATATGTACCCTAAAGTAGTCAATGGCAAAATTGGAGCCTTGAAGGGATACCAACACAGAATCCGACTAAAACCACAAGCCACACCTGCCGTGCACAAAGCAAGGAAACTCCCGTTTGCAGTCAGTCAAGGATGTGGTCAAATCACAATTAGAAAAGCTACTGAAGGAAGGGATCATTGAACAGGTGGAAGCCAGTGAGTGGGTTGCACCTTTAGTCGTAGCTAAACGCCGCAACGGCAAAATTAGGTTATATGTGGACCTACGCGACCTGAATAAAAATATAGTCGTAGAACAATTTCCACTACCCAAGATAAGGGATATGTTGGCAACTACAAAAGGGATCAAATGGTTTTCGACAATAGACTTAATGTCGGCATACCATCAGGGGCCACTACATCGTGACAGCAGAAACCTCACTGCCTTTATCACACCCTTTGGGTGTTTCCAGTTCACAAGGGTGCCATTCGGTCTAGCATCCGCGGCAGCAATGTTTCAAAGACTCATGAGTGATATTTTCTGAGGAATTTCTGACATATTGATATTCCAAGACAACATCCTCTTGATGGGAAGGACCAAGGAAGAACACAATGGGAAAATAAGGGCATTTTGGAAACAAAGGGACTCACTGCAGAGTATAACAAATGCAAATTTGCGCAAGATTCAGTAAATTACCTGGGACACAAAATCAATGGTAATGGAATAAGCCCAAAGAAGGACCTACTTGATGCAATAAAGAACTCTCCAGTACCCAGAAACAAAGAAGAAATTAGATCTTTCCTAGGTTTGGTAGAATTCTATGTCAAATTCATGAGGAATTTTTCAAGTAAGACCTATGATCTGCGGCACCTAATGAAAATGAGAAGCAAATTTGAGTGGAACGACGCCTGCCAACATGCATTTGAGGAACTAAAAAATGAACTATGCAACGCTGTGCCCTTGCAGGGATTTGACCCTTCACTCAGTAATACCATCACCACAGATGCAAGTGCTAAAGGACTTGGAGCAGTCCTAACACAAAAAGACAGACAACAAAGGGGCAGATTGCACGCTCGCATTTGCATCACCATTCTTGACCCCAACAGAAGAAAGATTCTCTGTCATCAAACGGGAAGCATTGGCATGCGTATGGGCATTGGAACACTTCAGGAACTTCGTGTGGGGAAACAAAGTCACACTATGCACCGCCCATAAACCACTCACCAAGGTGTTCACGATGAAAGGCCTGTACAATGCATCGCCTAGATTAGCACATTTGTCAATGCGCCTATTCGATTACAACTATGAAATCCACTACGTTCCAGGGGTAAAAAATGTTGTAGCAGATTATCTGAGCAGAATGCCAGTAGAAACTGCAGAAACGGAAGCATCGAATGAAATCGAAGAGTGTTGCATAGCCATTCTAGAAGAATGCTTCCAGGAAATTTCAATGAAGGAATGGCTAACTGAGCAGGAAAAGGACGTTGACATATGTCATGTAATCAAAATGCTAACAGAAGGATGGACGAACAAAAAGAACCTGACTGAGACTCAGAGACATTTTTATGAAGTAAGAAATGAACTGTCCAATGAGAATTGATTACTGTTGAGAGGTGGAAGAGTAATTCCACCTATCACTCTTAGAAAGAAAATTCTACATCTGTGCCACGAAGGCCTTGGGAAAGAGTGGGGGTAGACATAATGGGACCTATACAGGAACTTGGAGATCAGTGGTACATAATCGTCGTTATAGACCATTTTACAAAGTGGCCTGAACTAAAATTTACCACTAGAGCAGATTCAAAAACTGTGGTAGAGTTCTTAGACGGCGTGTTCATACGGGAAGGCTTACCCAAAATAATTGTTAGCGACAATGGGCCACAATTCGTACCAGACACCTTCAAGGCATATGTTTCCAGAAATCAAATAGATCACAAAATAACATCAGTGTACCACCTGTCAGGTAATGACCAGTGGAACGATTCAACAGGGTCCTCAAGGGTATCATACAACTAGTGGACAGCAGTAGGCTAGGCTGGAAAAGAGAGATCCTTAAAACATTGTGGGCCTACAGAATTACACCATGTGACTCAACAGGCCACAGTCCAATTGCACTCATGCAAGGTAGGACACCCCTTACCAAAGATAATGTGTGGTGGACATTAGCAGCTAAGAGAGTGCACTGGTCAGCTGAACAAGTCAGGAAAAGAGTGAAACAAGTGCAGCACAATGTCAAAAACTGGCACGATGGTAAACAAAACTGTAAATCTGTACAGCTATCAGTGGGAGACATGGTAAAGGTGAAGAGAAGCGGACACATGGGGGAAGGGCAGGATAAGTACTCCCCGCCCCTTACTGTTGATGATGTGTATTGTAATTCTGCTCTGTTGAGCGATGAAAGAGTGTGGCACTTCTCTGCCCTTTCGGTGTACAGACCACATCAAGCAAACAGGGACATCACACCAAAGATGGAGGAATTGAACAGTGAACAGAAGCACTCCACCAAACTCAATCATGCACTATCAGACTCTTCAGACAATGAGTCAGACCACGAACTTGACAACTTAAGAGTCGGGACACAAAACACAACTGAATCTACCACAACCCACAACGTGCCAGCCACTACCCTTAGCTTAGGCACTAGTAGAGCAGTGAGGTTATTGCCTGCTACCCCGGAATACCGTCGGCCACAACAAGGGGCTACTAGCAGATGTGGTAGGAGGGTGTTGCCACCCCTGAAACTCAGTGACTATGTTTGTGATTAAGCCTAAGGCTTTTTGCCTAGCCTCATTGTATTGTTATGGTTATCAACCTTTCCTCTCCATACCCTTCGGGGGAGGATGTGTTATGTAGAGCTCTTGTGTCCACTTAGGGACACCGTAGTTTTAATACTTGTTGTCCCTGCGAGGACACCGTAGTGTTAGTTACATCACCAGCTGTCAGTTGTGTTGACAGTTGACAGCTGGTGACGCTGTAAGCCGCTGCTTGTGTTTACACTCCGCACTTGGAGCCTGTGTTGGTTCAACCAAATAAAGAACTTTCTTGAAACTACATACATTGCGAAGTTCTTAATACTAAATAGCATATCATGTCAGAAGATGCCTAACTTACACCGCTGACGGATTAAAAAGTAATCAAAACTGTGTCGCAGAAGTGTTCTTTCCCCACCGCAGAAAAAATCTCACTGAAGTTACACCGAATCCCTTAAATGAAAAACAATATTGTAAGTTGGACATTATTTTTCCATTTTTATACTATTTTTGTTGATGTGCCTACAATAAAGCAATAGGAAAAGAAGCCCATTCTATTCCTGACACTAAAATTGCAAATAAAATGACACAACAACATTTCAAGCCTGGTACCCTCCAGAGGGAATACAAGCAAATCTAGACTGGTTGTGGCCTACTTAGGTTTCATCACTGAGGTGTAGATTAAGTCCTGTGTTACAGTGAGCAAGAGACCCACATCTAGGCATACCAATCACACTTGACACATCCACTACAACAAACGTAAAGTGATGGGAAGGTATCATCCCCTTCCCATTAGTACAGAATAATATCGAAGATAGTTACATAGACACTACAGACAGACAGTAACACAATCTATCTCTCAGAATGGCTTAAGCATGAGGATTTCTGAGTGACCCTATCACAGCAAAATAGAAGACAATGAGAAGAAGAAAAAAGAAAAAAAGAGAAAAATGAAGCACATCAGCAGAATTGAAGAAGTGGCAAGATGCTATGAAACAAGTGTTTTCCATGCTGCACCATGACCAGAACTTTTGAGTGTAAGGCATCGTCGATTTATATGGACTTGTAGCAAATCACAAATGCCAAAGACATTGTCAATTGAGTTAGTCCTGTACAAGGAAAGTCTTAACACCTGGAGCAATGTAGTAACTTTTTTAACAAATTTTCACTTGGAATTTTTGTAAATAGAAGATAATACAAAGCATTTTTGCAAAATAGTTTCTGATTATTGATTTAGCTTCTTCTAGCTTTATTTTGAATGTCATGGTTCTTTGATGTAAAATGTTTTCCTTTTGAAACTGATAACTTTTTAAATGTGTAAGTTAGAAGGGTTACTGGCTATAAAGGGTTTTGAGCAGAGTGCAGGCCTAAGTGTGCTGGTCTAACCCTAAACTAATGTTGACAATTACAAAGTGGTGGGAGTATTGTTTGAAATAATGTCAGCCTTTGGCAACAGCTAGGGCTCCGCTCAAGCGCATTGTTTTTTTACCAACTATGCCACTCTACATAGAGAGTCATGGTCATGGTCCTGCTCCAAGAACATTCCGGCTCAAATTGCCTGGCCCCCTCCAGATGGGAACACAAGCAACCATAGTCCTACTGTGGGCAGAGAAGAATAAGGAAAAATTCACTTAGTGTCTCTCTTTGCTCCACCTAAGCATGTATGAGGGATCCTACATTGGAAAACGCAGTTGTGCATAGTAATGACTGTGGACTAAAGGCTGTTTGGGAAGGAACTTCTGATGAGTGTGCACGCCACTACGTAAGGAAGCCTTATTACTTGTTTTGTGTGTATTTGGATTGTGAGCTGTAACCACTACTGCTGCATTTTCCATACTACCTAGAAAAGGGGTCACAATGCGTGTCGTAACTGCAAGCCCTTTCCAGTCTACATAATAGTGGTGGATTCTGTACAGTGACCATTGATTGACAAAGATTTATATAAGTAGGTGAGACATACTTTTCACTCAATCCTGAATTTCCAGGTAAATCACATCTTCTCATGGAACAAAAGCTTTGTGAATTAGGCCTTCCTTAGGAAAGTGGTATTGTTTATGTACCACTGAATAGTATCGTGGTAAACAATACCGTTGACGTGCTACCGAAATATACGTACCTCTTTAACACCATTCCGCTAGAATTTAAAAAAGCAGCTCTAAAAAAATTACAGGGGGAAATCAGTAGCTTCATATGGGCCTCTAAAGGAGCAAGAATTTCATGGAAAAAACTCAGGAGGAAAAAAGAGAACGGAGGGATAGCAAGCCCAGACCTGGCTGAATATCACAGGGCTTTTCGCTTTAAAAATATGCGGTCCCTTCTAAAAATCCATCAATATTATCCGGAATACTTACAGGCAATGACAGAAGCTGATGATCATTTTCTCTTCAAGTTTGGACATCAAAAGTACTTCAAAAAAATCAAACTAAAGATACTAAAGGAGGCAGCCAAATTATGGGTTCAAATTAGAACAATTCTAAATATTCCCTATTACAGCTCAATGGCACCAGTATGGGACTCTCCAGGAACCCCGGATTGCTTAAAAGACGCCATGGCTAACCCTCTTAAACAAGCAGATATTAAACACTGGGGCCAACTTTTACACGGATCAACATTAATCTCCTGGGAAGAACTGTACACGATTTCCAACGGGACAGTCTCCAAATTTAAGTTTTATCAAATAAATAGTTGGGCAAAAACAATTCCAGCATATGATAAAGATAGTAAAAATCTTGAAAAAGAAATGATAAAAATTTTACCTATAAATAAGGAAATTGCAAAGTGGTACTGGACCTTTATCATGGCAGGAGACGAAAGTATTCAGACTGAAGACCAAATCTGGGGAAAAGACCTGCCTATAGTAGACCTAGACAGAATATGGGAAGAATCTCTAAAGAAATGTTGGTCAACACTAAAGTCAGCAGCTCTGAAAAGAAATCATCTTTACACACTACACAGGGCATACTGGACACCAAAAAGACTTTCAAAATTTAAATACGCAGGAGTGAAAAAGTGCCCTAAATGTGGAGAAGAGAGGGCAGACGATGTCCACATGTTCTAGAATTGCCCATCCCTGAGAAAGTTTTGGGAAGAAGTTGGTAAGACCTTAAACTCGATTTTCCAAAGACAACTAAACGTAAGTACAAGTCTTATTATCTTTGGGATTGGTAACACAGTAGAAGGGCATAAATTAACAGTAAGTGAGGCAAATCTACTATTCGTATTAACGGTGATAGCAAGGAGGGAGATTTGTATCAAGTGGATTGGGCCATCGCCTCCAACGCATGGAGAGTGGATGAACTCAGCCTTTAGGATAAACAGATTAGATAGAAGAGGGGAAGCTAGCAAAGAGATATAAATACTGGGAAATCATGGAAAATCACCTGACCTCCAGTGTAAGGGCGGAACACACGGTCCCATGATTAATGCGAAAACATCATCTAGCTGATGAGTATAATACTCATAGAGTAGCAAGGTGGCTAGCTCCCCTCCTACCGACAGCAGAAATGTCAATATGTAAATGGCTAAAAGGGACTCCTGTGATACAGTGAAATAAGGGAAACTCCCCAACTAAGAGAGACCAAGGGGCAGTGACGGCTACAAAAAGTCAGAGGCTGAGACCTGGATTTCCTTACACATAAAATATTCGCAATATGAGGACAAAAAAAAAACAATACCGTTGATAAAGATATTGTGTACAAAATATTGTGTACCAAAATACTGTGCTTCTACACTTATAATAATATTGGGGAGAAAATGTTGGTGACACTAATATCGTCCAAAGAATAACAAAAATATCGATGTTTTAATATAAGTTTAAAGTAGTAAATGTTAAATATTTGAATACATACATTTAATATAAAGTAAATTTAGTATATTCCACAATATTTATTACTGCATAAAAATATATATTTATATAAACATATATATGTATATGTATATGTATGTGTGTGTGTGTGTGTGTGTTTGCATATATATATATAGGTGTGTGTGTGTATATATATATACATGGTGTAAAATGACTAACGCGGCAGCCCTGTTGGGGGAAGTAGCACCGTCCTTGAAATTAATGAGGGGGCCGCATACAGTACTGGGTCCAGACTTGAATCTGGCTCAGCAAACTGAGGTAAAAACAGCTAGCACTGTTTTCTGGAGCCCACTGTGGATGAACAATGCTTTTTAAATTGTGACATCGTAGCAGTACCTACTATAGGGGATACATTATCCTGGATTGAACTACTTAATCAATCATGCACTACGAGCACTAAGCAAGGCCCACTGAGGGCGTGGCATGAATCCAGCTGAAGTGAATCAACCAGAACTGACTGCACAAGTCATTTTAAAAGCGAACTATGAAGATAGGCACAAACCTTGAAATGTGTCTGGTCTACAAAATATAATCTAATGAAAGCAGTTCCAGCTCCTGCCTTGAGTAAATAAACCGGATGGTTCAGTTTGCTGAGTGTGCGCTTCCAGCACCTTTCGGTCAGAATTGATGTAAAAATATATATATATATATATTTTCCTTCCAGTTCCAATCCAATATCAATCAGACACGAAACACAAGGTGAGACACACTTCAATAGGTTTCCGCAGCTAATTCAATCTCTCTGTAATGCGTTTTGGCATTTCTGCCTTGATCACACATATATATTTGGAGGAAGTTCTCTTGCTTTTAAGGCAGCTTCTGCCTGGAATGTTCTTCCCTTGGTCCTTCGTAGTACCCAGAACCCTAAGCTCTTCAGAAAAAGAATTAAAACATTTCTCTTTATTTAAACGGTCCCTTCTTTACCCTCACGTGGCTTGTGCTGGGACACTTTTTGAGTAGCTGTGCACGCTATAAATTACAATAACATATCATTACATTAGCTCATGTGGTAGTCAAACCTGAATCTGAGTGTAATGGTACCTAATTTAGAGTACACCACAAGAGTAGAATGCAAGTCCATAAGGGAGTTTAAAGATAACTGCAGTCCCCCTATGAGTATACGTTGGTACCCAATAGTATGCCTACACAGGCATTGACCATGATTTGTAACATAGGAGGGGCATGTAGCTTAGAGAACCGTAATTACCGTAGTGGTAATAAACTGTCAGTGTATATGCATACCTAGCGGCACTCTGATTATATCACCATAGTGGTAATACAGGAGCTGAGTCATGTGATATACAAAGGGCATATAACTTTCAAAATTGCAAATGCTGTAGTGGTAATTACACAATCGACTGTACAGTCAGATGATGAAGCTGGAAGCATGTCAAAGAAAAATCATACAAAAAAACATAATTATCAAGCATGCATGAAGGTGGCCTAAATATTACATGCAGTAAGAACGCATCCAGGAGAACATGGTGTAAGAACAAAATTAATAAATGAAAGAAATCTTATCTCAGTGATGTGTATGTCTGGAGATGCAGAAGAAAAGGGTAGGGAACCCGTGCTGCAAAATGTGGCCGTCTGAAAGCGGCGGGTCCCTTCCTTTCCTCCTGTGAATGAAAGATAAAGAAAAGTGAGTGTAAGGTTAAAATAAACCCATAATACTATCATAGAAAGAAGGAAAGAAAGTGATGCAGTGATCCTACCGCAGTCGAAAGGGATTTGCACAAACTTAGACTGAAGGAATATAAGCAGACCATTAACGAGGTAAAGGTCACTTATTATTCTAAGATGACGGAATCCATTAAATCCCCAAGGGAACTTGTCATGTGAACAATTCCCTCCTTGCTCCTACGGCCACTGTTAACACCAAGGGTTCTCAGGATCTCTGTGACAAAATGGCATGCTTCTTCTATGCCAAAATTAAGGACATATACTCCTCCCTGGAGATGTCCAACACTGGAGGATTTAAGTCAGACCTTCTATTGGATCCTCTGGCAGTTACTCACTCTGCTTCCTGCACTCATTTCCTCTCCTACTGCAAGAGGACACTGATCTGTTGTTAAGTGGAATTAGATCTGGGTTCCCCCTGTAGTCCTGCCCCCTGAAGATCCTGAAATTAGGAAAGGAGGCCATTGTCCCACCTTTGACCTCTATACTTAATGGCTTCATTACCTCTGGCCTATTTCCCACCGCATGGAAAACTGCGATGGTTAAATCTCTCTTAAAGAAGCCCTCTCTGGACCCTGCGGAATTAAAGAACTACCGGCCTATTTCCCTGTTACCCATCCCAGCCAAAATCTTGGAAAAACACCTGAACCGCCATCTTAGTACTTATTTGGAGGAATAACAATTGCTCGATGGCTCACAGCATGGATTCAGAAGTAAACACAGTACCGAGACGGCTTTAACCGTTGTTTTTAACATTCGACAACATGTTGACGCTGGTCATACCACCTTACTGATCCTTCTGGACCTGACGGCAGCCTTCGATACGATCTCCCCCCTTAGATTGGTTTGGAGGCTCCATAAAATAGGGTTTGAGGGCTCTTCCCTCAATCTGCTTACATCCTTCCTCCTGAAACGCTCACAAAGAGTCAAGATGGGCCAATTCCTCTCCGACCCTAAACAATTGTTCTGTGGAGTTCCCCAGGAATCCTCATTGAGTCATACCCTTTTTAATATTTATGTAGCACTGCTTGGCAGTGTGGCAAGATATTTTGGCCTAGAGGTGTTATGCTACGCTGATGACACTCAGATCATGATCACCATCATGGAGAGTGTCGCAGCGTGAGCAGCAAATTTTAAAAACTGCATGTTGGCGGTGGCTTCATGGATGGTTGAGAACTATCTACGACTCAATGGGGATAAAACTGAGGTCTGAATTTTCGGAGACAAAAAAGGACATCTGGTTGGAGGCCTGGTGGCCTGACACTCTTAGATCCTGCCCTCGCCCTGGGTCCAGTGCCAAAAACCTAGACATCATAGTGGATTCCTCTCTTTCTCTAGGCCCCCAAATAAATAGAA
Organism: Lissotriton helveticus; assembly: GCF_964261635.1. Lineage (NCBI taxonomy): Eukaryota > Metazoa > Chordata > Amphibia > Caudata > Salamandridae > Lissotriton > Lissotriton helveticus. The sequence goes on from NC_136067.1 coordinate 832,209,866, forward strand.
CAGTCTCTACCTGTTTCCGGATGATACGGATCCTCCAGAAGATCTTCCGATTACTCTCCCTCCACTTGTGGAAACAGGCAGTGGTGGCCCTTGTGCATTCTAGATTAGACTACTGTAATGCCCTTCACGTAGGGATAAATAAGGGGCTCCTACACCAACTTCAACTTGTGCAGAATGCCGCCGCCAGGCTGGTGACGGAACTTCCTAAATTCCACTCTGTTTTGGCTACCATCAGAAGTCTGCACTGGCTCTCTTTGGGGAGGAGAATTGTGTTTAAAGCCCTGTGCCTGGTGCACAAGGCCTTTTACAATATGGGGTCAGAAGGCATTAAAAAACTGTTTCGGAGATATGTCCCCGGCAAGGAGCTAAGATCTACCAGCAAGAACCGTGTAACAGTTCCCAGGAGTAGGAAATCCAGATGGGGGGGCCTTTTCGCTGGCTGAAGCTAACCTGTGGAACTCCCTACCTCCCTCAATTTCGACTCTGGAAATCCATTCCTTGTTACGGAAGGCCTTAAAGACCTGGCTCTTTACCTGCCGGAATCTGTAAGCCCTGTTACCTATGGACATCTCTGATCTTGATCCCTCTCCGCAGCACCTTGATGCCCCTGGGCGAAGTTTGCACTTAATAAAACCTATATTTATTAATTATTAATCAGCAATATATTTTATTATGTAATAGCAATGCTCAACGTTCTCTATTGATATCAGGTAGAGAGACCCCTTGCTTTTATAAGGGTTAGTTTTACTTTGCTTTGGCTTATTTTACCATGCCAAGATGGCCCCGTGTTTACCCTAGACTACCACAGAATTGTATGTGGAATCCTTCCATTGTGTTCTCATGCGTCTCTGTAATGCATCCTGATTTTCTGCTCATTGTGTGATCAAGACAGCTAGTCTGTTGAAACCCACAACCGAGAATAAACTGTAGTTTGTCACATTCTTGAGCGTGAGTCATACTTGGATCGTTGTGTGGTAAAAAACTTTCTGGCTGGCTCTGCCGGCGTCACGTATCACCTGCCAAAGGGCCAGGATTCTGGAAGGAGTAACTTTGGTGTAGCAATATATATATGGATATATAGATATTTATGATATCAATGTATTGAATGAATGAATTTTGCATTTGTAAAGCACTACTGTTACTCGAGGAGAGCATCCTGGTGCTTGACGGTACAGGAAAATCAGAAGTTATAGTAGTAGGTGAAAAGAAGTGAAAATAGACCTCCAGTGGATTCCACCGGCCACCACGGTACAAAACCCACTAACTCTCCATCCAAAGCGGGAACTGCTCACCTTGCCTGATTCCAGAGGACGCTGTTTGGGGCTGCTTACACAGAGAACGCTCCTTGCTTCATTTGTGTCCACACCTCGCAGCACCCGCTACGCGGGTGCCGCTTCGACTGCCTGGATACGGGGAGGTGTTTCCTGCTGCTGATTGGGCTGTGCTAGTGCCTGGGACCACGGAGGGAGAGTGAGCGGGCTAGCGAATGCCGCAGGGACTCAGTTGTCCAGGAGTCCCTGCGAGACCACAACACCTGGTCTGCGTTGCTTGCTCGGCCCCACCCACCGGCCACCACGGTACAAAACCCACTAACTCTCCATCCAAAGCGGGAACTGCTCACCTTGCCTGATTCCAGAGGACGCTGTTTGGGGCTGCTTACACAGAGGACGCTCCTTGCTTCATTTGTGCCCACACCTCGCAGCACCCGCTACGCGGGTGCCGCTTCGACCGCCTGGATACGGGGAGGTGTTTCCTGCTGCTGATTGGGCTGTGCTAGTGCCTGGGACCACGGAGGGAGAGTGAGCGGGCTAGCAAACGCCGCAGGGACTCAGTTGTCCAGGAGTCCCTGCGAGACCACAACACCTGGTCTGCGTTGCTTGCTCGGCCCCGCCCACCGGCCACCACGAGGGCTATTTAATCAACATTGAATCCCACTGCGTGGGAGTGCGCGGGAGCGCCGGGCGAAGCCCGGGCAAAGGGCGGGCCCTCTTAGGCCCTCACAGGCCAGAGGAGGCCGGGCAGGGCCACGCCTCTCACATCGCCATTTCCAGGGGGTGAGCTATCATTATTAACATTATTTCAACTCTGTTTACGGATTAATATACTGGGTTGAGAAGACTGTTTGTTGTAAACTGGGAACAATATATCCTCTGAGATGGCTAAACCTTTATCTAAAGAAAGCTCTGGGGGTGGAGGGGTTGGGACTTTGGACGCCTTCCTGAAACGTGCAGAAACAGTTGTGGCCAAAGAAATTGAACTTTTTGAGAGAAGGCTATCCTCAGAACCACTCCGTCAAATACCCTTGCCCGCAGTAACCATTGAGCCCCCCCCAGACATTAATGTTCCCCCTATCCGTTATATTACAAATGGGGCTGCTGTAGATGTTAGTTTGTCTATTGACTCTAATTCATCTCATGTGTCTAGTTTATTAGCCTCTCCCATAGTCACATGTACTAGACAGTTACGGTCTACCTCAGTTATCAATAATAATGATGATGCGCCAGGGAAAAGAAAGGCAAATTGTTCCCTTAAAAGTACTTGGTGAAAAGCTAAACAGCCAGGAACAATAAAAACAAAGGTATCTCGTCTGGGAGGGGTACACAGGATGGAAGTATTATAAAACCGACTATGGAAGATAGAAGGAAGGGAGGTCCAGAGTTAGGTAATCATGTAAATGACAAAATGGGGGACAATATGGCTCACTTTATTGCAATAATGGAAGAACGGTTGAAAGTATTTCTTACCCCAGTCATGGATGAATTGGTGAAAATAGGCGGAAGATTAGATACTATTGAAAAACATCTTACTAAACAGAAAGCTCCAATGCAAGGGGAAAGTCAACATGATACGCATTCTCTAAGTGTAATAACAACGAGGGTAACTGACCTTGTAGACTCCATGATGGTCACTGTGCCCCAAGTTGCAGTGCCAACTATTCCTGTATTGGCTGTGGGTGGGGGGGACAGTCAAGGATCAAAACAAGGGCCTTCAGGCCACTTAGGGAGAACAAGCCCTTCTGTCCGGGCCTTTACTCGTGAAGCTCCGCTGCACCTCCCCCCAGAAACCAGTCCCTACCAAATAATTTTGACAAATGTTCCGAAAACAAAGGATGGTAAAGAGGAACACTGGACCACCCTTAGAAATAAGGCCCTGTAATATTTGAGTGTTAAAACTGTGTTGGGTGATCATCTGTTTAACAATTTTAAAATGGTGAGAATGGTACCCTAGGTGGGGAAAACAAAGAAGTCTCTTAGTGGGGACTGTGTAATTGTAAGTTTTGGCTGCCCAATATTGGAGGATCATATTCTGAAGCAGGCAGGCTCATATAGGATAAATCCTGATTATGCTAATGTTTTCCCCTTAGCTTTTTTCTATCCCCCAAAGAATTTCGGAGGGTATGGGGGATGTAGGGCAATTACTCAGTTAGCTCCCCTCATTGAGCCCATTGAGTTGACCAATAGGTATGAGGCATTAAGTGGTTTAAATACAAACGATTGACTCTGTGGTGTGGAGACTCTAGACCTAGGATCAATCAGCTCGGTTGATGATCTTAAAGTACGTTCATCCACAGACCTGGATTTTCATGATCGATTTTGCATCCAAATGATAGATAAGACTATTCACTCTCCCGATAGATTTCAAATTTCACAACCAAATGAGGTGGTCCCTGAAAGAGCTGACCACGAGGTGCAATTGGTAGGAGACGGGTCTTTTGATGAAATGGCTGTTCAGACCTTAAGGTCCACAGAGGTTTATGGAGTTATTAACTCAGCAACATTAAATAGGGGGGTTGTTGAAGTGGGTGTTTCTCAGTACTATAGAGCCAACTTGAACAAGAATAAGATTGCGTTTCTATCTTGGAACATTGCAGGGCTGCGCTCAAAAAGGGGGGACCCAAACTGGGAGGCTACGCTATATCCTTTTCAAATAATTGCACTGCAGGAAACCTGGGACTCCGAAGAAGGTTATCATCTGGACGGTTATCAATCTTTTAAAAAATTTGCAACACCGTCACCAATGGGGAGATCCAGGGGGGGACTGTTGCTACTACTTAGCCTTAAATTACTGTATAGAGCCGAGTTAGTGGTGTCAAGCTCTCCAAATATTTTGGCGGTCAGATTGGAAGGTGAAAACTTACCCAAAATCCTGGTGGTAAACTTTTATAATACTTTCACCAGGATTGATGAAATGGAACATTTGAGAGCACTGTCAGAATTTCTGGAGGATTATAATACGGGTAATCAGGTGCATTATATTATTATAATTCCTGGCGATTTTAATATCCACGTTTGTCCCCTTAAGTGTTTGCAGAATGTTGATTATGAATAGGGCTCCCGGTTTTATGGTATTTATTTTTTGAACATTTCCGTCTGTATTTATCCATATTTATTTTTTTACCATTTTCTCTGTATTTATCCGCATTTATTTTTGTGGCACGCAAAAGAAGTCGCTGCAGCTAGTATTTTTTCACATTTATTTAAATAGACAATGCACTCTTTTTGCCCTTTTTTTGTAGTGTGACTTTGCACCAAAGGTACTGAAGTGCTTAACATGAGCAACAGTTTGATTACACGAGGTCATTTTCATTTTCACAGACACAGGGAAATTAAGGGATTTGGCCAGAATCATAGGATGGTGAGGCAAACCCGAGACTTGAGCCTATATGTTCACATCCATGGTTGTTAATTCACCCCAGTGCTATGGGTAGTGAAGGTCCACTCTTAGCCCCACAGAAGTCACTCAATTCCTGCTGTGCGGGTAAGAAAATAAAGCGGATTGATAATCAAGGAATGTAAACAGGGCTCTAGATTCCTGATTTCTTCCCGTTTTCCCCCAGCAGTGATGACCAGGCAAGTCGGGTGGTTCACTATCTGTACTCCTCACTAACGCTAATTGACCACAACATTCAAGTCCCTCCAAATCAACTACTCCCATTTCCTCCACGAACCACCTTTTTGATTGATGTATACACCCATTGCCATATAATTAATAAAATAAATGTAAAGCCAGATTCTACATGTTGACACTTTAGGCCACCAAGATTAATGCATTTGTAAGGGGCTCCAGCTTTCTCAATACAATTAGAGATCTGGCTACAGAAATGTGGAACAGCAACATTTAGACTTCTATGCAGCTTTTACATGCTGAGAGCTACTCAACAAGTCACCCTCTTGTGCTTGTGCCCCCCTCACCCCTTCAGTATTCTTGTGGTTACACCTGTGTACTAAAATGCTGCAGTTAGCAGCAAGTCAGACTACCTGCAAGGTCTGCAAAGTACCGTGATTGTCTATTTATTTGAAAAGAAACAACTAAGGGCCTGGGCGCGCATTAACAGGTGATCATTGCATCGTTGGAATTCCGGCGTCTTGGGCAGAGCGCTGCACCTCGCTCCGACGGTATGCCAATCAGCCTGAAATGCATGCTTGCCTGTGCCACCCTGTAATTCACCTCGGTGTTGTGTTTGGCTCTAGGCTGTAGCTGTGAACCAGGCGCTGCTGTGCATCAGATGTGCAGATGTTCACACGCACTTTAAAATGTGTAATTCGAAGACAAAGAGACCACCACTGTTCTGCTGCTTGCCCATTTCTTTGCTCTTTAAACTATGCCTCCGGACATCCAAGATGATGGTGAGACAACAGATGACCAAAGTCATGGTGTTGACAGGATGTCTGGGGGCGTGGGGGGGTCAATTACCCTGTGCCATGGTCAATAGCGTGTACGTTAAAGGCAGATAAGCGCTCTCGGCCTGTTGCTGTCTGGGAGGTACAGAGGCTCGCTCATTAACTAATCAGTCTCCCTTGGCAGCAGAGTGCTTAGCCCAGACTCGGGAGGGCGGGGTGATTTAGAGGGGAGAATAATCTGCAGGACATCGCAGTAGCAGTTTCAAATTTCTTTCCTTGGCCCCTGTGTTCCTCAGACACTCATTTTACAGAGGAGCACATAGACACCATAAAGCCAGTTGATAAGTAATTTTCCGTTTCTATTTATAAATACAGACAAAGGAATAAATGTTTTCCGTCTGTATTTATATGTATAAATCCGTTTAAACGGAAAACCGGGAGCCCTAATTATGAAGTTGACCCGTGGGGTGTTACTCATTTTGAGCACACCAAAAGCGGGATGTTTCTTGAGAGTCTTTTATCTGAGTTTTATTTGGTTGCCCAATCACAAGGGGACGTTTTGTGTCCTGTCCCGACTTTTGTTGGACAAGGTCATCAGTCCACTGTGGACTATATCTTTGTCTCATCCCCTCTGATGGACAGCATAGGTTCGTTCAGTGTAACACAAAATGGATTTAGTGACCATAATCCCCTTAGTCTGGATATCAAAATCAGGGCTCTTAAAGGGGAAAATGCGCTGGCTCCTATTAAAAATTCAAACATAGTGTCTATATGTCAGGGGAGGAGAATAAGGTGGGAAGCGGTTGCCCCTAAGGATTTTTTAGAGGATCCGTATAGGTGTAATGCAAAGGAACTGAATGTATGTATAGGAGCAAAATCAGACCCAATTGAAATTCTGGGTGCTTTTAATCGCATAACAACTCATGTAGCAGAAAAGCTAAGTAGGAAAAGCAAACCCAGTAAGAAAAAATTGGAAAGTTGGTTTGATCAGGCTTGTACTAGCACGCATGTAGCACTGTTAGAAGCTCTGAAAGAATGTGATAGGCACCCACATAGGATCGCTGTAGCGAGAAGGGCCTACAAAAATGCCACCAAACAGAGAAAAAAGGAGCTAAAAAACATGGCATGGGAGGAACTAACCAAATCGAGTGTTCTGAAAAGTAGCACTCAATTTTGGAAAGTGATAAACAGTCCACTGTTTAATGAGACAGATAACTCAAACAAGGACTGCCTCATTGCCCCAGAAAAATGGGTGGAGCATTTTAGAGGTCTTTACGCTGAGATAAATACATCTTCCGTTACATCTAGTGGGGTGAATACACAAGTTGGGAAAATCACTTTCACTGAAGAGGAAATATTAGAGGCAGTTGAGTCCACTGTAAATGGGAAAGCTCCAGGCCCGGATGGGGTCCCTGCGGACCTGTACAAGGCGGACCCGAATTATTGGGCAAAGATTTTAACCTCTGTTTTAAATGCAGCTGTTAATGCGGGCTTACCAACGTCCTGGGGCAGAGCAGTTATTGTCCCAATTTTCAAGAAGGGCTCAAGGGAAGATCCGGCATGTTATCAGCCGATCTCACTCTTGGACTCGGCTGCGAAAATTATGGGAAAAGCAGTTTTAAATCGATTGTCAGACTGGTTGAAAGAGAATAATGTTGTCTCGGACCTGCAGTACGGGTTTAGAAAAGGAAGAGGTACTGCTAGCCAATGCCTAAATTTACACCTTGTCATAGGGAAATATACAGTCGCAAAGCAGGGGGACATACACTTAGCATTCATGGATCTGTCGACTGCTTTCGACCTTGTAAATCGACAAAAATTATGGACTTCCTTGTGTGACATGGGGCTGGATCCTGTATTAATATCCTTCCTAGCAGAAATCCACCAACATACCAGTGCAGCAGTCCGCTACAACGAGAATGGAAGTCTGACTGATGCATGCCTGTAAAGCGGGGGGGTACGGCAGGGCTGCATTCTGGCGCCCCTGTTGTTCACGCTTTATATAAATAATTTGGGCAATGTTTTAACCCTAGTAAATAAAGATATTCCGAGAGTTGGTTTAAAACAAATTCCTGCTTTACTCTATGCGGATGACGCTGTTTTGCTAGCAGGAACGGCAAGAGGCTTGCAATCTCTTTTAGATTGTTTTATCAATTTTATGGACTCTCTAGACTTAACAACAAATTTTTAAAAATCACACGCTATGTCAATTGGTGGTGGGCGGGCAAAGAAGGCATCTTTTTTCTGTAAAGGTCAGGTTCTCACTAAAGTACCTACATTCCCGTATTTAGGTGTTGTCTTTGACGACAGAAGGTCGTGGGTTGAGCAACGTGCATTGAAAAAGAATATATTAACGAGAGCAACAGGTGCCTTGTTGGGGTTTGCAAAACGACTGGGCTGTAAGCCCTTACCGGCTCTTGCGAAAATCTACGATGTACCCATGGTCCTTTACGGGAGTGAAGTTTGGGGTTATTCGAACATGTCTGAGATCCAAACCACAGAAAATGTCTTTCTAAGAAAATTGTTGTGCTCCCTCAAACTGTAGCTGCTTTTAATGTTCACGAAGATTTTGGGATGGGTTATATCTTAGATCAGATTGCTGTAGCCCCGTTGTTGGGGTGGCTCAGAGTATGGGCGCAGCAAGCTCCGAACTTAAACCAGTTAATTATCCAAGATTGTCTGTCTCTAGACAGGGCCCTGGACATCCCTTGGATCAGGTATATTAAAACTCAAACTGATTTAATGGGTTGTCCTGAATTGTTTATGAATCCTATGGCTTTGAGCAAAACTGCCATTAAAGCTGTAAAGGCCATGTTTTTGAACAGGTTACAGTCACAGAGAGAAGAAGAGGAACTGGTGAAACCATCGGTGAGGAGTTTTACAATGTTGAGTATATGTAAAGACATTCAGCCGTACTTAACTTATATAAACAAGCCGTTCCATCACTATGTGCTGATAAGGTTCAAGTACAATATGCTCCCATGGTTGTTATCCTATCCAAAAGGTTTTGCGAAAGTTGGGACATTGGGGCATTGCCCTTGTGATAATTGTTCTGATCAGAATACCCTTCACATGATCTTTTTTTGCAAGTTTTATGTACCCCATCGTAAAAAATGTTTTGTCCCATTGTTTCGGGCCAAAATTTAGAACAAGTCAGACCGGCCTTGACCTTTTTACAAATGCTTGGTTCTCCAGTGGTCTGTTTTGGGGTGGCAAGTTACATTATTGGGGCGATTAGGAGTCGAAACAAAACATTGTTACCGTAATTTTGCTATAGCCCCTCTGTGACCGGGTCTTTTTTTAAGTTAGTTTCTGTGGGGGACTAGGTGTTTTTAATTGTATTCATTTCAGCCAAATTTGTAATTTTGTAATGTATTCAGAGGTACCTGGTGTATGTATATAATCAGCTAAAATGTGAAAATTGTTGAATGAAATACTGTACTGTGGTTTGATAGTTTTAAACGTTTTAACCGAATAAAGAAACTATGACTATGACTATGAATGACAAGTGGAGTCAGAAACCATAAAAATCCTTGTCTTCAGCCATTTCCTGAAGAGGGGTTTTGAATCAATGTGTCTCAACTCCATAGGAAGCTAGTTGCAGACACTAAAAACGCAAAAGATCTGCATCGTTTAGTCTTGAGCCTGAAAGCCAGATGTTTAAGATGATTCGCAGATGAGGATCTCAGGGACCGAGAGTTCATGTAATGAGTGAATCTGGCAATGAGATACTGTGATCCTAATGCTCTGTATGCTTTAAAAATAAGCAGAATGACTTTAAAGAGGACTCTCTTGTGGATTGGCAGACAATGTAGAGATTTTAGGGATGCTGAGGCCGATGAACAATGTGGCAGTTTTAGCCCTAGCCTAGCAGCTGTCTGTTGTTCTACTTTCAGTTTATGAAAAGTTTGTTTAGTGTCCCTGCATATATACTATTACAGTAATCTAATCAGGTTGTAATCAGTGCTAATGCCACTGTTTTTCTTGCTGAAAGAGGAAGTATGTAAAAAAAAGTTTGGGCCTGATTCACAAAAGTAATCTGAGACAAAATCCTAACTTTATGACTTTCGGTATTCACAAAGGGCATTTAGAAGAAGTAAAGTTAGGATTTTGTCTCAGTTAAACTTAAGTTTTAGTCTTAAGTTAAACTTAAGATCAAAACTTAACCTTAAGACCAAAACTTTGTCTCAGTTAAACCGAAGTTTTGGCCTAAGTTAAACTTAAGACCAAAACTTTAGTTTAACTGAGACAAAATCCTAACTTTACTACTCCTAAATGCGCTTTTTGAATACCAAAAGTCATAAAGTTAGGATTTTGTCTCAGATTACTTTTGTGAATCTGGCCCTATGTGATTTTATTACGTTAAAGCAAATTCCTGCCACTACCACATCTAGATGACAGAATGATAGAGAGAGTCAAATTTCACGCCTAGATTTTTTACTACCTCCACAGTGGTAGGCGAAGGGGTGGCGGAATTAAGCCACCTTATCCTAGGATCAAACGTGCTGTCCTTACCTAAAAGCATACTCTCTCCATTTTGGCTGTGTTACACTTCAGGTGGTTAGTTCGCATCCCACCTAATGGCCTCTGTTAAACATCTTTTGAAATTCGTCTCAGAGCCGATAGACATTTTATCCAGGGCACAGATAAGCTGTGTATTGTCGGCATATGACGTGGGTTCAATTACAAAAGAGGAGATCAATGAGATTAGGACGGGTCATATATAATGTACACAATGCAGGGCTGAACCATGAGCCCTGTGGGACTCCTGAGGTAAGTGTTTTTTTAGGGAATAGATATTAACCTAATACTACTGTTTGCCTATGGTCAGTAAAGAAAGATTCCAGCGATGTTAGGGCCAGATGTGACATGCTACACTTTTTAATCCGATGTAGTAATATGTTGTGGGAGATGGTACCACATGCTGCAGAGAGATCTAATAAGATCAGCAAAGCATTCTTCCTAGCATCCAAAGTTAGCTTTAGAGTGACTGCGACCTCATGCAAGGTTGAATCCGTAGAGTGCTTAGAGTGGAAGCCAGACTGTCCCTGAAGTAGGATATTGGCCTCTTCCAAAAATGTCTTTTATTGGTAATTTACTATTTTTTGCATAATTTTACTGAGGGAAGGAAGTGGTAAGAAGGGTCGTAGGTTGGAAAAATTTGTATTAAAAAAAGAAAAAATATTTAATGAATTTACATAATTACTATTCAATAAAAAATAATTGCCACTTAATAAATAACTGTTATTCAAATATTAATTAATTAACTTCCCACCCTGTCCCCCTACAAACCTAGCAGCCTGACTGAATATATAACAAAATAATAGCTATTCCATAACTTACATATTTAAAATAAATTAAATATTATTTGGCAATTAATAATTAATTGTTAATTAATTATTACTTAATTAGCTTCCCAACATTGACCCCTACAAACCTGCATCCCACAACTAAAATTAAATTAAATTAAATATGTATTCTAAAATTTACAAATTAAAAATTCAATTAAATTATAATTTTACAAATAATATTGTACAGTTAAGTAATTATTATTTAATTAACTTCCCATCATATACCCCTTTGAACCTAGCATCCCACAACTAAGATTTTTTTTGTTTGAATTTGTTTATTGGGTTTTTGGTTGCATTTACATGAACAATACTACAGTGATCAATCGAGGTAAACGAGCATTACGAAAATTAAAGTCATTGAGATACAATTGGAGACGTAGATTCTGTTAGCCGCCAAGAAAACAGCTTTCAAGGACCGGCTGGACAACAACGCACACAACTGCAAGGAACTCTTCAACATCGTGAAAGAGCTTTCCAACCCCAGCGCAGGAAACAACGACATCACCCCATCGCAAGACCTCTGCAACTCCCTCGCTTCATACTTCCACAACAAGATCGCCGACATACACAACAGCTTCAACAACCAACCAACGCACACCATGACCGAACAACCACCCCCCACCACCACCCTCCACGCCTGGACCCCGATCAGCACCGAAGACACCATCCGCACGATGAACTCCATCCACTCCGGATCACCGACCGACCCCTGCCCTCACCACGTCTTCAACAAGGCCGACGCTGTCATCGCACCCCACCTGCGAGACATCATCAACACATCCTTCGACACCGCCACCTTCCCCGAGAGCTGGAAGCACGCCGAACTCAGCGCTCTTCTCAAAAAACCCACAGCGGACCCCTCCGAACTCAAGAATTACCGCCCCATCTCGCTCCTCCCGTTTCCAGCCAAAGTCATCGAGAAGATCGTCAACAAGCAGATGGCCGCCTTCCTCGAGACGAACGGATCCCTCGACCCCTCACAGTCCGGCTTCAGAGCCAACCACAGCACCGAGACCGCCCTCATCGCCGCCACCGATGACATCCGAGCCCTGATGGACAATGGAGAAACAGCGGCCCTCATCCTCCTAGACCTCTCCGCGGCATTCGACACGGTCTGCCACCGCACCCTAGTACGGCGCCTCAGCAACATCGGCATCCAGGACAAGGCGCTGGAATAGATCATCTCCTTCCTCGATGGAAGAACACAGAGAGTCCGCCTACCACCGTACAAGTCAGAGGCCTCCGAAGTCATCTGCGGCGTCCCCCAAGGATCATCCCTGAGCCCCACCCTCTTCAACGTCTACATGAGCCCCCTCGCGGCCATCGTACGCAAACACAACCTCAGCATAATCTCCTACGCCGACGACACCCAGCTGATCCTCTCCCTGACCAACGACCCCGCCGCCGCCAGAGCCAACCTGCACGAAGGGATGAAAGAGGTAGCCGAGTGGATGACGACCAGCCGCCTGAAACTGAACTCGGACAAGACGGAGGTCCTCATCCTGGGCTCCTCACCCTCCGCCTGGGACGACTCCTGGTGGCCCCCCGCCCTGGGCACCGCACCCAAACCGACTGACCATGCACGAAACCTGGGCGTCATCCTGGACTCCTCCCTCTCCATGACCAGGCAAGTCAACAACGTCTCCTCGGCGTGCTTCAACATCCTACGCATGCTACGGAAGATCTTCTGGTGGATCCCCACCGAGACCAGGAAGACCGTCACCCAGGCCCTCGTCACCAGCCGACTGGACTACGGCAACGCCCTCTACGCCGGTACCACCGCCAAGCTCCAGAAGAGACTCCAGCGGATCCAGAACGCCTCAGCCAGACTCATCCTCGACATCCCACGAACCAGTCACATCTCCGGACATCTGAAAGACCTTCACTGGCTCCCCGTCAACAAAAGAATCACCTTCCGCCTCCTCACCCACGCACACAAAGCCCTACACGACCAAGGCCCGAGCTACCTCAACAGCCGAGTCAACTTCTACGCTCCCAAACGCCACCTCCGATCAGCCAACCACGCCCTCGCCGCCGTCCCCCGCATCCGAAGAGCGACTACAGGAGGAAGGTCCTTCTCCTACCTGGCCGCCAAGACCTGGAACTCCCTCCCGACCGACCTGCGCCTGACCCAAGACCACCTCTCCTTCAGGAAGAAGCTGAAGACCTGGCTGTTCGAGCAGTAGCGGCACCGCCCCCCCCCCCCCCCCCCAGCGCCTTGAGACCCTACGGGTATGTAGCGCGCTTTATAAGTGTCAATGATTGATTGATTGATTGATTAGGCATTTCACAGTTCGGGGCCATTGTCTGTCTATCGTCCCTTTCTGTGTGCTTTGGTAGCACATATCACGCGGCATCCCATCGTGGCATCTGCACACCCCATGGGCAGGGTCGTCTCTAACATGTTAGTCTGTTAACTGCACCCGTGGGGGGGTGAACTTGTGTTGTGTCAGGCACTGTGGGGACGGCGCTATGGGCATCAGCTATGTGAGTGTGCTTCGCAATAACATGTGGCATCGCGGTGTCTCTATGCGTAAAGTCAATCTGTGAATAATATATACGAGGAGCACTCTGTCTAAATCGATCTTGTCTCCTTACCCAGGAACTATGGGGGTGAACCGATTAACTTGGGAGAGGGATGGAAGCGAGGGAAAGACGGGAGGGGGAGGTTTCTAGGTCACCGTGTCCAAGCACAGAGTACATATTCTCAGGTCGTTAGGTATAGGCCTATAGCGAGCGTCGGTGATTTGTGTCTGGGTGTCGGAGGGTCGCTGAGTGTGGTCGCTCACGACATGTATGTAGAGTCCGTGATATGTTTATGTAAGCGTGGGGGTTGGTGTCGTCGGTCGTACCTGGGATTGCGAGGTTGTAGGTGACTCCTGAGGGCGTGTCGCCTGTGTGAAGGTATATAGTAGTTGAGCCCACTCCAGGGATATGGGATGTTTGCGGTGTCCCCGTACCTCCTCCTCCCGGAGTATCTCTTCCTCCGCCTTACCCCATTTATGTACCGCGCCGATCCATGCCGCCTCCGGTGGCCCCGTAGGTGCCCTCCAGTGCATGGCAATACTGCGTTTCGCCAGGAGGATTGCTAGTGATAGGAATCGGCATTGCGTTTTCTCAGTTTTCCGTTTGCGGAAAATTCCGAGTGCGCTTGCCTCCCATGTGTTCATGGTGGCAATGCCCGTGACCTCTTCTAGGGTTCGGTGGATAGTGTCCCAGTACTAGCGGAGAGTGGGGCAATCCCAAAACATATGCCTGAAGTCTGGCCCCGGGGTTCGACATCGGGGACATTCGAAGTGGGTATCCGGGAAGAATCGTCGGAGGCGGCCCGGTGTGAGATAGGCCCTGTGTAGGACGTTAAATTGTATGTTGCGGAACCTTGCGTTTCTGGAGACTTTTTTGGGAAATTCCAGGGCTGACCTCCATTCCCCGTCATGAACCACTCTGCCGAAGTCTGTCTCCCACTTCTGGCGTAGAGACTGGAGGGATGGGAGGAGTAGCGAACGCACCGCTCTGTAGAGCCATGTTACTAAGTGTCTCCCCACCCCCATGTGCATGATCGTGTGAATCACTGGATGTGTCGTGGGTTCGCCGGCCTCCGAGTTCCAGTGCGGACCGCTGCTATCTAATAATTGCCTATGGAGCAAAAACTGTCCCGGGGGCAGGTCGTATCGGTCCATCATCTGCTCGAACGTCTGGAACTGTCCGTCTTCGAACAGAGATCCGACCTCCGTGATCGCCAGCTCTGTCCAGATCCGAAGCGTGCCCGGGGAATAATACAAATCCCTGCGAGGGAAACCCACCAATGGCAACAAAAGCGAATATGGTGGCTGTGTTTTGGACATGCGGTGTATACGCATCATGCACGTCCGGGCAACGGACACCTGCAGTGGACGAGTCCGCAGGGGTTTAGTGCCTGGCAATAAAAGTCTGACGATCGCGGCCTGCGAGATAGGACCAGTAGCTGTGATGGTTTCTCCTGTGTGGCGTCCTGCCGTCCAGTAGGACAGCCACTGGAGCTGGGCCGCTAGAAAGTATGCCTCAAAGGCCGGCGCTCCCAGTCCCCCCTCCGTGGTAGACAGGTAGAGCGTGGAGAGTGCCACCCGCTTTCGACCCCCTCCCCATATCAGGTCTATCAGAAGAGTGTTCAGTTCTCCGAAGAATGATCGAGGTGGGATCACTGGGAGATTCGCAAAGCTATACAGCAGGTGGGGGACCATAATCATTTTTGCCAGTGCCACTCGGCCTATTGGCGCCAGTGGGAGTGTCTTCCAGAAGTTGACCGCTGATCGGAGACCAGCTAGCGTTCTACGATGATTCCCTGTGTATAGGTCCTCCGGGGTGTGGTACAGCCGTACTCCCAGGTATCGGGGGCATCGGCATTCCAGGCGAGTGATTGGGTACCCATTCGAATTTCGAAGGGGGCCATATGGGGGCTCAACGGGTATATGGATGATTTCCCCCAGTTGACCCTTAGGCCCGACACTGTCGCAAACTCCTCCAGTGTCCTCCAGATGCACGTCAGGTCGCTCGTGGCATCCCTAACATAAATCAGGAGGTCATCTGCGTACAGAGATACGCAGTGCCACAAGTGCGCCAGGGGGATACCCCAGTCTTCACCCTCTCGTCTTAGGCGTATCGCCAAAGGTTCGACCGCCAAGGCGAACAAGAGGGGTGACAACGGGCATCCTTGTCTAGTCCCTCTGTCTACGGTGAATTCCGAGGAGGTATAGGTGTCGATCCGGACTCTGGACTTGAGTTGTGTGTACAGGAGCTTGGTGTAAGCGATTAGGCGGGAGCCAAAGTTGTTCTTGGCGATGACTTCGAACAAATATGGCCATAGGAGGGTGTCAAATGCCTTCTCGAGGTCTAGTATGAGGCAAGCTGCATTCGGGAACTGGGCTCGACTTATGTCTTGGACATGGAAGAGCCTACGGAGATTTTGGGATGTGTTGCGGTTTGGTACAAATCCGTTTTGGTCGGGGTGGACCAACTGGGGCACGACCTGGGCATACCTCGTCGCTAACAGTTTACCTAGGATTTTACAGTCTGAGTTAAGTAATGTGATCGGCCTGTAGGATGATGGGAGCTGGGGGTCCCTATGTGGTTTTAGGAACGACACTATTAATGATTCTCTGAGGGAGCGTGGGAGGACTCCCGCCCTGAGTGCATCTTCGAACATAGTCGTTAGACGTGGGGCAAGGTAAGCTAAGAAAGTCTGGTAATACTCGAGGGGGAAGCCGTCCATGCCTGGGGCCTTGTTTCTGGCAAGCATCCCTATCGCTGCCTTGATCTCGGTCTGTGTTAGTTTCCTGTCTAGGTCCTTCCGGAGCGCTGGCGAGACTTGGGGGATAGGCAACGGGATTAGGAAGTTGGACGCCACGAGGGTGTCGCCGTGGCTAGGGGTCTGGTATATGTGCGAGTAATATGTGTAAAAAACCTGCATGATCGCTATCTGGGATGTTTGGAGGTGACCGGCCTGGTCTGTGATTTCCGTGATAGGTTTCAAGTCGGGGTCCTGTCGAGCTATCCATGCTAAGAGTGTGCCACCCCTGTTGCCCTCCCGGTGTACCTTGCTGGCGTATTTTCTGAAGTTGTATTTACGCAGGTCCCGCAATGTCTCAGCGTATTTTGTCTTAGCCTCTGCTATTTGCAGCTGGGTCACCTCGCCGCGATCATCCGCTCGCAGCATGGTTGCCAGCTTCTGTTCTGTAGTGTGTAATGCGCGTTCTAGTACCTGTCGTACCCCTAGCACTTGCTGGATGCAGTGTCCCCTCGCTACCACTTTGTGTGCATCCCACTCCACGAGGCTAGAGGACGCCGAACCCGCATTGAGTCTGAAGTGTTCCTGCAGGTGTTCCCCGTGATCATGTGTGAATGCCTGGTCTGTGAGGCACTCCCGAGGGAGCTTCCAGGTCGGTACTGGGCGATGTGGCGGTTTCCATCGAAGGGTCAGGACATGGGCGTCATGAGCCGATAGCACTCTGCCTAGGTAGTCTGTGTGACTGGTTTAGGCGTGTATATCAGGTGAGCAGAGAAATCGATCAAGTCTCACGCGAATGTCGTGTGGAATGGAGTGAAATGAGTATAGTTTTGTCGTGGGGTTCAACGCTCTCCACGTGTCCGTCAGTGTCCAGTGTCGAACCCACGCATTAAAGAGTTCCGTCTGTCTGTATATCGGTGATCGTGGTGGTGGGGGCGGGACCGGTCGAGGCTCGTGTCTAAGACACTGTTATAATCCCCTCCCAGGAGCCAAGGGGTGTGGGTGTAATGTGCCAGCGTGTTTGTGAGGCGAGACCAAAAGACGTTCTGCTCTACATTGGGGGCATAGATGCTGCCTATCAGGATAGACTGCCCATCCAGTTGTCCTTCCAGTAATACATAGCGTCCCTCCTTATCTACCGCCCTGGATTGTTCACGGAAGGGGACTCCCGGTCTAACCCAGATTAGTGTGCCCCTGGCAAATGCGGAGTACCCCGTGGCACAGATCACACCCTTCCACTTCCTCTGTAACTTGCCGACTTCCGCTGTCGTCAGGTGAGTCTCTTGTAAGAGAGCTATATGTGCCTGTTGTCTCTTTAGATAGGCATAGACTGCATATCGTTTGCTTGTGTGTGCAACCCCCTGACGTTTAGTGTGATAAAGGTAAAGTCCGTGTTAAGGAGTTTTGTCATGTGAGTGCGTCAGTCGTATTGGTCGGTGTACCCGCCATCTCTCGGCTACACCCAGAGTCACTCTCGCTCGCATCACCTCCCTCCACACTTGATTCCACCGTGACCAAATCACCATCTCCCGTGTAGGTATCAGGGTTAAAAGGGAAGGGGCGTAACATGATAACAACATATGGGAAACAGTCCCAACTGAAGGGGCCCATTGCAAGGCACGATGAGCCCAAACTGTACATCTCGTACTGTCTCTAGTTCGTTTGGTGTGAGGGGGTGGTGAAGCGGTGGAGTCCCGATCTCGGGTCAAGGCCACCCGCCGTATTGTGTCTCTGTGTGTTTGTATGCTACCACCCATACCTTAGGCGTGTCTTCCCGGCGTCCGCCGTCGGCTGGCTGCTCCTTCATCGCAACCTTACCGCTGGATGTGTCAGTCGCCATCAGATGAGTGTATCCGCCGTCTGTGGGGTCACCAGTGGCGGGGAGGCGGAACCATCTCTGGTGGTGCGGACGTCACTCTGACCTTCGGTTCATCTGTGTGAGAGTGACCTTTCTGGCACGGAGTCGCCGCCGTCTGCTGGACGCCGAGCTCGACGGTGTGTCTTCGCGGTCTGATCGAGGCTGACTGCGATGATCCAACCAGTGTCTCGCCTCCACGGGGTCCGTGAAGAAGTGTGTGGTATCTTCATAGATGATCTTGAGGCGGGCCGGGAACAGGAGGGCATATGGTATCTTAAGTTGGCGCAGGGCTTGCTTTACTGCCAGGAATGTGGCGCGTTGGCGTTGTACTGCTTGAGAATAGTCCGGGAACACCATCACATTTTTGTCTTCCACCCTGAGGACTTTCGCTTGCCTGGCCGCCCGTAGGATCGTGTCCCTGTCCTGATAATGCAGGAGTTTCAGAAGGAATGGTCTGGGCGGGAGGCCAGCTCGAGGTCGTCCAGTCGGGACCCTGTGTGCCCTTTCTACTGAGAAGAACGGCGTTAGGTCTTGGGCCCGGGTGAATGTTTTTATCCAAGTCTCGATATATCGAATAGGGTCTTCTTTCTCCACTCCCTCCGGCAGGTTGATCAGACGTATGTTGCTCCGGCGGGAGCGTCCCTCTAAATCGTCCGCCTTGTGTTCCAGGAAATTGACCTTCTCCTGTAGGTCCTTGATGGCTTTTTGATTGAGCTGGACCTGAGGTTTTAGTTCATGGAGCGTGTGACTCTCTTGCTTCACCTTATCTGCCAGCTTCCTATGGTCGTCGCATAATAGGGTGATGTCCGAGGCCAGTTCCCCGAATTTGGTTTCCATGGAGACTCGTGAGTGCTCGATGGCCGCCAGGACTTTGTCTAGCTTCGTGGACATGTCCGACTCCTGCGGGGGACCCCCGGTTTTCGATCCGCGTGAGGGGCCCGGGGAAGGTGATCTTCTCTGTGCTGGCGCCGGCGTCACGGGCACCGCCCGCTGTGTTCGTCCCATGGGTGGTGTGGGTGACCTATCGGTCCGATCCGGCCTGTCAGAAGTGATTCAATCCCCTGTCTGTAGCGGCGCTGAGCAGATCGGGCTTCCGAGGTCCCCTCCGTCTAGTGCTGCTCTTCCAGGCGGGCCCCCTGACGCCCGGTCGCGGGGGCCTGTGGTGTGCCCTCGATATGGGAGGCGGGAGGCTCTCCATGTGGTCGCACCCCACACTTTCTGCTTCTCTGTTGTGCCGCCGGGGTGGTCGGGGCGCTCCCCTACCGCCGCCCGCCACTCCCGGTCCCTCCGCCGGGTGCAGTCACAGCTGGTCAGTGTTCCCTATAGGGCCTCGGATCGGGGGCCCGAGTTGGGCATCTGAGCTCACCTCGGGGGTGCACGTGTTGTTGCTCCCTGGCACCCTCCGCCGCGTGGCGCCTAGATGGCGCTCTATGGTGGTGGCTCTTGGGCACCAGACTCATGGGTCCCCGCAGGTTGCTAGAGCCGTTCCACACCTCTCCCCCGCGGACTCATTCCGATGGCGCCATTTTGAATTGGGAAAGTCTCAGGGTCACCTGCAGGTGATTTCTCCGGCTTCCAGCGCTGAGCGGCCGGGTCCGCACCGGCCTCCGCGTACTCTCGCCGCGATGTGTCACCGGGGGCCGCCCCCGTCCAAGCCTCCCGCGACGGTGGGGTCCCGTGCAGTCGTCAGTCTGCCAGGTCTCCTCGGCGGATCCGGGGATCACGGTTCCCCTCCGGATATCGCCGCGCCCAGCATGCGGCAGCGCTCTCCGGGTGCAGCGGATGGCCGGCGAGGCGTGTGGGGCGCTCCGAGTCCCGGCAATGAGAAGGACCGCGCCGGTCACCCGGGACCTTCCATGTCAGTCCCTGGGCACCGCCATTTTGGGGGAGGTGCAGCCGAGGTCGTCTGGGGCCAGTGCGGGCGCGCCTCGGACACACCGTCCCTCTTTGAGGCTCCCCAGGCGGTCCCGATAGTCTCCTACGGCAGCCGGTGGTGACACAGGTGCGTGGTGGTAGCTTTCATCGTCGGCGTGGCGGGTGGCTGACCGGAGCTCTAAGGGAGCCCGTCCGCCATCTTGGCCAGCTTAGCCACGCCCCCGCATCCCACAACTAAGATATGAGTAAAATAAACCACTATCCATATTTTACATAATTAAAAATCAATTAAATAATTAATTAGCAATGAATAATACATTGATAATTAATTATTACTAATTAAAGTCCCTCCATATGTCCTTACAAACCTAACTGCCCACAAATAACATATAATGAAAATAAATCAGTATTACAGGAATTGCACAATAAATTTCAATCATATATTCAAATAGCATTTGTTAAATAATGCGTAATTATTTATTACCTAATTAACTTCCTATCCTATCCCCCTACAAATCCAACAATCCGCTATGACACTATAAATTACCATTGCCAATTAATTAAAACATGTAAATCACTTAAAACTAGAAGCTATATTTTCAAAACAATAAGATTTATATAAACAATAGAAGAGATTGAATCTTTGAGCAAAGTCGTGAACAAGACACGCAAAAATTGGGATTATCGCAAACAGCATATCAATATTTGATTTTCAAGCGGAGTAAAAAGTGGTAACCTGTAATTCAGATAAGGGTGGAAATATAGTGCTGCGGTTCCTTTAAACGGTCATCAGTGAAGCACATAAACAGTTGGATGATGAGCGTTGCTATATGAGAAGCAATAAAGTGAACTTGAACAATGTCAAAAAATTGAATCTTCAGGAGCTCCTGGAATAGAGGATTTCAGGCCTCTTGAATCAAGACGAATACTTATTTCTAAGAAATGAATTTCCTCATACGCCAGTCATGTATCTTATCCCAAAGGTGCATAAAGACCATAAGCAGCACCAGGGAGACCCATCATTGCAGCTAATAACAGTCTGTATTTATTTATTTAGTTATTTATTTTATTTATTTATAGAGTGCACCATTTATCCCAGGGGATGTCACGGCGCTAGGGATTACGGTAATAGGTGGGGTCCGTGGGGTTGGTGAGTTAGATGTCATTCTTTGGGGAAAAGGTGTGTTTTGAGTCTCTTTCTGAAGATGTTGTAGTCTTTGGTCAGCCTGAGTTCGGCTGGGAGTTCGTTGCAGTGTATGAAAGTACTTCAAGGTACATCGATTATTTTTTACAGGCGTATGTACGTAATTTGCCTTTCTTCATCAAGGACACTGGGATTTCCTACAGAGAATATACAGTATCTCATGGCATCTGGATTACTTACTAATAATGTTGATGGAATCCATGCAGTGGAACATTTTCTAAAAAGTAGACATATAAATCTGTACAAGCATACAATGATGTCACTATCAATGGTTAAATGATGTATTGACAGTAACTATTTTTTATTTTTAGTTCAACAGCCAGGTGTTTAAACAGATACATGGTACGGCGATGGGTACCTTCTTTACCCCCAGCTATGCTTGTTTGCATATGGGCTGGTGGGAGGAGCAGGTGCTAGACAATGACCATGATGAATATTGGGATGAGCACATTGTGTGCTGGATCTGCTACAAAGACAATATTTTCGCGGTGTAAAGGGAACACAATTGATTGCTACCAGGTTCATTGAGATCATTAATATGAACACTTTGAATTTGCACTTCCCAGCTCACATCGGTTCTACTGCGATTGAGTTCTTGGATGTTCATGTGTCCGAAAAGAATGACAGGTTGCAAACTATGCTGCAGGTAACTCTCCCCTCCATGCACAAAGCTTTCACCCTGAGCATTTAAAATCCAGCCTCCCCTATGCTGAGATGCTGGGCCTCAGGAGAAATTGTATTTGTATAGATTATAGTCACATGGGTAAGCAGGAGATGATGGGCAGATTTTTACAGTCAGAATATTCTAAGTAATTACCCCTGAAAACTGTAGTGAAAGTTGAACTGAAAAATAGAGACTCATTGATTTTCCCTAGTGGGCAAAAGAAAGAGGAAGAACCTGTCATCCGATTGATTACAACATATAGTAAACAACAGAACAAACTCAGAAACATCCGGAGGAAGCAATGGCATTTTGTGAGACTGGTCCTATTTTTAGGGCCTTAGATCTCCAAATCTCCTTTCATTAATTTTTCAGAGAGCATCCTCCAAGAGGGGTGCTCTGGTGTAGAGTAGTTTTGAATTATCCCAACGGAGTAATTGGCTCCAGCAAGCCAGTGGCTTTCATAAATGCCACAAGTGTAAGGCTTATGAGCATGGAGTCAATACAACCGAATACAAGACATCTTTTGATGACAAACCCACGAAGATTAGAGGTTCATTCAATTGCAGAAGTGAATTCGCTATCTATGTATCAACATGTGAATGTGGGCTGCAGTATGCTGGCAGCACAAATCTACAGGTGCACAAGTGGATCCTCCAACATCTTAGGGTAGTGAGAAATAATGACCGGGCCTATCCTGTAGCTAGACATATGAATGATTTCCACAAAAATAATGTCAGATGCCTAACATATTTTGTTACTGATGCAGTCAACAGGCACCCTAGGGAAGGCAATTGGGAATGCAAGTTAAGGCAACTTGAAAGTAGATGCATCCTTATGCTGGATAGCAAAGTCCCACATGGTCTTAATTCCAAAGAGGAATTCTATTTTTTTAAATCATATTTAATATGTTGCCGGAGAAGTCTATTATTTATTTTTAGTGCTCCATGTGATTGATAGTTCACTGTGATTAATTGAGAATGAGAGGTCACCATGTGAGTGCTAGTGCTTAGGTTATTAGATTTTTTTTCATTAGATAAGGATGGGTGACCATAACAATGTAATTGTTATTGTGATTTTTGTCATGAATATGAGATATGAAGGCTGCCTACTGATAGGCCCACAATTTTGATGAATTTGATTGTTTTTAGTGAGCAGCGCATGCTGGCTATACAGTATTCTCAGATATACCTAGAGACTTTTTGACTCATTTAGTCAATGAATGTCGAAGAATGAAATTAAAAATTGTTGCTCACTTTGAGCTTAATTGTGATTTTATATTTGGTTAAGATATGGGCAATTAATCTCACTCACTATCTTTCAACAATGAGTGTTTCAAATTTACTGACAAGAAATTACTGTTACTCACTGAGAGCTCAACTGTGATTATGTATGTTTGATACAGGCAAACAAGTCTCCAAATTTGCATGAAATTATTTGACAATAATAGATATTAACTATGAAATTACTCTGGCACCCATGATGCAAATAATGAACAATCATAATTGGTACGCACATATGTAATCTCTCTCATATCAGTGTAACGTATTGTTCTCTTTTTTGTTTTTGTTTACATTTTTTAGCAATTGCTTTCAAATGCATATTAATGCAGGAGAATGCTCAAACTGCATTTATTCCTGGTATGGGATTGTACATTGTTTCAAATGCTGGAAGAAAGACAGTGTATGTTGTCATCACATGGGCATTTTAAATGCTGCAAAAACTAAGTGCCGCACATATGTGAACAAGGCCACTGTCTGACTGAAACACGTTATGGCCGATATCTGCGATTAAACCAATCTTTCATGATAGAACTGGTGTCTGCGCCTGATCCTTTCAGATATATATGAAGTTATGGACTGCGGTGTTGTATAAACAGTAGTAAGAAATACAATTAATATATCAATTAGAAACATTAAAATATTTAAAATAATTAAAAAGCAAAAGTTTTAACCACTATATTAGTGAAAATTATTTTAAAGACATAAATATTATTTACAACGATATTACTTACTCCAAAAACGATATTCTTGTCAACGATATTTATGCACCACAATAGTTGGTGCCACGATATTTAATTTCGGATATTTCTGTCTCCCGATATTTTGAAAAATTATATTGTGTCCCAAATCCATGCTGTGGTAAATACTCGTGGCTTCTACTGATTACACACTAATAGGCTTGCTATACTAAGCTAAACAAAGGTCTGAACATGCCCTTCCACTCTGTGGCCCAGTTAATGTAGAAGATAATACCAATTGTAAATATTGATACAGTTCTATTTACATATGATTATATAAACTTTGTATAGGCTGTGTGCTATGTAAGAAGCTTCAGATCCCTTGAGTACATCTATAATAGAGCTTAGCAAACAATTTGAAGAGGGAACATAGGAAATGGTTGTGCACGATAAACTAGGATAAATACAATTTCCTCTCTTGCTGTTTGTGCATCTACTATGTCCTCGCATCTTTTTCCTCATTTACAATTTCATCTCCTTTTTTTATTCATCAGTTTTACTTTTACCTCGTACATTTCACATGCCCCTTTTTTTAATAAATGATTGTTAATTCCATTTTTATCTTCTAATTATGCTAAAAGTGGTTGAAGATTAAGGTAATGTGGTGATGGTAAGCCCTTAAGAGTATCTGGGTTTGGGGTCCCTATATGTTACACAGGCAGCCATAGCCCTTGTATAGTTATTGTTGGGTTAAACTTTTCATTGAATAGGTATTTTTTGTGTTGCTAATAACTTTTGCACTATTATACAAATCTACACAGTCCTTTCCAATAACAAAAGTTCATCCACTTTGAGTTCTTCATGGCAAGGATCTTGCAGATTTGTCAAAGAAGAGCAGTAAAGGACTGGAGTCCTAAAAGTGAGATTTCACACTTTAACACTTTTATTTTCTCTGCTTATCAACACAGAAAACCTAAAACTTTGCTGAGGAAGTGACTTTGTTTGGTTTGATGTAAATTCATACAGCAGTTTTCAAGAAATTACCAGTCTGGGCATGAAGAGGTTACACTTGAGAGAAATCTGGACCAATAATCAATAGATTAAATGTGGATTTGCGAATCTACGTAGGATTTATAAATGCAATGAAAAAATATATACATTATACTACAGAGATTTTTTGCCTGTGGTACATTATGAATTTGTGAACTTGGCTGTGGATTCCGGATTCATCCATTGTCTAATTTGCTTTCCAGGACCTAAAATGTTCTTTTGCTGATACTATTACAAAGCAGGACACTGAGCACCAGGTTGTGAAAAGCAAAAATGAAAAAGGCATAAGGGAGCATGATGAGCCTTTCCTGGACTTCGTGCCAATATGTGTGAGTCCTAAAGGAACATCTGCCCCCAGGCATTAAAATGGAAATAAAAAAAAAAATCCTTTGCTAGATTTTCGAATCCTAGACCGTAACTGGGTCTCATAGATCTCCCAGGGTACTTAGGATTCACAAGTCCAGCACAGTATTTACGGATCCTGACAAAAAAAAATTCAAAAGTGTTTTGTGCACTATAGCTGCACATTGCAACTCCATGATGCATGTGGTCTTTGGACGTGTGCAGTGAGGGTTAGATACCAGCAGTAGTTTGGGCACAGGGACTTGTGGCTAACACCCTCTTGTTATAAACTGGGTTACTGGTTGACAGGGGTGTGAGCCCTGGCCAAGTTGCAACAACAATCCTAGTCAGGGTAAGGCACTAGCAAACCCCAAATTAACCTGCGCTCAACCCCCTGGTAGCTTGGCCCAGAACAATCCGGCTTAACTTACAGACATTGTGTTACGTATTTGTGCAACACCTCAAATATTAAAACAGTGAAAATACCACAGAAAAATATCCCACACCAACTTCGAAAATAGAGCAAAATTTAAAAAATCCAGTAGAACTGGAGTTACACATTTTTGAAGAATAAACTGCAATATAGCGCCTAAAAGCACAAAGTGCCAGCCACGGCTATATGGTCATGGTGGACTGGGTCAAAATCGAAAATTCAGGCCGACCACGATGGAAGCGGGGTCGTATACAGCGCCAGATTAGTCCAGCTGAAGGGTTACTTTCTCAAGTTGTGTGCCAATAGTCCAATTTGCGTTGGAGAGGGTCGCAGGGAGCAAGAAGAGGGTCGCTGGCGGTCATCAGGGTTGCACGAAAAGCAGACCAGGCGTCGATGATAGATGGGCTGGAGCTTTGCATTGGTAGTCCTCCACAGAGTTTGATGCTTGCCATGTGAGAAGACAGGCTGGCGGTGGCTCGCAATGAATTTCAGTGTGAGCTTTGTAGTTGGCCAAACTGACCAGTTCGGAGTCGCAATGAGCCCAAAAGCTTGAATGAAGATCCCGCTGAGCTACACCAAGGGTCCAGGACCTGAGGGGTACTACTTGGGGGTGAGGAACTCACTAAAGACAGGTCAAGGAGCTGTAGGGGAGCCTTTTATGTCTCTGAGGCTCAGATCAGGTGGCTTCCAGACTAGCCCTCTGAGTCACTCTGGGGTCCTGAGTTCAAGATGGGTTACAAGTCCAATTTGTCCTCCCGAGGCAAGAGGGCAGCAGGTCAGCACAGCAAGGCAGCTCCTTCAGATTAGCAGTCCAGCAGAGTGGCAGTCCTTTCAGCAGCAGAGCAGTCCTTCTTCCTGACAGAATATCCACTAGCCGCCCAGAAGTGTACTGAAGTGGTGGTGTCTGAGATCCGTTTTTTATACCCTGATGCCTTGGCTCTGTAAGGTGGGAGAAGCTTCTAGACAGTGTCTTTGAAGTGCACAGAATTCCCTACCTCCCTGATTTCAAGTTGGCTGATGTGACAATGCAGGGTTGTTAAGCACTTTGTATGGAGACAGGACACAGCCTACTCCTCCCTACCATCCTACCAGTGATGGACCATACAGTTAAACCTAAGCTCCCATTGTGTGTGGCTGTCTAGGAGGAATACACAAAGCCCAACTGCCAACTACACTCAGTCATGTCACCAGAGACAGGCTGCAGGCACAAAATGGCTAAGTCTAGAAAATGCCAACTTTCTGAAAGTGACATTTTTAGAGTTATAATTTAAAATCCAACTTCACCATATGTTAGGAATTTATATTAGGATTCTGAAGACACTAAACATGAACCAGTTATCTTTTCCCATTTGGAAATTACAATGATAACATGTAATAAGACAACTCCAGTGTTATCCTATGTGAGGGATAGGCCTTGCAGTAATGAAAAACAAATGTAAGAGTTTTTCATTACTAGGATAGGTAAAACATAATTGTGCATGTCCTACTTTTAAAACACATTGTACCCTGCCCTCTGTACCTTAGAGGTGAAATATATATGTATTGAAAAGGAAGGTTTGGGCCTTGCAAAAGGTTCATTTTGCCATGTCTATCTGTAAGTTTAAATCTGTACACACAGGCTCTGCAATGCAGGCCTGAGACATGTTTAAATGGCTACTTGAGTGGGTGGCACAATCACGCTGCAAATCGCCTCCATTTCCCGCAGTGGACTCTACCCTTTCTCGAAGCGCATCTATCCTTCACGCCTCACTACCAGCAATCGCTAAATCTGGTTCATTGAATCGGACCACAAACTCTCCTCATCTCTGCGGGTTGCTTTCTAATCTACTCCCGGCGTCTCCTTGTCCATCGATACCACAGTAATTCTTGCATTCGCATGGACCGAAAATCCCTCTCCGCCTCTGATCCGGGTTGAATACCAGAACCTTGTTCATTAGACAATTGCCTCAGTCACCAATTTGTCTTGTCCTGAAGGTGATCCTGGCATTAAGTTAGAGAGATCAAAACGGCATTGACTTCTCGCACTCTGACATAACTGTATACTTTGTATCAATATGTGTTGGGGTGCTCTAATGTATTCATTGGTGGCTTAATCGCTGTAATATTTTCTGGCCACACCTTTTTTTATTGCCTGAGTGTTAGAACTGGGATTTCTGGTTGACTAAGGCTTACGCCAAAGCCAGGCAGAAACCACCATTCTAGTCAGGGCAAGGGGTCACACGCCAAGATAACCTCTGCTCACCCCCTTGGTAGCTTGGCAGACAGGCTTATCCCGGAGGCAATGTGTAAAGCATTTGCGCATGCACACAACAGCAACAACATCCTAGGCACACCACAAAAGGAACTCCACACAAGGTTATATAAAAATAACTTTTGTATTGTCAAAACACATCAGATAGTAATCACACAATATACATTGTGTCAACTGGCACGGGCAATATTCACACAGGATTATTTACACCAGGACAGGGCCACGTGAGCCACTGTCAGAATCAGCACTTAGTAGAACTAGCACTTAGAATAACTGTCACACCAAATAACAATTATAGATCACAACCAGTAACCACTGGTAACAGGTAGGTACACACTACGCAATACTAATAACCATAGGCCTAGATCACGCATGGACACATAACCTCTCTAGTATAACATACTAGGCAAAGCAAACTTCTAAGCATGAGCACCTTTAGAAGTATAACACAAGCATAACGGCAAAGCACATTACGCAGCAATCACATTTAGGCCTAACCAGTAAAAATACAGTAGGCAATCTCCTCACTAGTCTAAACACATTAGACCCTCCCCCTAAGAATAAATCACATTTAGGGGCATAACTCACAGTGAAGTAAACTCTCACTAACATAACCCTACATAGGTAAAATAACCTCATAATCATAGTAACATCACATTGCGCAAAAATCATATTAGGCAATTACCATCATAAACATAGTAAAATCACATTGCGCAAAAATCACATTAGGGCCTTGCGCCCTACCCACATACCAGCCCCCTGGCCAACTGGCCATCTCAAGAAGGGGCTCAAATGCCCTGTGTCCAGAAT
Source organism: Lissotriton helveticus (assembly GCF_964261635.1). Classification (NCBI taxonomy): domain Eukaryota; kingdom Metazoa; phylum Chordata; class Amphibia; order Caudata; family Salamandridae; genus Lissotriton; species Lissotriton helveticus. The sequence goes on from NC_136067.1 coordinate 832,238,545, forward strand.
GTCAGGGTGCGCTGCCATTGCAGCGCCAGTCAGGGGTGCGCCACCGGCGCAAACCTAAACGTTGCAGCTGCCCACTACTTACTGGGCAGCTGAGAACAATCACAAGGGCCTAAACGTTGCAGCTGGCACTAAGTGCTGCACAGCTGTAGAAGGCCTGGCTCCTCTGTGCCATCTCCGTCCCTCACAGGGACTCTTTCTCCCTTGGCACCTAACGGTGCAGCTGCCCACTAATTGCTGGGCAGCTGGGAATCAGAAAAACTGCGACAGGGCCCTAACTGGCCCTGGAACGACACTGCGCCAAATGCTGGAGCCACACAGGCTCTGGAAATAAAATATGCCACTAGGAGCACTCCAGCTCCTGAATGAATTGTGCGCCCAGTCAGAGCCACACAGGCTCTCTAAACAAATACAAAGTGCCCCCAAAACTAGAGCTCTCTGGCTCTAAAACAAATGTGCCCGCGTAGGCTGGAGCGGCCCGCTGCCATCGGGCCGCTCTGAAAATGGGCACTGCACTGTTATGTGTACGGGGGAGGGCGGGCACCGACAATGTGCCCCGACATCGCCCCCCCCCCTAAACAACAAAATGTGGCCCCTCTTAAAAATTCTGGCTTTAGGCTATACATGCCCCCAAGATCGGTGATGCGACCCGCTGCCAAACGGGGCCGCTCAAAAATGAAGCCATTTCACTGTGCCGCCCCGACTCTGTCCTCCTGGGCACTACATTCTTTCCGGGTCGCCGCCCCCCACAGAGCCCTACTCACCGGCTCTGTCTTCGTGGAGGCTCCTCTTCGCCTGGTCTCGCACTGGTGCAGCTTTCCTCAAGCTGCACGGGGAACCTCTCTCCGCCCGGTCCCGCTCCCCGGGGCCGGGTCTCTTCACAGGCGGCGGGCAGGGTTCTCCCTTGGTCACGGGAGCCCCGCAGCGGCAGGCGCCATCCTCTTCTCCGGTCTCCCTCTCAACACGGGAGACCGGTAACATGGGAGGGGGAAGCGGAAGTGAGGCGCTCCAGGCCTTGCCCGCAGTCAGGCGGGCGCCGGCCTGGCTTCCGGTTTCGCCGCGGCTGCGACCGCACTCTCTTTGCGTGACTGCACCCAGGGGTGGGCACCCTCGGTGCACGAAATAAAAGTAGAAACGGGGTGGGCACCCGTTAAGGCGCCTATCAAAAGGGGTGGCACCCTATATTTAAAATATAAAAATAGCGGCCATAAAGCAGCGAGGTGGGCTCTCGCAATGATGGCATCACAGGGGAATCCCACGCAGGGGATTCCCTTCTCCTCGTCAGGCCTCGCCGTGCTGCCACAATCCACGCATTCCTCCTGGGGCATTTAAAAATAAAGCGCTCACATCGCGCTGGGGGCACTGACAGCCCCACAAGTCCCCAGAGATGACCCCTGCAGAAAGAAAAGGGTCCAAAGAAGTCCTGGAGCATTAAGAGGGAGCACAGCAGCTCCCAGTAAAGGCAAGTCCTCCAGGAATCTAGGAGCTGGGCAGGGCCCAGGGAGGCAAGCCTTCCCCTGGGCCCAAGCAGCAGCACGCCCCTGGTAGTTTCAAGTTTGGCAAACAAGAACATTTTACAAGAGGTCACAGCCTCTTTTTATACACCAAAATCCCTTTGTCTAGCAGGGTGCAGGCAATGTGGGAACCAGCTACAACTGGTTATGGGGAACTCCTTTCACTGGCCAGGCTAGGGGACATCAGACGCACCGCAGGTGGTGGAGCCCAGCCCTATTCAGGTCCCAGGTGTACCCCTCCCTCACATCAGCATGCTAATCTCTCCATTCACCACTGGGGCAGACCCATCCCGACTCCTGGAGCCAGGCTCACCAGCGAGCTCCAGCCAATCACACACCAGACACAAATTACACAAACATGCCAACTTCCAGAAGAAATGGCACTTCCACACTAGACACAATCATGCTGCATACATCACTGTGCAGCATTCAATCTCACGAGTTCACACATACTAAACTCGACCCTGCACTCCCCATACATCAGGAACTACCATGGTCACACATATTCCCCATGCATTCGTATGGAGGGCAGGTCACTCACCACACATACACAGAGAGCTCACGCACTTTACACTGTATCACAGTGAAAAAGTGCGCAGAGGCCTAAAATCACCAACACCAGGTTACAGAAACAGGCTAGGCAAAAAGCAAAAAGTTTCGGGGTGAACCTGCCAAAAGGGCCAGGTCCAACACTGAGCTTTTCCCGTTTTAATGCTATATATGTCCCCATTTGTATGTTTCCTTTTACTTTTTCACTAAATGATTATGTCCAGTTGGACAGCCAAATTTAGACATCATTGCATCTCTATACATATGAATTTTCGCAAATGTTTTTTCTGTTGCGGACCGTTGTTCCTTAAAATATTTTGTACCTAAGGTCCCTGACCACTGTTTGGGTTCCCTTGTCTCTGTAAAGCAGGCCCACTAGTAGCATTTAATTTACAGGCCCTGGGTCCGTGTAGTACAACTTTACCAGGGACATATAAGTACATTTTATATGCCAACTGGGGATAAGATAATATCACTATTTTTTATTTCTTTCGATTTGTATAGCGCTGTATAACCCAGGGGTCTCTAAGCGCTTGTCCAGTAAGCACCGCAGGAAGCCAAAAGAAAGATACTTCCCAGAAATTTATAGCCCTCCCCAGGCCTTCTGGAAAAGAACAGTCTTCAACCTCTTCCGAAAGGACAGCAGATTAGATTCTTTGCGCAAGTCCGCCGGTAGACTATTCCAAGCCCCTGGGAGGGTGTTCGAGATGGCACAACCGCCCACTGTCGCCAATCTGAAACGAGGTTGCACGAGAAGAGTTGCCTCAGCAGATCTTAGCACCCTGGCAGGTTTATATGGAATCAGGCGGGTCTTAATGTATCTTGGTGCCTTACCATAAAGAGATTTATGTGCAATGCATAACCCTTTGAAGAGCACCCTCTGCCTTACTGGGAGCCAATGTAGCTCACGCATAAGTGGGGACACATGCGTGTTCCTGGGTTTCTTATGAATGAGCCTAGCGGCATCATTCATCACCATCTGAAGTTTATCTAGGAGTTTTTGGGGTAAACCCAAATAGAGCGAGTTGCCGTAGTCCAGTCTTGCAAGGATCATAGCGGAAACCGCCCGTCTCAGTGTGGAATGGAACAGTAATGGCGCAATTTTTCTGAGTTGACGAAGCGAGCCAACACAAGTTCCTACCACCGTGGTAACTTGTTTCCGCATGGAAAGCTTGTCATCCACATAGATGCCTAGGCTTTTTACAGCCCCTGCCGGCTCCGGGGGCGGTCCAAATTCCCTCGGCCAGAATCCATCATGCCATGGATTGCCAGCGATTGTAATAGGTAGAACTTCCGTCTTGTCCGGATTAATTTTTAGGGAGTTCAGCGACATCCAATTAGCTGTATGCTTCAAGATGGTTTGTAGATTTGCTGGCGCCCCAACCGTATTATCCATTTGGATAATAATTTGGGTGTCGTCCGCATAATTGTATACCTGACAATCCATCTGATTCAGGAGTGCAATCAAAGGTTGAAGATATATATTGAATAACAGGGGCGACAAAGCCGACCCCTGTGGCACTCCACAAGAGATTGGTGTTGCAGTAGAGAGCAGTTCTCCCAGCTGAACTCTTTGTGTCCTCCCTTGTAGAAAAGAAGCAAACCAGGCGTGGGCTGTGCCCTGGATGCCGAAGTCCCTCATCCGCGACAGGAGTTGTTTGTGGCAAACGGTGTCAAACGCCGCGGAGAGGTCTAACAGCACCAGGGCGCCGGGTGTCTTCTTGTCTGCCCTATTCCGGAGCTCATCTATGATGGACAGCATGACCAGTTCCGTGCTGTGATTTGCACGGAACCCCGATTGGTTTGGTTCCAACAGACCGTTCCTTTCTAGATGGTCAGAAAGGTCGGCCAAAACATGCTGTTCCAGCACTTTGGCCAGGAAAGGGATCTGGGAAATAGGCCTAAAATTTTTTAGGCAGTTCACATCTGCCCCAGGCTTTTTTAGCAAAGGGATCAACCTTGCTTCCTTAAAGGCAGTGGGAACCTTTCCTGATGCTAGAGATGAGTTCAAAAGATTCAGCACCTCCTCTTCTATTCCTGGCATAGCCAGTTTGAAGACGTCAGGGGGACAAGGGTCTGCCTGGGAGCCAGACTTAACTCTCCCAATGAGCAGGGACAAGTCCTCTTTCGTCATGGGAGGAAGGAAATCCAGCGGTCTATCCACCAGCTTTTTAGCCGACATAGTCAGTGGGGGGCAAGCATGTATGGGAGTGCAGGCAATTTCCGAAGTAAGATCTTTAATTTTGCTGGTAAAGAAGTTCTGAAATCTCTGGCAGTCCTCTAAAGTGAACTCCGGCCTTTGTTCTTTTACTTTCTTGAGTTCATTTAGGACTCGGAAGATTTCCTTTTGAGGATTTATAGCCGTGGTGATCCTTTCCTCATAAAAATCCGCCTTCCTAGCTATTATTGCCCGCTTATAATTCGCTAATTCAAGCATATAGATACTTCTCGCCTTAGTATCATAGGCTTTGCGCCAAGCTCTCTCCGTCATGCGCAAGGCTCTCTTTTTCTCCCTTAGAGAGTCGTTGTACCAAGGGGACCTCCGACCTCTGTTTACTAGATTGACCCTGCGTGCTGGCGCCACATGGTCGACCGCACTTAGAAGCCTCTCCTCTAGGTTACTACAGAGGGCATCAGGATTGTTAACTAAACGGGTCTGAGAAGAATTCGCTAGAAGATGTGCCACCATCTTTTCTCCATTGATGTTCTTCCATTTCCTCACCAGCCTCTGGCCTTCTGCCGGTTTCGTTTTATGTAAGTTCATCAGGAGATCTCCCTTCAGTAAGCGATGGTCCGACCAGACACACGGTTGTGAGGTCGTCGGTCCCTGTACCGGCATTGACGTCCATATTAAGTCAAGCGTGTGACCTTTCACATGTGTCGGTCCCCTTACTTGTTGGATTAAACCTAGTGAGGATAATGCCTCGTCAATGTAGCCAGCCTGCCCTTCTCTTGGGGTAAGTTCCCAATGATAATTGAAGTCTCCCAGGATGACCAAATTATCAAACCTCGAGCGCATGTCCTGCACCAGTTTCAAAACCAAGTCCGGGAACTCCGGCATGGCCCAAGGAGGACGGTAAACTACCAGGACAGTTAAGCAATCTGTCCCCAGTCTAAGTTTAACACCTAGAACCTCCGCCCCGCCTATATCCTCGGCCAAGATTGTTTCTCCACACATACGGTCAGCAAAGAAAAGTGCCACCCCTCCACCTCTTTTCTCTCCCGCTCTATTGCGATGTAGGACCGAGAAGCTTGCCGGTAGGGCAGCCACCAGATCCGGTAGCGAGGAATCCTCCAACCATGTCTCCGTGATCCCCAACACGTCGAATTCCCCATCCTCCAGCAGTGAGTACACCTCTCCACTATGTTTCTGGAGAGAGCGGGTGTTTAGCAGCCCATAGTGCACAACCCCCGCTTTATGAGTGAGAGCCCGGCCAAGATTTTTATCTTGAGCCTTCCATAGTCCTAACTGTCGGAGCGCCGCCTCGCTCCCCTCCTCAAGTAGTGAGCGTCGCATGTTTATTTCCAGAAGCTCACCTCTGCCATATATAATGCGCGAACCAGGGGTTCTGGCCCCGGGTCCCGTCTGGTCCTTGATGGGCATAGATGGGCTTGCCTCTGGCGAGCCTCCGGCGTGCCCATGGCGCGCCCGCTGCGCGCATACGCTGCGCGCTAGCATAATGGCAGGTTTAAATGGGCTCCTGTGTACCTATCACGTCACCCAGCAGCTAGACTGCTACCCAAGATGTCTGCCGCAACCGGCACTACCTCACCAAAGATGTCCCCCTCGCAGGAAGAAGCAGCTAAAGGCCCGCTAAAGCAGCGGTGAGTGTTTCCAATTTTTATGTGCTCGCAATGTCCTAACAAACCCCGTTACCCTCTCAGACAGCGCGGCGATTTAAATCAAAAGTAAAGCGGCTAAGATGGTTTAACCACTTGGCTGCTAATGACAAGGGTAACTCGTCATGGAGTTTCCATTGATTTCAATGGAAATTACATTGGAGAATATCATGTACCACAGCATCCAAGTGGTTAAGGAGTGAGCACATGCACTTTAGCACTGGTTAGCAGTGGTAAAGTGCACAAGGTTCTAATGCTAGCAAAAACAAGATCAGAAACAATAGAGGAGGAAGGCAATACGTTGGGGGAAGACCATCCTAAGGCTGAAAAGTCCAACATTAAGGTTGAGGTTTCATCTTCAGCACATATCAGATGATAGAGGCCAGTAGTGCGCTATGAACCTCTCCACCTTTCATTTGAATCAGTAGTTTGTGTAAATCGTGAAGTTGAGCTTCTGGAGGAGGCAATATCTGTATATATTCCTTTTAGGATTAACTATTTTTTATGGTGGTTACTGCTACCGAGACATTGCTAGCCATGTAAGGGTGTGCAAAGTTATTCTCTAGCAATGTGCAACAGATTTCAACCTTAAAATACCTAAAGGCAGGTTGTTAGAGTTCAGCAGTATGGATCCAAGTGCACAGGAATGCTAACCCAAGACATAACAGCCAGACTTGAAGTTGTAAATGTATTGTGATTTTTCCCGACTAGTCTCTTTCAGGACACCAAAACCAGAATTATTGGATGCACAAGGCAGGTATAGGCTCGCCTTTCTCTTGGAAGAGGTGAGCTGCAGTGTTCAGCAGACTTAATCAACACACTTTGCGGGCTGGATCATGCAGGCCAAGAGGCTGAATTAGCAGTTGTCTTGAACAGGAAATTACACCTGTTTGGCTGTTATTTGTTTAGTCTTCTTGCTAGAATTAGGCACACATTTAATTTCCCAATTACTTTTTGGTAATCTTCATTACATCTGGCCCTACCATCTACGTACCAGTCATTACTTGAGAAGTAATTGTAACATCCTCCCGAGCCTGATAGCATTTAAATGAATTATGCCACACATGGAGCTCAGTATTGCACATCTTTATTCTCTAGAGTGTAACCATTAACTGACACATATTGTGTCATGCATTTTATTAACCACACCCAATACCAAATCACTGATGTCACTAGACTACAGAGTCTGGTAGGGATCATAGGGGTCACACGCTCTATAATGCACAAGACACTACATCTCCCCCTTTGTTAAATACAAAGTACAGACAAATAACTAGACATATACATCATAGTGCCTCAATGAGTCATCAAGATGCTGTACCCCTCTTCCAGATCTTGTGGTGTGAGGCTGGGAAAACACAGGAGAAACAACAGCAGCAGGCAGTGGTGATCTAGATACTTATGCGGTTATGGGGCTCTCCTGGCCCTCTGATTGCAAAGTCTCTCTCCAGACTCCGATGCAGGTGCTTAAAATGTGAAGAATGCCTCGTAATAGACTTTACAGGTCAGTAGAGCTCTCAATGATATCATTGATCGCAAAGTCTCCCTTTCATTTTTAAACACCCACTTGTAGTTGGAAGGCAATTTGAAGATGTCGTTGAACAACAGGACAAATGTCCTCATTAATATGGAGCTGTAGTTTCATTGTGGTAGGTTTTCCTAATCCATAAAACAATGACAGAAAATTATTCACTATGTCGTGTTGAGAACTGACATTGCAATTCACAGATATTAGTCCTATGTCCAAGGTAGTGCTGAAACTGAGCAAACATGCACTTGACGAAGTCCGTGAAGGACATGGATTGGGGCATGTACCTTTGTCTTTTCATGTTTAGTAGTCGCCATAAATAAACCTTGACTTTGCAGTGGTATTGAGGCTACCCACGTGTATACTTTGGTATTCAGTGATATGAGACAGGAGACCAGAGACAGTCCAGGGTACTTTTTCGGCAGACATAATATTTATCAGCGCACCACTGTCTATGAAAAATGGTATATAGCAACCATTAACCTTTAAACATCCACCCAATAGGGGGACGTCTACCTCCATGTCAAAATCCATATAGAAAACTTCTTCAGAGACATCGCTTTGAGCCATTCTACCCAGTGTTTTTTCTTGCTTTTCAAACTCAACACTGATTCACTCTGGGCTCCTCTTGCCTCCATATCAGCTTGTTGGTCAGCACATTCTTCAGCTCTATCCGCCATGAGCACACGCTCCTGACTGAGCGTTTTTCTCAGCATTCAGTGTCTAAAGGAATCGGACAGGCAGTCATCTATGACTCTGAGACGTATTGCTTCTTCATCATTGAATTTGTTGAACTTACATTGTTACATTCCAAGTCTTTCTACAAATTCATCTATTGTTTCACCATCTCTCTGTCTCTCCTGACTAAAGATGTATCTTTCACAGTCAATGCTCGGCATCGGATTGAACTTGACGTTCAATGCTACCTTGACATCCTGGTTAGATAATCTGTGGTGTCTTCGTTATCACTTCCTTTACTCCTTCTCCTGCTATCTTTTTAAGATATTCTTAAGATATTTGATGATATTTTTGTCATTGGGTATTTCTGGCGCATCAATGAAATCATCAAAGGTTTAGATCCAGGCAGTCTATTGGGCGCCAATACTATTCTTTTTAGCAGTATCAAATGACGACAGAGATCTTAAGTAAATGGCGGCCTCATACTTTGTGCTGTGTTCTGCAGCTGCTGCCTGCATTATATACTGTTCAGGCGATAATTGACCTACAGCATCTTCTGGTCCAGTATCACTTCTGCGAGCATCAGCCCGCTGGCTAGTGCTTGGACCGTCGTACCCAACTGGAAATGGTGAGGCACCATGTTCTTCTCTGACTGTGAGTAGCAGTTTTGTCTCATGCTCCTGTTCTTCACCACTCTCAACCTTCTGCATTGTACATATTTTCTTTACCTATAGCCTTCCTTTGTGTTTATCTGTTTCCACTTACAGCGTTCTCGAACATCTAGCTGTCACTGCTTGTTGAGCTTTCTGTACCTGGCGGTCACTGCCTTTAGAGTTACCATACTGTTTTAATGATGGCTCTGTGTTAAGTTCTGGTGTTGCACTTCATATCTGGGTCATGTTAGCAATTTCCGACCAATAATAAGTGAAACTTTCTGCGGGGCCTTCACTTTCTTTGAAGGTCTCGTACTGGCTGGAGTTCGGCTTTGATTCCACACATGCCAACCGTCGATTCTTTACTTCGACTGAGGAGCACGTGGCAGGAATGAGTAGTTTGCTGGACCTCAGCAAACTCTCTGGGAGATCACTCTTGACTCTTCGGTTTACGGGGTTTACATATCCGCTATCTTGTCACTAGTTTTAGTGTCCTTTCTAGCGCCTTGAGACCTTCTTGGTGAATCGTGCGCTATATAAGAACTTATGACTTATGACTTATGACTCCCCAGCACGGCAGCATGTAAATGAAATAAGCCACACATGGAGCTCAGTATTACATGTTGTTATTCTCTAGAGTATAACCATTAACTGACATGTACTGGGTCATACATTTTATTAACCACACCCGCTCACATACGTCACTAGACAACGGAGTACGGTATGGACCATAGGAGTCCCGCACTCTATAAAATACAAGGCACTACAGTAATCTACCTCAAGACTAGAAAAACATTTCAGAAAAATTCTGTGTGAATAAAGACCTGCCCATTCCCCTGGGCACCTTAGGAGGACTTGGCATTCCCAGCATTCTCTTGTCATGTCCAAGCTGATGAAGACCAGGAGATAGGGTAGGGATGGAATGGGTCATATTCAATGATATGAGGACATTAGGAATAAGAGTAATGAAGAACACTGGTAACTAATCGAGAGATTACCTCTACATCCTGTGTCCTCCCCACAGTCATTACTTTTGAAGAATACACAAGATCAGGCCTTATCCTAAACTGTGAGCAAACAATATATGCCGAAGCCAATGCAATAATGTGTGATTTAAAACTTAAAAGACATTACACTGAAGGTTTTTTCATCATTATCAATGGCCTGTAATGAGGAACAAAAGTGTTTAGCAACACCCACATAACTGTCCTGCAGATAACTGTCATTAGAACACCATTAACTTCTGCCCAGGAAGCAGAATACCCTTCCTGGAAAATGTTCCCAGAAGTCCATTTATAAATGGTAAGCCAGGCACAGACTATGTTAAAGCAATTTAACACCGTCCATGTCTAAGCATTGCAGACCAAATCCACCTACGTATTTTCATGGAGATAACTGGTAGCTTTTTTACTTGCACAGCAGAATCAAAAGTCACAAAAAGGTGATAAGACTTCCTGAAAGTTTGAGATCAAGAGTGACCTCCTAATGTCTAGCAGTTGCAAAATGTCACCCTCCAGAAAAGGAGAAAAAAACAAATAGCAAAATCATTTCCTGTGGATAATTAGGGGGAGTGGGAACTTTTAGAAGAAAATTTGGATCTTGCTTAATAATTATATATCTTCCAAAATAGACAAAAAGAGCCTCTGTACAACAAGAATCACAATTCACCTATTCATCATGGTGACATTACAGCCACAAAAAACAGTCAGTTTCATTGCCAGATATTATACATCAACAGATTATAAAGGTTGAAAAGGATGCCATTGTAAATCCTGAAGAACCGGAGTCAAATCCTTTGGAAGTGTTAAGCATCTAGACATGGGGCGGGCCAAAGAAAAACTCTTCAAAAGTCCAGATGCTAGAGTTTCCCATTATCCAATATCTTCCAAGGTTCCCTAAAGGCCCAATAGATAACCATATCATCCTAATGGTAGAAATGGTCATATTCCTATAAAGCCTTCCTCTATGGAATTCCAGAATGGATGTAAACTCACAATTCAAAGAAGAACAAACAATTTGAATCCCACCAGTTTTGAAAATGTCTCCATGACTTTGTATACGACTTTAAAGTGGAGGGCCTACATGTAGTTTGGAGTGCTTTGGCTATGTGTATAGAAAGGCTGTATTTTTGTAACCCCTTCATTTCAATCTCCAAACCAACAGATAAAAGTGATTTGGAAGCAAAGGTAGGCGGATCCAAAGAAGAGGGGGATTTAGAGGAAGACACCAAGATGGGAACTTGGCAGCAAGGGCCTGCAATAGATGAAACAGAATCTCTGATGACAACAGGGAACCAGGATAATCAGTTCCTATTTTGCTGAATTAGTTTGGAATTGTTATCGTATTTTTTTTTAACAAAGAATGGAGTCACCCAATTGGTGCATCGACTTCCGCTCCATCGCAGATAGCCATAAAATGGGCCTAGGTCCCTGACAAGCAAAAACTGTTAATTATTTATATTATGGAACATGGAATTTGATCTGTCTACCCTGTATAGCCTTACCAGGGTGGAGAAGAAAGTGATGTGTCGAGAGAGGGAGCTGCGCTTAAGTTATAGATCCAAAAAGGAGGATTAGGAGAAGGATGTCAGAGCATGGGAAGATTCCCACCAAGTACAGATCAAGAGTGAAGATAAGGAGGTTAAAGTGACTCCTCACCTGCATTGTACAGACCTAGGAGAAATAGGCCCTCTTGAAGTTTGTCCCTATAAGTGGTGGTATATTTCAGATTAGCCTATGAGTAAAAGATGGCTAATATGGATAAGAAGTTGAAGCTGGCTGCTTGCCCTGGAAGGTTGCAAGGTTTAAAAACAAGTTTATTTAGACAATTGTCCATAAAACATTCTAAAAAGTACACATTAATTAAAACCTTAAAATGAGCCCCCCTCCTCACCACCCCATCCCCGTTTCATTTCATTTTTAAAAATTCTGTTTAACAGATCGTAAGAACCGAGCAATCCCAACTGCCACATCTAAATATCGCATCTCAGACAGTAACTCCAGCGCCTTGTTCCTATGAAGAGCATCATATTTAAAAAACAAAGGTCTTAAAAACTTGATCCGATTTGCAAGATAAAAAGCACAGTCCATAAGAATGTGTGTAATAGTGCATTTGGCTTTCAAAGGGCAGGGACAAAGACCGCTATTATTTTGCACCCCTGTCTTAAATGGATGGGATGAATAGATTGGATTGCATCCCACTCGAACCCTTAGGATTTCTTTTCTCAAACCCGGATCTGGTAACTGTGATAAGTAAGGGAAAACACCATCCTGGCCAAGTGAAGCCAACGATAAGCTAATAGATGATTTCTTCTTTAGATATAATAAATCACATTGCTGTGACACCATAGCAGCAGATTCTCTCAATTCTCGTTTTCCTGGAAAGGTGAGCCAAGATGTGACTGTACCACTATTTAAATGGCAATTCTTCATTGCAGTCATTCTTGTTCTAACGGCCTTTGCCCAAATCATTTCGCTGCATTGGCTCTCTTCCCAGCACAATCTGTATACTTTAGCCACCTCATCATTCTCCAGCAAGGTGTTAAAGTATCTTAGGGCCCGAGTGGCGGGCACCATGTTCCAAGCTAACAGACTGAACTCTCTCCTTATAGCCTGGACCATGGTACCTTGTGAAAGTGATAAAAGTCTTTTAAGTACTACCCCTTCCAGTCTGTCCCATTCATAGGTTGGATCAAGAGAGAATAACTCTCCTCCATACAGGCCTATTGGTGGAATCTTTCCTTCATAGGCCTTTAATAATGGGATATGGGATAGACCCCCAAATCTACCATTAAATCCAGATAACCAGCTTGCCTGCAAAAGGGCCTTCTGCCTAGTGGCATCCCAATGTGCGCCCCAATTCAGATTTTTCCTAAAAGTTAAACCCAGGTATTTATACTGATCCACTTGTTCCACCACCTGAGAATCAAGATACCAGGAAAAACTCTGCACTTTTTCCCAAAAATCATAATTTTTGTCTTTTCCAGATTAATATGAAGCTTGTTCTGCTTACTGTAAGAGGCCAATGAGTTGAGTTTCCTCTGCAGACCAATTGGAGTGTAGTCCATTAATACCAAATAATCTGTGTAGAGCAGACAATCAATATGCTGATCCCCAATTTTAGGCGAAAAAGATTGTGATTGGGAAATAGCTGTTGGGAGGTCTGCCAAAAATAAATTAAAAAGTAGGGGTGCTAAAAAGCACCCCTGATGCAGGCCATTGTCGATAGAGATTCTTTGGGACAACCGTCCTGTCTTATCTAACTCCACCTGAGCCCAATTGCCAGAGTGCAGGGATTGAAGAACCCCAAGAAGGTGTAGTGGAATTTTCCAAGCGGCAAGTTTTCCCCATAAAATATCCCTGTCAACAGAATCAAAGGCTGTCCGGAAATCTACAAAACAAACAGTCTTTGATTTTCCTCCACTGCCCACAAAGCAAAGCAGTGGTCTATGGTTGAATGCCGCCCCACCTAAAGCCCCCCTGTTCTAAAGGAATTCTCCTAGTTTCAGTGGCCCATTCTTCAAGTTTGGCTAAAATAATCTTGGAGAATATCTTTAATGAAATATCCAAGAGGCTTATAAGCCTGTAATGCATTGGGTCTGTACTGCTCCCTTTTTTTAAAATCGGTTTCACAATAGACCCCTTCCAGGTAAAGGGATAAAGGCCAGACCCTGCAACCCAACTGAATAAGGTAGAATACATTTTTGCCCACCAAACACTATTTGTTTTAATTATTACCACCCGGGACATTGTCCGGACCGGCGGCACAAGAGAGTTTTATTCTCTCAATAACTGCCTTAACTTCCTTCACTGAGACCCAGTTGACTGGGAGGGTTTGCCCGTAGATGTGCTGAGGGCCGTCTAAACCTAAAGGTCCCCTGTATAACTCCGACAGATAAGTGGTCCACTGTGCTTCCAGTATCATACAGGTCAGAAACCCCCTACTTCGGCCATTAAACTCTTTGACCTTTGTCCAGAATTTTTGCTGGTCATTGCCCTGGAAGGGAAAATGGCTGCCCTGGCTACTGAGGAGAAAAGGACAGGCCTGCCTTGTGGGAGCAATAAGCAGCAGTTGTCTTTGAGAGGTTGGGAATGGCAGCTGAGGAGAAAAAGGCAGTTACAACTCAGCCTGCTTAGGCGAACTATACATCAGTAATCCTGGTACAGGAGGAGAAGAAACTGGTTGTGGCTCATGAGAGGATATATTGGACCTTCTGAGACACTAATCAGATCACTTCTGGAGCTGCAGAAGACTCAAAAGAAGGGCTGCTCTGTTGCCCTGCTGCCCTGCTGCCCTGCTGCTGGAAGCGCTGCTCTGCTTCCCTGCTGTTTAAAGAAGGAAGTTTGGACTTGCTTCTTGAACCTACGACCACCAGAGTGATTCCAAGTCCTAGCTATCTGAATTGCTGTGTGAGCTATAGCAAGCTACAGAGACCTGTCATGCATTCACCCAGCTGACCAGACCCACCTGGACCTGCTGGTTCCCTGTTGCTGATGGCCTCTTCTGGAGTGAGTCCTGATTCCCAGGATGTGCCCCCCAGGTCCTGGACCCTTGACAGGCATCAGAGTGTTCGCCTCCTTGTCCAACTGAGAGTTCCCTCAAAACGGAACACAACGTGATGCAGAACCTTGCATTGCCGCACCCGCACCGCCTGATCAATGGCCTCATCAGAACCGATGTATGTGACGCAACTTGATGCAGAATCATCCATTGCATCACCTCACAGATTCTGATCAGCAGCCTCTTCGGAAACGACTCGGCATGGTGCAACTCAACTCAGGACCTTGCATTGTAGCACCTCATACCTCCTGATCAGCAGCCTCTTCAGAACGATGCAGATCGATGCAGCCCAGTGGAGCACCTCACAGGTCCCAATGGACAGTCTCATCAGAACCAATGCAACTAGACGTAGTGTGACACAGGACATTGTTTCTCATCCCAAGTACAACCATGTACCCTGTCCAGCAGGCCTAACTCGGTCTTGTACTCGGCCCACACTTCATCGCGGTCAGCCTGAACTTGTAACTTTGTCCAGGTCCAGTGCAACCAGATAACATTACACAGTACCTTTAAGTTAAGCCTGGCTGCTTTTGTGCTAAGTTACCAGAGGGTTACACACTGGATAATTTATTGGCTTTTGTGGTTCACCCTAACAAGGATTGTGGTTATTGCTAAAGCAGGGTTTGACACCCCGCCCCACAACCAATAACCTAACTTCTTACAAGGACCAAAGTATAGAACAGCTAAGTACATATAGGTAAGTATAGATTTAATTATATTAATGCCACTATCTGTACACAGTCAAGCTGTGTATATTGACAGGGTACATATATGCAGAGGGTAGTGTAGGAAATTGAAAGACATACTGGTTCTTCCTCTGTGTGAAGGGCTACCTTTATCCTGAACTATGTCTGGCTGCAAAAGATCACCCAGTGCTTTCTGATTCAACCTTAGCCAGTGATCCATGGCCAGTGTGCACGGGACATGGCCTTTAGCGATACATTTTCCCTAGTGCTCTGAGCCAGAGTGTCTACTAGGCACTGCCACAAAAGATTGTCACTAAGTACTGGCCGAAGGATGTGGCCTTTATTCACTTATTGCCACGGTGCTTATTAGTCTGAATCCACTGCAAAAAACCCTACATGAGACATTTCACAAGGAAAATACATTTTGTGACCCCTATAATTTTGCCTCTTTAGCAATCTTAAGAAAACGTTGCAAGATTAATTTCGTCCATGTGCGTATTTATTTGTAAAGTAACAGGAGGTGTCATCAACCAAACAAAAAATTATTAGCAATAAAACAAATGGTTTCTTACAGTAGTGAAACTGAACCATAATTACATTGTCACTCTTGCACACTCTGTGATAAGTAACAAGTAGTCAAAGTGCCTGATTTAGCAGTTGACAGATGGCACTTAGTCTGGCAGGATGGCGAAGGACTAAACCTTCATCGTGTTGGCGGATTACCCTGCACACTGAAAGAAGCCACTTCATGGTGGTTCCTTTCAATGTGCAAAATATTTGGTAGACAACCACCATAACTTTTACAATAGTTCACCAATCTTTTAAAAAGTGTTTATTTTTCAAAAACAAACTCCCAAAGTAGAAGTTTGTTTCAGAAAAACAAAAAAACTATTCACCTCGACACCCTGGGAGTTTTTTCCCAGATCGTGGTGGTCATTAATTTTTTTTGTCCCTCATTGTGAGGTTTTTCCTGGTGGTGGTGGAAAGAAAATCAAAGACATTGCACCCCCCCCTCCCGAAATTGATAGGGTGGTGTAATGTTCTTTCTCCAACAGTTCCTACTCCGTCGTGCTGTCAGAGGAAATTTTATGTCGACAGAGGCAACAGGGGCTCCATCAACTGTAGACCTATCTCCAAATGAGACAGGTGGACTGAGGGTTTTGTGAACAGGGCACACTATTGCATTTGCTATAGAGTACCCTGCCTTCCAAACTCTACAAAGGCCCTTTAATATTTTCATTCCAGTGTCATCAAGTTTAAAACACCCAATGTTACATAATAGTTGGAAACATAAGTTAAAAATAGTAAACTGTTTTAGCTGTATGCATTGCTATTTGAAGTGTTCAGCAGGTGCAAAAGAGAGGGAGAGACAGAGAAAGGAAGAGAAGGAGAGAGAAAGCTAAAGAGAGAAAGGAGTAGAGAGGGATTGAGACATATCAATAAATCAATCAATTAATCAGGATTTTTAAGCGCAGCTAATCACCCACTATGTTATCCAGGCACTTGCAGGCCCTGGAGCCTTATTCAAACAGCCAGGTCTTAATTAACGGCCATTCAGAATTCAAGAAGTGAGGCGATGGTCTGGAGGTGCGTGGGGAGGCTGTTCCAGGTCTTTGCTGCAATGTGGGAGAAGAAGCGTCCTCCACTTCTCCTTCGGTATATGTGGGGAGTATGGCCAAGTGAAAGAGCGGCAGAACGTAGTCTACTCGATGGTTGGTGGGAGTTCAGGCAGTGGTTAATGTAGGCGGGTCCTTGGGTGTGTAGAGCCTCGCATGCGTGGGTCAGCAGCTTGAATTGCCATCTCTTCTGTACAGGAAGCCAGTGGAGGTTCCTGAGGTGGGGTTTGATGTGGGATCATTGGGGAAGGACAAGAATGAGTCTAGTTGCAGCCTTCCGTATGGTATCAAGTCTCTATAGAAGTATTTGGTGATTCCTACGTAGAGGCCATTGCCATAGTTCAGCTAGCTAATGATGAGGGCTTGTGTCACAGTGCCTCTCGTGTGTAGGGGTGGCCACATGATGATCTTACGTAGCATGTGCAGAGTGAGGAAGCAATCGGAGGAGACAGTGTTGATCTGTGATTTCATGGTGAACTTGTTGTCAATGATGATTCCGAGGTTTCTGGCGTGGTTGGAGGGATTGTGTGCCAGTCCTAGGTCTGATGGCCGCCAGGAGTTGTTCCATATGCCAAAGATCAGGAATAAAACAATTTACTAATTTAATATAATGCTATACATTTTTGTTTTAGTGAGATACAAATATCAATAAGTAGCCTCTATTTCATTAGAAATAGTATTAGGAAGGACAACTTTTGTGACTTTTAATCAGTAGATCAAACTGGTAATATGATCAGCGTTGAAACTCTGTTACATTTTTCTCTAGTAGCATATATTGTTGTGTAGGCCTAATGTAAAATTAATCATATAGTAGTGTACCTGTGTGTAAAACAGGCCCATACAGTCCCTGTGGCGCAGAGGAGATCCCACCCATCAGGTGGGAGCCTATTCAACTTAAGGCTTATGAATATCTGTGGATAGTCTCAGGGGTCCTCACCACATTTTGCAGGGGGAGGGCTCATCATTTGCTTTTCCCCACCTCACCCAGATCTCCAAAGCCCCGGGGAAAGAAGTGGCAGGTCAGATGCTAGGGAGTTTGCTACTCTTCCTTTCCCAAATACCCTCAGATCACTACATAACTAAGGAGCACAGAAAACAGCAAACTCTGAGATGATAGCTACCCACATCTTCCATCGTCTCAGCTGGTTCTCCATGTCTACGATGCCTCATGTGGTCCCTTGGTGGAAATCATTCCCATCCATTAACATTAGCATCCATCCATTAACATTTGCATGTGTCAAGAAGCAATCACAATGTCTATCTGATAGCTGCCTATAACCTGTGCTGCATATGTAGAGCTAATCCACTGAGCAGAATGTATCATACACATCCGTAGCAGTGAGTGCATTAACAGATGCAGGAGCCCTGCCAATCGGCCAGTAAACAAAAACTGCAAACGTGAATTGGAAAAGGAGAGTCATTGTTCAGAACCAGTGTTTAAACACAAAAACTGGCTCGACCACAAAATGTTCAGTATCAGTGTTGACTCCCAAAAAGACATGAACAGTGATGCCATTCAGTCAAGACAAAGAGACCTACTTTCATTTTACGTCACATTCACATGATACACAACTGGAAAAGCAAGTTTTAAAAAGGTGTCCAACTTCCACATGTTGCACAATCATGAACCGCCTTTATATAAGCATTGTTTTTTCTTATGCTTCATGTCTTTGGAGGCCTGGAAACACTTGTTGGGCGTAAAATGCATTAAATAATTTCTGGTGCGTTATTCTAAAGGGAAAAGACTCAACTGCACTCAAAACTCTGTTAAAATGTTTATACTCTGCAAACTGATTTCTGAAGAGGAATAAACTACTGAAAATGGGAAAAATAACTCGCAGACCACCTTACTAATGCTTTAGCCGTAGTCTCAATTCACAAACAAAGCATAGATGTTATATCATTCACATTTCCCCCGTCAAATAATGGAATCTCTTGACGTCAGATACACACGGTCCTTGTTTAGGGATCATTGTACCTATAAAACGTTAAGCTCACTTTAAATTAATTTATTTTTAGAGTTTGACATAACAAGGAGGAGAGCACAATTGTAAACTTTTTCTGCTGCAGAGGAGTCTTAATTATTGAAAATTGGAATACTCCCAAACAGGCCAGTTTCTCTGAAAGGCTGATTTCATTGAAGCAGTGTATGTCACACGTCAGACAGGGTTGGCACCTTTCTTTAATAATAATGCCCGAATTCCTGTGCACTGGTAGTGCTGCATGGGACAAAAAAGACATTTGGTTTGGGCACGATTAGTTAATGCCTGGGTGGGATTCAGGGATACTTGGATGCAGTGCCACAGCCCTTGTCAGGAGAACACTGCAGCTTGTACCACCCATGGCCCCCACTAGCTTTGCCAATGACTACCAACACAACTAACCATCACTCTCATACATGCCGCCCAAGCTTTTCTTATAGCTTTGGGTAGCAGGTATTTTTGATTTTAATGTATATTTAATTATTAAGCAACAGGTTTTTTTACGGATGTTATTGATTTTAAAAGGTTACATGTCTCATCAAGCCTCCTATCACTGTGTTCATCAATAGTAGTTAACCATCCCATAATACATTATACTGGTTTTCTCTACTCTTATTATTTCTTTATTCAAAATCCTCCCTCCGCCCATGAGTCGCATTCAGGTGTGCTCATGTGACGAATCTGTCCTCTTCGTTGTCTAGGGACTAGTATTGTGGCGAGCCTCCTCAGAGGGTCTTACTAATCATTTCCTTGTGCAAGGTTCATGTGGGACATAGGAGTCCCAAGGTATTCAGTTTTATGTGTCTCTTACAATTATTAAGCAATTGTTATTGTGCTCCTCGCAAAATTAGATAAACAGCACCGCCATGTGGCAGGCTGTCAGACGAGACGTTGTCGACAATAAAGTGCTCGTGCCGAGTACCAGAAACCACCGCTCAAATTAAACACTGCTTGGATGGCATGTGGTCAATGTGAAGTGCTTGAAGTCGCAGATTATTAAAATGATGTGGCACCATCACATAACTACTCTTTGTAGGTGCAGCTGTCACGCTTCAGCAACACTGTATGCTTTTAATGAACAGATGGTTAAGGGTCCCTGATCCAATTCTCATGTCAACAGCTCTCTTGACAGCCTGCTTGTAAACTTGTCCCCTACTTGCCTTCAAGCAAAGCAGGCAACCCTGCTCCAGTTGCTTGGCCCAATGGGCATGGTGTAGAGACAACAGGTTTCCCTGGCCTACTTTGAGGCAATGTTAATAATCTGCACTAGAAGAGTCTGGTTGCTAATGTGTACCCAGCAGCACAACACAGTCCAACTCCCCGAAGGGATTACTTCATGACTAGTAGACTGAGGTAAATTTTTCAGTTGATGGTAGGCATTGGTAATGCACCACTTTCCCAGGATACCGGCTATTGAATTTCTGTTATGTGGTTAACTCCATTATGTGGTTAACACTGTTGCCAGACTAAAAAGTGGAATTACTCGTGGGGCAATTAAAAATCACCCCTGTTAAACAGTGTCTGGCAAGAGACCGTGCCCCAACTACACTTCACTTACATAGACATGTACCGCTCACACTATGGGCGATGCAAGAATAATAGTTGTGGGGCAATATGCAGACATTTACAAGGGTCTGCCTACCAAGTAAAAAAGAATATTAACCTATACTACTAACCAAATATCACCACTAGCCAGTCTTTGCATGGAAGGGGAAGTAACCCCGCTCAAATATGGATTTGGGTCCACCTTGTGTGCACCCTGTAACCAGCAGAGCCTAAACTCTAATGTCAAACGTATTGCAAAAATCACACACCCCTTCAACTGGACTAGGAGATTGAGGAGCCAACTGGTGAAGAAATATAAGGCGGGACAGAAAACAGGAGAAGTTCGTTTTAGTGTTTAAGCATTTATTTATAAGGCATACACGTAAATTGAAATTGCCTCTGGCCACTCAGATTAAGACATCAGGTCATAGGGAGAAACATTATTTGCTAAGGCACATGCTATTTGGTTAAATTGGTAAACTAGGATTAGAATCTGCTTATTTAGTACCAAATTCTACAATTTCACCACTAGACCATATCTGCATGTTTATAACTTTTCCTTCTTCCTCCCTAGTAGTGTAGTTTCTATATTCCCAATAGGCTCTGCGCATTGGAATAATATATCCTATAGTTTTGACTTAGGACTTATGTCGATTAGGTCTCTATCGAATATATTAGACTTAATTGTGAGTGCCAGCTAGCTCAGAGGTCACTAGAAACTTTCTCGAATACACAAGAAGGGATTCGTTTCTGACAACCGCATAAACATGACAACTTTGTTTCCCCAAGATAAAACGTATCTTCAGAGTCGTGGAAACAATAGATAGATATTTTACTCAATCGTTCATGCTTCGTTTCATCAGAGGTGCAAAGAAATAGAGAGACGGGCGTTTTCAATAAAAGGATTTATTGAACAGTGTTCTTTCTCATGCAAAAGAAATGAACTGCTACAATCGTAATACTGGCTGTAAAGTATAATGCGTACAGCAAGAAGAGTCTTATAAAATAATACTGTAAAAGCATGGTATGGTTTCTAAGCCACAAAATACATACATAAAGAACAAAGACTAAAAGTACTCAACTGGTGCTTCTAAAATACGCCTACCCTAATGTACCTAACCTAAGTCTAGTACGAGGGAAGAAGTAAGTATGGTGTAGCATAGGTTTAGTTTTTCTTTGCCCAGAATCTAACCAAGATTTCTCTTAGGGTCTAATCAGCTCCGTACCTTGGTTGTAGAATGAAGGAGGTCTGGTATCTCTGTCTCGGACTCAATTTCCCAACACCCCGCAAGGGGAGCTTGGAAACACTGGAGCAGGATTCTCAGCGAGAGAAAGGCAGCCTCTCTGTCAGTGCGTCAGCTGGAGGGTCGACTTCCTTCTGCACTTGCTGTAGCGAGCTGCGTTGGGCAAGTAGATAGTCGAGCTGCTCCGAACAACCGTGTGTTTGCTAGGGCAAGTGTAGGCATATTTATACGTTGAAGGTGCCTGGTTTGATGTAAAGTCGGACATAATAACATCACCAAAGAACCCCAAGGGAATGGTAGTTCTTTGAAAACTGCATGATTTCTAGGGAAAATCAATATTCAAGAAAGGGGATGTCCCTGACTGCTGAAGCCGAGTTTTCCAAGAAATCGCTGTGGCTTTTCGGAACTAGTGGAAGTAGCCATGCCTGTATTTGGACTGGATGGGTTATGTCTAAATATGGTTATGATTTCTATGCCTATATAAGGGCAAGGTGAATTATAAGGGCATGAATCGGTAAATTACGTTTGGATCCTAAAACGCTACACAACACCCACGCCACTTTATTATGTTCGATATTACTAAATTCTAAGTATCTTTAAACTTATCTAAAGCATGATGTGTAAATAACCCTCCCAAAATACATAAAATGCATTCAAAAGGGTTGTACACGAAAATAAGCATTTGTGCTGTACGCATTTGAAAAGCAATATTTTCATCCAAAAGCATATAGTATGACATTGCAAATGCTATCAGAATGAATCATGAAATTACATTTATGAAATGGCTCTTAAATACAGAAGAGAAAAAAAATCGAGACCATTCCATGACATAATATATATTGTTTAGGTTGTGGACAAGGTCAAATATTGTCACTTGGAAGTCTCTCAAAGAAATCTTGTTCTCTAAGAATAGTTTTACTTTAAGCAGATTACTTTGTGCCCAAAAAAAAAAGCATTTTCGAAAAAAAGTCAAATCGCATAAAAATAGAGTTCTGGAGTTGGAAGTTTTGTTTTTAGAAGTGAACGTCGAATACAGAGTCCCTTAGAACGCTGTGTCCTAACTTTCAAAAGTAATTCTCGTTGTTAGGAGGAAACATCAAATCTTCTAAGCTGGCAAAGAAATCGTCTACCACAGTAGATGAAAGTTGGACCACTTCATTAAGTAAATCAATTGCACAAAGATGTGAAGCATTGCCGTCAGCGTTAGCCGTGTTAGCAATGTTCGAAGGAGTTGGAGATGGTACCTGTGTGCCTGTCGATCCACGTATCTCCCCGTCAGCAGATTGCATCTGTGAGACCTCAATGAATGCCGTCATCAGGATTGGTAGCCTCTGGGGACAACACAATGCATGAGCCGTTACCGAACCAAGCAAAGTATCAACATCCGTTGGCAGTGCTGATGGAAGTGTTAAAGAGATGTCCAACACGCATAAATCTCCACATAGCAGGCATCATAGAACAGGTAAGATGCAATCTTGCCAGATTGGTCGGAATGATAGGAACCATGTGGTATCCAGATCTCTCAAACGAGCCAAGCCCAAGATCTGTATCTTGCGCTCACGAAACTTCATTGCGAGGAGAGTGTTCTCTATAGTAATCTGGGTGTCGCTGGTGACTGGACTTGCCATATCGGAGCAGAAGGAACAAGAATAGTATTCCTGGTACGAGTCCCAAAATGAGAGGCAGGCCGCCGAACACAGAGTGCACAAAGTTGAGAAAAATGCCTAGGACTGCTTCAGAGGGTGCCAAGAGTCCTGAAAAAACTGTCTTAAATACATGTACAATACCACTGGTATCAGAAATGTTTAAGAGACGACCTAACATTTCTGCTAAATGTATGGGGCAGTTTGTTGATAATAGGGCATGTATCTCTGCAGAGGACCTTGCAACTTGCAGTGCATATGTCTCTTTGGACGGGGTCCGTAGCACAGTTTTTTGTAAAAGAATGGCTTTCATTCTGCTTAAAGTATCAATTCGAAAAGAAGAGATGTTCAGTGAAGGCCATAACGGTGACTCCTCGTCTGTCTTAGCTTTAGGAAACAATATTTGCATACAACAAGTGACCGTGGCTGACACAGTTACGAGATAGGCTATTCCTGGCATCATTCCACAACAGCTGTGATCATTCAACATTATGTAGCTCCCATTGGAAAGCTGCCTAAAAATTGGATCTATCACTGCTGCCGGAGAACCTTGCAGGTGGCAGGATAAGTTGGTCGAAGGACCGTCACAGGCTCCATGTAAATGAATACCCTGACATAAATGTGTACCGCTTAGTGCACTTTTGCAGTTTGTACCACTAAGAAATACTTCTTTTCCCCCACTCCAACATCTGTGTGTGTATGGTAATTCCCAGGTTGACTTTATGTATTCCTTACCCAACCTTTTATACACTCCTGATGGTATATGTTTCAAACAATATTGAAAGTGGAAAATCGTGACAGGCAGAGTGATTGTCCCACGTATTATCCATTCCGTTGCTGGCTTCTCAGAAACAGTTAATGGTAATCTTTCCAGTTTTTCAATGCTCAGCATCGCATAGTCTGCTCCTCTTTGTGCCAGAGTGATTTGTTTATCTGTAAGGTTAAATACAGAAAACAATGACGTGGTGTTGATTAGACGCCAGGGCACGTATCCAGAACGAAGATTTTGTAACCTCCAGCCTAAAAGCATTATAGAACGTAATTGCGACTGTCCATGCTGTAGCATGAGCAAGTCCTGTTCCATTAAGTCAATGACAGAGGATACAATGCTGTCCAAAGAATAAATTCTGGATGACAGAGTCGTTAACCCATTGTGAACTACAGAGAGAGCTTTCTCTAAAGTAATACAATCAATTTCTCGTATTCGTCCTGCAGTCTATGCTTGAGTTGCTTTACAAGCTTTATTATAAATGGCATATATACCTGCGTATATGAAACGTTTATGATGTCGTTTTGCAGGACCTTGTATGAAGTCCCTTAAATCAACACCATCTTTAAGTAAAGATAAGTGTTGTTTAACCTCTGTAAGTGTAGATTTTTGTAGCCACTCAAGGCACAGTTTTCCTACACTGTATGTTGTTACTATCCCTGGATGTTGTCTCTGGATGTTGTCTCTGGACATATCTTGGATCTGGCACGTTTACTGTAAACCCTTGTGACTTATTCAGGAATCTATCTTGACAGTTACTCGTGTCTGTGGGCCAGATTAACCATTTTTTCCAATCAGGATCAGTTCTGTTTTTTAAGTAAAATAATTTTTACGTCAACCCCTCCAGGTGTAGGTGTAGGTATGGATGGTTTGTTTAAATCTTTTATCTTGGCTAGGCCAAGGCATGATATCTGTTGCACAGTGTCATTCAAAAACATTATTTGTTCAGGGATGATGCAGGCTCTGAATAAAGCTTCTATTCCCTGCATATGCCAGTGTTTTGTGCCCCAGACAGTTATTGTCTCAATGTTGTCTTTCCAAAACTCGAAGCCTAATGAAGACAGCTGAGCATAAAAGGCCGCAGAATAAATTTGCTTAGTATTAGTCAACATACTTTTCATTCCTGTCTTATTAACATTTTTAAAGTAAAACGTTTCTAGATTTTACCTGAGAAGTATGGACATTTTTCATAAAATATTTTTGAGCTACCCTTCGGTGGCGTTGGACAATGTTCCCATTGATTGAAAATATAAACATTTCTAGGGTTTGCAGATTTGTGCAAGAAATGATGACCATAGTGATTATAACAATACATTTGTTCATAATCTGATGAACCTTCTAAGCATTTATGTTTTATAAATTTTGCAGACATCTCTAAATCTGACATCATATTATTAACAGTCTCAAAGTCCCAATCATCAGAAAATGTGCTGGGTAAAACAAAGTCACTCAAGGAAACCTTGAATTGATGTGGAATCTTCAACAGCTCTGCAGGACCATAAATGTCATAATCAGTTCTGTCCCAAGCTATACCACCAGGTATAGGAACGGCGGTGTTGTTCACTGATGTCCAGTGTCTTTATTCACGATGAGATGATTTGTGTGGCTTCAGGAGCAAGTTGATGTTCTTACTTGCTGTGCCCATTTTACAATATTTCCCATTTATCAGCATTCCCAGACCTAATATAAGGATTAGATAAAGTAGGAGAAAAAGTACGCCTAGCACAATCCAAAGTTCAACCCATGGTGAAACCAGATAAGTTTTTGAAAAAGTCCTGTTACTTGCTCTTTAAAAGTTTTATTTGCTGGCGTCGTTTCGGGCTCACTGGAATCCTCAGAAAACTTATCAAAGTTGATGAAATAGCCAGAGGCAGTTCTGTCAATTGTTGGTATTGCATCAGGATTACTGGAAATCGCTGGGCTACCGGATCCTTTCTCATATTAGTATAGTCAGATGCTATATCATTGTAGACAGGAGTGTCTTGACGAACTGTTATTTGGGTCTAAAGGGCACAAGTTCCATGGCTTTGTTGCATAGTCCTTCTTTTCTTACTGCAGATTCTTCAAAGGTGATTAGTCTTTCAGTTTGAACCTCTTTGATAGTAGCAAGATTTGGTCTTCTGCTACATCTTTGGAGTCCACTGGGCCTACGACTTATTATCTGCCACATGATGTGGTTTTACCAGGTCGATGGACACAAACCTGTTCTCCTTTCTTCCAGCAAGGGGCGGCAGTAACAATGTTCTTTTTTTTTTAAAAACACACATATAATGCATAGCTCCGACATGCAGAGTCTGTTGCAAACATTAGCGGAGCAACAATAGAATCTACTGACTTTTACAAGGAACTCAAACACCCCCCCATCCCTCTCCCCCAGTTGCGCTGCCGCCAATACCTAAGTACAATAAACATCTGTGAAAAAAAAAACATGCCAAGTCCATCTAGACACTTCACAAAATTGCCAAAGATCCAGCTGTCAAAGTGACGGGAGGGTGGCCCTCTCAGGTGGAGGGTCCAAGTCCAGCCCACGGTAATCAGCCCACCTCTTCCAGATTTTAAAGTGTTTTCGGGGGCACCCCCTGGCCAAGAATATAGGTTGCTCTAGTCCCATGCAAAAGTCCATGCCATTCCTCCAGGTGGCCAGTGGCAGGGCTTGGGGCGCCTTCCAAGCTTTGGCAATGTCTTGTTTGGCCAATGTAAGGCCCAGGAGTAATAAATGACGCTTGTACCTGTTGCCCCCGACCCCTTCCATGACATGCAGCAAAGCCAATTTGGGATCACTAGGAAGTTCCGAGGCCAACGCCTCAGATAAGCATCGGAAGACCCCATTCCAGAATCTATGTAGCGCTGAGCACCCCCATGTAGTGTGCAGAAGTGTACCCACCTCCGAACCGCACCGAAGACAGTCTGGGGAGCCCACCATGCCCGCCCTCCACAAGCGCTGCCGGGTAGAGTAAGTGCGATGTAGGTACTTAAATTGTATCAGTCTCAAGCGGGTGGAGATTGCTGCCGCCCTCTGGCTCGCCAGGGCCTCTGCCCAGTCCTCTTCCACCAATTCCCCCACATCCTCCTCCCACGCAAAACTTAAGTCTGTGTAAGTCGGAGGAGCAATGATGGACCAGTGTCTGATATATAAGTCAGATATATAAGTCAGATTTTCTTATCCGGCAATTCCCCCATGAACAGTTTGGCCTCTAGCGGACTAAACTCGGAAAGTTGCTCCAGGTCAGTCAAGTATGGCATCAGAGCATGTCGAAACTGGAGGTATTTAAAATAAACTCGGAGCATCCCGAATTCGTCTTGTAAGTTCTGAAAGGACTTCAGGGAGCAGCCTGATATCACGTCACCCAGTTTGGAGATTCCTATCGCATCCCATCACCGGAAGCCCAGCAACGCGTCCATGTGGGGCAGGCGACCATTGCACCAGAGAGGGGTTTCTTGAGTGAGCACGTTCCACCATCCCATTCTGCGCAGCGCTTGCTTCCAGACATAGAATACTACCTGTGTGGCAGAGGGAAGGCACCTCGGTAATAAGAGAGCCCGTCCGATGTGGCTAACTCCCCGTATGGGAAGATAAAAAGCAAGTCCGCATGGCCACGTGTGCAATCCCCCCTTCCCACAGGAACCCACTCAGCGCTGATTTGATTTGTTGAAACCAACGGGGCGGAATCCGATGTGGGTCGTTTTGTAATTGGTACACTAGGCGGGGAGCGCCACCATATATAGTCAATGGCATACGGGACCATACCTTCAAGTCCTCGCGCATGCGATCCCATACTGAGGTTGCGATCTCGGGAGGCAGCCGCCTCCTCCGACAGGTACACCCCCAAATATTTCACCCCTCCCGATGCTAAATGAAAGCCCGACGCCCACGCTCCCACCTGCCGCTGTCCACCGAGTATCCACAACATTGACTTACCCGGATTCATATAGAGGCCGGAGGTTTCGCCAAAAATCTGCAGAATGCGCAATAGCCGTGGCCCGAGCGATCCAAATCCGTAAGGAAAAACAAGACATCGTCCGCATATAACGCTATTTTATCAGCCAGATCCGCAGACCACCTAAAGCCTTTAAGTTAGGCATCTATATGCACCCACGCCGCAAGGGGCTCAATGGCGAGCACAAATAAGAGGATAGGGAACAGCCCTGACGCGTCCCCCGCTGTAACGAAAAAGATCGAGAGACCGCACCCCCACGCGCACCGAAGCCGTAAGATCAGTGTATAGCAGCTGTATATACGCCAGGAAGCGCGGGCCCATAGAGAGGCGTCTCAATAGGGCAAACAAATATGTCCAGCTCAGGGAATCAAAAGCGCGGTCCATGTCCGCCAAAAATAGCGCTGCCTGCTCCCCCAAGATCCTCCAGGCCGATATCGCGACATGGGCGCGCCGAATATTGTGGCGAGTAGCCCTCTGAGGCATAAAACCCACCTGTTCCGGGTGGACCAGGTCCGTAATGTGGGGCTTGAGCCTATTGGCCAGAACCTTCACTTCCGTATTAAGCAGCGAGATTGGGCGGTAGGACGCGTGACTTCCCGGGGGTCTACCCGGCTTAAAAAAGACCACCACCTCCACGTGTCGCCAATCCGGTGGAAGCACAGCGCCCTCGCACGCCTCCTCCACAACCGGACCGAGGCGCGGACCCAGCTGCACATAGAACCGCCGGAAAAATTCGCAGGGGAAGCCGCTGGGACCCGGTGCCTTACCGGGATTCAGCTCACCCAGGGCCGTGCCCAATTCGTCGTCGGACAGGGGCCTGTCCAAGAGTTCCCGCACATCGTCCGAGACCGCGCGTGGGGGGAGATCATCAATAAATCGCTGGATCATATCAGCCGCCAAGCACTCCTGAGGAGCATATAGCTCCTCATAATACGCAGCGAAGCTCTCCGCAATTGCTGGGGGCTCAAGTACAGGCACCCCCCCGGGGTCTAAGATTTGAGGCAGTGGTTGGGCATGTAAAGTGCCCTGAAACAGGCAGTGTAGCATCTTGCACAATTTGTCTCCCCACTGGTACACACGACTATGAGTGGCCAGCCAAGCCTGCCCCGCCTCCTCCATCAAAATCGCGGTATACTGTTGTTGGGTCAAGCCTAACTGTCTTCTGGCGGGTCCACTACCCACCTCCCGACTTCTACGCTCCAACTCCTCCAGAGTAGGCTCGCGCGGCACTAAATCTCTCCGCCGCTCCTTACGGGCCGCCGTGCACCAGGAAATATCTACACCCCGCAGAGTGGGTTTTAAGGCCTCCGAAAGGGTAGTCGGGGAGTCCACGGAGCCCACATTGGATGTCAGATAGTGATCCAGTTCTTTGGTCATGTGCTCCCTGTAGTCGTCCTGCAGCAGGTGCCACCCAGACATGCGCCATCGAAACGGCTGTCTGGCCGGGCCTACGCTAAATGTGAGGGCTACCGGTGAATGATCAGACAGGGCTCTCAGCAGAATATCCGCCGACAGGATTCTATGGGCCAACCCCCCTGGAATGAATATGTAGTCCAGTCTGGAAAATGAGTTGTGTACCATGGAGAAATAAGTGTATTCCCTACATGAGCCATGTTTGAACCTCCAGGCATCCGTCCAGTCCAGGCCTGTAGCCAGGGCACGCAGTTTGGTGGTGGGTGCCCCCACCCCCTTCCCTCGTCAGTCACCCCACTCCACCACCTATCGCTGCCCCGGTCCATTACATCATTCCAGTCCCCCCCTACAAAAGAGAGGGTATCAGGCATGGCACCCCAAAGGGACATGCGCTTCTCCACCAGTGGCCACTGTAGCGGTGGCGGGGCATACACACAACCAAGAGTCACCCTGTCCCCCCCTACCCTGCCCTGCAAAAAAACATATCTGCCCTGTATGTCAGTCCAGAGTCTATCATGCACATAGGAAACTCAATGGTGTATAAGAATAGCAACCCCCCTAGATCCCCTCGTGAATCCTGAGTGGTACACTTGAGTAAACCCAAACCGTTGGAGGCATAGTGTCTTCGTGTCGAGTAGATGAGTCTCCTGAAGTAATACGACATCCACCTCAGCCCTCTTAGCATATTGGAAGACTGCCCCCGTTTCACCTTGTCCAACACCCCCGCACATTCCAACTCAGTATGCGCAAGGAGCCGGGGCCTACCCATCCTCCCCTCTCAGCAGTGGACATAAGACAATATTACTGTGTAGGCTACAGGTGTCCTGGTGACTCAGCATGCAAAGAACATGGCAAACATATAGCAGCGAAACATGCATAAACAATCCCCCCAACCCCGATCCCAAACACCAATCCCCCCTCCACCCCCCACCCCGTACCTCCCAAACATGGAAGCACCTGTCATGATCGGGGCTCTCACTCCCTCCCACCCACTACTGCTGGGTCAGACTCCAAGCCCCAGAAAACTGTGCACCTGAGCGTCCATGATTACCATACAAACAGTTCTAGAGTGAGTCCCATGCTTCATGTTACGTCTGACTGCTGTTCCGGTGCCGGATCCCCTCGGCGAGGCGCTGAGCCAGAGCGTGATACATATAAAGGGGAGTGTCCCCGTGAAGAGAGTGTGTGCCGCAAGACCACACTAAAACACAATAACTAAATATTTAAACAATAAACAATGACATTTCAAATGGTAATAAAGTTTTATTACCAAAAAAGCAAAACACAAATTCAATAATAATACAAAATTCAATATTGTCAAAGCCCCAAGGGGGGGGGGGGAAAGGAGGGAAAGAAGGAAGTACTAGGGAGGAAGGTAGTAAAGATAATAGACACAGTATAAATGACCTGATTATTACAAGGTTACGTGACACAATACAAAAAATAAACAATATAAAGGCCTAGCTATGACCAATTACAACCAATTAACAAATAATCCAAAATATATCCGGTATGTCTGATAAATCAGATTGATAAGGACAATGTCCGGTATATCAAAATAGAACAGTCGACGTTTCGACCCCTATTAACAGGCTGAATGTAGTCCTTTCACGGGGTCTTCATCAGGACGTCACACGGGGAGGGGGGTGGGGCGGGCCAACTGTGGGAAAAGACATTACGACTTTAGTACATGGTCAAGACAGGAAATAATCCAAGGGTCTAAACCTATTAATTAATTGTAAACATATATACAAAATTACCATGGGGTACGGCCAGGGAGGGCTCTGTACTCTGGATTTGCGCCACGCTAGGGAGTCGCGGTCAGTCAATAACGGTGGGAACCACCACTACAGAGGAGAAGGACTACAGTTAAAACTGCACAGTGACACAACATCACAGTACTATGGAATAAGACCAAGAGACTCCATTACCTTTGTAAAGTAATTGGACTGTCCACAGGCGGAAAACAAGCTCCCTTGCAGAGCGTGAGCTGCGTCCAGATTTCGATCTCCTGAAGTGGCGCTGCTGACTCCTGAGACCCTCATGGACCACTCCACTCGAGGAGGAATCCGATTATCCACCCTGGGCCGCGTTGACTCGAATTTTCACCGTCTCATCCGTCCATTGGAATACTTCCACTGGGGAATCAATGAACAGCGTGCAGGACTTATAGATAACTCGCAACCGCGCCGGGTAGAGCAAGGCATACTGGAGCTTGAGGCCACGGAAATGGGCTTTGGCTGCAAGAAAAGATTGACGCTGCTGCTGCACCAATCGCATGTAGTCCGGGAAGACGAGGATGGTTGCATTGTCATAGGTGAGGGAGGCCTTCACCCTCGCCTGCCGCAGAATGGTGTCTCGGTCAGAGTAATTCAGGAATTTGGCGATGATCGGCCGCGGGCGTGCTCCAGCTGGAGGCTTCTGCATTAGAGCCCGGTGGGCCAGCTCCACCACAAAGCAGAGAGACAGAGTGTCCGAGGGAAGCAAGCCCTGGGCCAGAAAGCGCTCCACGTTGTCACCTTCACAGCCCTCTGGAAATCCCACAAAGCGTAGGTTGTTCCGCCGAGCCAACCCTTCTGCATCCTCGACCCTCATAGCTAGGCCCTTTTCTATTTTTTCCATTGGCGCCACCTTCTTTTTTAGCACGGACATGTCATCTTCCACCTCGGATATGCGAGTCTCTGTGTCGGTGATTCTCTCCACCGCATTCCTCAGGTCCTGGCGGAGCAATGTAACATCGGACCCAACGGCCCCAATCTTGGCGTCCAGCATGTCTGTGGACTGTGTTATGGCCGCCAGCAACGCTGTATTTTTGGCGCCGAGATTTGTGATCCCCCGACGCCAGCCGCCTGGCCCGCCTCCGTGAATTTGCCAAGGGTCCCTTGCTTGGAGTGGCCGCCGCCAGTGCGATCCCGTATCATCGTGGCAGTGCAAGATATTCCAGGCGATAGGACTCCCCACTCCAATGTCCGACAAAGCCGGCAAGGCAGAGATCAGTTAGCCCAACAGGTAAGTCAGCAAGCCGACTACTCCTATCCACCGAGGGATACCGCTCTAGTCCGTGCACCGTGGCCCGCACCGACCACCGACTCACTCCCGCAGGCCTTCCGAACGTAGCAACGGGATCGCCAGCAGCCCCCAAACTGCACCAGGGCCAGGTCGCAAAGACAGCCACACCAGTCCGCAGTATCCGCCGCACTCACAATCGCCGCGGCCCGACCAGGCCGCCGAGCACCCTAGAGTCAGGGCCACCCCCACCTCACAGGAGGTCCATGTGATATGCTCATGGGGGGGAGACCAGGCGCCCTCACCACCTGACTCCCTTTGCCCTTAACTCCACACCATGATGGATTCGACTCACCACCGCAGGCCCGGGCCGGCAAGCTGACCGCCCAGGACCCCCAAATCTGGCCAGACGTCCTCGTGGGCAGCTCCGGATCTCCAGATGGCGGCACGCCAAGTCTCTCCACTCCACCAACCGTTAAGAAGAGAGAGCCGCCCCGCTGCTCAATGGGGGCGGACCCACCTCGGTCCCAGTATGTCACGATGCGGCAGCCGCTATGTGCCACTCAACGCCCGGGCTACGCAGGCCAACCCGACTGGCCGGCCGCCCCACCAAGCCTCCGCTGGCAGTGTCGCCTCTCCACCCCAGCCGCTCCCGCAGTAGGAAGCAGCGGGCCGCTCCTCTGACGCGGCCCGCAGGAGACCCCACTATCGGCCCAGGTTGTGGAAAATGGATGCCGTCCTCCACCAGGACATCTGACTGACCACGCCCGCTCTCCCTGTACACTTCTTCAGGCCCATCGTCTCAGTGGCCCCCGCAGCAGAGCCAGTCAACCCAGTGCGCCACCGGGCAGCCCCCCGGATGGTGGAAGGGGAAAGCGCCACACCGCACCAGAGCACCAGCACACCTTTGCCGGCCCTGAGAAACACAGCCCTGGCCAGGCGTTGCACTCCAGACCCCGGCTCCTCCTCCACCAACTGTCACCAGGCCGCCCCCTCACCGCAGGTCGCTGCACCACGCTCCGCGAGCCCCCAAAGAGATCGGAGGGTCGCCGAACGATAGCACAGGGTCTCTGACAGCCGGTGGGTAAGTGATGATGCTCAGGGCAGTATTAATGTGCAGGATATCTGAAGGCCAGCCAGAACGAGCCTAGAAAACAGCCGCCATCGTTGCCGGCCAAGCCACGCCCCCCAGTAACACTGTTCTTGATCCGTGGATTGCTATCACAGATACTGGTTTTCTGTAAGAAGGCCCAAATTCCTTCTTATCCGCGATTTTTTCTCTGACTAGATCCCCAATCTTTGGAATCCAGACAGGCCTTGCTGAGATGGGTGGTTCTCCTTCAGTGGTCATTGGCTTCTGCAATGTGTTGCTTAGACTTCTCCTTTTCTCGTTTAAGTCCTGCAAAACAGCCAAACGGTCGTGGATATCAAAGGGTTTGTGTTCTACCACTGAAGTGTGACGATCAAGGTCCTGGACAAGCATTCTAGTACCAAAAAGGATGTCATATGGAGTGATTCCACCCAGAGAATTTCTTGGCAGATTATTTAAACTATGTTGGACACTTATTAGATGTTTGACCCACCCGTCACCCGAGCCTAATACCCTAGCTGTTATAGATTGCTTTATGTCCCATTTTTCTTTCCACACAGAATTTCCCTCAGGATGGAATAGGCTCAAAAACCGCAATGCAACGCCCAGATTGGCCATGGCATCCTTGTAAGCTTTGGAGCTAAACGCAGGACCCTGGTCAGACTGTAGCGAGCCGATTGCGTCTGTGCCAATAAAGACTCGCAAATATTTTATATCAGTTCTGGCGTCAGCCGAGCGATGAGGCCACATCCAAATGAATCTTGAGCATGAACCCACTGCGACCATGATATATTTATTGTTGCCATCCCTCTGTAAGGGGCCACAGTGGTCCAGGTAAACACATGCTAATGGTTTATCTGAAATTAAAAGGGGCATCTGCGCCGGGCGTTTCACTGTTGAAACCTTCATTTTCTGGTAGATTTCACATTCCAAAACATAGTTTCTGGTCTGTTTCCTCATGCACGGCCACCAGTATCTTTGTTTTAATAATGGCACTGTGGCGGAAACACCTGCGTGTGCAGAGGCGAGCCCCTCATGTGCTGCTAAAATTTGTCCTAATCTATGTTCCATGTTTGGAATTACTCTATCCCCCACTCCATGGATTTGAGCAAAACAAACATTATTTGCATCAGTTATATATGAGTACTTGAGAGGAAAGCCTTTTGGTAATGTTTTACTGCTGTCTTTATCGGAAGCGGCGATAGCCTGTAATATTTCGACGTCTATTCTTGTTTTAGAACGAGGGATTGCAGCTACGGAAGCCGTTTGCACAGCTGCCGTCGCGGCTTCATCAGCCAATTAAGTCCCTGCAACGTGAACGCCATCACGCTGAAGACTCAGTGTATGGATCACGTGAGTCTTTTGTAGTACTTTCTGTAATTGAACTACTTGTTCCCAAAGCAACTTATGCTTGATTGTGCCACCCTTTGCATCTTTTAAACCGTTTTGAGCCCAGTTCTGAAAGTATTCATTGTAAGATTGAACGCAGTAATACGAATCGCACACTATGAGTGTGGGGAATTCGCGATCGGTATTTTCAAGCGCCATCTTGAAAGCCTGCAGTTCAGCTCTCCGAGAGATTGTGTTTTTGTGACCATAGGTTGGAAATTACCATCGCGCCAGCGACCTTTAACAATCGTGCACGCAGCACTATAAGCTTGTTTACCCACAATTACGGGCTGTGCTGATCCGTCTGAATAAATTATACATTCATACTGTTCTAGAGGTAGACTCTCAGTGGGCAGAGGACATTCTTGTTCGTATTGTAGAAATGTTAGTGTTTTCAAATAAGGATCCAAAACTTATTCAACGTCTGTTGCAGCAAGAGAGTTAACCCATTGTATCCATCTCGGATGTAAAGCCTTTGCATTTGGAATACTCGCTTTTGTCACTGCCTCTAAGGAAGGTACAGGAGTAACAACTATTTTGCGTTTACCATGTGCGAGAGCTCTCTCTTTTGCTACTGCAGTTTGAACCGGTCATAATTTTTTCTGTTGAAGTGAATTTCATTTCAGCTTGTGTGTACAAATGTGATTTATAAGCAATTGGTACTTTTTTACCTTCATTAAAGGTTAAGTACGTGAATCCGCATCTTCCTGGGATGATTCAGATTACAAGGTTGCGTACGTTTGCGCGTGTCTGTAAATGTGTTGTTGCTAACGTGTCTGTTTGCAGTGAATGCAAAATTTCTGTGTGTTTTTGAGTCCAATTAGTTGTTTTAAAATCAGGTTTGATTAATTCGTAGAGAGGTTTAACCCTTTGTGCGTAATTTAGAATGTAAGTTCTTCCGAAATTCAGGAAACCTAGAATTGACTGTAAGTTTTTCAGCGTTTTTGGAGGTTGGAGCAGCGCACATGTTTCTAAAATGTTTGCTGCTAGGCTTTTGCCTTCACTTGATAACTCGTTTCCTAAGAATAGGACGTTGAGATGGGCAATTCTCGTTTTTTTAAAGTTGAATTGGTACCCTTCAGAGGCGAAGCCAAGTATTATGGTGTTCTCTCTGTTCAAGTGCCTATCCAAGTCATTGTCTGTTAGATAGATTTCATCAACATAAGATAATGCCTCATCATCATACGTTTGTACTAACTCTGTTACTCTGGCTGAAAATAACCCAGGACTATTCTTGAATCCCTGGGGGAGAAGACAGAAGTGATGCTGTGTCCCCATAATTGAGAAAGCGGTCAAGTACCTGCTTTCAGGTGCAATGTTTTGACAGAAGAAACCGTTAGAAATATCTAATGTCGTTTTATATTTTTTATGCACAATGTTATTCATCAGTGCTGCACTGTGTGCATTTTATACTGCCACAGTTTTGCAACAAGAGTTTAAATGTCTGTAGTCAAAAACTAGACGATATATATTGTCTGGTTTGGAGACAGGAAACAAAGGATTGTTCATTGACAAGGTGCATGTTTCAATCACCCCTTGGTATTCAAGTTAATCTAATATCTCCCTGACCTGTTTTTTAGCTTCTTGCTTAACTGGATACTGTCTCTGTGCAGTTGGTTGAGTTTTTAACTGGATTTTGTGGTGAGGGGAATCCTCGTCCCATCCCACGTGATTTTTATATAATGCTGGTGCCTGGACTACAGCCCATTTTCTGGCATAGGTGTATTTTAAGTGAATTGGAATACGATTGGAGAAGGCTGGCATAATGATGTCTTCCCCATGTGGGCACTCCCTGACAAATTTTGGTGGCCAGTCTTTTTCAGCTCGAAGAATGTCATAACCCTTAGAGAGCTTCTCCCAAAAGAGTGCTCTTATTTTTCTGGTTATGTTCCCCTCCATCCGGGGTGTTACTTCATATAACTTATGAGGTACACTAACCCTGGTATTGGCTGTTTCAACTTGAATGTACTCATTCAAGTCTACTGTCTCCAGATGATCCTTCAAGATCTTGTGAGCAATGGTGACTTCTGCTGCGCTGTCCAGCATTGTCTGGGCCCACTCCCCGTTCTTGAGTTGTGTCCTCAAGATTCTCAGTATGTCTGATTTTTAGACCTGCTACCTTCTTTTTGGTGAATTGGGTTTTCTTATTTTTTGGAACGTGTTGAAATTCTTTGGACTTCACGCGTTCTTCCTTGTGTTCTTTCCGATTTCTGTGAGGAAGTCTGAAAGGTACGAGAAGAACGTGTATCAGTATCTTGATATCTATCAGGTTTTCTCAAATTATCCCTGTTCCTGAGGTTATAACTCTTTTCAGAGGGCTCCTTTTAAGGAGACCTTCCCCGGAACTGAGAACACTTCTCTTTAGAAGTGTGTTTAGTATTTTCCCACTTCTTTTTAGGAGTGGTGAGAGTGTTTTTAATAAAGACCTTTTCAGGACTTTCTGTTAGTTGGGGCTTAACTGGTTTCCCACCCAAACTATCTCTACCTAGTTCTTCATAGGATTTTTCTAGTATTCTGGCCAGTTCATATGGTTGCTCATTTACACCAAATTCACTTAATTTTTGGCGGATCGCCACAGATGCTGCTTCACCTTTAATATTAGCTAATATTATAGCTGAGACCTGCTTGAAATCTTTCAGTAATTTCATATCCAGATTCAAAGCAGGCTCTGCCCCGTATTCATTTTGAATCTGTTTCAGGACGTCTAGTATCACCGCCATAGACGGAACACCATGTGTTTTTGTGTAGATTGCAGCAAAGACTGTACCCCAAGTGTCGGAGTCCTCTAGAGGTGGTGCGATCCCCATTGGTAAACAGATTGTTAAAATTCTGTGTTTCTCATGAGGTGTACTGTCAGGAAATACTGCCTCGATTTGAGTAATTTTTTGAGCTATCCAGAATGAAATTTGTTCCCTTTTTGCGGGCAATTTACAAATGAATGATTGTATAGTCTGTGGTGTGATTTTATTTGTGTTCCCCTGGTGAGGGTTTGTTGTGGAATCCTTATAGGAGGTTGGACTGTTAGAGTCCGCAGAACATTTTGAACCAATTGTCTATGAATTTTTATTAATAGTTTTAGTTGAACTAATAGTTCTGCACCTGTCATTTCTTCAATGGCAGGATTTGGTGTATAGCTGGCTAGTACCGGCCATGTTGCTCCTGGTCTACCTAGTGGACCGAGCCTGGTAATGTGATTTTGATGTTTTAGGGCGCCTTTAAACCAGAGCGCATGCTCTTGGTGTGTTAATGGAATTTCAACATCCTCGAAAGGAGTGCATTCCGCTGGAGGTTCCTCTACTTTGTAGAAGTGAAACACATGTGTTACTGGATTTGCTTCAGGGAAGACAATCCATGAATAGAATACCTCTGTCTGCCGATATTCATGTGCCTCTATGACAAAAATTACCCTACCACCTCTTGATGATAGGACATTTTTTATACGTTTTATAGTGATGGTTTTCCTTAAGTTTTCCGGGATGATTATTGCATCCAGGTCGGTTTCTTGGATACCTGTAATGTTTAAACCCGGTTGGTTTGCAGTTGCTGCAGCCCCGCCGGTTGCGTTATTGCCTGCCGGTCCACCGTTCTCAGTGTCGCTATCCGACATTTTGTTGAATGAAAGTTGGCAGAGCAAGTTTCAAGTAAACAAAGATAAGGTGCACAATATTTTGGAACACTGTATCCTTCAAAGTTGAACAAACCAAAAACCAATGCATAGGATTTTCGTCCTACTCAGTAATGGTGGATATTTTATCCCATTACCCACTCCAGATGTCTATTGGAGTATTTTTTTTTTGATAATCAACTTTATTGATTTTAAAACAAAAGCAAATAAAATCATTGGTAGCAGATCAAGCATTATGAATGAAGAAATTACATCCCACACTTTTGACAGAGTACATTAGCTCAAATGGATCAGATGTGACATTCCCAATACAAGGAGACAGACAAGATCACTCGAACTCTCACACGGGTAGCAAATTAAACCTATACTGAATAGCTCGGCACCCTCTAGCCTCGAAAAGGGGCTCTTCCTGCGCTCCACACCAATCCACCTCCCTCTTCCATTTCTGCACGGTGGGTTCTTTAGCCTGAGACCAGAGCGCAGCTATATCCATTTTCGCCACCGCCAAGGCTGTCCCCAGGAAACTTTTATCTGCCCTGGAGATATCATAGCCATCAAACACTCCCAACAGCAAGCGCTTCGGGTCATGGGGAACGTCCCATACCAGGGCCTGTGTAAGCTCACGTTCCACCCCTCTCCAGAACGGCGCCAGGGCCGAGCACTGCCATACCATGTGATGGAAATCTTCTGGGGCAGACTCGCAGCGCGTGCAGGTTGGGGAGGGTCGCATCCGGGCCTGGTGAAGGCGTGCCAGAGTGAGGTACGCTGCATGGAGGTAGTAAAGTTGGACTAGGCGTAACCTATTGGAGTATTTTACGGGAAAAAGGGGTCTCTGTGAAAAGCACGACTGAGTTACTCTAGTATCTAGGGTTAAATTAGTGCCTTACCAAATGTTGGGCGCCATGTAGTGTAGTTCCTATATTCCCAATAGGCTCTGCGCATTGGAATAATATATCTTATAGTTTTGACGTAGGACTTATGTCGACTAGGTCTCTATTGAATTTATTAGATTTAATTGTGAGTGCCTGCTAGCTCAGAGGTCACTAGAAACTTTCTCGAATACACAAGAAGGGATTAGTTTCTGACAACCGCATAAACATGACAACTTTGTTTCCCCAAGATGAAACGTATCTTCAGAGTCGTGGAAACAATAGATAGATATTTTACAATCGTGCATGCTTCGTTTCATCAGAGGTGCAGAGAAATAGAGAGACGGGCGTTTTCAATAAAAGGATTTATTGAAAAGTCTTCTTTCTCATGCAAAAGAAATGAACTGCTACAATCGTAATACTGGCTGTAAAGTATAATGCGTACAGCAAGAAGAGTATTATACAATAATACTGTAAAAGCATGGTATATATAGAACAAGCTATGGTTGCCGTGGAATGCCTACAGGGGGGAGCCTTGTGCACCTCTACAGGAAGAAGAAGATGTGGATAGTTCGGAGGAGGAGGAAGATGTAGCATAAAATTGGGACGGCGGGTGGGTTGGGGCGGCAGGGGCGCGGATTGCATAGATACTGTCTCGCCCTCCTGGCGTAAGGGATGTTAAGGGTATGTGTGAGGGTTGAAGACTGACAGCCTGCCTGGCACACCTAGGAAGCTTACATATTCCTACATTGCTTCTGTGAGATCATGATGTACACCTGAATGTTGTTTGTTGTTTAATGTTAAGGAAAAGAAATGTTGCGACTCAAACTGATTGTGGCGGAATGTTGACGCCAAGTATCTGAATGCTTGAACCAGTACATGTGCTGACAGGGTGCGACAATAAAAATTTAAAAAAAAAAAAAAAAAGCATGGTATAGTTTCTAAGCCATAAAATACATACATAAATAACAAAGACTAAAAGTACTCAACTGGTGCTTCTAGAATACGCCTACCCCAATGTACCTAACCTAAGTCTAATACGAGGGAAGAAGTAAGTATGGTGTTGCATAGGTTTAGTTTTTCTTTGCCAAGAATCTAACCAAGATTTCTCTTAGGGTCCAATCAGCTCCGTACCTTGGTTTTAGAATGAACAAGGTCTGGTATCTCTGTCTCGGACTCGATTTCCCAAATACCCTACAAGGGGAGCTTGAAAACACTGGAGCTGGATTCTCAGTGAGAGAAAGGCAGCCTCTATGTCAGTGCGTCATCTGGAGGGTCGGCTTCCTTCGGCACTTGCTGTAGCGAGCTGCATCGGGCAAGTAGATAGTCAAGCTGCTCCGAACCACCGTGTATTTGCTAGGGCAAGTGTAGGAACATTTATACCTTTAAGGTGCCTGGTTTGACGTAAAGTCGGACATAATAACATCACCAAAGAACCCCAAGGGAATGGTAGTTCTTTGAAAACTGCATGATTTCTAGGACAAATCAATATTCAAGAAAGGGGATGTCCTTGACTGCTGAAGCCGAGTTTTCCATGAAATCGTTGTGGCTTTTCGTAACTAGTGGAAGTAGCCATGCCTATATTTGGACTGGATGGGTTATGTCTAAATATGGTTATGATTTCTATGCCTATATAAGGGCAAGGTGAATTATACCTATATAAGGGCATGAATCGGTAAATTACGCTTGGATCCTAAAAAGCTACACAACATCCTCATATTATTTACCTCTTCCTTTCTCTTCTTCCCATTCTCCTTCTTTCCATTGCTAATGTCTTTCTTCTTTCAATTTCTTTTCCCAACTATGGGGTCGATTACGATGGCGGACGGAAGGACGACCGCCGGCCTGGAGTATGCGGAAAATGCCTTTTTACAGTCCGCCAGCCGCAGTCAGTCCGTCCGCCATATTAGGATGGGAAACATTGTCAAATGTCCGTACGCCGTGGAAGAGCACGTACCGCCGCGGAACTACACCCGACCCCGCGGCGGACGTAACCAATCCTGAGACACCGCCGCACGGAAGGACGTCTCCGACCGTCCTCTAAATCACGATGGCGGAAAACACACATCAAATTGCTGCGGAAAATCAACCTGCCTGAACACGGCGGATTCACCACAGCGGAGATACAACACATTTCAGAGATACCCACCACAAGCAGATCGCCGTCATGGACCCAGCGCTACACGCATTTCCGATACTCTTCGTGCTCCACCACCAGCAAGTCATGGACCGTCGCCAATGACGACGCAGGTACGCCAACACACCAATTGCTGTCAGAAGGGGAGTACCTTCCGGGGCCGTGACGTGGGGAGGGGGAGGGTCATGTTGGGGAAACAGCATTTACGAGATCACCAATATATCAACAATGCAAGGAGACAACCAGGAATGACAACGACAAACCACTACACATGATTGACTTGCTTTATTGCACATAATTGTGGTTCAATCCTAGAGTAGCCAGGAGCATGGGCACTGGATAGAACAGAGCAGGTACATCTGAGCCAGCACATGAGGGCACAATGCAGTATCATAACAGCAACAGGGCAGTGTCCATAACAGAGCACGTACATCAGAGGCAACACAAGTACGTGGGTCAAGCTCCCCGTCCCAAGGACATTAATAATGCAAGGCTGGTTACAATGGACAATCTAGACACCAAGTCAAATGACATGTGAGGCACAGGCACACCTCTAGTGACTGACACATGAGCCATAGACCCAGACACACTGCCAGCACCAGAAACAGGAGTGCGAGACACAGCCACACCTCTAGTGACTGACACATGAGCCATAGCCCCAGACACACTGACAGCACCAGAAAAAGGAGTGTGAGACACAGTCACAAATGTAGTGACTGACACATGAGCCATAGACCCAGACACATTGCCAGTACCAGAAACAGGAGTGTGAGACACAGCCACAGCTCTAGTGACTGACACATGAGCTATAGACCCAGACACACTGCCAGCACCAGAAACACGAGTGTGAGACACAGCCACACCTATAGTGACTGACACATGAGCCATAGTCCCAGACATACTGCCAGCACCAGAAACAGGAGTGTGAGACACAGCCACAGATGTAGTGACTGACACATGAGCCATAGACCCAGACACACTGCCAGCACCAGAAACAGAAGTGTGAGACACAGCCACAGCTCTACTGACTGACACATGAGCCATAGACCCAGACACACTGTCAGGGCATGTCCCTGTACAGTGACCAACAATTACTTTGCAAGCATCAGAGACATGAGAGTGGCGGACACACACAGTGCCAGTACCTGAAACAGGAGAGGTCACAACTGACACAGTGCTACTACATAAGGCATGACAGCGAACAACAGACACAGTGCCACTATCTGACACATGAGAGTGAACTGCAGCTGACCCACTAGGACCACTGAAATGATGTGCCACAGGGCTGTATGGGCCAGGAGGCAGGGTGGCTCTGGGAGCTGGGGACAGCAGTACTGGAGCAACATTGGGGTGGTCAGGTGTCACTGGTGTGTATCTCCGTTTCTTTGGGATATGTAGGGGCACACAGGACATGACTGGACTGGTAAGTGTATTGGCCTCATCAGAAACATCACCCATTAAAGGTGGATCATGTGCTGGTGGGGGTCTGCTCTCTGGGGACGTGCTGGACCCTGCTTGACGTTTGCTGTGGCCCTGCCTTCTGCCCTCTGCATCATGTGTAATGGGGGATGCAACAACAGTGTACTCCTTCCTCTGCCTCGGGGGGGTGTGGATGGGAGTAGAGGTATGGGGGGACTCCACCGCTGACACATGTGTTTTACGTTCCTTCAACAACATCAGCCTCAGGGCAGCCAGGGGTGATGTATGCCTGTCCTTGATGGAGCTCGTGTCCATGGGAGCACCCTTGGCCCTGGGATGTGCCTTGGCCGTAGGAGGTGTCCTGTCTCTGGAATGTCCCTGAACCCTGGGCAGTGCCCTGTCCCTGGGAGTAGGCTTGTCCTTTGTAGTGTCCCTGTCCATTGTAGTGTAGCTGTCCTTTGAAGCGACCTTGTCCTTGGGAGTGTCCCTGGCCCTGGAAGGTGCCCTTTCCTTTGTAGTGTCCTTGTCCTTGGGAGTGTCCCTGGCCTTGGAACGTGCCCTTTCCTTTGTAGTGTCCTTGTCCTTGGGAGTGTCCCTGGCCTTGGAAGGTGCCCTTTCCTTTGTAGTGTCCTTGTCCTTGGGAGTGTCCCTGCCCTTGGGAGGTGCCCTTTCCTTTGTAGTGTCCTTGTCCTTGGGAGGGTCCCTGCCCTCTGGAGGTGCCCTTTCCTTTGTAATGTCCTTGGGACATATTATCAAGGGGGATTATCTCCGCTTTTTTGGCTTTAAAAGCCAAGAAAGCGGAGATAAAATTATCTCCCTATTACCTAGCTGTCGCTAACACCAGTTAGCGACAGCTAGTAGGAGATAGCGACCATCTTGGGCCCCGCTTTGCATGTCAGTGATATTTATCACTAATGACATTCAAAGTGGGCGTGCCAAGATGTTAGTGACTGGAAACAGACGCTAACATCGCTATCTCCTATTACCAACTTTTGGAGATATTCGCGCTAAGCGCGAAAATCTCCAAAAGCTAACACCTGCCCCTGAGCAGTTCTTAGCCATGTTATCCAATGGTAGGTGGATAACATGGCTAAGAGCATTAGCTCGGTAATGCATGAATATCGCTGACTTTACAGCGATATTCATGCATTTCAGCCGATTTTTATCGCTTACGAGATAAACCTTCATAATAGCAAGGTTCCTAAGCGATAAAAATTGCTGCAGCTCGGCGATAAAAATATCGCCGCTAAACCAACATAGCGATAATTATCGCTATTTGTTGGTAATATGCCCCTTGTCCTTGGGAGTGTCCCTGCCCTTGGGAGGTGCCCTTTCCATTGTAGTGTTCTTCTCCAGTACCTTTTGAGGGGGATGCTTGTGTTACATGTGAATCCCTGTCCCCCAACACCCCTTGAGGATCCTGTGTGTCAATTCCAGGGTAGCTGATGTCGTGTTCGGTTAAAGATTTCCTTGTCCTAGGGGATGCTTCTAGTGCAATAACCCGAAAATGAGGCCCGGCCTGAAATGTCACTCTCCCCTGAGACATCAAGTGGTG
The DNA here is from genome assembly GCF_964261635.1 of Lissotriton helveticus. NCBI lineage: Eukaryota > Metazoa > Chordata > Amphibia > Caudata > Salamandridae > Lissotriton > Lissotriton helveticus. The sequence goes on from NC_136067.1 coordinate 832,282,789, forward strand.
TGGATGGGGGAACTGCAGTAGAACCTTGTCCATGCGACTGTAGAATGGCTGCAGACACTGTGTTTGCTAATGACTGAACTATTTCTGTGGAGACCAGCAACATCGCCATGCATTCCCTCCATGAATGCTACCACCTGCCCCAACTTCCTTTCGTGGTCTTGGAATGCATTGATCATGTTGGTCTGCCCTACACACAGCTATCGCAGCAGATCAACAGCCTCAGCACAAAGTGCACTTTGTGTCACAGGGTCAGGGGCAGCAGTGCCTGCACCGACGGCAACTCTGCTCCCCCTACTAAGGCGAGCACAAGCAGTACTTGTTGCTGTTGGTGGCAGTGTGGGCCCTGTGTGCTGTGTACTGACTGAAGGTGTTGATTGCTCACTCCCTGTGTCTACTAACAGTGCTGACTCACCAACACTGTCTGAAGATGAGGACGATGGTGTATCCACATGTGACTCCTCAGGGACAGTTCTGTCCCCCTCAGCTGCTGTCTTCAGTCTCAGTCTGCGTGTGTGTGATCTCGGATCCGGAAGCATTGGCACCACTCATCTCAGTCGTCTGTGGTTCAGTGCCCTCTGCCAAATCTGACAGAGAGAGAAAAGAGGTTTACCTAAGTGCCACACTCACGTACTGAAGGTTACAAAATCAAAACTTTCCTCACAGTCGACTAACATGTAACACCCTTCCTGCACACAAACCCCCCTAACAGACATCCTCATGTCAAAGAACCGGGGGTGCCTGTGACACATGTACATTAAACAAACAGAGCAAGTGCAAGCAGACCACTACACATGTGATGCCATGGGACCACAGACCTCAATGGCATGTTCTGGGACCCTGCACTACAATGCAACTGGTATGTCCACCTGGTGGACATGGATGCTAACGCTCACTCCGCTAATGGCACCAACATGCAATTGCAGCACAACATATACACCACAGATGTCACTACTGTGTCTGAGCAGCAATACATGCATGCACTCACAAGTCACAAACCCATTCAGTGTGCTTACCGCTAGTTTGCTGTTGATCCCCTCTCAGCCGTGCGGACAGGTCAGGATGCGTCACAGCTATGATACGGTGCATTAGAGGGGTCATGGTGCATCATGCAAGCCGGGTTGATCTTGGAATCAGCCCCAGTGTCATCTCCGCCACATTCTTGCTGAGCCTGGAGATGTCGTCCCAGCGCTTGTGGCAGTGTGTGTATCGTCACCCCCACTGCCCGTAGATCACGTGCTATGGTCCTCCACATGGCCTTGCGAAGGTGCAGCTTGACCTACCATGATGGGAGACAAGAGGGTAATGTCAGTGGACAGTTGGACATTCACAAACATAATATCAACACGTATCTTTCAGCAGCCATGCACAGTACAACACAAGTGAAGGTCCCACAGCAAACCGCCAAGCCTGCAGAAGCCAGGAGTCAGTGACCACCTCATGCACACCAACATGTCCCCCACTGCACTTACCACCAGTACGGGGGCACCGTAGAGCCGTTCATAGTGGCGGAGCACACCGTCCACAAGGACATCCAGCTCCGCTGCGGTGAAGGGTCGAGACCGGATCTCCCGCAATCTCGACATGGCAAGGTCCTGGACTGTGGCATTACAGCAGCAGTTGTTGGATAGCTCAGCAGCAGCAGGTCGAGGTGATGGGTGCAGGCAGCAGTTGTTGGATAGCTCAGCAGCAGCAGGTCTAGGTGATGGGTCAGGCAGCAGTGGCTGGAAGCAGTGAATGTGTGCTGCTGAAATTCACACATTTATAGGGCCCTGAGCTCACATCAGTGGCACACGTCTGCAACAATTGGTTTTCCCGGGAAGCCTCATTCAAAATTAACCAATGACTGGCCCTGCTGTGGCGGTGCACGGCTTTCGCTATTTTTGAATGCGCTTACACGCCCCGCTTTACCTGTTTCCATTGGCTACATGTGCATGGACCGTCACGGTCACACACCGGCAACCGCATGTGGGCGCTACCGCGATGGTGCATCATTTGAAATTAATCACTCACTGGCGTCGCCATGGCGGAGCACGCATTCCGCGGGTGCAGGGCAGGCTAACACATACATTTGAATATGCAATTGGAAATGGCAGTTGGTACCCCCCTTACAGTCACATTGCAGCACCCACCGCAGACTGCCGGCCCTGGTCAGTCACCCACCGCCGGGCCTGGCCGGTCACCCACCGCTGGGTGCTGGCGGTGGGTGAGCGCCCTGTGCATTGAGGTCACCCTGGCATGGATGGCCCTGGCCGGTCATCCACCGCCGGTCCTGGCCGGTCACCCACTGCCGGGCCTGGCCGGTCACCCACCGCTGGGCCTGGCCGGTCACCCACCACCTGTGGGTGACCGGCCAGGGCCATCCATGCCAGGGTGACCTCAATGCACAGGGCGGGTGCTGGCCGTGGGTGACCGGCCAGGCCCAGCAGTGGGTGACCGGCCAGGGCTGGCGGTGGGTGACCGGCCAGGGCCGGCGGTGTGTGACTGGCCAGGACCGGCGGTGGGTGACCGGCCAGGGCCGGCGGTCTGCGGTGGGTGCTGCAATGTGACTGTAAGGGGGGTACCAACTCCCATTTCCACTTGCATATTCAAATGTATGTGTAAGCCTGCCCTGCCCCCACGGAATGCGTGCTCCGCCATTGCGATGCCAGTGAGTGATGAATTTCAAAAGATGCACCGTCGCGGTAGCGCGCACATGCGATTGGCGGGGTGTGACCGTGATGGTCCTTGACCATGTAGCCAATGGGAACAGGTAAAGCGGGCCGCGTAAGCGCATTCAAAAATAGCGGAAGCCGTGCACCGCCACAGCAGGGCCAGTCATTGACCATGCATCATATGTTATGCACAATTGCAGTATCAAGGTTCATCCTCTGTGTTGGGGGTATGCGTATCCGGATGGCATGTGTACACACTCTGCATGTCTCCGCACACATGTAATGTTCATAGTTGTACATGTGTGTCAGGACATGTCCGGGATGCAACATGAATCATTATGTCAAGTTAATGGCCCGTGTCCACGCGTGTCATACATGTCCATTTGTTGCATGTGTGCTCATACTATTGACCTTGCCAGTGGTTGACTAAGGCCAATGATGTGCACCCAAGTTGCGTCAGATGTGCCGGGCGATGTGTTGCGTCTTGGTTTTGCCAACACACGTTTCTATTTGTACACATCTACACAGTACATCCCGGCTGTGTACCCACATTCAGAAGCTGTTGTGAGTGTGTTGTTTGTGTGTGCAAGTAGCAATGATGGGGGTATACATGCATTCTGTGTATGCGTATGTGTGTCGCCTGTTGTGTGCCCATGTATGTCATGTGAGGATGCCCAGCATTTTAGGTGGGTTCATGGGTGCATGAAGACAAGGAGGGTGTGTTCCATGTTCGTGTTGAGTGTGCACGTCCATGTGTGTCTGTGGGGACGCTTGTCCACAATTGTGTCCTCTGTCATGTGATGTTGGCTGTTCTCTCAACATGTGTGCATGTTACATTGGACATGTTTGCACACAGGATGTTGTTTGTGGGTGAACATTGTGTGTAGTTAGCTGAAGTGCCTTATATTTCGGTCACGTCACACATACAATCAGTGTCTGTAACATGTATTATTTGTATTTTGTTGGTCAAGATGTGATAGTGTGGCACAGCTATGCGGTGTTGGTCAATTGACATCTGCTCCCATCTACTCCCACACAGGAGGGCTCCAAATGTGCATCGACCCTACACTGTACTGAAGGACATGGTTAACGAGGAGGTGATCCGCAAATTCCATCTTGACCGACGTAGATTGCAGGAGCCTGTAGCCCAATTGGCACCTCATCTGCAGCCACGCAGAACATATCCAGGAGCTATTACACCCACAGCTAAGGTGATGGCGGCACTTCACTTCTTCGCAACAGGCACTTTCCTGTACACAGTTGGCCATGCCGGGGGGATGTCTCAATCCATGTTCAGCATGGTACTGCGGGATGTGCTGGATGCCATGATGCATTACAAGGATGATTACATCCATTTCCCACGGCCGGCAGAGTTGGCAGCAGTCAAAGGGAACTTCTATGCCCTGGGCCAGATCCCACACGTAGTGGGTTCCATTGATGGCACACATATTGGTCTCATTCCACCCCAGGCACATGAACCCGTATATCGCAATCGGAAGCACTATCATTCGATCAACGTGCAAGTGGTGCGCCTGGCTGACAACATCATCTCCCATGCGTGTGCCAGATTTCCCGGGTCCGCACTTGACTCCCACATCCTGCGGAGCAGCATTGTCCCCCAACTGATGGCCAATCTGCATCAAGAACGTGCGTGGCTTGTAGGTGAGTGTGCTGTGATGACTATTGTGTTGTATGTGTGCCATGCTGTTCACAACAATCCTGGTAATGATGTATGTGTCTGTCATCCCTCCACCTAGGCGACTCTGCGTACCCAAACCGGCCGTGGCTGCTAAGCCCACTACGGATTCCAACTACCCCAGGTGAAATGCGATATAATGAGGCCCATGGGAAGACACGTCGGGTTGTGGAACGTACTTTCGGACTGCTGAATTCTAGGTTTCGCTGCCTGGATAAAACAGGAGGGGCCCTGCCATACTCACCCACCAAAGTATGCAGAATAGTGATTGCCTGCTGCATGCTCCACAACCTGGCCTTACGCAACAATATTGAACTGATCATGGACCCTGCAGACTAAAAGGTTGCTCCGCTTCCCATACCACCCATGTCCAGTGATGAGGATAGTGGCGAGGAAGAAGGTGTGGACCAGAGGCGTGAGCTCCTTGCTCACTACTTTCCTTGAATGTGAGTAACTACCTCTTGTGCTGCTGTTCTATGTCTGCTGTAGATGGTTGGATGTGGTGTGTGAATGCTGCCTGCTATGTTATGTTTGCACATGGGTGTGGGTCACGGTGTACGAGCAATGCTCCCTGATGTGTGTCCTGTGATCCGCTGACTTTGTGATGATTGTGGCTTGTGGGATGGTGCAGTACGGTCTTTTGTGATGGTTGTGATTCAGTTTCCTGACCTGTGCTTGTTGTTCTCTGTTTGTCCCTAGGTCACTCACACCGAGCCTGGATTCAAAACAACATTGATCCCTGCACCTGCTGATGACAACTGAGACATACCTGTATATAAACATGGAGATCACACAGCATTGCACGTAACAGTGATTTTTATTTACAGGGTGTGGAAAAGTGTTTGTGCATATTTACAAAAAGGAGGTGGTGGGGAAGAGTGAGTTGAAAGTCATGTCAGATGAAGACACCGATGGGGACACCACATTGTGTGATGTACACCTATTCCAACAGACGTGTGACAATGCTTGGCAATGTGGGACAAGATAGTTCTCTGGGTCAATGCCAGGCTCAAGGAAGGGTGAAGTCATTTTCGCCCCCTCATCGGGCGGGTGGATGGTGCATTGCCACTGATCTGTGCTTGGTCCAGCCTCGGACGGCCCCTCCATCTTGGAGCCGGAGCAGACCCAGCTGTGGGGGCAGGTTGCTCAGGGTCCACCTCCCTGTCAGTGGCCTCAGGTGATTGTGGCGGTGGTGTTGGTGACCTGTCCCGCTGGGCACTTGGGGGAGGGGGATGTGGTGTGGCGTGGGATAACCACTCCCTCCAAAGTGCCGTTTGCTGCCCCATGAGGTCCACAATTTGGCCCATACGTGTGTCCATGGACCTCAACAGCTGGCAGGTCTGTTGCGAATCTTGATGTGCATGATCAGCCTGTGTCTGCGACCGCTGGTAGGAGGCATTCACTCGGGCAATGGCTCCAGGGTCTCGTTCCCATGATGGTCTGGGTCTTGCCCCCGACCTCCCCTTACACCTCCAACCCTGTTGGTGAGCTGTGGCCTCACCTGTGTTCTCCCACGTCCACTCTCCCTGCTAGCCTGAGATGTCGATGGCCCATCATCGTCCGATGGGTCAGGCAGGGTGGCACAGGCAGGAGTGGTGGTGGTGGTGGTGGTGGTGGTGGTGCTGGTGGTGGTAGCTGCACAGCTCACAGTGGCAGTTGTTTGTGTTGTACGACTGGCCAAGGTGGTGGAGGCAGGGATGTCCTGGGAGCCTGCTGGCCCTGGAAGTGTGCTTGGCACAGCATCGTCCTCTGCACCCGAGGTGTCCTGGGAATCCTCTCCGGAGAGACCTGGCTGTGAGGGGGCAACTGGTGCTGGCTGTTGGTGTTTTGGTGTGTCAAGTCGTGATCACCTGAGGGACAAGAATGTAAGAATCAATGCTGTGGACATGACAGGTTTCTTGTAGTTAAATTTCCAATCGTTGTTGGTGTCATCATATTGGTGTTGCACACAGTAATGGACATTTTGGTGGTGTGGCGGTGGGGAGACAATACTTGGCTATGTGTGGTCCTGTCCTGCTATTGGATGGTGCCCCTGTGCAGATGGCTACCTACCTGTAAGTTTGAAGGGGGAGATGCACTGACCACCACCAAATGGTGGGTGGACTACATCTTGCTCTGGGATGGGACAAGTGGGCCTGTTGGGAGTTGTAGTGCAGGCCCCCCGCACACCCCCACCCTCCCAGGAGACATGTGAGCCTATTGGGAGCTGTTGTGCTGGACTCTCACCACCCCCACCCCCAACCCCAACCCCCCCAGTAGACATGTGGGCCTGTTGGGAGTTGTAGTGCAGGACCCCCTCTCCACACCCCACCCTCCCAGGAGACATGTGGGCCTGTTGGGAGTTGTAGTGCAGGCCCCGATCCACACACCCCCACCCTCCCAGGAGACATGTGGGCCTGTTGGGAGTTGTAGTGCAGGACCCCCCACACACACCCCCACACACCCAGGGGACATGTGGGTCTGTTGGGAGTTGTAGTGCAGGCCCCCCCACACCCTCACCCTCCCAGGAGACATGTGGGCCTGTTGGGAGTTGCAGTGCTGGACTCTCACCACCCCCACCCCCAACCCCCCCAGTTGACATGAGGGCCTGTTGGGAGTTGTCGTGCAGGACCCCCACCCACACACCCCACCCTCCCAGGAGACATGTGGGCCTGTTGGGAGTTGTAGTGCAGGACCCCCCCACACACCCCCACACACCTAGGGGACATGTGGGCCTGTTGGGAGTTGTAGTGCAGGGCCCCCCCCCCACACCCCCACCCTCCCAGGAGACATGTGGGCCTGTTGGGAGTTGTAGTTCTGGACTCTCACCACCCCCACCCCAACCCCAACCCCTCCAGGAGACATGTGGGCCTGTTGGGAGTTGTAGTGCAGGATCCCCCCCACACCCCCTCCCTCCCAGGAGACATGTGGGCCTGTTGAGAGTTGTAGTGCAGGACCCCCTCTCCACACCCCACCCTCCCAGGAGACATGTGGGCCTGTTGGGAGTTGTAGTGCAGGACCCCATCCACACACCCCCACCCTCCCAGGAGACATGTGCGCCTGTTGGGAGTTGTAGTGCAGGACCCCCCACACACACACCCACACACCCAGGGGACATGTGGGTCTGTTGGGAGTTGTAGTGCAGGCCCCCCCACACCCTCACCCTCCCAGGAGACATGTGGGCCTGTTGGGAGTTGCAGTGCTGGACTCTCACCACCCCCACCCCCAACCCCCCCAGTTGACATGAGGGCCTGTTGGGAGTTGTAGTGCAGGACCCCCACCCACACACCCCACCCTCCCAGGAGACATGTGGGCCTGTTGGGAGTTGTAGTGCAGGACCCCCCCACACCCCCCCACACACCTAGGGGACATGTGGGCCTGTTGGGAGTTGTAGTGCAGGACCCCCCCCCCACACCCCCACCCTCCCAGGAGACATATGGGCCTGTTGGGAGTTGTAGTTCTGGACTCTCACCACCCCCACCCCAACCCCAACCCCTCCAGGAGACATGTGGGCCTGTTGGGAGTTGTAGTGCAGGACCCCCCCCACACACACCCCTACCCACCCAGGGGACATGTGGGCCTGTTGGGAGTTGTAGTGCAGGGCCCCACCCACATACCCCCACCCTCCCAGGAGACATGTGGGCCTGTTGGGAGTTGTAGTGATGGACTCTCACCACCCCCACCCCCAACCCCAACCCCCCCAGAAGACATGTGGGCCTGTTAGGAGTTGTAGTGCAGGATCCCCCCCCACACACCCCCACCCTCCCAGGAGGCATGTGGGCCTGTTGGGAGTTGTAGTGATGGACTCTCACCACCCCCACCCCCAACCCCAACCCCCCCAGTAGACATGTGGGCCTGTTGGGAGTTGTAGTGCAGGACCCCCCCCCACACCCCCACCCTTCCAGAAGACATGTGGGCCTGTTGGGAGTTGTTGTGTTCACTGCTTGACCACATGCGAGCATGGGAAGGTAGGAGGCAACATTTGTGGTTGATCATGGTGGGTGCATTTGAGCCCTGGCCTTCACATTTTGGTGACTATGTGATTCACATGCATTGTTTGGAGCCTGGGAGATGTGTCTTAGCAATTGTGCAAGGCAGAACATGACAGTGTGATAGTGGTAATTGGTATGTACTTACCAGCCTCAAGTCCCTTTTCTATTCCTTCCAGGCTCTCAGGGTGCAGTATGCCAAGCACCTTCTCCTCCCATTCGGTAAATTATATGGGATCCGGGGGAGTGCCGCCGCCAGTGTGGTGTGCCCGCAGGTGCTTCTTGGCCCGGATGCCCTTCACCCTTGTCTTGAGGTCGTGCCACCGCCTCTGGATGTCGTGCTTGGTGCGTGGCACGGTCCCTGAGGCATTGACTCTGGTCACTATCCTGTCCCACATGGTGGTTTTAGTTGCCAAGGTGGTCTGCTGGACTAGGGTACCAAACAAATGTGGTTCCACACGGATGATTTCATCTACCATAACCTTCAACTCACTCTCTCCCAGATAATGCCACCCAACTTACTTGACCAGCTCCTTCAGAGAAGCAGTTAATGGGAATTACTTTTGAAAATTAAAGAGAAAAAATACTCTATAAATTACTACCCAAAGATCTGGTGCTGTGTACACTGGAATATTGAGAGCTCCATTGAAGACAATAGAGCAGCAGTGGCCTATATGAACTTGTATAGGTCCGCTGCTCTCAACATTTCAATGTCCTACTACACAGCCTCTGTATTTCTTGGTCCCCAGTCTCTCGAAAATATATTAATTAGGCAGAGGAAAAAGAAAGCCAGAGGCCATGCAGGAGGGACACACAGAGCTTTGAGCCTTCCCTTCTCCTGTAGCTTAGTCATACTAGGGCTTCAGATGGAGGGCAGGGTGAATGCTGCTCTGCTCCTGGGTCTTCCTGGCTCGGCTGAATGACAAAATCAGTTCAGCTATGCCGGGGAGAACCAGGGACTGACTTCAGCACTTTTTACAGCTCTTGCTGTTAATGTTCAAACGCTAACAGCTGGGGCCCTGCTCACGGCTGTTAACGGTAGGACATTCACTGCAACAGCTGTGATCAAAGGCTTATAAGAGGAGGGGATTTCCACCCTCTCGAGCTCCATGTTGTATTTGTTTTACTAATCAGAACATTCTGCCCTTATGGGGTACAAGGTTCTAATAGCTTTGTAACCTTCCATATCTGGACTAAACTGGCCATTAAAGTCCCGCTCCCTTGTTAAAGTCCCTCACCCTGAGCTTGGGCTTTTAACGCTGGAGCGGGAGTTTAATGGCCCCGACCGCAGCCGCACCGCCAAAGCTGTCGTCAGACCGCCCGCCCACCATGTTAGATTCGGATTTCCTCCTGTTTGGTCTACTGGTTTTTGGCGTTCCCACGGCAGTACCTCAGGAAATGGGCACCGCAATGGGAATGCCAAAAACAGTTCTTGCACAGCATGGACTAAAAAGTCCATGCCATGGAGGAACTGGTGTACATGCACACAGAGGGGCACTGCATGCATTCCCATGCAGAGGTGGTACACCTTTGTTTCCTCTCTGCCATAGTTTTCATGGAGTAGGTACCTCCATGACACCGCCGGCAGAGAGGAAACTCATATTATGCTTGGCGGTTGCTTCAAACATATTGTAGCCTCCTGACCGCCACAACATCACAAGGGAATAGCGGTTCCCTGTCGTCTGCATTGGGGCTATGGCGGTCGACCACCCGAATCGTAATAGAGCAGTCAGGAGACTGACGCGCCCCCACAAGAATGGCTGTCTGTGGACCACCAGACTCATAATTGGCCCCAAAGTTTTACAAGTGCTGCACGATAAAGGCTGATTTTCTTCCTGGAAAAAGTTTATTATAGAATCATTGGTGAAACTGAGTCCAGAATAAACGTGTTCTGAATTGTCCACTTATGAATTCACATGTATAATATTGAAGCTTTCTGCTTGTGTATTTCATGCATAGTTAAACAAAAAAGAGAATAACTCAATGCAGAACAGTTCCAAATGGACGCAATCTGTAATGCTATGAAATACCAGCAGAAAGCTACGCAAAGAACGCTTCAAATGGAATTTACAACAGCTTTTGCATTAGACATGAATCTGATAAAGCATGGAATGTAGCATGTACTAACATCTGGTAGGAAGATCCAGTTTTCACTTCAGGTTCTAAACACACAGGCAACACTAAAGTAGTTCAAAAGTAAAAACAAGGAAAAACAGTGGTACTGAAGGGCACTACCTTCTGTCTGGATATGCACATTCTGGATGAGAAAAATGCATTCATTCAAAGTGAAGTTGACCAGTGGCTCAAGTAGGCAGTCCAATGCTGTATGCTTTAGTCGGCGGAAGTAAAATGTGAATGGCATTACAACAGAATAAAGGTAAGTACGCGTGTTAAACATATCATTTTCCAAAAATCAAAAGGTCAGAATTAAAAATATATGTATGTAGTTGTTCAGATAGGATGTATGACGTTACAACGCATACTTTTACAACGCCTACCTTTACAACGCATTTTTTACACCGCAACATCCATTACAACGCACACCATTACAACGCATGCCATTACAACAAATTCTTTGAAACTACCTTTACAACGCATTCCACTACAACACATACTACATTTACAACGCATACCATTACAACGCATTACATTACATTGCATGTAAGGTAAGTGTTGGATAGTGTAGGGGTAAAAATTACTATTCTAACTCCAGGGGGTGCAACAGTAGGGTAAGTGTTGGATAGTGTAGGGGTAAAAATTACTATTCTAACTCCAGGGGTGCAACAGTAGGGTAAGTGTTGGATGGTAAGTTATGCATTGTAATGGTATGCGTTGTAATGACTGCGTTGTAATGGCATGCGTTGTAGTGGTGTGCGTTGTAGTGTCATGCGTTGTAATGACTGCGTTGTAAAGACATGCGTTGTAATGGATGTTGCGTTGTAAAAGTTGCGTTGTAAAGGTTGTTTCCGTTCAGATACTATCATTTCATAAGAACTAAGCAGATACGTTTGACATTGTTTTCTCATTCAGATAAATTATTTATATAAAAAAGATTTAACTGGAGAAAAGAGTTTAGTGAATAAAGACATCATAAAATGTTTATAAACAACAGACCAAGATTTGAATGTTCGGAAAGCCTGTGCATTTGTGAGTGTACCCAAATGAAAACATCAGGGTAGGTTCCAAATGAAGTGTGTATTTACAAAGGGCAAATATTTTCATGCAATCAAGGTGATAGGTAAACATGAAAGTTGGGCCTTGGTGGTTTTTAAATTGAAATTCATTGCACATTTAGTAATATTCTACTATCAGTGTTATGTTCAACATAATATTACTGATGATTTCAACAGGAATACACCCATAATGTAAGGGATACATTGTTATATCCCTAATGCTCACAGTTGAGACAGATGACACAGATTGTAGCTAAAGACCTATATCTTCTTCAGACTGAAATAATAATAGATTGAAAATCATCCAACACTAAAGATCTGATTTAGAGTTGGATAGTGAAAGAAAATACTCTGGGTGATGGAAGAAGTGATAAAGCCGAAGTGGAATTCACAAGTCCATCATAACTTTAGATTGGTTGTCAAAGGACCACTGTGAATTCCTCTTTAGTACATCCTCTAGTATCCAGAAACTATCCCATAGCTTCTCAAATCTCAGAAACTTAGACTGGATAACATAAAGTGACCTTATTAATAAATACCAGAAAGCATCTATCAAGGGACGGCATGCATATATTAACATGTTAGCAATACATGACATTACAGATCATTGTCAAATAAAGAATTGTCCATTCCTACCTGAAACATGTCGAAAAGGCTTTTGAGTTGAGCAGATATATTTGCCAAGGATCTTTTTCTCATTTGGTTTCTCCAGTAATTTTGTGATTTATTATAAACCTGTCCCATCAAGCAAAACAATTAATTTTGACAAATGGTAGTAGATCACATTTTGTCTGGGATAAGAACTAATTAATTAATTTCATGTTATTATTTTTAAATTGAATTGTATTCTTATTTTTTCTAGTATTAGTTTTATTTGTTGTCATAGTGTTGGACTTTTAGGGTAGTTTTTATACATTTTGTATTATATTATGTGTAATATATTTTATGGTTATTTTTCCTATATTTAGCTTTCGTTTTTTGTCATTTATGACTGAGATTGGTACATGAAAGCCTTCCAAAGTACAACACTTTCCCTACTGTAGCTTAGTGGTGTGGGAATAGCAGTATAACTCCTCACAACCTTGGAGGATACATTGTATGGGTTTGTCCTGCTTTGTGCAATCGACTGTGCAATTTAAAGGTACCCCTGGGACAATATGGTAGTGTGGAACCCTGGTCAGATACAGCCTCCTGCCTTGCCCCACTGAAGAATTTGTCCTCTCACCCAATTTCTAGGACTTAAGACTTTTAACAGTATCAGACAGTGAACCCTACTCCACCTTCACTCCATAAGCAGTCCACTGCAACCCATGCATAAGTCTTAGTGCTTACTAAAACCTGTTCATGGCAAACCCATATCCTGTCTCCAAGCACAGTCAGCAACCAAGGGTGTCTAATCCTTAACCACACCCCACTGACATTCATTTCATTTTTGATTTGTATTGTATTCTATGGAACAGTTTTAAATAATATCAGAACTCATCATGATCTATACATCCCATTTTATTTGTTTTAATGTGATTTAAACCATTGCATGTTATTATTTTAAAATAAATTGGTTTACCATATTTTTTTCTTAACTGTAATATTGTGTTTTGGGGTTACTATTCATATGCCATGAACAGTTTTCTCTGAGAAAAGCCTTTCAGCTTGTATTGGACAACCAAAGCTAAGAACTTTTAATACAAACATTCATAGCATTTAATTGAAATATTAAAAATATGTATTATTTACAAAATATATTTAAATTACAAAATGATATAAAATATTTAATACAATTATATTCTTAGCGTTAATATTCTGACCAATGATATTTTTAATATTGCCATGATATTTATGTCTTACCAATACCAGTACCAACTGTGCAAGGTCTTTATATTTCCAATCAATAAACAGATCATCCATAAACTTAACTAATGCCTATGTTCAATAGCTATAAAGCTGTTTTGTGCTGTGCTGTAGCTGGGAACCAAAGGTTATTTTCTACTGGGAAAAGGCGATGGTATATTCGGTCTAATCTTGTTCTGTATGTAATCCTGTGCCACTTGTATGTGGAATTTATATCAATTCCTGATCTGGGTCTGTGCTTTTGTTTAGGAACTACTGTATCTAATGGGTAGGGATGTGTATCTTCTTTTTCAGCTACTAAGTGTGCTGATTTCAGTGTTTCCTTTGACTAGAAGTGGATCAATTGTACCTCAACCAGCCATTGATCGGTTGCTGATAGCCTCCTTTCTCTTTGTATGGTTGCAGTTTCAAAGTGTATCCTTGGCTGTTTGTCTGCCCAAGCCAATCTTATCGTATGGGATCTTTGTGTGTTAAAGAGATCTTTGGTGGGAGCTTTGGGTATGTTAAGGAAGTACTACAATAGCTTTGGGAACACAATGATTTCCATTATTGTGATTCAGCCTACTGACAACAGCAGAGGCTTATTCTATCTGTTGATGCAGTCAGTTAGTTGAGCTATACTAGCTGTCAAGTTGTGCCTAAATACAACTACTGGTTCCTGATAAATTTTAATAAACGTAAATCTGACTTAGTCTTTTACTCATCACAAGCGAGATTTTGGGTTTTTCATCAAAGTTATGAGTATTGACTTAATGAAATTTTATAGGGTAAAGTCTATCTGTGAGGTCTCTAATATATAGTATTAGCATGTTTCCACACATAATATTTCCTCCATCTTGAACGCTGAGCCTAGCAGTGCCTCTGAGGCGACATTTAAATGCACAAGAGTTCCTTGTTGGCAGTTCTAGCTCTAGTATCACAGGGTTATGGTCTACCAGTGTTCTCACCATGTGTCTGCAATCCCTTACCCAATTAGTTGATACAGGAGTATCCCTCATCTACTGGGGTGCAATATGGGAACTCTGAGGTAGATGGTTTATTCAGTCTCCAAATAACTATTAGGTTAGTCTGTTTTAGTGCTTTAAGAAATTACTTGACCACTCCAGATAGCTCTCTTTGCATCATTTTGCTCTATCCAAGTCTATATTTAGGATGGATCTTTTGTGTACCTTTAGCAAAATATGGCTAAGTTTTCAGCTAAGCACAGGCCAGATGATCTGGAGAACTGCAATTCCCATCTGCTAAGTTTTTACATGATGATGGCATGTTACGGGTAACAATCAATCCTGTTAGACTACAGGATTATATGTTGTATTAGTGAGTTATAAAACTCTTTTCTCCATGGATGGAGACACACGTGAAATTCACTCTATATATTTTACTGGGACGTTTTTCAAGTTAATGCCCTAATCTCAGATGTTGTGTATCTATGTAACTATAGAATACACACAGCAGTGATAATGAAAGGATTTAATAAACAACATATTAAAAAGAGTTGCAACATTGTGATGGTATTTCAATAATTCATTGCATCAAATAATTAAAACAGTATTTGGTGACCAATCCCTCTCTTCTAGGCCCTAGCTAAGCTTTCTTACTACTAAACGCGCCTTTCTAAGTTTCTTAGATTGGCTATAGACTACATCATTTGGTTGAAAAGCAGAATTATTTAGTTAGCTTCTGTACTTGGAGAAGGCTGCTCGCTGTCTCAGTTAAAGTGTTCCTAAGCAGGTAAGCATATCAAGGAGGAAGAAAAATACCTGCCTATGGACATGCAAGGTGGCCTCAGAAGAGGTCCAAATATATTTGCACTAGCCTCAAGCCACACTAGCAATTCAAAAAACAGTATTTAACAACATATCACGATATATTATATTCTTTATTATTTATTTAATTATTTATCAAAGCAATACCTTTTCAAATCATGCATTTCATAAAAACAGCTAGGTTACATAGAATTCATAGTAAAGAAAATAACGCAACGGTGCATATGATTCTTAGAACAGAATATGACATAACGTCAGTTTAAAAACCAATGTGTCCTCACAAAGGCCCACACATCAAACCACAAACTAGTCTCACCAGACATACACATACATACTTCTCACATCAAAATAAATGCTGCAATCACATTCACAAGTCACTAGTCACTCCGCAGAAATGTTCTGATCAGTGATCAATGGGGATAGTTGGAATATTCTCCCAGATCAGTTGGTTGGTCCTCAGGTGGTAAGGGTGCCAACGCGCGTTTCGGTGTGAGACCCCAGCCGGGGTTACACCTTCATCAGGGCAGGAGTGGACTTGAGGGTACACGGTGTAGCAAAATCTAAAATAAAAATAAAGGCAGGTAGGGCATGTTACATTGAAAAAGGTTTCATATGTGGCAACTAGGATGCTTGGACTCATTAAAGGGAAAATACGATAAAAAGAGAACTCCAGGGGTAGTGAATGGATTTGGCCAAAAGAGGGATAATCCAGGCCCACCGGAAAG
Organism: Lissotriton helveticus; assembly: GCF_964261635.1. Taxonomy (NCBI): domain Eukaryota; kingdom Metazoa; phylum Chordata; class Amphibia; order Caudata; family Salamandridae; genus Lissotriton; species Lissotriton helveticus. The sequence goes on from NC_136067.1 coordinate 832,298,616, forward strand.
GTGGACGACGTCTGCAGGTGGAAAAAAGTGTTGCTGAGAGGGTTAAAGCGAAAAAAAGGGAAGATAGTGCTAGATACAACACCATTAGATACCAGATATAACTGAGGCTGAAAAGGTCAGGAAAGTCAATCTATGCAGTATAAAGTGGGGTGCACATATCAGACTGAAGATCGTCCAAACAAGTGGTGAATCGTAATTAGTAAATGATCTCAGCGTACAAGGAATGGAGAGCCGAGTGGAAATACCCTCGATACCTTGATTTTTCGGACACCAGTTCAACATTTAAAGATGGCCTCTGCAAAGGATCATCTCGCTAGTGGAGGTAAACATCTATTTCCAATTCCGAGCTGTAAGGAACGAGGATAAAGCTGACTGTTAAAAAGAATCCCTTGAGGCTGAAGATTTAGAAAAGAGGAGCTACAGCCAGATGTCAGTGCATAGACATACAAGTACATACCGTAGGGTGCTCCGCATCAGAGCTTTCCTATAAGTTCAACGTGAGGGCAGATTTCAGGCTGGCCAGAGATTTTCGGAGCTTGGAGAAGAAGTTTCTGGCCAAGGGCAGATGGGGACGAATCACCTGAGGAGAAAAATATATGTAAGAACTATGGCGGCCTCCAGTTGGATCCACAAGGGACTAATTGCCAAAAAGATTTAATCGTGGTGGCAATCGCCCGGTGGGAGTTCAGGGATGGCGCGGAAAAAGAAAATAACTGGGGGATAAAGTTCTCGCTGCTAACGGGTACCAAAGATGGGGGATAGGATCCAGGGAATAACGAATTCCATGCACCATAGGGGGAACGAAGATACCAGGAGGTGGGGGTGGGGGGAAATCGAGTGCGACAATCTGCGCCTCACCAATATCCAATAGAGAATGATGTCATGCGGTTGGAAAAATGGCTTACTGGTGCTCCGTGGACAGGATCCTGACGGGTATCCGCAATTCCCCTCTGTGGCGAGCGTTCGTATAAGTTGAGCGGTTGCCGGAAAGCGGAGGAAGACTCGGAAGTGAGACAATTTAAAGAGGCGGAGTCCCGGGGGCGGAGGACACGTGACATAATCGTGTGATCACGTGAACGGCTCTGGGAGATAGGGAAGCGGCCGTCGTACTAGTCATAGAAACAGGACTGTGAGACAGCCTGTAAGTGGAATGGTAGATAAAGAGAGAAGGTATAGGGTAAGTGGAATATAGGAAGGGGGTAGAGAATGACAAAGGGGAATGACCGGTTAAGGACCAAATAGGGAGGAGCCGGTGTCGGGGATCCCAGTGCAGAATAGGCGCACACCTAACAGCAAACAGAGCAGAAAAAATAAATGACAGTAATAAGACCAGGGGATAGTGACCACGGGAGTGGGAGCAAAGGGAGCATATCAAGGGCCACAGGGTTCGAGTTACAGAAGGGCATTGGCCCAGGGGCATTCCTCGTTAAGACCCCTCTCCACACTTTGGAGGTAGAAGATCCAAAACACTTCTCTCTTCTTTCTAATGGACGTGGGGTCAGATCCCTGACGCACCTGGATTCTTTCAAGGACCAACCATTTCAGGTCTCTTTCAGAGTGGCCCTTAGATAGCTGATGACCCACAATGGGGGATCCAGCTTTGCCTGTCCTGATATTGGATTTGTGTTCTCCAATTCGGGTGCGGATTTCGCGTCCAGTCTCACCGACATATGGGAGATTACACGGACAGATGATGACATAAATGAGATTGGACGAACGACAGTTAGTCATCACAGTGAGGGCCAGGGTGCGCTCAGGGGTGGTAATGGTCACTCCAATCACTGCCGGATAAGCACCTGCCGTCGCCAAGAATTTGGTGGCCTTTCCTAATGATGTTTGTACCACATTTTGCACCAAGCTCCCAGTAAGCGCAAGATGCCTCTCTGCCTTAAATGTATCTATTCAAGGCTTTTAGTACAAGGTTTAAATACAATTTGCTGCTTGTTGTGTAAAGATCAGACCTTGTGATGAATGATGTAATGTGCAAAGACTACACATGAATTCTGTTGCACTTACTAAATTCTATCACAATAAATTACATAAATACACACATATCTATCTATCTATCTATCTACCTATCTATCTATCTATCTATCTATCTATCTATATGTATATATAAAGATGTAGATCTGTATATATATATATATCTATATGTATATATAAAGATGTAGATCTGTATATATATATATATATATATATATAAATATATATATATATATATATATATATGCTGGATATTCTTATTGGGAGTCCCCCGCAAGCAGTTGATGCTGCAGTGCAAAGATACAGGGTTGCGGCGGCTCGCAGTGCGAGCAACATGGTCTTTGTCTGAACGGGTCTGTTTGTGGTAAGAAAGAGTCCAAAAGCTTGATTTAAGATTGCTGAGCCACAGCAAGGGTCCAGGACCTGAGAGGAACCACTTGGGGATCAGGAATCAACTGCAGCTGGGTCCAGGAGCTGTTTTGAGAGCCTTTCATGTCCCTAGGACTCAGATCAAGAGGCCTGCAGATTAGCCCTTGGAGTCTCTCAGAGGTCCCAGTTCAAGATGAAGTTGCAGGTTCAGTTTTTCTTCCCCAGGCAAAAGGGAAGCATACAGCAGGTCAGCACAGCAGGGCAGTAGCTTCTTTGGAATAATAGTCCAGCAGAGTGGCAGTCCTTTCAGCAGTACAACAGTCCTTTTTTCCTGGCACAGGTATCCACAGGTCCAGAAGTGTACTGAAGCGTTGGTGACTAAGGTCGAGTATTTATACAAAGTTGTGCCTTTGAAGTGGGGAAAAGCTTCTAGAGGTATGCCTTTGAAGTGCTCAAATGCACTGCCTTTCTGGCTACAGACTAATGTAGGGTGTATGAAGCCCTTTGTGTGAAGACAGGACACAGCCTATTCAATTGTAAGTGGAGCTGGCCCCAGCTCCTTCCACCCATCCTTCCAGTGATGGCCCATCCAGTCACACCTAAGCTCCCCCTTGTGCGTAGCTGTCTAGGAGGAATACACAATGCTCAACTGTCAGCTACACCTTATGTGACCCCAAAACAAGCTCATGCCAGAAAATGGTAATGACAAAAAAATGCAAACTTTGTAAAAGTTCAATTAGAAGGTGGTAGAACCAAGAACCAGTAGCTAGATAGGGCCTAATCAAAGTGCACAACAAGAGATCTTGCTACCACTTTGGTTGCTGTTCTCTACTTAAACAGACAAAGGACCCATAGCTTATTTTATTGGTCCTGGTTATTTATTCAGCCACTTATTTAGTTTTTTACGGTTTTTTTCAAAATATCATATATGTCTGAGATTGAGAAAACACTTTCAAACAAATACTTAACATAAATTAAACGCAAAATAAACGACAATACATGAAGCACATAATGAACAACAAGACATGAACAACAAATTCTAAGTAATACACCAGTCAATCATTTTGAAGATTTCATAAATGCAGCAATCCTATTGTACATAATTTAAACAGTCTTTTTGCTAGGATACTGCCCATTGGGAATACGTTTTAAAACCAGCTGGGGTTAAACGTGTGCAAAATATCCCTTAAAGCTGCGCATGTTCATAAATAATAATTCCTCAATGAAGAAAGAATGCTGATGCGTTTCGAATCCCAGTAGTATTCATGGGACTCTCTTCAGGGCTTTGACTTGGTGTGACCCGGTTGGCGTGTGTTCTATTATGGTTTACTGGGAAAACCTCCTTCGCTGATGGAGTTTTAACAGCAAAATCATAAAAGGTTTTCAATGCAGAACAGCATCAATGTAAATGTATCATTCTTATTCTGAATGTGATGGGCAGTTCTTCTCGTGCAACTGAACTTCTTTTTTTGGCTTGGGCTCTCAGGAATCATTCCCCAGGTACGGGATGTGTAGAGCGGTTTCTACCGTTTTCTTGACTAGCGGTTAATTTCTTTTTTTTGTTTGGTTAATCTGGCAGCGGTGTTCTGTCATCTTCTTTCTGAGTCGAATCATTTCTATTCTCGATTTATTCAAATGGTGTGGAGGATGCTCTGGTGGGTGCATCCCTGGATGTTCCCAAATTTAAATCCCATCGGCCCCCTATCTTGGCATATGCAGATGATGTCGTACTGATTTCTAGAACTGGCTTGGGCCTACAGCGTCTGATAAAAGCATTTGCACCTTTTATGAGTACGCTGGACCTAAAAGTCAATCAGGCAAAGTCATTTATATGGGCAGAGGAAAAAGAAAAAAATCCACACCTCCACATGGATTAAACAAAGATTGAGGTGGTTAACTCCTTTTCATATTTAGGAGTCCTTTTTTATAAGAATCAATCTTGGAGACAGTTGGTGGAAGGAAGGGCTATTGTCATGGATAGGAGTTAGTGGCACTAAAAACTTTTAATTGGAAGTTGGGTGCTAGACCTCTTGGCCCTATAAAGAAGATCTATAATGCCAAGTCAGTATCAGCTGTGGCATATGGGGCAGGTGTATGGCCCCCATCGACCCACTCCAGATAATTGAAAATAAATACTTTAAATTGCTAACCTCACTTCCATAGTCCTACTCAAATTATAGTCCCCATATAGAATTGGGCCTTCCCCACATCACCAACTCCATTCGCTTGGCTCCACTCATGTTGTGGTTGTCGATTTGGCATAGGGACACTGGCCCCCTTAATCAAAGGATTATTATAGACATACTATAAATGGAAAACCACAACAAGAGTGGATGGTTAAATTATGTTGAGCAGGAATTTAGTGTCTTAGGTTTGTCGAATCTTTTTAAGGATCCAATGACATGCCAACATTTTCTTAAGCTGAGGTTGGCCGAGGTTTTTAAGCTTAGGGCTCAATATGGCCGTAGAAAGAAGAACCACGGTGCACAGACGGTTGGGATTTACCAACTAACACCTCCATTAGCCGAGGGAAAGTGTTCTTATCTAGCAGAGGTTCCACTCTCACACCACATATTTATTCTCCTACGATTTCACCTAAACCTGATCCCGTTGTTGTTGGGGTATTCGGGTAGAAGATTCAGGCACTCTGATTTATCCTTGTGCCCATGTGATTTTAATTCACCACAAAACGATTTGCACTTGGTATTTTTCTGTAGCATATATGCTCAGTAAAGGAAGAAATGTATTGTACCGATTTTTAAGAGTCACAATTTTCGTCTATGCCGGGTTGCATTATATTTTTTTAAATCACTCCCTAACCCGTTTGTCTGTTTTGCTGTAGCATCTTTTTTATGGGCATGCATGCGTAAAAGGACATATGCGGTCCATTAATGAATTCTGAGGATCTTTTGTTGTTCACTGTTTTTATTACTTTTAAAAAAAATATATTAGTATTTTTCAACCAAATGTATGTTCTATGATCTTAAGTGTGTTTTATACGGATATGCTTTGTAAATTTGATCAGAGGGGTGCTCTTTTATGAAAAGAACTGTGATTGGATGTGATTTTATATATCTGGTTTTATCTACTTTTTATGTACTTTTATGATCTCAACAAAAAAGATCGAATAAAGTTCATGTATTGTTGTTCATTATGTGCTTCATGTATTGTCGTTTATTTTGCGATTAATTTACGTTAAGTATTTGTTTGAAACAGCGGCCGATTATGATGGCGGAAGGACCGCCATCGCCTGGCCGGCGGTGGCAGTCCTTCCGCCATCATACAGCGATTTTCCCACCGCCAAATTAGGATGGCGGTGAGAATCACAATCTGCCCATGGTGGCCAGAAAGTCCGTCCGCCACCGGTCTGCCAGAAGCAATCAGTCTGATTGCTTGGTCGGCGAACAAGGGGGCATGAAATGGCAGAGGTGCATAACAGGCACCGCCAGCCATTTTACATTGCTAGCGTCAGCCAGCCTTTCCATGGCGGTGGAACCGCCATGGAATGGCTGGCGGAGGCTGGATTCGGGGCCCTCTCTGTGTTGAAGGGGTGCAGTGAGGGATACCCATGGTATGTCGGGCACATCCTAATTGCAGTGGTGGGACCGCCGCATGTCTGACGGGTGGTCCCCAACACCATCGTAATGAGCCCCTAAGTGTTTTCTCAATCTCAGACATATTTGATGTTTTGAAACGAAAACGTAAAAAATGAAATAAGTGGTTGAATAAATAACCAACACCAATAAATTAAGGTATGGGTCATTTGTCTGTTGAAGTAGAGAACAGCAACTAAAGTGGTAGCCAAATGTGTTGTTGTGGACTTTGTTAAAACGGCATTTTCAGAATTTATATTTAAAATCTGACTGCCCTATAAGTTAGGATTTTAAATTGTAATTCCAGAGAAACCAAAAAGGCCAACAAAAACAAAGTCTCCAAAAATAGGAGGAGGAAGGCAAAACTTTTGGAATGACCCTGCAGAAAGGGCTAGGTCCAACATGTAAATTTACCTTTTTAGATCAGGCCCCCTGTCATTGGGAAAAGCACACCACTTGGAGAGGCTTGTTAGACTTACCTGACTTGAGGTGCTTCATTTGCTTTCCCTGATGCCTTGCTGTGCCTATCGTTATTTTCCAGGTTGTTATTACACCATCCCAGTACTGCTTTCCTCCTCCTCTGGGCTCTCCTTTATAAAGTTGCCCAGAGTCGCTCTTCCCTTTGTGGGATGCCAGATAGTCATAGATTCTCCCTGGCCCCTGCTTTCCATCCAGTGATACTCCAATTCACCAAGCCGGCAGAAGGAATAGACAGGGGCACCACATGCTGTTGCCATCTTCTTGTTATGTGGTACCTCTGCCCTAGCCCGGCCGCTGCTAGATACCCACCTCTGGGTGGCCTCATGATTTACTCATGCCTGTGGTTCTCCTCTGCAATTCTACAATTAATGTCTTCGGTCCACAGCCCTCTCTTCTCCGTATTGGCCTTTCTACCACGGCTCCTCAGCATTAGTCTCACCTTTTCAAATACCGGGCATTACATAAAATGTGCTGGGGAATGTGAGGGGTATTTTAGATTTGCCAACCGTGGAAGATTCTGAAGGATTAATTGTTGATCAAAGGAGCCTCTTTAAATGGCAGCCATCATCATGAATGGCAAGCTTTGCTTTTCATAAACCTAGTTACTTAACAGGAATTCATTTGTTTTGACTTAGTAGGAACATATCAATAGCTCACAACATGACACTAGCTCCTCGACCCCATAGTTCAATAACCTGATTCCCTACACTAAGTATATATGCCAAACATATGCAACATTGAAAATCAGTTTAAGGTTTAACAATTGTTTTCAGTCATGGAACCTTGATGAAAGCCAATCGACACCCATTGAGTTTCAACTACTATTTCACAATTAAGGTCCTCCTTTATAGGTGAATGCGAACAGGACCTTCTTCAAAGATTGGCTAGTATTCCACAAGCAATGCTCCCAGTTACTGGTTAAATTTGGAGTTCAGGGGACTTTTCTTTTTTATACTGACAGAATCTGTACGCACAGAGGCCCCTTTGACTTCACTTGCAAAATAACTGTTGCTTAGGCAAGATAAGTTGACAACAGATAAAATAACTTCAGGGGGTCTGTCCTGCTTTTGCCTGACAACATTCTCACCAGGGTCCATTCTTCCAACAGAAACGCCCCACCAATTGTGGAAAGGCAGATGAAACTGAATGTATGTTGATGCTTAGCCCCAGCTCACCATAAAGACACTCATTAAATATATTAACACCACTGTCCATATTTGACGTGCTCAAATACTAATGTTATACATTCTAAATTCGAAACTGCTTCTCATCAGGGAAATAAGGGGGCATATTACCAACGATTAGCGATATTTAACGCTAACGAGGCTTAGCAACGAATTTTTTAACGCTAAGCATCGCCGGAAATTATCGCAGAGATAACTTGCTATTAGCAAGGTTTATCTCAGAGGTGATACAAATCCTCACGCTAACTGCCAAATGAGAGATTAACACTGGAAAACCAACGATAATCTCTCGAAGTTTGGAGTTAGCTTGATGATAGGGGCTCACAAACTTAGCCATGATATCCACCTTCCATAGGATATCATGGCTAAGTCAGGAAAATAGCAGGTGTAAAAAAAGCAGTGCTAACCGGGTTAGCGAAATCCTTGATAATAGGAGAAATGTCGCTTAACAACATTTCTCCTATTATTTTTCTCTGGAACGCCCCTTTTGCATCTCATTAGAGATGCAAGGGGAAGCGAAGAGAAAAAGGGTGCTAACATGCGAATTTGCGTGTTAGCACCCTGTTGCTGATAGGGAGATAATTTTATCTCCGCTTTCTTGGCTTTTAAAGCCAAAAAAGCGGAGATAAATCCCTTGATAATATGCCCCAAGATCCTTTAATGTGGCTATTGCTTCATAAGCAAGCAATGAGTGCAAGTGTTGTGGAATGTATGTACTCGTAGGTTAGACTGTTATGGGTATTCATATATTAAATTATTTAAAGGAGCCTATTCACAAAAGTAAGCTTACATTTGAGTAAATCTACATGTGTAAGTTTACTCTTACACTTTAGAGTAACTTTACACCTTTTAACTTTTCACCATTTACAGGTGTAGAGTTACTTAAAAGCATAGACTTACATGTATCTACCCCCTGAAATAGGTGGAGGAGTCAGTAAAAACATCATATGCAACTTTAAAGTCACTACGTGTAGTGAATTTATTACCATATTTGAAGTTACGCACTCATGGCGAAGACCTCTGCAATTGGGTTGGAGATCTTCCTTTAGTAAAATATACGGAAAGTTTAATGTAAATTAATTTTCTTTATGAATTTTACATTTATAATAATTATCCAAACAATACAATAATAACTAGATTTTAAATTACCATTCTAGTACATTTAAGGTATTTACACTATATTAAAAATATTTTAAGGTATAAAAATTACACCCACCTAAATTAAAATGTTTATATTTATTTATTATGTATGAAAGGTTGCTAAAAGTAACAACTAGAATTAATTTAAATTATTGTTATTTATTTTGAAAAGTTACATTTATTTTTCAATTGACAAAAGGTTATTAAAGTATTCTTAAGTTAGTTTTATTTTAAGTCCCTACCACCATTATTGTCTATGGCAACGTGCTGCAGTGCCCATGCG